>NW_027204582.1:552500-1152500 GCF_024711535.1 Dipodomys merriami
AAGAGGCCTACCTCTGAGAATGGGACTTCACCGAAGTCTACCTCAGAAAATGGGGCATCAAAGAGGCCTACCTCCTGGAAAGGCTGGCAAACCCCTGGGAAAGATGTGTTTCTGTTCCTGTTTTTCTTTTCTTCGCTGTATAGGAGTGCCTATTAATCTTTTACTGTTCCTGCTGTTTGTTCTACTTACTCATGCTCAACGTTCCCTTATTCAGGGCTCTTTCTTGGAAGTGTTGACGACTCCAACATCCGATGAGTGTCCTAAGAATATGACTAACTCACCAGAGTTAAGTGCTACCCTAAAAGCCCCTCTTATGGAGGCTATTAGACAAGTCATAAGTAAATATAAAAGTATTGGGGGTTTCATGACATCACTTCAGCAGCAGGAATTGTTTGTAAGAGATTTACAAGAAGCTGTCGGCACGGCTAAAACAGAAAGAGTGCATGGCTATTGGAGACTTCCCTTTAATCCTAAAACATATACAATAGACCCATATAGATATCCTGTAGATAAGAAAGATGTAGAGGGATATTTAGACCAAAAGCTAAATAAGATTCCTAAAAGGTTGGTAGATGGAAGGTGGCAATGATTATCAGAAGAAAACGGTGGAATCCTCCATTATCTAGAGGACCCCAATGACTTCCCCCAGATTCATAGCCTTTTACAGGTGTATATGATAAGGATGGCAACCGTTGGGTAAACTACTTAGGAGAAAGAACTTCCTATTACTCTCTATTTACTGAGAGACTTGCTAGATCTAGTGCTTACTATCAAAAAAAAGAAACAAGAAAGATCTTATGAGACAGTTAAGGCCTCTATGAAAAAGAGTAAAAAAATTTGTGAAAGGGTTACAGAGAAGACACTATGAGCTTCAATTTGATATATGGCCAGATTTAACTAAGTATACTGAATATCATGATTTTTGGCCACAAATTGGGGACCCTCTAAAGAATGGCAAAGAAGCACAATTGCTTAGAAAAGATTTAAAACACATAAAGTACAAAACTAAACAAAAATAATAATAAAGTACTAGAGTTCATGCCTTTCTGTCCAGCACATTGCCCATATGCTCTGGTTAATGGTTAATAGGTGATAAACATCAAAACCAATTGTATTTCTTAAAAATAGAGGTAAAGCCGAAAACAAGTGCCTATCGTCATAACTCGTCATCCAAAAAACAAGATCAGGCGACCAGCTGGTGACCACCCAAGAACGAAGCCTTGCAACAAGATTGTGTAACTTTTTGCCCTTTCTCATGGAGACTTTTGCTATAAAAGCTTGTTATCCTCTGCAATAAATCGCACTCAGCATTCACTCCTCTTGTGTGTGAGTTGTCTGTTTGCCATCTCCCCACCTGTTCCAGTTACCTCCACCAGGTGTCCTCCATCGTCCCGACAGAGCCGGTCCGTGGCACTGGCTCAGGCTCACACCTCCTGGGAGGCAGACATCTCAGGATCAAAGATTGTAGCCAGCCATAAGCTGGAAAGCTGGTGAGACTCTTCTCTCCATGGAACCACCAAAAAGTCAGAAGTGGAGCTGTGGCTCATGTGGTAAAGCACCAGCCTTGAGCACAAAAACTCACAGATGCAGCTCCCAGATCCTCAGTTCAAGCCCACCAAAGAAATGGACCCATGTTGTTGCTCCCAGACTGCCTGGGCCTCGAGTGCCCTCTCATGGAGTGTGATACAGCACCAGTCCCTGGGTAGTGTATCAGACCCTTCAGAAATTGGGTGGTAAAAGCCAGACCTTCCCCTTCATCTGCTTTCAACCCACACCAGCAGGAAGGGAGAGCGTGACAAGGCCAACATCCTGCAGAGGAGAGAAGACCCCACTCTGCCAGGGTGATTGGAGCAGCCTTCTTAGAAGCAGCACTTGAAAAGGGGTCTTGCTTAACAAGGAGTTTCTGACAGGAAGCACACAGAGCAAAGATGCTGTACATAAAGGACAACATAGAGGAGCATGTTCACTTTCAGCCAGAGCTGCTGCTGAGAAACTCAGTACAGATGTGCAAGAGTGTCCTGAGACACGCCCGAGGGGTTACAGAAGAACAGCTATCCAGGGTTGGTATTGTGTCTTAGCAGTAGTGGGCTCGCCTAGCACACAGGAAACCCTGGATTCTATTCCTAGGTCCCACATACACAGAAAAAGCTGGAAGTGGCACCGTGGCTCAGGTGGAAGAGCACTGGCCTCGACCAAAAGAAGCTTGTGTTTAGCACCTAAACCCCGAGGTATAGCCCTTAGACTGTCAACATAAAACAGCACTCCAAGGGTCCTTGGTGACAGGTGGATGGCTATGCCCTGTAGCTCTTAGTAGATCCATCCATTTTTATGTGTCTCCTTCTTTGACAGAGGGGAGCTGGACACTCCTTCTGCCCTGGCATTCCCTGGACCCAGTTATCAGCAACCCTCCCAACATCTTCCACCAGGACATGGAACAGCTGGCCCCAGAAATCCTCAGATACCGGTTGGGTGGGGCAGGGGGATACAGGGCAGGCCCCAGAAGTCCTAGTGGGTCTGATCTGCCCCAGATGACCATGCCTTCCAGAGGAGGTAGATGGGAGGTTAGAGAGGAGTAGTGATATGGAAGGGGCACTTTAATGCCTATGGCCCTACCCAGATTCTGAGCCTCCCTTTGCTGTCCCTAAGGGATCTAGAGGAGTGACTAGGTGGGAGTGTCTAGAGGAGGACTAGTTGGAAATTCTAAAGTCTGAGACACCGTAAACCATGCGCTGATGGCTCATGGCTGTCATCCTGGCTACTCGGGAGTATCTTGTTTCCCCAGCACAGGCAGGAATGCCCCAGGAGAGTATCATCTCCAATCTCCAACCAGAAGTGGCACCATGGCTCAAATGGTAGAGCACTGGCCTTGAGCAAAAATCATCATCAGGGACAGTACCCAAGCCCTGAGTTTAAGACCCTCAACCAAAAAAAAAATAAATAAAACAAGAAAAAAAGACACCCCTTGCCCTTGCCTGCAAGAGATGGTGAAGGAGTGGGTTTGCTGTGGTTGGGAGACCAGGTGCTGGCCTCAGGGTACAGACATTTCTAACTGCCCAGTTTTGCCCAAGGGTGAAGTTACAGCATGGTGTGCTTTGCCTTACCAAGAACTCCAGAGGTCGTGGCCTTTCTTAGGCAGGGAGTGGCGAATGGGAATAGGGGTGGGAGGGTAGTGTCAATTATATTCTCCCCATCCATGGCAGAATGGTTTTGTATGCTGGTGTCAAAGTCTGAAGGGAAGGGCTGCATGTAGTTTGTGGCCTGACAAGGTGGGTTTACCCTGGGTGTGAGAAGGTGACTGAAGCCAGGCGTTGCCAGTGGCTCACAACTGTAATCCTAGTTACTAAGGAGGCTGAGATCTGAGGATCGAGTTTCAAAGTTAGCTTGGGCAGGAAAATCTGTGAGACTTTATCTCCAGTGAACCACCAGAAAACCGGAAGTGGCACTGTGGCTCCAGTGGTAGAGCGTGCACCTTCAACTGAAGAGCTGAGGGACTGCGCACAAGCCCAAAGTTCAAACCCCATGACCAACAAATAAAAATAAGGTAGCTGAGTATTCTACATAGCGGTATGTACAGTAGGAAATGGCATGCTGTGTCATGAGCCATTCCAGACATGTGAAAGTTTCTGAGTTTTGTCTACAGTTGGTCTGAGGGTGGTAGTGCCATCTTCTCAAGGTTGGGATGTTAAGGTGCTCAGGGACTGCTGAGGCCTTGGGCTACCCATGGTGTGTGTGTGTGTGTGTGTGTGTGTGTGTGTGTGTGTGTGTGTGTGTGTGTGTGTGTGTGTGTGCGCGTGTATTTTTCCCTCATCTTTCTCTGTCCCCTTCATTGTTGCCTGTTTGCCTCTTTCTGACTTCAGTTGGTGCCCTTCCTGCACAGCAACCTTGCCTTTAGCCCCCTACCAGGGTCTACAATGAGTCTTAAATTGCCAGAGACCTGCATATTCCAGCTTTTCTTTGGGGCCCAAGTCTGGTCATCCATGTCTTTGGCCACCTCCAGGGGATTCTGGTTTATCAGGGCAGGCTGGCATAGGTTCTCCCCTGACAACAGGGTGAGGGGGGCAAGGGCTCAGTCATGTGATGTCCTGTACTTTTTCTCAGTTGGGCTTCTGGCTGCATGTCCCTTCCTGTAGGCTGGTAGTGGAGTGGGGGAAGGGTGGTTGCCAGTGGCTCTGGCCAACTCAAACATGATAGCTGACTGAAGGCCGCCCAACCAAGGATCTTCTGGGGCTACATGGGAGGTGAGGCCATGGTAGCTTGGGAGTATCTGTCAGTGTCTAGGAAATGTCAATGTACCTTACCACAGGAAAGTATCTTCCAGCCCCAGCTGGGCCTCTCTAGGTCCTTCTAGACAATTCCAGATGCCCAGAATACAGAGGCACAGACTTTAGTTTCCATGGCCAGGGAACTGGGGGATGAGAGACTGGTATGGCCAATACCTCAATGTTCTGGGGCATTAGCCTTGATCTGGCTATGCCCCCCTTGTGTATGTTAACTTGTTAATCCAGTGCTGGCCACACACCAGCCTCTTGTGGCAGTGCTGTGGAAGTGGCAGGAGTGGAAGTGAGATCTAGGATAACCAAAATCTGGATGTATGGCCTGTGGGGATGGGGATGGCAAAGGGTATCTATTAAGAAAAAATATCTCAGAGCTGGAACTCAGGGCCTAGGCACTGTCCCTGAGCTAACACTCTACCACTTGAGCCACAGCTTACCTTTCAACCTTTTTACTAGTTTAGTGGAGAGAAGAGTCTAGTGGACTTTCCTGCCTGGGCTGGCTTCAAGCTGCCATCTTAAGAGCTCAACTTCTGAGTAGATGGGGTTGATGGTATGAGCCATTGGCAACTGCTAAAGACGTTACCATGTGTATGTGTGTTTACGTGCACATGTAAGAGTGTGTGTGTGTGTGTGTGTGTGTGTGTGTGTGTGTGTGTGTGTGTGCGTGTGTGTTTACCAGGGCTTGAACTCAGAGCCTCGGTGTTATCCATTAGCTTGTTTGCACAAGGTTGGTGCTGTACCACTTGAACTAGGGTAGCTCTGCTTTCCATTGTTTGTGGTGATTCATTGGAGAGAAGAGTCTGCCCAGGCTAGCTTTGAATCTTGATTGATCCTCAATTGTCACTCTTGAGTAGCTAGGATTACAGACATGAGCCACTGGCATCTAGCTACAAGGATGTCTTCTCATACTCTCTTCTGTTCTAACACATTGTCTACTTGCCCTGGCCTAGATCCTCTGACCTCCACATCAGCTCCCAGCAGCCCCTGTCTGTGTGGAGAACATAAAGCTCAAACTTGATCCTATTTCTTTGTCCTCAGGGGAGGGAATGTTTCCTCTGCAGCCTGGGTTAGGAGGGGTAGCTGCAGCTGGGTTCTCGGCTGGGAGAGAGGTACTCTGTTTTAGCCAAGAAGGAAAGTGTGGCCAGATGCTACTAGCTGATGCTGTCCTATTCCTAGCTCCTCAGGAGGCTGAGATGTGAGGATTACCATTCAGAGCCAGTCTAGCTAGAAAAGTGTGTGAGACTCTCTTCTGCAAATAACCACCCAAAAGCTGGAAGAAAAGCTGCGGCTCAACTGGTAGAGTGGTAGCCTTGAATGAAAAAACTGAGGGACAGATCCCAGGCCCTGAGTTCAAGCCCTAGCACAAAGATGCATGGGTATACGTGCACACACGCACATGCTCACACACATACACACAGACACACAGACACACAGACACACACACACACACACACACACACACACACACACACACACAGAGGAAGGTGTTAATGATGAGCTGAGCTAGAACTGGGGGCACTCCTGAGGCATAGTCATAGTAAACTCTCAAAGCAGATCAAGTGGTTTCTCCATAAGTCCTTCTTGGGCCAAGTGGGTCGGGGCCATGGCAGGAAGTTCCATGGAATCTGTCCCTCCATCTGTGCATGGGGCCACAGGACCAAGGGAAGGACACTATGGATGCTCCTTTGTAGTCAGTCCAAGATTGAAGACCTTCATCTGTCCCCAAGCAGTGGAGAGGAAAGCAGGGCTCTGAGCCCTGTGAATCCTGGGATAGCAACTGCTACAAGCATCAGCCAGCCAGCTGTGGATTCCTGAGCCTACAAGTCTTTCATGAGCCCAACTCAACACCTGCCCAAGGTGTGCCTGACAGAGTCACAAACTTGTGATACCTGCATAAGTAGGCATTACCTGCTGTGCCATCTTGCAGCTCCTGGCCCTCCTGGCCCAGAACCGTGGTCTGAGACATCGGTTTACTGCTCAGATGCACACTGTACCCATGACTGATGCCATTCTGATGACCCGGCTGATGACCTCCATGCCAAAAGGCGGGAGCCTTCTCTGATACTGTGGCCCGTTTCATACACAAAGGCTGCCAAAGAGACTGCTCTGAAGACACCTAGACATTAAGAGACCCGACTCTCAGGGGCCCATTGGAACGTACTCTGCCTAGAGTCACAGAGTGAGCTACAAGCAGGTGTTGGTCATGGGGCTCAAACTCTGGGCCTGGGCACTGTAGCTCAGCTCTTCAGCTTACCACTTGAGCCACAGGTGTCCTCCAGTTTTCTGATGGTTCCTTGGAGATCAGAGTCTCCTGGACTTTCTTCCAGGGCTGGATTTGAACCACGATCCTCTGATTTCAGCTTCCTGAGGATCTAGGAGGACATGTAAGAGCCACA
This sequence comes from Dipodomys merriami, assembly GCF_024711535.1. NCBI lineage: Eukaryota > Metazoa > Chordata > Mammalia > Rodentia > Heteromyidae > Dipodomys > Dipodomys merriami. Next base: position 559,171 of record NW_027204582.1, read on the forward strand.
TGCACTTAGCTGATCTGGCCTTTCACCACAGTGGGCTAGGAGCTTCTTAAAGCTTTTCTTTATTTTTTTCTGTGCCAGTAATGGGGTTTGAACTCAGTTTGAGCCCTGGTCTCTTAACTTTTTCTCAAGCTGGCACTTTACCACTTGAGCCACATTTCCATTTCTGTCTTTTGGTAGTTCATTGGCAAGAAAAGAGTCTCACCAACTTTCTTCTCCTGAGCTGTATTTGACCCACTATATCTGATCTCAGTCTCCTGGATAGCTAGGATTTACAGGGGTTGAGCCACTAATGGCTAGAAACTTTTCTTAAGAAAGAGTTCTTCCCTGCATTTGCCCTGACTCCTCCATGCAAAGGAGGCCTCTCAGTGTCAGGAGCTGTGAAAAATAGGCTTCCAGCCACTGAAAATGGCTGGGGTCCGTGGTGAAAAGCCAAGCTAATCTTCCCCCTGGGCCCCATTCTCGGTCCCCACCCTCTGCCCTACCTGTGATTCAAGTACAAACCTTGACCCAGCCTTGAATGTCCTGCCAGACTTGTCTGAAGCCACAGAACCTTCATTCCACCCACACCACCGGCTCTACATCATACCTCAGGACCTTTGCCCATGCTGTACCTTCTGCCTGAGGCTCTCTGTCCTGTTCCACATCTTATAACTCCTGTGGAATTTTGTCACAGGTTGTATCACCTCCTGGAGCTACTCTTTCCTTCACTTTTCCCTCTTTTTAAAAAAATATGGAATTGCTAGAGATGGAACTTGTGAAGGCTGACTGGTGTGTGTGTTTTGCCAGACTGGGGGGTTTGAATTCATCACCTTGACAGTATCCCTGAGCTTTTGTGTTCAAGGCTAACACACCAGTACTTGAACCACAGCTCTAATTCTGGCTTTTTGGGTGTTTAATTGGAGAAAAGTGTCTCATTATATTCTTTCCTGCTTGTAATTTTGATCATCAGATCTCAGCCTCTTGAGTAGCTAAGATTACAGGGGTGAGCCACCAGTACCTGACCTCTACCTCTTACTTCTAACCTCGGCCCTCCTCTGAGTCCAAGAAGAATATGTCTCAACCGGGTCCCTTTTTTTTTTTTTTTGACAGTCTTGGGGCTTAAACTCAAGGTCTGAGCATGTTCCTGAGCTTCTTTTCTGAAGGCTAGCACTCTATCACTTAAGTCACAGTGCCACTTTTGGCTTTTTCTTTTTCTGTGGTACAGAGGAATCAAACCTATGACTTCATGCAATCTAGGTAAGCACTCTACAACTAAGCCACATTCGCAGCCCAAGGCTCACTTCCAACAGGAGCTATGAGGGCAGAATTTATTGACTAACCCCTTTCAGCACAGAAATCACTGGCTATGTCCTATCTTTCCCAGGATTTGGGACCAGCCTGAGACTTGGCAGTCAGGAATGATGAATGAGTGATACGCATCAGGCCCCACAGCCTACAGAGGGATCTAGAATATGGAGACAGAACTTTGGACAACTCCTACAGCCTAGGAAGTGTGGTCTCCCTGGAGGCAGTGGCTGGCTTCTAGGTGTCCTGATGGGACACCTCACCCACAACATAATGCACCTGTTGCACACACCAGCCCAGGCAAAGCCTTTGGGGCTTCAGTACTTAAATGGCAGAGAAGGATGCTTTGTTCAAGCTGCCGGCTCAGACTTAGTATTGTCTCAGTGCTTGTCCCAGCTTGCCCAGGTTTGGGGGTTGGGCATGGGCACCCTGCTGAAAGCCCATCATCCATACACCATCCATCCATACACAGAGACATAGAATTACTGCCTCCTTTTTTTTTTTTTTTGGCAGGTCCGGGATTGAACTATGAGCCTAGGCACTGTCCCTGAGCTCCTTTTGCTCAAGGGTAGTGCTCTGACATTGAGCCACAGCCCCACCCATGTGTGCATTTTTTCCCTGTGGTCTTTTAGAAATAAGAGTGTCAGGAAATTTCCTGCCCCAGCTGAATTCAAACTGGCATTCTCTACATCTCAGCCTCCTGAGGAGCTAGGATTATAGGCAGAAGCCGCTGACACCTGGCTTTCTTTTCTTCTTGTTCTTTTTTTAATCGTGACAATCTGAAGTCTTCACAATGCCATTCCAATGGTTTGCATTCGAAGGACACTACCCAGGCCTGGAGTTCGAATGCTAGGACTGCCCCCCACAAATGGAGGGAGAATCTGACAAACTCATTCCTATTCATGTGAATGCTAATGGAATGCATAAAAGTAATAATTTGCAGTTAATTCTTGATTCTATTTTAGAGTGCCACACACAAATTACTGGATTTATATCTTCCATTCTAGCACCTAATGGAAGGGTTTTGACTAATATTTAATTACAGATTTTGTAAGTATTCAACCATAATACTTCATTAAATGGAGGCATAATGTAATCACTAATAATTGGTTATATATATAATATCTTAACATTCCCTCCCTGAATATATATGCATATATATATATATACACACATACTCACATATCTATACATCTATCTATCTATCTATCTATCTATCTATCTATCTATCTATCTATCTATCTATCTATCTATCTTTCTTTCTTTCTTTCTTTCTTTCTTTCTTTCTTTCTTTCTTTCTTTCTTTCTTTCTTTCTTTCTATCTATCTATCTATCTATATATTGCGCACTATTGTGGCTTGATCACAGGTCCTCAGGACTTCCTGGCAGCTCAATTTGCCACACCCTGGTCTGCTAAGACTATGACCCCATTTATGGATTGGGCATTGTGAGTTGAAATCCCAGCATGGCCAAAAATTTATTCATGGAATAAGAAGCTAATTTTGACACATTTTTTTCTTCTCTGTGACAGTCCTTGGTCTCAGTATGATGTATAATCCATATTCAAATATATCCTAGGTGATATGAGGAAATGAAACATTATATGTGTAATAATACTAAATTAATAAGTGTAATAAATGTCATAAGCTGTAAACCCATGCAATATATATAGATCTCATATATAAATATTAGTTTTTCCAGTGCTGGGGCTTCAATTCAGGCTCTAGGAATTGGTCTGAATTTCTTGTTTTCAAGGACGGTGATCTTCCTCTTCACCTACAGTGTCACAGATTTACCCAGACCCTGAGTTCAAATCAAAAGCCTGCCAGAAAAATGGTGCAAATTCCAAGCCAGGGCCTTATTATTATTTTTTTTTGGCGAAATCATCGGGCTTGAACTCAGGTCTTGGCATCTCTGCCACAACCAACCCTGGGATCCTAGGACCAGAGTTCAAATCTTGAGGCTAGTAAAAAAAAAAAAAAAAAAAAAAAAAAAAGAGAAGGATAAAATTGAGATGGAAAGGGGAACAAAGAGGAGGCAACAATGCTTGATAAGAAGGGTACTGGTTATCTTGCCCATGTAATTGTAACTCCTCTGTATGGTATTCTCACAATAAAAAAAAAAACTGAGAAGTTCAAGAAGGTGGTTTTACTTTTTCTTCCACCTTTGCGTTGTGGCCATCCAGGGTCTAAATGACAAGGCGCAGAAAGTGTACATGACCTTGCATTGATGATATTTGGTGGGGTATTAGGGAAGCCATAGCCAAAAGAGGCAACTTAGGCCTGGAGGTTGAATCCTGGTACTGCCACTAATGAATGGTGGGAGATTCTAAGGCGCATTATGATATACATCCATACAAATGAAATGTTATAAAAGTAACAAATAAATTACTAGTGTGTGATTATGTTGCAACAATGAGAAGTACAAGTTGTCATGTCCAAAACAAGCTTTACAACGTCGGTGCGGGGGGGGGGGTGGTGGGAAGGGGCGAAGGAGAAGGATTGGGATTGGGGGGAAGGGGGGAGGCTGGGAAGGGATGTGAAGGGTAAACAAAGGAGGAGGCTGCAATGCTTGGTAAGAAATGTATGCATTATCCTGCCCATGTAATTGTAACTCCTCTGTACAGTATGTTCACAAATAAAATAAAATTAAATAAAAAAAACTATATACAAAAATTATACTACATTAATTTTCAATTAATACTTTATTATGTATTCAATCATGATACTTAAAAAAGGAAGGAATAATTTAATTGCCAATAATCGGTAGCAATATTGTATATGCTATTTCATAATGTACAGACATCTCTTTCTTGTTTTAAGCATATACCTCTCTATCTATCTATCTATCTGTCTATCTATCTATCTATCTATCTATCTATCTATCTATCTATCTATCTATCTATCTATCTATCTATCTATCTACCTACTTACCTATCTATACACCAATCTACACATTTATCTGTTTGTACACTTGTCACTCCTGGGGATCAGTGGTAGTGTGCTCTCCTAGGACATACAAAGCCCTGGGTTCGATTCCTCACTACCACATGCACAGAAAAATCCGAAAGTTGTGCTGTCTTGCTTAAGTAGTCTAGTACTAGCTTTGAGGATGAAAGCATAGGGGCTGTGTCTAGACCCTTATTCAAGACCCTAGTAGTGGCACCAAAAAAAAAAAGATAGAATGTTCTGACTGCAATGATATAAGGATAGGCAGCAAATACCTCATCATAGAGCAAGCTGGGAGTCTGGTGTTGACAGGTGACATCTAACCCGACTTAGCCAGAGGTAAACCACTGCAACCCAGCTCCACCTAAACAGATACTGCTGGCTCACTCACCCCTGTCATGCAAGATACTCGGGGGCTGAGATCTGACAGTGGTGGGTTTAGAACTCAGTCCTGGCATGAAGTCTGTGAAACTCTGACCTGTGGCTCAAAGTGGCAGAGCTCTAGGCTTGAGCTAAATATCTTAGGATAGTACCCCCAACCTTTGAGTGCAATCCATGTGGCTGACTCCCCCCCAAAAAAACCCACCCCTCTAAATCATTAGAGTAGATGTGAACTTTGTGAGGTTTGTGATGTGTTTCTAAAAGAATGGTGATACTGATTAAAGCACCCTAATTCTAATGACAGCATGTGGGATACAGCTATGTGATGAGTTCTTCATGAGTTGTTGTATGTCTAGTCCTTCACAGGGTTCATTCTTTCATCTGGTCCTTGTAAAAGCTCCACAAGTAAGATGATTGTGCAGATGGGAAAGTTGAGGCTCAGATATGTTCCCATGTCAGGGCAAAAATGATGTATGTACTGAAATATAGTGAGTTGTTTCCTGCAGACAATTATTTTGGTTTACTTTTCTCCATCATGTACCTTGAACTCAGAGCCGAGGCACTGACTTTCATCTTGGGCTCATGGCTAGCACTCTACCACGTGGAGCCAAGGACTCTTTTCAGTATAGTGTCAGAGCTTAGGTGTCTTTAGCTGAGGTCTGTCATGCTGCCTACTCAGGAAGCTGAAATCTGATGATCTGCGTTCCAAACTATCCCAGACACAAAAGGTCCCATGAGACTATTATCTCCTATTCACCACTTAGAAACTTGAAGTGGAAGCTGAGTACCAGTGACTCGCGCCTGTCATCCTAGCTACTCAGGAGGCTGAGAGCTGAGGATCACAGTCCAAAGCCAGCCTGAGGAGGAAATTCCTTGAGATGGTTATCTCCAATGAACCAACAGAAATCTGAAGGGGCTCTTTAGCACAAGTGGTAGAGCTCTAGACTTGAGCTGACTTCAACTCCTTGAGCCCAGACTTCAACTCCTCCAACTTATAAGAAAAAAGAAACCTGAAGTGGAGTGCTAGGAATGTGTCTTAGGGGTACAGTGCTTTGCATGCATGAAACCTGGGCTTGAATCCTCAGTGCCACCTCACTAGAAAAAAAATCTAAAGTGCTCTGGGGCTCAAGTGGTAGAGTGCTGTCCTTGTACAAGAGAAACTCAGGTCAGTGGTCAGTTCCTGAGTCCTTCAGGACTGGCGTATGCACACACACACACACACACACACACACACACACACACACACACACACACACACACACACACACTCACAAACACACACACAGACCAGAAGTAAAGCTGTGACACCAAATGGGAAAACACTGAGCTTCTGCTCTGAACTCATGGTCAGCACCTTCGCCCTGTGTTCAACCCCCAAATCTAGCTACGGAGGGCCCAACTAGGAGAGGTCAAAGGTTTCAAATCTTGATGTGCTTCACCAGCCCTAGATGACAGGAAGCATTGTGATTTTGCACAAGTGCTTAGATTTAGCAAGCTTCCGGAAACCTAGGGAGGCAACACTGCCAATAATGAATCATTTCATTAGATTCAGGGCCCTAGTTGTCTGCCAGAAGGACTCTTCAATTAATTGTAGCAGTTTGTCTCAACATTAGAACATAGTGTAACAAAGACAGGATGAGTGCAGGGAACTTGGCCTGCCACAGGAGGTGGCACAAATGAAGACTTCCTGTCAAAACAGAGCACTGGGGAGAGAGATAGCTTGGGGAAAAGGAGGGCTTTTTCACCTGGCCTTTAGAGCCCACCCACACTCATCCTCACTAATTGCCCCAGATGAAATGTTTGTTACACAGCTGTACAGGAGTAAGGCTTTTTGTTTGCCTGTTCCAACAATGAAGCAGACTTCCTCCAGCAGCCTGAGGTGTGGAGAAACCCTCAAGTTACACTGGGAACAGTGAGGAGAGCTCTGGAACATGCACTGTCTTGAAAGCTGTGCTATGAAATCATTCTATTCAAAGCAAATTTCCTAGCTGGGTTCCTTTCTTCATAGGGACTCTGGATGTTCACCAATAGAAATACTTGCATATATACACAGATACGTGGGGCTCTTTTTTTTGCGGCAGGTCCTTAGTCTTGAACTTTGATCCTTGACATTGTCCCTGAGCTCCTTTTGCTCAAGGAAGCATTTTATTGTGCCTTAAAACATGATACATCATTAAATGGACGCATAATTCAATATCTATTATTTATTAGTAATATATTACATGTAATTTAATATGTAAACATCTTGCATTCTATAAATATTTTTATATATTTAAATATACAATCAAATAAACCTATAAATCTCTCTCCCCCAGCCCTCTCTCTCTCTCTCTCTCTCTCTCTCTCTCTCTATATATATATATATATATATATATATATATACATATATATATGTATATATTTGCAGCAATTTACACTTCTATCTATTTATATATTGGCGACTCCTTGGGCTAGAAGTCAGGTCCTGAGAACTGCCTGGTAGTAAATTTTTTTGAGGCTGCTGTGCTTAATGGCCACTTGATGAATTGGGCATTCCAGGCCCTGAGTTCAAATCCCAGCAGTGCCAAAGTTAATAGGTGGAGTAAGAAGCCAATTTTGAACTGTTTTCCTTGCTGTGAAAATCTTGTGTCCTAGTTACAATATGTAATATCTATGCAAATACATACATATATATGATATACAATATAACTGTATATAAAGATTATTTTTGCCAGTCCTGGGCCTGGAATTCATGCCTTGGGAAATGTTCCTGAATTTCTTTTCTTCAAGGCGGTGAGCTCCTATGTCACCCAGATCACAATAGAGTTACCCAGCCCCTGAGTTCAAATCCCAGGTATGGCAGAAAAAATGGCCTAAATTCCAAGTCAATGCCTTAACATTTTTTGTTGGGGGGGCAGGCATGGGTCTTGAAATTAGTTGTCCTAACTCTGCCTCAGCCTTGATTACCCTAAGCTGGGGTGCAGCTTTTACACCCACAGATGACCCAGGGATCCTAGGAACCAAGTTCAACTCCCTTGACTGGCAAAAAATCATCAAACCAACAAAAACAGAGGATGAATAAACCAAGAAGTTTTACACAACAGTATTGCCTTTGTTTCCTTTGCACTGTAACCATCCTGGGTGACAGTGACTAGGCTTGAAAATTTTATGTGACCTTGCATAGCTGAGTCTGGGGGGCTGTCAATGAAGCCTGAGCCCAATCCATGCACAGAGGCCCTTAGTTCGATCCTAGGACTGCCACCTACACATGGCTGAAGATCCTAGGAAACTAGTTCCTATCTATAGGAACACTAATAGAATGTTGACATGTACTAATTGAATCACTAATTAGCAAGTCATTCTAGTATAAGATTGTACACAATAAATATAGATTATTGATTAATTTAATTAATACTTTATTAAGTCTTCTACCGTGATTAATTAATGGAGGCATAATTTTATACCAAATAATTGGTAGCAATAGAATATATATATATATAAATACAATATAGATATCACACTTTATATATAGTTATACACTAGAATCTACATAAATGTCTGTCTCTGTATACATTTATTGATAGATGCATATACATATACAAATACACACACACACACTTCAGTCTACACATCTATCTGTTTATATATTGGCCACTCCTAGGACATGAACTTGGGTCCTCAAATTTGACCGACAACTTCACTTGCATCAGACTGGTATGCTAACATTGACCCATTCATGAAGTGGGCCTTCTAGGCCCTGAGTTCAAATCACAGAATTGCCAAAAACTTAATCCTGGTGAAAGAAGCCAATTGTCCCACATGTTTTCCTTACCGGTCAAAGTCCTGAGTATCAAGTATGATGTACAATATATATGCAAATCTATGTCCTATGTGATAGGATGTAAAAAATGTTATACATGTAATCATACTCACTAAAATACATAACAAACAATTAAAAACAAAATAAAACAAATAATATACTAACTGTAATATGCAGTAAACATTTGTTTTGGGGTCTGGTTGTGGGGCTTGAACTCTGGACCTGGGTGCTGTCTCTCAGCTCTTCAGCTCAAGGCTAGCACTCTACCACTTGAGCCACAGTGCCACTTCTGGCTTTTTTTCTTTTTGCTTATGTGGTGCTGAGGAATCGAACCCAGGGCCTCAGGCATTCAAGGAAAACATTCTACCACTGAGCCACCTTCCCAGCCCCTGCAGTAAACAATTGAGAGTAAATGTAAGTCACGTATTTAAAATGTATACGAATATATATTTTTTAATGCTAGGGTTGAATTCAGGCCCTGGGAACAGGCCTGACTTTCTTGTCTTCCAACACAGTGAGCTTGCCCTTCCCCCATAGTGCTGTAGATTTACCCAGATCCTGAGTTCAAATCCCAGGCCTGCCAGATAAAAATGGCATAAATTCCAAGCCAAGGAGCCTCATAATTTTTTAAATATTTATAGTGTACATATGTATGTGTGTATGTGTGTATGTATGTATGTATGTATGTATGTATTTTTATTTTGCCACAGGGCTTGAACCCATGTCGTGGCAACTCTGCCTCAGCTTTGATCACTCTAGCCTGGGGTGCAGCCACTGGATCCACAGCCAATGCTGGGTTTCTAGGCCCCAAAGGCTGACAGGAAAAAAGTAAATAAATCAACACAGAATAAAACCGTTCAACTTGCAGATGGCTGACAGTTTTACATTTGTTTTCTTTGCAAGGTGACCATCCTGGACCTGAATGAAACAGCTGAAAAATGCTCTTAACATGGCTTACTGAAAGCTGGTGGGCTACGAGGGAAGCCATAGGCCAACATGGCAACATAGGCCCTGAGTTCGAAGCCCAGTTCTGACCCCTACCAATGGCAGGACATTCTAAGAGTCTCGTTCATATTCATAGGAATTCCAATGGAAGGTTTTGAATGTCCAGGTTGAATTAGTTCTTCCTGAATGATACTACTATAAAGTTAGAGTGATTTTAGGAGGCCGATGGATTTTAATTAATGTTTTTGACACCTTAAAAGAATACAATTAATTACATGGACACAATAATTTCAAGACAGTGGTTGATTTAATTAATAATTCATTAAGGATGAAAACAATAATATTAATTACATGGAGTCATAATGAATATCCACAAATTGGTAGGAATGTAGCATATATAACTGAATCATGTATAAACATCTCTGGCACTATAAAGATCTATATTTATTTGTGTACTACCATCTGCATGTCAATCTGTTCTTATTTTGTCAACCCCGGGGGCTCGATCTCAGATGCTGGGATCTGCTTGTCAGCTCCATATGCCCCAGGCTGACATGCTGACACTCACCCACTTATGCGTTGGACTTTTTAGGCTGTAAGTTCAGATGCCAGCACTCACAAAAATTGAATCGCGGATTAAGAAGCCCAAAGTGACACATGTTTCCTTTTCTGTGAAAGGTCTGGGTGTCAGGTGTGAAGTTTCATACACAGGCAAATCTATGCCCTATGTAATAAATATTCCATGTGTATTAACAGTCAATAAAATAAATGGTAGATAAATGAATAATACAAAAAATAAAATGAATACACTAAACGCAATATGGAGTCAACATATGGGGCTTGATCTCAGGGCCTGGGAACTGCCTGGCAGATGAATTGGCTAGTGGCTGCTGTGCTGACAGACACCCATTCATGAATTAAACCTTGTAGGCCCTGAATTTAGATCCCAGCACTGCCAAAAATGTAATCGTGGAGTGAGAAGCTGAGCATGACACGTTTTCTTTTTCTTTGAAAGTGCTCGGTGTCAGGTAGGATGTATAATTCGTATGCAAATCTATATGCTATGTAAGAGGATGTCATAAATGTAATAAATGTCATAGGTGGAAAAATTATCACTATAGTAAATGATAAACAAATTGAATTAGTAGTGAATCATTGTAGGATAAAATTAGATATAAGAACTATAGGACTGCATTAAGATGAATATTTTATTAAGCACTAACAGAATAAAAATTGCATGGAGACATAATTAAATACATAATAATTGGTAGTAACACATGATGCATACATAATTTAATTATATGTAGACATCTGTCTTGTTCTATAAAATATGTAATTATATGTATGGATGTATATACATATGTGATAAATAATAACAGGATATTGAGTAATTATTAATTAATGCTTTATTAATGGTTCAACTGGGACACATCATTAAACAGAGACATAATTTAATACCTAATAATTGGTAGTAATCTTATCTATAATTTAATAATATACAGGCATCTCTCTTTTTGTGTATATAATATTTATATACAGCAATCTCTATCTATTTATATCTTGTTCACTCCTGGGGCTCAGTGGTTGAGTTCTCACGAATCTCTGGTTTTGATTCCTTAGTGCCACATAAGCAGAAAACCTGGAAGTTCTGCTGCCTTTCCTCAATTGAGTGCCAGCCTTGAGCACAAATGCTTAGGGACACTATCGAAGCCCTTACTCAAGCCCCAGGACTGCTGCCAAAAAGGCAGAATGTTCTAACTGCAACTGTAGAAGGACAGGACTTCAAATACCTCATCACAAAGCAAGCTAGGAGTCTGGTGCTGAGAGCTTCCACCTAACCTGACTTAGCCAGATGTAAACCCCTGCAACCCAGCTGCAAGGAACCAGACGCTGCTGGCTTACCCCTATCATCCTGGCTGCTTGGGGGCTTTAAAACCCAGTCCTAGCAGGGAGTCTGCGGGACACTTTAAAATGTGGCTTGAAGTGGTACAGCTTTAGCCTTGAGCAAATGTTATTAGAACGGTATCCCCATGCTTTGAGTTCCAGCACCCTGGCTAACTCCCCCCCAAAAAATCCCATTAAACCATTAGATGTGAACTTGTTTGGTTTGGGAAATATTCCTCAAAGAATGGTGATACTGAAGAAAGCACCCCAATCCTAATGACAGCTTATCGAATAGAGCTATGTGCTGAGTCCTTCATAGCGTGCTCTCAGCTGAGTCCTGCAGAGAGTAACATGTGCTGTGTCCTTCATTGGGTGCACTCTTTCACCTGGTACTCAAAGACCTCCACAACTCAGATGATTATGCAGACAAGAATATTGAGGCTCAGATATGTCCCCATGGCAGAGACAAAATTATGTATTACTGAAGACTAGTGAGTTGTCTCCTGTGGACAATTGTTTTGTTTTGATTTTTCTCAGTCATGAACCTTGAACTCGGGGCCTAGGTGCTGACCCTTATCTCTTGGGCTCATGGCTAACACTCCACCATGTGGAGCCACTAACCACCTTGCAGCAGAATGCCACGGCCTAGGAGTTGATAGCTGAAGTCTGTTGCCTTGCCTTATAAGAAATTGAGATCTGTGGAGATGGGTTCCCAACTATCCCAGACACAAAAGGTCCCATGAGACTATTATCTTCAATTCACCACTAAGATAACTGAAGTGGAAGCTGGGTGCTTGTGACTCATGCCTGTTATCCTAGCTACTCGGGAGGATGAGATCTGAGGATCATGGTTCAAAACTAACCTGGGCAGGAAAGTCCTTGAGACATATAGCTCCAATGAACCAACAGAAAACCTGAAGTAGCTCTGTTGCTCAAGTGGTAGAGCACAAACTTGAGCTGAAGAGCTCAGGGACAGCACCAGACCCAGACTTTAACTCCTACCACCTACAACAACAGCAATAAAAAAAACAGAAACAAACAAACAAACCTGACTTAGTGGTCTGGGAATGTGCCTTAGAGGTAGAATACTTTGCATATATGAAACCCTGGGCTTGATTTCTCAGGACCACATCACTAGAAAAAAGCCTGAAGTTGCTCAGTGGCTCAAGTGGGAGAGGGCTATCCTTGTATAAGAGAAACTAGGTACAGTGCTCAGGTCCTGAGTTCAAGCTCCAGGACTGGTGTATGCACACATGTGCACGTGTGTGCATGAGCGTGTGTGCGCACACACACACACACACACACACACACACATACATACACACACACAGACCAGAAGTGAAGCTGTACGTGCATGTGTGTATGCTAGAGAAAAACAGAAACATGAATATGCTTCTAGTGTGTATTAGATACTTAAGGGTGTAGACAAAAAAATCATTCATAATTATTAGGTCATTTTATAGGGAAAAGAAGCAATACAGAGAGTATGAGGATTGCTCCAGCTTTCGGTTCTCTCATCCTGAAACAGTAAATTCACTGCTGCTCAATGCTAATTGACAAAGCTGGCATGTCCTGTGGACATTTGCTCCCAAATCCTGGGACACTCATTTCTCACTTTTGGCTTCAAACCTGTGACCAGAGGAGAAGATGAGGAGAGAAAATCCTTCTCAGAGAAAGCAGCTGTAAGAACATTGGGGTAGTTTACTTATAAATTCAAACCATTGGAATGACCCTGTTAAGAAGTCAGATTGTCCAGATTAAAAAATGAAGAAGAAAAGAAAGGCAGGTGCCAAGGGCTGCTGACTGTAATCCTAGCTCCTGAGGAGGCTGAGATGTAGAGAACCTTAGTTTGAATCCAGCCAGCATAGGAAAGTCCCTGACATTGTTATTTCTGAGAGATCACAGAAAAACCCAGAAGTAAGGCATGGATTCAAGGTTAATGCAATACCCTTGAGTAAAAGGAGCTCAGAGAGTATGCCTAGGCTCACAGTTCAACCCCAGGACCTGCAGCAATGATAGACCTATGATGCCTCTCCCAGGATTCTGGAAGCTTGGGAAATCCAAGCACATGTCTGGTATCACAATGCTTCCTGACATATGAATCTGGTGAAGCTCATCAGGTTTTGAAATGTTTCACTTCTCTTAGTTGGGCCCTGGTGGCTAGGTTTTGGGGTTGAACACAGGGACTAGGTGCTGACCATGGGCTCACAGCAGAAGCATGTGTGTGTGCGTGCGCACACACACACACACACAGACTAGAAGTGAAGCTGTGGCACAAAATGGTAAAGTCTGGGCTTCTGCTCTGAGCTCATGGTCTCAAGATTTAGACTAAGGATTTCTGTGGAGCACCTCCTTGGCGAATCCTTGAGGAAAGCCGCTTGAAGCCTCCTCAGGAGATTGCCGTTCAAAGCCAGCCAAGCAGGAATGTCTTTGAGACTCTTATCTCCAAAAACCAACAGAAAACCAAAAGTGAAACAGTGGCCCAGAGGGTAGAGCTCCAGCTTTGAGAGAGAAAGCCGAGCAGGAAAAACAGGGCAGACCAGGCAAGAAAGTTTGGAAGGTGCTTATGTCCAATTAATGACCAGATGGCTTGAAGTGGAGCTGTGAGGGTGGTAGAGCCTCACCCTTGAGCAAAACAGCTGAGGAACGCATCGGGCTTTGAGAATAAGCCCTGGGATGGCCACAAAATAAAGAAGAGAATACCAAGTTATGTATCAGTGCCCTACCTACTTATGTGTGTATATTACCACCCTGAGTGCAAACAGACCATATTCAATGCTTCTGCTTTATTTACTGATTTATTTTCCAGATATACTCGTTGCACATACTGCATCATTCTTTTCATTTCAAGCCCATGGCTTTTCTCTTCCAGGGTAGCAGGCCTGTGTCTTTATATGATGCACACTTAAGCTATTAACAGCCTTTATTTACATTTTATTATGAGGCCAAAGCAGGGACAGTGACAAATCAGGCAGGGGAAGAAAAGTGTTCATAGACATAACCAGTATTCAGAATTAAACTTGGGGACATAAAATGGTAGCATACTTATGTAAAAACTACAATGAAGAAAAAGATGAGGGGGCTGGGTATTTGGATTAGTGAGAGAGTGCTTGCCTAGCATCCAAGAGCCCTGGGTTCGATTCCTCAGTAGCACACAGAAAAAAGCCAGAATTGGTGCTGTGGCTCAAGTAGCAGAGAGCTAGAAACAGTACCCAGGCCTTGAGTTCATCCCAAGAACTGGTAAGAGATCACTAGCTACGTAGGTAAGTAGGAAGGAAGGTAGGTAGATAGGTGGATAGATAGATCTTGGACGTCAGGAGGAAAGAAGGGAATACTTCCCAGTGTGAGGCCTTCTGCAGGGAGCCAGGCCACCACATTGCCTTCACACAACCACAGAGCAGGAAGACTGTCTCTGTCCCACTTCTCAGGCAGTGGAAGGCCCAAGAGCCAAGAGGGCAGAGCTAGGTTTTAACTCAGGTGCTTAGAGACAGAAGAGAAAGGGCCCTGCCTCTTCTTGGACTGGGAATTTGCATTAATGATGTGCAGAATGAAGGAAGGAGAATGGACTGGCAGAGGTAGAAGAATGGTTTTTAAATCTGACAGATGGAGAGTCAAAATCCCACTCCTTAAGGCAGAGACCAGGGTTTTTCTTCTCTGTTCCTCCCCTCTCCCCCTCTAAAATGGCTCTATTTTTAACCTAAAGATAGCCTGAGGCTCCCTTCACCTGAGAGAGGAAGGTTAATTAGTCATTGTTTGAAGAGGCTGAGAAAGGCCTGACCCTGGTGTAACTCTAACAAATGTTTCAGGGTTCCCCCCCTTTGCTGGCTGTGCCTGGAATGCATGAAGTGCTTTTGCAGCTGACTTCCCTGTGGATTATGTACATTCTGCCTCCTAATCCTGCAAGCCTAGGTCTCTTCACCTAGCATGTCTTTTGAAACTGTTTTTGGTCCTTCAAATACAATGTTACACAGGAGTTCTTCCTGCTAAGAGGGCTAGGGCTTGGATCCTGAAAACTTCATTTGAACCCAGGATGGGTCAAAAATGTTTCTTTTCTGCTTCTATAGCTCAAGAATTCTAAGAACATTTAGAGTGCAAGTAACTTCTCATCACCAAGAGAAACACAGGAAGCTCTTGAACATCTGACCTTTTGTAATGCCCAGAGACTTGAAGCGCCTAAAAAGACCACCAGAGACCAAAGATCAATGCAAGCGGCAATGAGTCGTTTATTGACGAGCTCGAGCATGGACCCCTCTGTGCACTGATGTCCGAGTGCAGAGAGCGGCCCCCAGCACAGGGTTACAGCGTCTTTTATATGTTCTTTGGTAGGGGTAAGGCCTCAGTATGTATTGGCAATGAATCAATACACCATGCGGGAAATTTAAATCATAATTCTAGCGGATGATTGGCACAGTACAAAGCGGAAAAGGGCTGGGGCTAATAATTGGTCAGCCTTAGTGAGCTATTGTGCTCTAAACTAATTAGACAGTACTTCTAGGGTAATTTAGGAGAAGTAGTTGCCAGATGGCCACTATCTCTGACCCTGACCCAGGGGAAGTGCTTGCCGGGCAGCAACTATCTCTGATCCTAGGCCCAGAGAAAGTGGTCTGGAATGTATCAGGTACTTTGTCAGGTACTCCCTGCCAGAGGGTCGTTAATTTCAGCTCCAGATCCAGGAGTGTCAGGGGCTCAAGGGTGGTTAGAATAGCAGCTGCACTCTTCAAGGTTTAGCAAGCATGTGTACAGAAGCAGAAAGGCAAGTTAAAGAAAGTACAAAATGGTAAATACTGGTCTAATACAAAATGGCAAATACAGGTCTATCTGGTTATATATATCTCACGCTTCTCACTTTCCAAAGTGGAAGTTAGATTGTCCTAGACTTTTCTGCCCTAGCTGGCTTCACCCTGTGATCCTCAGATCTCAGCCTCCTGAGCTAGGTGATGGGTGTGAGCCACTGCTGTTCTGCTGGGTTCAGAAGTGTAATGACATCGACAATACAAGTCAACTGCTCATCACAAAGGGCTTGGGGAGCATATTATGTCTTTGACCTTTCATTTGACCTTTCAGAACCCTGTAGTACACAAGGTTATAATGCTAGAGTCTGAGAGGCTGGGTTTATGGATCTGCTACACTTGAACCTTGAGCTCTGATTTCAATTCTGCTATATATCAGCGTTCATTTTCCAGAGAATGTTCTCCTAATTAGCAAATAGAAAAAGTACTTTGATTAACCCTTACTTTTTTCTAGTTGTGTGAATTGAATCAAGTCTAGGGACTTTTCCTGAGCAAGGCGAACACTGTACCACTTGATCCACAGTGCCACGTGGGTTTTTTGGTGGTTCATTGGAGATAACAGTCTAACAGGCTTTCCTTGTCTAGGCTGACTTTGAACGGTGGTCTTCAGATCTCAGCCTCCAGAGAAGCTAGAGTTCCAAGTGTGAGCCACTGGCATCTGGCCTATTGTTTTTGACAGTCTTGGGGCTTCTTTTCCTCAAGGCTAGTGCTAAACCACTTGAGCCCCTCCACAGCTTCTGGCTTTTTCTGATTATGTGGCACTGAGGATTCAAACCCTGGCATTCATGCAAGCTGAGTGAGCTCTTTAACACTAAGCCACATTTCTTGCCCCACCCTTACAATTTTATCCCTCAACTTGCCTATCCTCAAGAAAAGGCTTCTGACTATAAATCATCTAAAGAGATCACTGTAGTAAGGTGTGCAAAGGTAAAACACAGCTCATACTTGAGTGAGACTCTAAACATGTGAAGACTGTGACAAATGCCTCCATTTAATTATGTATCCATGTTTCAACACTTAATAAAATATTAATGAAAAATGAGTTAATGTCCTAAATTATTGTGTATAATTTTATAATGTATGTTCAAAATGTAATAAATATTATGTGTATAATAATAAAACAATAAATTAATGAATCAAATAAAAATAAAATACAAAATCAATAGTATCATAATATGTAATAAACATACATATGCAAGTATATATCATATATTACACATGTATAGAAATAGTGTTTCCATTGCAGGGCCTTCATTCAGGCCTTGGGAACTCTAGCCTGAATTTCTTTTCCTCAAGGACAGTGAGATTTGCCTTCACCTATGGTGCAAAAGAGTTACCTGGACAGTGAGATCAAATCCCAGCAATAGCAGAAATACTGGCACCAGTTCCAAGACTGAGACTTAATTTTTTTTAATGGAAGCAGTTATGTTTATTCAGTTTCATACTGAGCATTAAACAAAAATGCAGTGGCGAATTTTGTACAGCTATTCAGACATCCTTCCTTTACCCCTAAAGTGCTTCTCTGAGAACTATATTGTTTCATTTTTTGTACATTTTTATTGAATAAATGTTGGACAGAGGGGTTACAGTTACATGAGCAAGGTAATGAGTACATTTCCTATTGAGCATTGTTGTGTCTTCCTTTGTTTTCCCCCTACCATACCTTATCTACCATCTCCACAACTACTCTCACTGCCCGGGTCAGTGACTTATTTTTTTTTATTTTTGGCTTGGCACAGGGTTTGAATTCAAGTAATGACAACACTGAACCTTCCCACACATTGCTACAGATTTACCAAGACCCTGAGTTCAAATCCCAGGCTAGGAAAGAAAACTGGCAGAAATTCCAAACAAGTGAGCTTTATTTTTTTTATTTAATTAAGTAATTAATTAATTTTTAGTTGTTTTTTTTTTTTTGACCAACAATGGGGCTTGAACTCATGTCGTGGAAGTCTGCCTTAGCTTCGATCACCCTAGGCTGGGGTGCAGCATCTGGATCCATATTCGATTGGGGGATCCAAGGCTCAGAGGGATTGCAGGAAGAAAAAAAAAAAGCTGGAAAGCACAAAAAGTGGTGAGCTGCAGAGAGCTGGAGGGTTTTAGGATTTTTTTCTTTGCAAGGTGACTATCCTGGGTCTTAATTACCTGGTTGCAAAGTGGAGCTGACCTGCCATTGCTGAAAGCTGGCGGGCTATCAGGGAAACCATAGGCCAACCTGTCAACATAGGTAGAATGGTAATGGTAGAAGAATGCAAGGGACTTGTTCCTTTGCATATGAATGCCAATTGAAAGAGTAGTTCATGCACAAATTGAGTCTAAAATTGGATGCAATAATCCTAGGTTGCTGATTGATCTTAATAGTTTATTAAGCATGAAAAGAATAATATGCCTTTAATGGTGGAAAAATAAATACCTAAGTGTTGGTAGGAATGTAGTAGGTGTCATTCAGTCATAGAAGGCTCTGGCACTGTTTAGCAATGTTTATTTATTTGTATACCACCATCTGCCTATCTATTTATCGCTGTTTTGGCCAAACCTGGGGCACAAACTAGCGCCTAGTAACCACCTGACAGCTTCATTGGCTAGAGGATGCCATGCTCACACTCACCCATTCATGAATTCGGCCTGCTAGGCCCTGCGTTCAGATCCTAGCAATACCATGCATGATGGAGAACACATCTACAAATCTAGATGCTATGTGATAGGATGTAAACAATATAATAAATGTTATAGGTGTCATCAGAGTCAATAAAACAAATGGTAAATAAATGAATAAAAAAAGAAATAAAATAAATAACTACACCAAACATGATATGGACTGAACATCTGTATGGAAGTAGAAATCCTTTCTTTAAAAGGTATATAAGGAGTATGTTTTCCAGGACTGAGGCTTAAATTCAGCCCCCCTAGGAGGAGGGAATGACAGGAGATCCTGGGATTCTCGTTTCTGGACCTAGAAAGAGCCATGGGATGCAACTGTTATCATCCTTGAATGAGTAGTTTGTGCATGATGGGAGTAGAAAATGATAGGCAAGACTCATGAGATATCAATTATTTGTAATGAAGAGTTGATGAAGCATGACAATAATCATCACAGTCATGAAATGAAGGCATCAGGAAAGATCCAAAAATCGGAAGTCACACGGTAGATTGGATTCCATCACAGGTCGCCTTCTCTCCTACTCTATACAAATATGTACTTATTTGCATACTAAATTGAGCTTATGAATGGATGACTATTGTGCTCTCCTTCTCCCTCCCCAGTGACTCAAACTCAGGTCCTGGGAATGGCCTAGCTCCTTGGTGGTTCACAGGCTGCTGTGCTCATATGGACCCATTTGCCAATTGGGCTTGCTAGGCCCCGAGTTCAGATCCCAGCCTGCCAAAATATTCATACTGATGTCAGAAGCCAATCGTTGCACCTGTTTTCCTTTCCTGTTTAAGTCCTGGGTCTCAGCTAGGATGGAGAATGCATGGGCCACCCTGTGGCCATGGGAATAGGGTGTCATCCACGTCAGCCGAGTTATACCTGTCACCATATACTCAAGAAAATACACAATATATCCATGAATAGCATACAAAATAGACAATAACTACACTAAAGGCACGATGCAGTCCAAACACAGATGTGAATATACATCCCATGTTTCAATGATGAATTGAGGACTCTTGTGGCCTCCCTAGGGCTCGATCTCAGCTCCTGGGAACAGACCAGCGCCTTAGTGGTTCACAGGCTGGTGTGCTCACGTAGACTCATTGGGCAGTTGGGTCTCCTAGGCCCCGAGTGTGAATCCCAGCACTGCCAAAAATTCACCCTGATGTGAGAAGCCAGTCATTGCACCTGTTTACAGGAAAACAGGTGCAAGTTCTGGGTCTCAAGTAGAATGGAGAATGTATAAGCAACTCTATACTCATGGGACTAGGTTGTCATCCAGGTCACCACAGTTATATCTGTCATCTTATACTCAAAAAAGTACACAATATATCAATGAATAAGAGACAAAATAAAGAGAATGACTACACCAAATGCAAGATGCTGCCCACCCATGTATGGAAATATAGATCCTTGGTTTAATTATGAATTTATGACTATATTGTCCCCCACCAGGGCTCGATCTCAGGTCTAGGGAATGACCTAGCGCCTTAGTGGCTCACAGGCTGGTGTGCTCACGATGACCCTTTCACCAATTGGGTCTGCTAGGCCTTGACTTCAAATCTTAGCACAGCCAAAAGTTTCATACTGATGTGAGAATCCAATCGATCTACCTGTTTTCCTTTCCTGTGAAAGTCCTGGGTCTCAGAGAGGATGGAGAATGCTATATAGGCAACTCTATAGCCATAGAAATAGGTTGTCCAGGTCAGCACAGTTATATCTGTCACCATACTCAATAATATACACAATATATCTATGAATAAATAAAAAATAAAAAAAATCTACACTGAATGCAAGATGCATACGACACCTGTAGGTAAAGAGAGATCCTATGTTTAAAAAAGATGGGTTTATTATTTTGTCCTGTGCTGGGGCTTCAAATTAGGCTCTGGACTGGGACTGACATTCTAGTCTTTAAGGATGGTGAGCTTCCCCTTCCCCCACTGTGCCACAGAGCTACCCAGACTTGTGTTAAAATCCCAGCACTGACAAAAATTCATCCTTATGTCAGAAAGCAATTGTTGCACATGTTTTCCTCTCCTGTGAAATGCGGGGTCTCAACAAGGATGGAGAATGCATAGGCAAACCTATAACCATAGGAACAGGTTGTTATCCATGTCAGCACAGTTATACCTGTCACCAAACTCAATAAAATACACAATACCTCCATGAATTAGTCACAAAATAAGAAGTACACTGAATGCAAAATGCTGTCCACACATGTATGTAAATATAGATCCTATGTTTAAATAATGAATTTATGACTATAGTGGGGCACCCTGAGGTCAATGTCAGATCCTGGGAATGGCCTAGCTCCTTAGTTACTCACAGGCTGGTTTGTTCACCTTGACCTATTCACCAATTGGTCCTGCTAGGCCCTGAGACAGATCCCAGCATTACCAAGTGGATCATGAAGTAAGAAACTGAGTGTGAAAATTATTTTTCTTTTCTCTGAGAGTCCTGGGTGTTAAGCATGATGGAGAACATGTCTACAAATCTAGATGCTATGTGATAGTATATCATCAATGTAATAAATGGAGTGGGTGTCATCGTAGTAAATAAAATCAATGGTAAATAGATGAATAAAAAAATACAAGGAACAACCACACCAAACATGTATGGACTGAACATCTATAGGTAAGTATAAATCCTATCTTTACAATATATATAAATAGTATGTTTTCCAGGGCTGGGGCTTGAATTCATGCCTAATGAACAGGCCTGACTTTCTTATCTTCAAGTATGGTAAGATTCCGCTTTATCCACAGTGCTGCAGGTGTACCCAGACCCTGAGTTCAAATCGAAAACTGTGCAGAATAAACAGTGCAAATTGCAAGCCAGAGAGCTAATTTATATTTTATTTTATTTTATTTTATGCTCAGCACGGCACTTGAACTCAGGTCGTGGCAACTCTGCCTCATCTTTGATCACTCAAGGCTGGGATGGAGCCACTGGACCCAGAGCTGCTCCTGGGATCCTAAACCCCCAGGCCTTGCAGGGAAAAAATGCACAGAAAAATGCTGTGAGACAGCTTTTTATGTTTTCTTCCTTTGCACGGTGACCTCCTGGGTCTAAATGACACTGTTGCAAAGGGTACTTCACCTTGCATTGCTGAAGACTGGCAGAATACCGGGAAAACCATAGGCCCACGTGGCAATGTAGGCCCTGATTTCGAATCACTCTCCTGACACAACCAATGGCAGGAGATACTAAAAGACTTATTCTCATCAATAGGAATAACAATGGAATGTTATCAATGTCACGGTTGAATAAGTTGATTGTGAATGATGCTTCTATAAAATTAGACAGCATAATTTCAGGAGGCTGATTGATTTTATTTAATATTATGAAGCATTAAAAGAATACTATTACAGGAACACAATAATTTCAAGACACAGAGTTCATTAATAGTTTAAAGATGAAAACAATAACAATAATTACATGGAGGTATAATAAATATCCAAGAATTGGTACAAATGTAGTCTATATAAGTGAATAATGGACAGACATCTCTGGAATGCTATAAAGATATATATTTATTAGTATACTGCCACCTGCGTGTCAATCTGTTCTTATTTTGTCAATCCCTGGGGCTCAATCTTAGGTCGTAGGAACTGCCTGTCAGCTCAATTTGCCCCAGGATGGCATGTGGACACTCACCCATTCATGAATTTGGCCTTGTAGGCCATGAGTTCAGATGCCAGCACTCCCAAACAATGAATCATGGAGTAAGAATCTGATGGTGACATGTTTTCCTTTACTGTGAATCTTCTGGGTGTCAGGTATGAAGTGGAATACATATGCAGACCTATGTCCTATGTAATCAATGTAATCAATGTTCTATGTGTCATAATAGTCAATAAAATAAACGGTCAATACATGATTAAAACAAAAAATAAAATGAATAACTCCACTGAATGCAATATGGAGTCAACATATGTATATAAATATAAATCATATATGTAAATTGTACATGAGTAGGATATTTTCTAGTGGTGGGGATCAATTTCAGGCTTAAGAACAGACTTGATTTTCTTGACTTCAAGGAGGAAATCTTCCCCTTCCCACACAGTGCAAGAGACCATGAGTTCCAATCCCAGTCTTGGCAGAAAAAATGGCACCTTTATAGTATATAAGGTCCATTTCTTAGGTATTTCATTATGCCTCCATTTTATGAATGTGATTGTTTAAATGCTTAATAAAGTTTTAATTAAAATCAATCAGTGTCTTATAATATAATTGTGTATCATTTTATCCTAGAATTATTCAAGAACTGTTCAATCATGACTTACATCACATTACATTGGTAATCATATGGATAGGAACAAGTTTCTTAGGATCTCCTACCATTTAGAGGTGGCAGGACCTGGATTCGAATAGTGGGCTCCAGCTCCCACCACTTCAACCTGAGAATAGGGAACTCACCAGTCTGTCCAAGAACATAAACAAGACCAGTGATTAGGCAGGCCCAGTGGCTCTCAGCAATCCTCCTTGTTACTTACAAGGCTGTGATGGGAGGATCAAAGTTATCCTAAGTAGGAAAGTCCTTGAGACCCCTGTCCAACTTCAGTGCCAACAAAGCCATAAGAACCGTGTAGCTCTTGTGGTAGAGGGCTAGCCTTGAGCAAAAGCAGCTCATAGACTGTGCTCAGATCCTGATTTCAAGGTTTGGGACTGGCAACAAATAGGCACACACAAGAATCTGTGCAGCCATCTGGTTAAAGCAGGTTACCCTCTTGTCCCCAACTGAATTGGACATAGTTCCCTGGGAAAGTGCCTGGGGGAGTTGCTGTCATCTTGACTCTGCCCATGCTGCCTGCATCACATGATTCTGGCCACACCACCATTCTTTCATGTTTCTTTCTGACCAATGGAATACAAGAATGGTGGCCACGCCCACATTCCATGCTGCCTCGTACCCCCTGGGATTCCCTAGGTTGGTTGTCACCACTACCAGCAGTTGAAGAAGGTAGAGATGGCTGAGTAGTGAACAAGAGTCTTGAAGCTACTTTGGAGTAGGAAATTGATGTGCCCTCCTGCTTCCCAGCCCCCTCCCCTGCTTCCTCCAAGGCACTGTATTTCAAACCTCGGTTGGTGGCAAGCTGCTGGCAGGCTTGCAGCCCTGACCTGGTCCCGGCCCCTAGTCCTCTGCTCTGGACCTGAGTGTCTGCAATGCCCCCTCCATTGCTGCTCACCCCACCAGGAGCATCCACCAACAACTTCTCCCAGCAGCACAGGTGAGTGGTCGCCCTGTGAGCCTGCACCCTGCAACACCGGTACCTGGTGACACCCCCACAGGTCACGGACTTGCACCTCCCTCACACCCCACAGTCCAGCCAGGGTTCTGCCACTAATGCGCCCCAAGGGTAGGGGGTGGGTGTTAACCCGGGGATCCCACTCCCATCCCTAGTGACCAATGTCCCAGGAAAAGGGCAGATGCAGTGATGGGTGAAAAGGGAGCACCACATCGTCCTTGGCCTGGAGCAGTGGGAGCTACAGAGCCATGCATCTGCACCCTTTCTCTCCCTAGTGGGAACTTGGTGGCTTTAGTCAAAGGTGGGAAACAGCACCTCCACACCTGCCTTCTCAGGTCTTTTCCTTTTTTCTGGGCATGGGGGTTGTTGGATACAGAAGATAGACCCCCCCCCCTTGCTGTGTGAGCTCTTGTCTTCTGTGCTTGGTCATCCTTTCACCTGAAGAGGGTCCCAGAAAAGCCCAGAAGGGAGGTGAAGGGCGCTGGTGGTCAAAGCAGAAGGTGAATATCTGGGAGGAATAACCCCAACCCCACACACACACATACACCTGGCCTGTTCCCCTACCCCTCAGCTGTCAACAGTTCTCACAGGGTCATCACCTTTCCCAGCTCTGCCAGCATGTTCTGATGCTTGGTCCATTTGGTTTCCTCGTCCTCCCCAAGAATCCACCAATTAGCCCAGAAGCATGTAGGCCAGAAGGAAGGAGTATATCAATGTATGTAGCCTCAGGACTCCATCCATTTCACCAACAGTGCCCCACCCCTGGTCAGACACCCTTCTGAGGTCAACATGACCCTCTGCTAGTTTTCTTCCCCAGGCTCTGAGGAGACACCTGTCTCAGGACTCCTTCACCCAGCATCCTGGCCTAGGGTTTTGGTGAATGTAGAGTCAAGGCTGTTCCCAAGGGGAAGGATCTGACCCTGGAGAAACGGAGAGGCGTGGTGGTGTTGCATCATTTGAGTGGTGCTCCCCTTGGGTGGGAGCCCCTGGTTGTCTCAAGGGAACCTCCATGCTCCAGCTTGTACATTGTCCCAGATGAGGAATGAACAGAGGCACTGCTCTGAGTCGTGTTTGTGTGTGTGTGTGTGTGTGTGTGTGCATTAGAGAAACAGAGACAGAGAAAGAGTGAGAGAGAGAGAGAGAGAGAGAGAGAGAGAGGGAATGAGAGAGAGATCATCTTTCTGTCCCGACCCACAGGACTTCAACCAGGGCAATGAACCTAAGTGAGAAGGAATGAAGGGACAAGAGACACTAAGAAGGACAGAAAGACAAGGATTCTGATCAAGCTGCCAAATTTTATTTTTCACACAGGGGTATTTATATGCTTACAATAAGGAAGCTTTTTCATTGGCCATAGTAGCTGCAAGATGTTTGCTTAGGGCAATGTGAAAAGGTGGTCCATAGCAGCTACCTGGTCTTTGTTTGGGGCAGGATGAAAAGACCAGATTCTGTAAATAACCTTGAGAGATGTTCCAGCGAGATAGTCAAGCTTATCATGCAGAGAGACTCCCTGCAGGGCTCCCGACATCTCCCCCTTTCTTATTTAGAAAATTGACCATCAATTGTTGGCTGCTCTTTTTGAGGGGGTGACAGAGGCTCTGTTCCTCTAAGGGCCCAGGGTTTTTCTCTGCTCCGAGCAAGCATCCTCACTTGGGGTGGGGAGTTTTACAGGCCTTGGCATGTTTTTTGAGGAGATGGCTTGTGGATATGCATGCCAACCGTCATGCACCAGAGCTTGCCACTCAGGGGTCTTGGGTTTTGGGATCTCGTGGATCCATCCCCCTGCAGTCTTAACTGCACCCTTGATTTGAGCATTTTTTCTTCCTCCCATAGGTGCATCCTCCCCCAAGCGCAGGGGCCTATAGGAGGAGGGGCGAACCTATCCCTTATGGCAATAGGTCTTGCCCGTTGAATGGTCAGGAGTTATGAATAAGGAGAAAGATTTTCTAAATAAGAAAAGAAAGGGGGGCTGTTTCCCACTGGAACAAGCTCATGGCAAAACACTAATTAAAAGCCTGGGGTAAATCCTAGATCTCAATGCCGCAGTCTGCCATATCAAGGCGATGGTGATGAACCTGTATGGGCTTAGAAGCCAAGAGATTAATCTGTTATTTAATAAATTCAAATAGGATGGTCCATGTCTGGAGTTCTAGCTGCATCTGCAAGAGAAAAGGCATCATCCTCGGGGGAAGGTTTCCCCTGGGTTGTGGTAAGCCATTAACCTGTTTTATCAAGCATTCTGGCAGCCACCTTGGGGCCGCTTGTTCTTGATCTAAAAGACAAAGAGTGGTAGGGAGTGGTCTACCTGTAGCTTGGGAGGGCATTTCCCCTTGGCTTTGTTTGCTGAAGGGACATTCACGCGCAAAGTGACCAGGTTGTTTACAATTAAAGCAAGTATGTGAGCTGGGGACTGAACCTTGAAAGGGCTTGGTAAAGGCAGCACCTATGGCGAGTCCCATGGGGTGGGCAGTTCCTACTCCAGCACAAAGCCTGACGAACTCAGAGAGGTCACCCTTGTTTTTATGTGGTCGGAGGACATCTTGACATGCCGGATTAGCATTTTCAAAGGCAAGATGTTTAACAAAGGCACTTTCATTTTCACTAGGCCCAAGAAGCCTTTCTGCAGCCAAGTTAAGCCGCGAGACAAAGTCACTGTAGGGTTCATCTGGCCCTTGTCTAACTTTTGCCAGGGAAGTTGTAGCCGATCCCTTTTGAGGGAGACGCTTCCAAGCATACAGGCCAGCATTTTGAATTTGTGCCAAAAGTCTGGCAGGAAAGCGCGCCTGTTTAACATTGGTATCAAAGGGCACATTACCCAAAAGTTTAGTATAGGTCCAGGTTTTTGAAGATGTTTTAGTCAAATTTTTTTGCACGGTCTCTCTACATTGTTCCTTAAAGTCCACATTCCATAAAACAAAATCACCCCCACTAAGGGTGGCGCGGGCCAGAAACTTCCAATCATTGGGGGTGAACCAGCACGCACTTTGGTTTTCTAACAAGGCTAACGTATAAGGGTCAGTCAGGCCATATTGGGCACATGCATTTTTAAGCTTTTCAACAAACCAAAGCCTAAGCCTCTTATACTCTTGTTGGCCTTTTCCCTGGGTGGGTTGTTCCTCTTCATCCCCAGTATCCTGTTCCTCATCCTCCTTTTCCTCTTCTTCTGATTCATCCTCCCCACCCTCTGAGGTCTTATCTGTCTGGCTCCAAGTTACTGGAAAGGCGAGAACTGATTGATGTCCTGATCTAACCTTAATTTTATCAGGCGTTTTTGGCGTATCGGCCAAGGCCAGTATGCGGAGTTCATAATCAAGGGACCACAGTTCTTTTAAAAGTTGAAGGTGTTCTCGCTTATGTTGAAGAGTCTCGGATAAAGGTGCCAGGTTAGGTAAAGGGCGGGAAGAAAAAAATCTGGATCTGGAAGGGCAGTGGGCCCTTGAAAGGCCAGGTCACAAAAGGGAGGGATTTTCAATAAATTGACCAGCAGTCATATCTAATACAACTGATGGGCAAGCCGTGGGGGGCCGAGAGGCATTTTGGAGAACCTCCTCTCCTGCTTTTACAAGTTTTAAAATTCCACCATCAAATAGAGAACATTTCAAAACTTCATTAATCAAATTCCAATAGGAAAAGGCGGTAGCAGGAACCTTTTCCGGACCAAAGGTTTCATAATAATCTTTTAAACAATCTCCTACTCTTCGCCATCTTTTTGCATCTATGATTCCTACAAGTCCTCTATGAATGAGAAAAATAATTCTAAATCCTTTTTCTTAACCCATGTTCCCCATGTCTTGAGGGCCTCCTTGAGGTCTGACAGAAATAGATCATGTGACGATGTTGCTTGTCCCATAGTGGGTCACTCACCATGCGCTGTCCCCACTCTCCTCCTGGATCTGTCTCTCGGCGGGGTCTGTCGAGGCGATCTCATGATCTCAGACTGTACTTAGCCAAGTTTTCCCAGAGGATGGCGTTCCTTCCTTAGTCAGAGGCTCGTGCCCCACGTTGGGCGCCAGTTGTCCCGACCCGCAGGACTTCAACCAGGGCAATGAACCTAAGCGAGAAGGAATGAAGGGACAAGAGACACGAAGAAGGACAGCAAGACAAGGATTCTGATCAAGCTGCCAAATTTTATTTTTCACACAGGGGTATTTATATGCTTACAATAAGGAAGCTTTTTCATTGGCCATAGCAGCTGCAAGATGTTTGCTTAGGGCAATGTGAAAAGGTGGTCCATAGCAGCTACCTGGTCTTTGTTTGGGGCAGGATGAAAAGACCAGATTCTATAAATAACCTCGAGAGATGTTCCAGCGAGATAGTCAAGCTTATCATGCAGAGAGACTCCCTGCAGGGCTCTCGACATCTTTCTACTTGTACATCCTGACAGTGCTCAGGTGAGTGATCAATTGGCAAATTTCAGGTGCTGCATGGATAAGTCTTCTGTCACCAGTCTGGATTTGTGTGTGTGTAGAAGTGGGTTACAACAAAGATGGTCGAAGCTTTTGGTAACTTTTCCTGCTATCTTCACGAGGGGAGGGGGAGTGCATGGGCTTCATTGCTGAGGTCCAGGGGCCTGGAAGGGTAAGGTGCTTGAAGGTGACTGATCACCTTTAAATTACAAGACCAAGGGATTTGTGTGCCCTGGAGGTCTCTACTCCCTTGGGCCTGGTTGGTGGCAGTGGCAGCTTGGTAGGACCTGGGGGTGCGTCTCACAGGGGGTGGTTTCCCAGGGGGACAGAGTATGTGGCCAGCACTTAGTAAGGATATGCACCCTGCGAGTATGGAGTGCACCAGCATAGGTTAGACTCCGGGTCTTCTCATCATGATGTCTGATGGTTGAGGCCAACCCTATTTTAAATCTTGACCTATGATCTTAGGATCTCAGACTCCTGAGTAGCTGGGATTACAGGCATGATCCTCTGGCACTGGGCCTCTGATTCTTTTTGGTATATTAGGGTTTGAACTCAAGGCCTTAGGCTTGCCAGTCAGGTATTCCACCATGTGAGCCAAACCTTTCTGTCTTGGGCATTTCCAAAATAGAGACTAAATATATGGTCAGGCTGGGCTGGATCATGGTACTCCTATCTGTGACAGGCATGCTCCACCAGGCCTGGTCCTCTGTAGTTGGGATAGTAGACATGTAGCACCATGTTCAGTCATCGGTTTAGATGGATTATCTCAAACTCTTAGTGCACAGCAGTCAATTCTTGACCACAGGGTAAGCCCTGGGTTAGGCTTCAACTCTTGGACCTCAGTCTCCTCTTGGAACAGTTGTGAGGAAACAAGGGATTTATACAGAGGGATCTCTGGCACAGGGCACAGAGGGAGCGGCCATTAGATATGGTTCCTGGCAATTCTGTGAAAATGAAAGGAAGATAGCTGGAAAAGGCTCACATGGGGCTTGTTATTAATCGTGGAACAGGTGAGGGATTATGAAACAAAACATGTCTCTCTTTCATCCTTACCTTGTCCCCATGAGGAAGGGGATCCTTCACTGTGTTCAGTTTTGCAGCTGGGGATACTGAGGCAAGGAGAAGCCAGGTGACATACTCATGACCTCCAGTTCACAGGAAGCTCTGCCTGACTTCTCTGCCATACTCCCTAGGACAATGGGTGCTATTCAGTCCACTTCTTGTGGTGAGAAGTCCAATTCTTGTCAGTCGTGGGGCTTGAACTCTGGTCCTGGGCACTGTCCCCGAGCTCCTCAGATCAACGCTAGCACTCTACTACTTAAGCCACAGAGCTGCTTACAGTTTTTTGGTGCTTCTTTGGAGATAAGAGTCTCACAGACGTTCCTGCCCGGGCTGGCTGTGAACCATGATCCTCATATCTCAGCCCCCTGTGTAGTTAGGATTAGAGGTCTGAGCCATGGGCACCCGGCTTAAGTTTAATTCTGACTTTTTTTCTCTCTCTCACAGGAACTGGTTGAATGTGTGCTGGAGGAGGTGGCCCAGCGTCCCCATGTGGTTGGAACCCAAGGTGGCCCTCTCATTCTGGAGGTAGACTGTGGGTTAGGAGCTGTCTTGCTCAGCCTGTTGAACCAGCTCCATGAGGTAAGCCCCTCTGTGTCCTGGCTAAACTATAACGGTTATTCATTGTCCATCCAGCCTTACTGGACTTAGTATTTTTGTATGTTATTTTCTAGCACCTGGCCAAAATTATGAAAGATAGTTATGGAATGAAAATATAATGCCATCTTAAGAAAGTCATTTAGGGCTCTGGAAATGTGACTTCATGGTGTGGTGATTGCCTAGCCTGCCTGAATGCCTGGGTTCAATTCCTCACAGAAAAACACTGAAAGAGGTGCTGTGCCCCAAGTGGTAGAGTGGTAGCCTTGAGGGAAAAAAAAGCAAGCTCAGGAATAATTCCCTAGTCCTGAGTTTAAGCCCCCTGGACTGTCAAAAACAAAAGAAAACAGTTAGTAAATGCAAAATAAAGAACACATACTTGGAATATATAATTGCTCCTTCCATACTGATACCTGACAATAGTCCCTAATTCATGCATTTTGCCTATATTAGGATACTGTGTTGAAAAAAAAATGTTTTGTTCATTAGATCACTGCAGTTAATGCCAGGAATGTACTTAGATGTCAAGGGAAGATGAACTCTGGAAATTAAAAGATTCCAGGCTTTTGAGTGGTCACTGGTAATCACAGAGAAGGCTAGTCTAAGTGAGATTTGGAAATCTTTTTGGTCAGTCATGGCACTAAAAAGGCAGAGACTAATTAACAGTTGTGATAGAAGAGAAGGAATAACTCCAGATGGAAGGAATAAATGATAGTAACTAACATATACCAGAAACTGTTCTAGGGAAATATTTTTGGTTATTGAAGAACTAGTTCTCAACTAGGTTTATACCTCATTGCCTTTAACATTGTAAATCTCTTAGGCTAGTTTTTAATCTCTGTGTGATAAATGTATCTCCTTCTATGCTGTTCTTTCATACCTGATCTCCTTTGCTTTCTAAAAACCTGTCTTTCTATATTACTCTATGAATATTGCCTAGTCCTAAATAACACCTACACAGATGGCAGAGGATGCTAATGTAAGAGTCCCATAGCTCATGAGTCATTAATATAACAACATGGAAAAATGAGGACATATTTATTCCTACCCCAATTTTTCTGAAAAGCTGCAATGTCATCATTTGGTTCAAATTTCCATTCTTTGTCTACATAGTGTCATTAAGTACACATAAATGCAAATATGAGCCAGGTGCTGGTAGCTCAAGCCTGTAATCCTAGCTACTCAGAAGGATGAGACCAGAGGATTGTGGTTCAAAGCAAGCCTTGTCAGGAAAGTCCATGAGACACTTATCTTCAATTAATCACAGGAAACCTGGAATTGGTGCTGTAGCTAAAGTGGTAGAGTGCTCAACTTGAGATGAAGAGGTGAGGGACAGCGCCCACAAAAAAGTGCAAATATGACTTTCAGTTTCCCCAAAATGAATGACAAGGTCAATAGTAATCTTTCCAAGCATAAAAAATAATTACAAAATGATTCACTGCACCTACTTTCACTGAGTTATTTAAGTTATGGCTTCTTTGCTGGGCATATTCTCTTCTTTTAAAAATTGTCAAATATTAGCTTTATAATAAACTTCATCTAATATTTTTTTTTTCAAAAGAGAAGTCCATACTGTCGATATCACTTGGCTTTCTTACTATCCTATTTCAAAGCTAATCCAGGCAGGAAAGTCTGTCAAACTATTATCTCTAAATAAACACTAAAAAAAGCCGGAAGTGGAGTTTTGGCTCAAGCAGTAGAGTACTAGCTTTGAGGATAGGTGGGCAAGAAAGACAACTGTTCAGGGACAGGGTCCAGCCCCTGGGTTCATATCCCAGAACCAGGACAAAATAAACAAACAAGAGAACAAAAACAACCCCCACATATTTCTTTGGGACTGTCCTTAAAGGAGTACTGCTCTGAGAAGAGGCTGCTTGTGCTGAACATATTCACAAGATCCTGCTTTTTTGGAATCCTTATTGCTATGGAGAACTCAGGACCAGACTAAAGGAATTGATAACTGACTCCTGCCAAAAGAGAATCTTCTCAGGGATGAAATATCCATACATAAGACACTTTTAAACCTCCATGTCTTTGTTTCTTTGCAGTAGAACAACTTTAAAACAATGTTATTAGGGGCTGGGAATGTGGTTCAGTGGTACAGTGCTTGCCTTGTATGCATGAGGCCCTGATTTCTCAGTACCACATAAACAGAAAAAGTCAGAAATGGCGCTGTGGTTCAAGTGGTAGAGCACTATCCTTGAGATGAAGATCTGAGGGAGAGTGCCCAGGCCCAGACTTTAGGCCCCACAATTGGCAAAAACAAATGCAAACTAACTAAAAAAACAACAACGTTAATTCCTTTTATTCTATGCTGGCCTTCACATGGCACATTATTATCTTTTGTAATACTCTCAACTAGAAGTTTACAGACAAGTTTATATGAATAAAAAACACACTGGAAAAAGTAAGGGACAGAGTTTCCTTCAATCCTTGGGATTCTTTTCTTGTACAGTAAAAAGGAAAGCACAAGTTAATTTGAACTTTATCATTTCTCTGTGTTCAATTCCTCTCCTGGGATCAGTTTCCACAAAGTCCAGTAACAATCATTGGTGCTTCTTGAGGTCTAATGAATGTTTTCTGTCTTCATTGAAATAACACAAGGACACTTTTGGACATGAGGTAATAGGTGTTTCAGAGAAAACTTAGTAAAAGAGAAAATATAAAATTTATATTGCTTATAAATATGTTATCCATGAGTACATTTAGTTCAAACTTCATAATTGCTCTGCAAATTAAGCCAAATTTTAAATGGGAAGAAGGTCCTCAGATCATTCTTTTTGTGAGTGTATTTGCTGTGTGTTATTTCCCTAGTGCACATGAATTAACAGTAAGAGAAACATTTGCAACAATAGGAGAAAGAGAAGTTCTGTGTTTAAGTATAAGGGTTCAATACAATATAGAAGACTACAAATAAGACAACATCGAAATAATAAAGCCAAGTCCAATATGTAGATTTATGGGAGTGTTCCTAAGTGGAATATGAAGTATGAGGCCTTTCCCTTTCTCAATCACGTTTGCTAATCGCACAAAGTTTTAAAAATAGAATGGAAGAATAATTCTGGTTCCAAAGAAAGTCAGATATAAGGGCATGGACTTAACTGGAAAAACAAGTCCATCTCGAGAGAGCAGGGATTATACTGGCAATGAACTAGTGGCTAAGATCACATTTCTTTTTCTTTCCTTTACTTGCATTTTGTTGTTGTTGTTGGTCTTGGCACTTGATCTTTGGGACTGGGCACTGTCCCTCTGCTATTCAGCTCAAGGCTACTGCTCTACCACTTGAGCCACAGTGCCACTTCCAGTTTTCTTGTAGTTAATTGGAGAAAAAAGTCTCTGGGACTTTCCTAGCTGGGCTGGCTTTGAACCCCAATCCCCAGATCTCTCCACCACGCAGCTTAAGATCACATTTCTAACAGTGTACACTCAGCATATGCAATGTGTATGTTCATCTATCTTTATATGAATTTTTGAGTTAAAAATGTGGGCTACAGCTTAGACTTTTCACTCACAAAAATGTTCGTAGTTTAAAAGTTGATACTTCTGGAGATATAAAACCTAAGAATGTAAAGCAGTCTGGGAATTTCAGTTTGCATGCAGCCTGGGCAGAACAGTTTTTGCCACACTACCAGCCAAAACCTGAATTGGAAGAATGTCTCAGGTGATGGAATACCAGGCATGAGCAAGATTGATGAATAAGAGCTTGAGGCTTTTGCATACATACATACAAACATACACATACACACAGAGGCACTTATATGTGTACACACAAATACACAAATGAAACAACTCTTAGAATATGTAGAAAAGTTTAAAAATAGCAATAGAAAATATGTCCTGAGTAATAATTAAGAGATGAATTTTAATATTAGAAAGTCCTCATGAACTTTCTTCAAAAAAGTTTGAGACTATTACATAGGTAGGGACGAGAGATAGTAAGAGAGTCAAGTAATTACTATTAAAGGGATCAAATGAATCTGAGATCCCAGCAGGTGCATCTGAAAATGATCATATCCTGTGTCAAATGTTAGAAGATCTTCTAAAATAGTACATAAACACTCTGAGCAGTCTGTCTAGTGGATAATATCATTGGAGAAGTTCAGAATTGCTAGTCTATGTCTAGATTAAATAAACCAACAAACATGGCAGGGCAATGTGATACAAACCTGGAATTCTAGCACTCAGACTAAGGCAGGAGATTAGAGAGTGGAAATAAATAGTGATACATTTCCTGGACCAGGTAGTATAATTTTGTCTAATAAAACAAACCAAACAACAAGAAAGGAATACACAGTTGGAAGTTTGGGCTAATTTTGTTATTATGTTTTGAGAAGTCAAGTTTCCTATTGAAATGCAACTCGTATATAATCTTCAGTTTTGTTTTAAATGCTCTCTTCATTACAGAACATTCCTAGATTCAAAATGGCTCATGATTCCCACCCAAAATTTGAAAAAGTAAGTAAGCATCATTCTGTTGGATTCCAAAGAAATGAGGAAGGATTACAAAATCTTAAGCCTAGAGAAATTTCAAAGTTCATCTAAAGCAGGACTTTGTAGATCATGCTAAATTAGAATTTAGAGTTAACATAAATATTTTAGTTTTGCTTCTAATTTCATATTTTATAGGATACTACAAAATTCTTTTTGAGTAGAGGGTTTAATTGACAAATTCACAAATGATTCTGGCATTCTATTTGCCTAGAATATGCTTTCAAGAGAGTTATAATTAGATCTTAGTTAATAGAAAATTCCAACAATTCATGTATAAAATGATAATGTAAATAATCTAGACAGAGTTGCCAACAAATTGATATTAATTTATAAATATAGAAAAATTGCAATTTTTGAGGGTTTTGTATAACATTGTATGAAGAGAATAATTGTGTGACATCTTCTTTCTTCTACCTATATGTAACACAGGAAACAATTTCCTTAATTATGTGCCTCTGTATACAATGAGAAAAATGCTACATTTGGGGTTTGTTTTTGTTTTATTGGTTTGCCTAGGGCTTGAAATCTGGGCCTGGAAACTGTCTCTGAGCCTGTTTATGCTCAAGGCTCGTGTGCTACCACTTCAATCTCAGTGCCACTTGTGTCTGACTTTTTCTGAGTTTATTGGATATTTGAACCATAATCTTCTGACCTTAGCATCCTAAATATCTGTGATAGTTTAAAAAAGTATAAATATAAATAACATTTGCAAGTGTTCTGATCTCAAGAATCTTACTGGGGGAAAAGTGATGCAACCCAGTTAATTGTAGTATTCTTTCCAGAAGAAGGAGAGAATCACATTATCAGAGGTGTAGTATTTTTTTCACAATAGAGATAAGCTATTCATGATGTGAATTAAGGGAATATTAAGGTGCACTTTACAAGTTGGAAATTATTGGACTAGGATGACTTTATGGCATAAATCTTTGGATTGATGGTTCATAGAAATTATAGCATTCTCTGATAAAATTTGCTTACTCTTGAAGAATTAATTACAGATGCTTCATAATTTTATCCTCTACCAGAATGTGGCTATTTTTCTGTTGACTTCTCAATCTGTAACACTCCATTGGAAACTGCATCTATTGCAAAATTACATAACATGCAAACAGGTACTGTTTTGAATCGCTTAGGTATGGAATGTTCAGAATTTGAAAATGAGTAGTTATTAGTCATAGGAATTTTGAGGAACACATATATTCTGTCCTCTTAACAACTCATTTACTTTTAAAAGTTATGGGTTTCCATAGAATTAAACTACATTCAGTTTTAGTATGAGAAAGTACTAAATTTTTCCTTTTTTCCAAATATTGTCAAGTTTATTGTGAAAATATTGTCTAGTTGTATAACATTCAAGTTGATGACTCTCTGATAAAAAAAGGAGTAATCAATTCCAATTAGATGCCAAATAATATTGATTTTTAAAAAGTTACTACATAAAATAATATTTACTATAACAATACAGTGAAATTATTTTTTATGTAGCTTATTTTTTAATTTAATTTTATTGTCAAATTGGTGAACAATGGGTTACAGTAATTGTAAGGTAGTGAAAACATAACTTTTCAAACTTTTTACCCCCTCTTTCATTTTTCTTACAGTTTTCTTTCACCTCAATACTCCTTACCAGTTTTAATATACATTTCCAACATATTGTCTTTTGAGTATTGTTATTGCATTGGCTTGCCCTTTGTCCTTTGTCTTGCCATTTTGTTGTTCCTCTTCCCTTCCCTAATTAAGGTAAATGTATACACAATACACAGGGCACAAAATCAAATACAGCCGATGCCAAACCATAGGTGGAAAACCCAAAGAAAATAGAAATCACATAGTACATTAAAAACAACTGCAAAAAAATCTCTGTTTCCATACCTTGGAGTTCATTTTGCTCAGCATCAGCTTCTATGTTCATATATACACATAAAGCCACTGGAAAATAATAGTTGCATGGACACTATATCATATAAAAAACATGTTACTGTTTTTGATGGAAAAGGTTGAATTAGGATTGGGGAAAACGTGATTCTGATAAAGGAATTTCAAAAGAGTTTAAAAATTATGACAGGTATATTTTAATTGTTCAAATATTTAACAAATTAGCCTATTAAGAAAATTGCCTGGGAAAATAGGCTTTCATTCAAAGAAAGCTATGGAGACCTAGTTGAGAGGGAGCAATGTGGGTAAAGATAGCTCATTTTCACACTAAACAAACTTCAGAAACCTTACTGTAAATCCTGTAGGTTCCCTTGAGAATTGTCCTTACCCAGGAAATATACTCTCACTGTGTGAAATTCAAAGTTCTTAAGAAAACTAAGACATCAATTTTTGTGAATTGACCTTTAATTACCCAAATTATTCTTTGAAAAAGATAATTTGGGTCAAAATATTTAGGGAGAAAGGGCCCTTCAAAATGAAAGAAGGTATTGGGTTCAGACTTTTCTGTTTGTAACACTTTCCACAATGTCTTTGCATGTGAAGCACTGAAACACAGAAAAAAATCTGATTGGTTACGCCAATGATTACACATTTCTAAGTAGCTCACAAAAAGTAATATCCTTATTAACATGAGGTAGTGAAGACTTCTCTTATTACATAAGCCAAAAAGTTTGGGATCAGAAAAGAATTGAGAAAATTGAAAGGGTAAGAAAACAATGTTCTTAGAAGCCCTATCTAAGCATACTGACTTCAGCAGTGGAGGGAGGCCAAAAATTTTGATATAGATTGTCTTAATATTTTTGCTACCTAAAGTGATTTTACAGAGCCTATTTGGCTCACTACAATGTAGAACAGTTTGAATGAGGACAGGAAAATAAATTCTACGTCCAAATGAGGCAACTTAAAAGAGTTTTAAAAGAGAAACCATGAAGATGTAGCGGGGTGGGGTGGGGAGGAGATCTTATAGTCTTTCAGCTTCATTGGACTTGAAGTCAAGAAGCTGTGCTTAATTGGAAATCAGGGAAGAGCTAAGAGGAGGACATAGAATTAGGACATAGAAGCATTGTCCTTTGTAATAGACACTGTTACCCAAGGTATGGATGATTTAACTCTATTCTATTCCATACATCTTGCTGAGCAAATGCAAGACTAAGAAAAAATAATCTATTGAAATAATTTTGCAAAGAATAACTTCACTGATCCTGATATGGTATCTAAGGAGAGTCTTAAGAGAGAACATAAAAGTGGAGTATACTTCAGTTTCCTCTAAGCATCTTGTTAGCAAAATATATCTTTGAGGTTAGAAGTGATTGAACCAAAAAGTAGTGGAGTACTTATTTTTGTGGAACTTTAGACACAAGAAGACTTTCAAGGTAAAAGAAAAAGTATAGCTAAATATTTGTGATCATAGCTTCTTGGATCGGTTTTTTGGAGACAAAGTTTTACATTAGAGTTTGTCCTCATTAACATAGATGTTGGATTTTCGTGGCAACCAAATGCAAGGGTGAAGCTTAATGGACTCCCTTGGACAAGTAAACAGCATGGTAGAAAAAAATGGCAAATAATATTTAGGAAATTAGTTTGGCTAATTACTTTGCCAGAGCAAAGAATGAAAGATATAATTCAAAATCACTTGACTTAAAAGTATGAAGAAAGAGTAGTGAAGAGAGATGAGAGAAAACATAGAGGACTCTTCTGTCTCCAGTGGAGTAATGGATTCTTGATCTTGTTTCTTCCATTCTATCTTCACAAGCTATCAAGTGTGGCTGAGGACTGGAGTATCCATTGCAGACAAAGAGAACTCACAGAAGAAAATATTTGCAGCAGATGTAGGTGATTCACAACCTTAGATAATCTACTTAAATCTATTCAAAATTCTCTGCTACCCCAAACTGCCCTCTTTGAACAGCTTTGTTTGCTATTCCCAAGATTACCCTTCATGAACTATTTAAAATTTTGAGAGGTCATATACATCCTCTCTAGAGATTGCTGTTTGGTTATGATTTTTGTGTGTTTTTGTTTTTTGTTGTGTTTTTTAATTAAATTTCAAAAGGTTGTGCAAGTGTATTACAATAAATATGTCCATCTAATTGTCCAATGCTCCTGGATCAGAGTGACTCCTTCTCTCATTCTCAACCAACCCCTTCTCCAAGATGTATTTCAGATTTATCACTTCCTTTATCACATGTGTACATTGAGTATTCTAGCTGTACTTGCCC
Source organism: Dipodomys merriami (assembly GCF_024711535.1). NCBI lineage: Eukaryota > Metazoa > Chordata > Mammalia > Rodentia > Heteromyidae > Dipodomys > Dipodomys merriami. The sequence goes on from NW_027204582.1 coordinate 597,820, forward strand.
CTTGTTCCATTTTTCATTCATTCTTTCTTTACTATTATTCCTCTCTGGTTTCAACTTCCTGATAGTCATTCTGTTAAACTGTTAATATTTTGAAAAGTTTATATACTATCCATGGAGTTTCAATCCTTCGTACACTTGAACTGATGTCAGCTTATATTTCCATAATTCATTAATCTGCAATAACAATTTGCAAGACTGGAGACGTGAAGCACCTAGACATGATTTTATTCTCATCCATTTGTAAGATTAATCTTTAGTCAACAAGAAAGTTTAAAAATGGCTTAGAATATATTCCTAACTACCAAATTTTATAAATGGCTTTGAAAAAGGTTTGTGATTATTTTATTTTACATGGGATAATATTTTCTACTACCTATAAGTTTTGGAAAAAGAAGAAGACTACGATTTACTACTATACAGGAATATGGTAGAAATAGAAGACAGATTTTATGTTTGTCACATCTCTGATGAGTACCCATATTCATGACTTTAAGTCATATTTCTTCCTATGTTAAACTGATAGGTAAAACATAAAACAACATATGATAAAGCAACTATTTGTGACTTTTTAAAATGTACCTTAGTAAGTGATTAAACTTACTTTATTAGCTAGTGTTTGGGTTTGAATTATGGGAAGTTTTTCTATTTGACACATTTCTGTAAGGCACCTACTGAACAACACAAATGGTGGGTGGTACTATTTCTACACTTTAATGAATGGTTGAACCTGTTTGGCGTTAGTGCTGGGTAAATAAAACAACTCTATTGTAACTTGCACCCTAAACTTGAAAAATTTGTAATGTCAATATTGTCTACTTGTCAAATGTTATTTTGGTGAATGTGATTTTTAAGAGATTATTTGAAAAGGAATATGTTTTCAGGAGATTAAGTGTAGGTTATCATTGGTTTGAGAATGATAACATTTTTATTCTACAGAAACAAGTTTTACTGAAGTACCAGTATTTTGAAGCATTAACGATCTTCTCAATTAATGTTTTTGTGAATTATATTTGACCTGTAAGTCAAGTTTTCCTAGCCTTGGTAGACCAATTATGGATCTATCGTTCTAGGAACTATTTTTTTTTTTGCCTACTTATGCTGGACTGAAATCTTGGAGTAATCATTAGAAGAGGGGTATTAAAAATAATTTTGTGACATTTGTGATCTTGGTCACTCATATGGGCTGGTCATTTGTTAATTGAAAGTTTGAATTACTGTACTTTCTCTCAGATTTTGTGATCTCATCTTTCATTTTAAGTTGCATTGCATTACACAATTGCTTACCACTAATTCCGGTGTCATAAGGAATTGAGATGGATTTTCAATTAATTTCTGTTGGCATGTTTCATGAGCCTCGGTGAGAAATCTTCCCCTTGTTATCAGATGAAGAGGATAACTAAGACCTGGGATCCTAGGACCCATTAGTCCTGCAGAAGAATAATACCTTTTAGATATCATATCAGCAAAATTTGGGTACAATAAGTAGAAATGCTTCAGAAATATAGAGAAAAACATTTTGCAACCAGTGAGTTAAAACAATAAACAGAGCAGCAGAGTAAAATCCCTTATAGATTAGAGGAAAACAATTTTTTTTTTTACAATGTGAATTCAAAAGACCAAGAATACTTAGAACATATCACAACTTTATACCAAAGACATTGCATTGATACTTTTTATATTCTAATGTACATTCTAAACCTTATTATTTATATTCAAATCTATTTATTGTAATAAATATCTATTTATTTGTCAAATTATCAATTAATTCTAGTAAGTTTCACTGTGTGAAAAAATATCAGCACTTATAAATATAAAATATATAACTATAAAATATAAGAAAAAAGGCACATGTTTTACAATGTTCTGTTGTGGTTAGGGTATCAAAGGCAACTGTGTTTTAAAATATTATTCCATTATTTCTACCTCAGTGTTTGGTAGAGTTGGACCTAAAACTTTACCATTTGGAGATTTACAGCCTAGAGACAAGAGGAAACACTGTGATTAAAACATTACCAATTTAAGGCCTAATATCGAGGAGAAACATATAGACTTCTCTTGTAACTATGAAAATATTTGATGAAAGAAAGGCAGTAGTGTAAATTCCTGCCTGGATGGATGGTAGATTGACCAGGACATTTGGTAATCATGCATGTGAAAATTTTTTTCACCTTCTTGGCTTTAGCTACTATTGAAATGTTAGGTATAAAAAACAATTATATTTTGATAAAATACCTTCTAGTCTAAATGATTCTGTCTTAACTGTTTATCTCTCTATGATCCCTTTTAACTAATATTAGTTTTGTTCCAATAAGAAAATCTATGCTGTCAGGGTAAGATATTCTGGTTGGTCTGTTGCTACAGGGAAGAAGAGTAAAGGATCAGGTAGACATTTTTACCAGTAAGACATCATTTAGGAATTTTTAAGCTGCAGAAATCTAGAAGTAGCTCTTAAGCAAGGCTTACTTTGAATCCATTAGCTCCACAAAGCTAACTCAGTTTATAAATAAGTACTTGGAAAACAATCACCTTTGGACCTAGCTATAAAGGCTTCAAAGTATGATCAAATTTAAAATGAAAAAGACTTAAAATAGTCATTGACAAAAAAATTGCAAATGTGAGCAATCAACCAAACAATATTAGCTTTTCCCAATATACACAGAATTTTAGAGAAGTAAGATCAATAACATTTTTAGGAACAATAAGGTTTCCTAGTTACAAACAGTCAACCAAGGATATATGCCTGTATAAAGATTGCATCAATAACTACTTAAATTTACAGGATACTACATGCTTCAGCAGGACGTTTACCCAAATTACTACAATATAGAGATTATCATGGCACTTGCACAAGGATGATATGAAAATTTGTGAAATATTCCATATTTTTCATTCTTGAGATGCAAGAAATGAAAAACAGTCATTAAAAATTTATTACAAAAATACAAGTCGTTATGTCGAAAAATGAACTTTACAACTTTGTGCTGGTGGAGGGGTAGCAGGGAGGATTGAGTGGGGAAGCAGGGGAAGGATGGGAATGGATGGGAAGGGTAAATACAGGAGGAGGCTACAATGCTTGATAAAAAATGTACTCATTATCTTGCCCATGTAATTGTAACCCCTCTGTACAGTATTTTCACAATAAAAAATTTAAAAAGGCAAATGTAACAATATATGTAATTCATTGAACTGAAAGTTAGTTTGACATCAGTGTGTTAAATCCTCACCTTAGAATGGCCTTTACATAGCATAATCTTTACAAAACATTTGAAATTGGATAACATTGTCATTTTATCCCAAAGAAATAAAATACTATAAGGACCTAGGAAAAAAAAGGAATCTTAAACTTTTTCTATATGGAATGCTATCTGAAATAAGACATTTATTAACGAACCTATATATTATAAAACAATGTATAATTCAAAGTATTATATCTAGGAGAGAATTAAATAGATTATGGACATTATACAAACAAAATACAGAGTATTTTAAAATATACTTTTTCCATACAAGCACCAGAAATATTTTTAGTTTCTGTACTACTCATTTCAACAGATAAGTTAAAGTGATTTCTGATTTAAAAATCACAAACCCTGCAGAAATCATTATAGATGTATACAAACAACTCTTGAATACATTTTGACATCAAAGTCAGGCAATTCACTTGAAGAATACTATGGAATCCATGAATTTTTAAAGTAAGATATTGCTGTTGCTTTGTATTGTGAAAATATTTTGTACAGACACAAAGATGGATTGGCATTTTTGAAATTTAAGAATCTTAACCAAACCATTATGAGTTAGAACAATTTTTACAGCCTTCCACAATTTAAAAGAGGTAGTGATACATATTTATCCTTTTGGCAATATTAAATGCAGTTTCTTCCAAGTTGTTCTTCAGACCTGGTTTGATATAATGCTTCAATAGAAGGCAATCCAGCATATCTTTGATATTTCTATTCCAAACAGCAAGATGCAAGGGAGTTAAGAGGACTTTAGTTTGGGCATTGGTATCTGCCTCAATGTGAACTAAGGAAGCAGCCACTCTGGTATTATTCAACATATAAGCACTGTGCAGGGGTGTCTAGCCATTCACAGTAATTGCATGAATATCTGCCTTGAGCCACCAACTCATGGACCATGTCTAAGTGCCCACTGGAGGCTTCCCGATGAAGAGAGGTATACTCATCATCATCCCTAGTATTCACATGAGTGGCCTTTTAGGAAAGCAGTGTCTGCACTGTAGTAAGCCAATTATTTTCAGCAGCCCAAACAAAAATTTGTTTTAATACTTCTCCATTTTTTTGCAAATGATATCATTCCTCACTTTTTCATCTTGTTCCTTGTCTTCATCAGAATTGCCTAACCAGAGACAGTGAGTACCAGTGGGAATGGGGTGCACATGTATTCCAGAATAGTTCACGTTGGTTGAACTGGTCAGAAAAATCCAGTGAATTTTCTACATCTGTTATTTCACCATGATTTTCTTTCTCTTTTTCCAATTTTACTATTGGAAATTATTCTAACTGGAGAGTAGGGAATTCATAGAGAGCAAAGGAAAGGTTTTCCTCCATATTCAAAGGTACAGACTGAAAATGGGACCAGTGGTGTCTTCATGTGCAGCTTATTATAGGAATGAGAAAATATGAAATAATGCCTTCTATGTAAATTATTTGGGAAATGGCAGAGCAGAAAGTGAAATGATGCAACCAAAAATATAAAAACAAAATAAATTAGGATAATTATGGAGCAGTCACATTATCTATGAGAACCATGAAAGGGAGAGAGGAAGAGAGAGACAGATGTACAATGACCTAGCTAGCCACAAAACCCATGCCTCTGATCAATTTATAGAGCAAACAATTTTATTTTTTAAAAGAGGTGGAAATGGAATTTATGAATTTACTTGAAATTAGTAAATACATTTTTATTAGCCTACATAAAGAGACATAGCTTTGACCAAATTACAGACAAAAATCTAAATCCTTGATAATTCTAGTAACAGATCTGACTGAAATCAGTTGAATCACACTTTTCCTGTAGAGTGAAGGAATAGGTCCAGGCTAGGAAAGCAGCTAGAGAAGGCAGACCGATTGTATCTGTGACAAAACTATGTGGAAAATGGTATCAAGGATTAAGTACTGGTGATCCACTTGCACTGGAAGTGTGAATCTGAACTATTGCTTGCTGATTCTGAACTATTTCTTTAATAATTATAAGTTCCAAGAAGAAAAGGTGAGATTTAATTGATAGCAAAGGATTAGTAATACACTTTGACTTCTCATTAAGCACCTTCAATCATCAAAATCACATGAAGACATTAGACAGGCCTACTTTTTTGGATGAAAACAAGTATCTTTAAAAACAAGGTAATTAAGTATTCCTACAAAGGACTTCTATTTTACTACTGCATTATATAGTTTTTTCTAATGTTGGGTAACAAATAATGGATCTATTAGAAAGCTCTTAAAGCTCATATGTTCAATAGTGAGTTCTCTTATATTATACCATGGTATATTTGTTTATGGTTTTAAGAAGAATTTTACTAGCTTAAATTTCTGACAAGACAATATCATCACTGTACAACTTGCTTCTATACTCTAAGTTTTAAATTACTATCTAATATGTGTATTAGATAGCTATAGAGGAAAAACTAGAAGCCACACTTGTGGCTCATGTGTTTATCCTAGCTAATCAGAAAGATGAAATCTGAGGATTGTGGTTTGAAACCAAACCAAGCAAAAACATGTCCATTAAATTCTGATTTGAAAGTAACCAGCAAAAGCTAGAAATGGAGCTGTGGGACAAGCAGTAAAATTCTAGGCTTGAGAAAACTACAACAAAAAAACAACAAATTCTGGGACAGAGCCAGGCCATGAGTTCAAGCCTAGTATTAGCACCAAACAAATGAATGAATTAATTAATTAAAATAAATTAAGTGGTCACATGTGGCGAGGCAACTAAAATGTGACACCCATGGTGACTGGATTGTGTATTATTTTGTAATAAGGCAAATTAACATTTGTCCTAATCACTAAAATTTTATTTGTACTTTTTTGTACTAAACCCTGAATTTAGCATGCAAGTATATGTGTGTACATGTGCACACATGTGTGTATGTGTATATGTGTGCGTGTGCTGTTGCAATGTTGCTTGCCAATGTGGACAAGGTGAGGCTCAAAAGAGCTAACTGTGTTGCAATGTTTTTATTTATCAGTGTTCTGTCATGTCATTTCTGTGGAGCCACCCTTCTGTACATTTTATTTGTCAAATAATATCATCATCATAATCAAAGCATATACAACATTAAGTTAGATAAAAGAGACCACTTTCAGCTCTTATTATATGTTAGGTAAGAAGATACAGATATAATTAGGTAGTAAGTTATTGCTGTAAGATGACTGTCAGTACAAAATATGTATTTGACCTCTTAAATTGGTTATACTTTTAAGATATACTCATGGAGTGAGTTTGACTGACTTGACCAAACAGGTATTACTCTCTGGTTATTCCTGTGAAACACAAGGTGAATAAACTCTTTCTGGATTTCTGTTGAAAATAACTTTCTTTGTAACATTATATCTATTCTCACTAAGATAATCAACCCTGTATTTATTTGGTTTGAATATCTCATCATATTGACTGAAAACCAGTATTGTGGATATGCTTGCTAGATATACCTTTCAAAACAAACAAACAAAAAGCATGTGTCACCTCCAGATTGTGGATGCATTTGAAGTTCTTTTGTACATGCAATGGGATCCTCACTAATGGCTCTTTTGTGAAAGTAACTATCACAACTTTAACAAATAAGGCTTTTCGAATATCTTTTCCAATATAAATAACAACCCCGAGAGCATCTTGCAATTTCTGAAAAGCCTTTGAATATTTTTAGTATTATTTCAGTTCATTGACTATAGAGCTATAGACATTTCTGAAATAAATGTTAAGATCTGAAGATGTAAGTGGGTATATAGGCTTTTTATGCAATAGAATATTATGAAATATTATGAAATAGAATAAAAGGATATAAGTGAATTTGGTAAGCTAATTATTAGAATAACTTTGTTTTCTAGTAACAGTTTTTTTTTTCTTTTTTTGGGGTCCGGTCGTGGGGCCTTGAACTCTGGGCCTGGGCACTGTCCCTCAGCTCTTCAGCTCAAGGCTAGTGCTCTACCGCTTGAGCCACAGAGCCACTTCCGGCTTTTTCCTTTTTGCTTATGTGGTGCTGAGGAATCGAACCCAGGGCCTCATGCATGCAAGGCAAGCACTCTACCACTGAGCCACCTTCCCAGCCCCAGTAACAGTTTTTTGAATGTAGATGATGCAGTTAAATTATTTCCTTTGTGGCTCTGTACTTCAGTTAGCTTTATAATCTTGATAATTATAAGAGTGAATTTGTAGAAAAATAAAGGTATTTGAAAATGATGGATTAATCTTGTGTTTTCTGTACTCCCAAGAAACTGAGTTATTTTCAAGTGTTAATATTTTATCATTGAATCTTCAATATCACAAGAAATTTTGAAAAACATGCAGTAGTATTGATGTCTTTTTAAACCAATTGTATTCACAAGTTGGAGAGTCTTTAATTCATGCTTAGGTCTTGGTTTCCATGATTTTTAACCTCTCGTTCCTAACATTAATGATAGGTAAGACTGCATTTTTGGGTATATGAAAGGTAAATAGTTATCTGGGGTCAAAGGTGATTTTTATATCAGTCTTGCTTTAATAACATTTTAAAGCAATACATTTCTCTCAAAATGTTGGGTATAAAAAGCAATCAAGATACATCTAATGGTAAACAACTTATGTGAGCTACAATGTGGAAATGATTGGTCTATAAGACCTGCAATCTGTTTCCTTCAGGAATTGGGGAGATTATTCTTTCAGTATGACTGCGATGCAGTGTTGTCATGGGATAGAATATAATTTCTACAATTTTGAGCTAGAAATCAAAAATGTTATAGTTTAGCAGTTCCTTTCACCAGGGAGGTATAAATTGATTATGAACTTGGAGTTTTCATATTGCAGTTACCTATTTCCTTTTTTTTTTTTTTTTTAGTTGGTCTTGGCACTTGAACTCTGGGCTTGGGTACTGTCCCTTCACTCTTCCGCTCAAGTCAAGCACTGTACCGCTTGAGCTACAGTGCCACTTCTGGTTTATTAGCGGTTTATTATAGATAAGAATCTCTCGGACTTTCCTGACTGCGCTGGCTTTGAACCGCGTTCCTCAGATCTCAGCCTCCTGAGTAGCTACAATTACAGGTATAGCCACCGACATCCCGCTTAGTTTCCTATTTTCTAACAAAGATAAAGTGAAATATTATTAGAGTGTGAACAATAATTCTGGGAAATTTTCCTAGAATTAGTGAACTAAGTGCTGGTATTTTAGTCACAAAATAGAATGAAGTTCTTTGATACGGTGGGAATGGGCCGCAGGCTAAGATTTACCATTTGTGAAATGTTGTACTAGTAATTCCAACTATGAAGACTTCAATAAATATCATCATCTGAGATTTAGAAATAGAAGTAGTTCTACTTTATGGGATTATTGTGAGGATTAAATTAGATACCATAGGTAACGTACTTGGAAAAACAATCAGCATTTGATCCTTTCTACCTGTTATTTTATCATGTGATGAATTCTAACATTTTTACTGTGATTTTTATATTGTTTCTCTTTAGGATATGCAATGTGATGTATTGACATTCATTTTGTTGGTCACTTTTCTGTCATTTTGAGGAAAATAACTGCAAAGAAAATTTCTGAGAAGGAAACTACTATTTTGACTCATGATTTAAGAGAACACAGTTTAAGGTTCAGATGTCTCCATTGTTTTTTTTGGGGGGGGGGTCCGGTCGTGGGGCCTGAACACTGGGCCTGGGTGATGTCCCTCAGCTGTTCAGCTCAAGGCTAGCTCTCTACCACTTGAAACACAGCGCCACTTCCAGCTTTTTATTTTTGCTTATGTGGTGCTGAGGAATCGAACCCAGGGCCTCAGGCCTGCAAGGCAAGTTCTCTACCACTGAGCCACCTTCCCAGCCCCGTCTCCATTGTTTTTAATTATATTTTTATTAAATAGTTGTATGAAGGAATTTCCATTCAACAAATCAGTTTATAAGTACAATGGATCTTTACGTAACTTTCCAATACCCTTCCAAACCTCACCCCACTTTCATTTCTTCTAGTTTCTGCATTGAATATTATACATTCCCTCTCTTCATCCATAACTCTCTTTATTCCTTCCCTTTGACTTCCGCTCATATCTTCCAAATGATAGTTTCTTGGTATTCATTTTGTTGGAATAAAAGTTCAATTTTATAAGAAATTACACCTTTTAAATACTCGTCTGCAAAGAGCATGCTTTGGTTAATACTGTTGTGTAAACTTGCATAAAGTCCTATGTTCCAAATACACGACAGAACATGGGTCCTCTGTGTGTCTGGCTCTGACTTAGTTTACTTAACATATTTTTAGATCTATCTATTTCTTTGCAAATTATGTAACAGTCTTCATAATGGATGGGTGCAATCCAACTGTGTATATGTGCCCCACTTTCTCCAACCATCCTTCTACCATAAGACATCTGGGCTGTTTTCATAACATGGTTACGGTAAATAGTGCAGCAGTGAACATGGTTGTGGAAGTGATTTTGCTATATCTTTTGGAAGAATTCGTCACTATCTTTCTGGGAGCAATCCTCTAGACAATTTTTCAAGAATAAGCACATCCCTCCTTTCATCTCCATCATAACTTTTTGCAAGGCCTCAAAAACACACTACCCCCTACAGGTCTCAATAAGCTAAAACCACACTGGGCCCATATTCTTTCAATACTTTTTTTTCATGATTATACACATAATTTACTGAGAACCTTCTATGTACTTTTCTAATGTGGGAATGAGAGACATGACAATAGAGTAAAAGTAAGAAAATTTCAATTTAATTAGCTATTATAATATTTAAAAAAATTTTCAGCTCTAACTCATAGCCTCACTTACTATTGTTTTAATCTTTATTTGAGTACTTCATCAATCCCCTAAATTATAACAGGTGCGTTAAATACAAAAGCAAAAATTGTGGTTTGATTTTGACACTCATGTGTGAGGATGCACAATATGGGCAAATAGATAGATTGGAATTAATACCCATTATCCATTATGTTAAATTAAGATGGTTTTCCCAAACTGATTCTCGAAATTCATATTCCATTCAACAAGAAACTTGTGACAATTCCCTTTGTTTTGCTCCTTAATAACTTTTGTTTCCATTTTATTTTACAACGAAGGTTGATATTTCATAAATCTACTGTAGATACAAAGATACGATAAAATATTTCTGTCTGTATGCATTGATATATACATACACACATCTATTACACAGGTTGTAATGATAATTTATAACTTCTGTAACTACATGATTTACTAAACTATTTAAAAAATAGACAGCTTATGCCTGGAATCATGGTTACTCAGGAGGATTTCCTGCAGGTTTTTAAGTACTGAATTAATTTGTGTTTTCTTGGGTTGTTTTGTTTCATTTGAATGTATGTGTTGAGTTGTTCCAAACTTTCCTTTTGTTTCTTTCACTCACGTTCTTACCTAAGTGCTGAGAAACCAATTCTTCTTTCTCAAAATAGTCAAGGTGAACATTATTTATTCCAAAGCAATTTCAGTAATATATCATGAAATATATGAAGATAATAAAACTATACATGCTTGCCAGGAGGAGAAAATCCTATTATTAATTGTTTGACAAAGACTTCCCTTCTCGTGAAAGAAATACACTGTATGATGCAGAATTTCACAAAATCATATAGCTAGGAAGAACCTAAACAATCATCTAATACTACAGAGTTGAGGGAGATGAATTGCCCTCCTGAACAATTTACTTTTGGGTCATATAAAAGCAGGCTTGCAAAAAGAGAATAGACTTTAGAGAAACATGATCAGTTGTATGTAAATAGCTGCTTAGCTGATTTTGTTAATTTGTGAACCAATACATGGCAATAGGGTACAACAAGGTAAAAAAAATTAAAGAAGGTAGTATTGAAATACTCATTGGTGTGTTTGTGTGTTCACGCACACGTGTGTATGCACATGCACATTTGCAGGAGCTCATGCATGTATTCATCATTCCTGAAGCTTGTTAGTGCCTGGGCACTATCCCTAAGCTTCTGTGCCCAAGGATAGTGGTCTACCACTCGAGCCACTGCTGCACTTCTGATTTTTGGGAAATAATCACATGTATTTTCATGATTGGACTGGCTTTGAACAGTGGTCTTCAGATCTCAGCCTCCTGAGTAGCTAGCTAAGCTGATTCAGCCTCTGAGTAGCTAGTTAAAGTTCTGACTATCCTTTATGCTTCACTGCTCTTTTATTCTTTTCCTGAGGTAGTCACAAGCCTAACTCATATATATGTCAAGTTTTTTAAAAATACTGCTACTGCTTGGCACCAGGGGCTCCCATCTTTACTCTTAACTACTTAGGAGGCTTCAGTACAGAACCCAAGCCAAAAGTTTAGTGGACTTCCTTCTCATTCTATAGCTGGGTGAACTGGATCATTTCCACGATCCTGCACTATCTAGAGGCAAAGATTGGAAGGACTGCAGAATCCAGGCCAGCCAAGGTAGGCAGCTAGACAAGTTGGTGTGCAACTCTGATGCTATTGATGATGGGAAGGCTAAAAGGACAGATCAGGTGCATGTTCTTGTGGAAAGGGAACCCCTATCCTATAATTAACCACTGATATGACGCCAGCCTAGCAAGAACAATACTCCAAGTTGAAATCCCCAGTTACCCACAACCCAAATAGGTAAATATATTAACATCCCACAACTTAGTACAATCTGTTCTTTGTTTTAATATCATCTTTATCTGATTATCATATGATGTGACAGAATAGTTTCTTCATTATCTTAATATATATTTTAAAAGACCTAGAAAGTTCTTTCTCACTTATTAAGTGCAAACGAATGGCAATTCGTCTCATTTGTTACATAGTTGACTACCACTATAAATTCATCTTATGATTTTTATTAATAGTAATATATTCTGATTTATTACTTTACTTGTAACATTTATAAACTTTTTGCTTCTCTGCTGAAGTTTAAGTATTTAAATAGTATCATCAAAGTATATTCCTTGGGTTCCTAAGACAGTTTTTTACAAAGTTTTTAACCAATGGCTTCTAAGAATTCTTAATTGGTATATTATTTAGTTTATTTTTAATTTCAATTTAATTTTATTGTAAAGGTAATGTACAAAGTGGTTACAGTAACATAAGTAAGGTAATGAGTACATTTTTTAATGGAAGTAACATTGTTATCCCCTCCAACGATTTTCTTGTACACTCAAAAAAAGAAATACTGATACTTTAGCTGGTGCTATTGATCAATGGGTACTTTTGCTTTCTTTGTTCATGCATTTTTTATTATAAAATTGATATACAGAGGGTTTACAGTTTCTTCAGTCAACTAAAAAATGCAATTCATTTCATTTTCTAAATTTCAAATTTTGAACTTAATTATTTTCTTTTGTTTCTTTAGAGTAATTGTTTTTTCAGAGTCGAAGGATTAATTTAATTTTGCATGAGTTTTACAATGTAAATTATTTAGACACATATATTTTGCTTTTAAAATATTTAACATGAATATTTAAAAATTATTTTCTTAATTTTTATATGGTTGGTGAATTTAAATAATTTTAATTTCTTATAGTTCTAAACATATTTGTCCTTACTGTGTTTCCAAGAAGCACACACTTTATTAAGAAGGCTTCATTACCTGGTCACTTTTTGGAAATATTTGTACTTGAATTAAAAAAAAATGTTTGAGCAGGGAATGGTGATTTGTGGCTTCCATTTTCTAGCTATGGTGGGAAATATAAGCAGGGTTTGTGATTCGGGAGAGGCTTTGAAATGATGAGACCTTTATTATAAAAGTATCCAGAGTGAAATGATTAGAAATATAGCCATCTCTAGCGAGATATAGAGCATCTGGTTATCATATTCTAAATCTTGAGTTAAAATACCAGGTACATCAATCTTTTGTCAAAATAAAAGTATACATGTTTCAAAATGTTTATTATTTAAAACTTGTTTGCAAAGGTTCTCGTGTCTTCTATTTCTTAATTTTCAATTTAGTTGATCTATAAGAATCTAAGTATATTGTGAGTATTTTATTTCTAGTAAACTTTTAAATAGTATGAGCAATAATATGATTTCATATTAACATATTTTACTATTTGTGATAATTACCTCTGTTTAATATGATAATATCAATATTCCAAATGTGTGTATGTTGTGTGTGTGTGTGTGTGTGTGTGTGTGTGTTAATGTGGGTTTGTGTTTGTGTGTGCTTTGGGTGTACTTTGTAATGTTTGGGCGATCACACCATTGCTTCACACATGCTATGGCAATGTTTTACCATTGGGCTATAGTGTTATAAATTATGACTTTTTAATTTTCATTTCCCATTACTTCAAAATCATATATGATAAAATATGATCCATCTTCTATCCACGTTAGCAATTTTTATTGTTATGTTATTGTTATTTACAATATTTCTACTGGCTTTCCACTTCCAAACTCCTGTGTTTGTTATTGATAAAGGTTTATTTTGCTTCTTTTCTCTCTTCATTCTTTTTCCCTTTAGAGTTTACCTATCCTTTCTTTTATTTCTTTGGAAATTATCATCTTCCTATTACAATTTCTTTACATTGTAACAGGTTTACACAATGCTTTATTTTCTATTTTTCCCATGTTCTCTGATTCTCAGTCAAAACTATTAGGTGGATTAAAACGAAACTTGATTCAGGACACCTTATATTCCTGTTTCTCTTCTCTGAAGTCTTTCTGTTTTTTGAAACACAGTACCAATGACATACAGCTCCTATGTGGTCCATCATTCTATCCCTTCTCACTCTCTTCTGCTGTGCATCGTTATCTAAATCTTAACTCATTCCTAAATTAATTTTAGAAAAAAAATATAGTCTTAGAGCAAACTAGCCTTGGAATAGATTTCTTAATTTTTTGAAAGTACAAAAGAATTGATAATCCTTTGCATTGGAAATAATTTTAAAATGTTTATCACTTATTATAATGCATATACCAAGCAAGAATAATTTTATATAATCATTATAAATATCATTTTATTACTACTGTAAACTAGAATTAAAGTCCAATCCCAATCTATTACCTAACTATCATTATTCTTAATTCCTAATCATCACCTAAATATCTTAAACAATCTAAATAGTCTTGTCTTTAACATAGACATAAATATTCTATACTTTTACTTAACATTTTCCAGGGGCATGTATTCATGTTTCTAAGAAATGTTCACAGCAGTTAAAATTTGCTTTTGTGAAATTAATGTGATACATTTTGTTGTTGTTGTTGTTTGCAAGACTTTGGCATTGTCCCCAATGTTTTTATGCTCAAGGACAGCACTCCACAACTGGAAGCACAGAGCTAATTCCTGTTTTTAGTGATTAATTGGGGATAAGACTCTAACAAGTACTTTTCTGTCTGGGCTAGTTTTGAACACAATTCTACGATCTCAGCACCCAGAATAGCTCGAATAATAAGCGTGTCACTGGCACTTGGTTTGATGTATTTTTTAAATTTTAATTATGTTTTAAGATGTATCTTTCACTATAATGTACATCATTCTACACAGAAATTTAAATATATGTACATATTTCTGATGACAAATAATCTCTAAAAATCTATATCTTTCTGCACATAATGTATATAGAGATATATATGTATATGTATTTCTGAAGACAGACTCCCTCTAAAATTTTTATGCTACTATTTTGACCTTTTGCATTTCAAAGATATACAGTCTTTATCTAAAAGTTCCTGAGAATAAAATAACTAATACTTGATTTGAAAGTAGAGTTTATTACTTTAAAGGAAATTTTAGATATACACATGATATTGTAGTAACATTTAGAGTATATCACTTGAAAAAAGTTCTGTTCAAACTCTTAAATATTTGTGTGTTGTGACAGAGAGAGAGGAAGTTAATTCATACTGGTTAGGAATTTGTAATGCTTCAAAAATCTATTCCATAATTTGTTAAAAGCACATAGTCAAGCTACCTGATATAGTTTAGTTTTTTTTAGTTTCTTTATTTGTTCAAAATTTTAATATGGATGCATGCACAGTGGTAACATTAAAATTATTAATCAAAAGACAAATAATAGCAACGTCATAGACACATACCAGGCTTTCAATAATTAGCACTTATGATGCTAATAATAATTTTGGTGAGGATGATGACCACAGTGTAGCCTGATGATGACTTATTTTTATTTCTGCATGAAAAAATTGCGATTTTAAACCAACAAACTTAATTTGACTCTTTTCTTATTTGTAAGGTAAGGTGGAAAAGGTAAGGACTCTTCACTTTTCTTTTTTCTTGCTCTAGAATTCAACAAATTCATTCTTCAATATTTCTGGTAGACTATATCCATTTACAGATGAGAAATGTAATGCCAACAGTCAATGTAGTGAGTAATTAATGATACTAGAATTTGTGTCTGAGATATTCACTCTGTGTGCTTACATGGAGCAGTAATTTGGTGATGGAGAAGAACAATATGAAAAGTCTATTGGGAAAAAGCATACTATGTAAGCAGTTGTTTTAGGACAAAGTGACCAATGATGAGTATTTGAAACAGGCCAGTTTCAGTTGCATAAAAAGGAGTACATAGAAATTATATTAGTGACAGAAACAGAAAATCTTGATCATTCATCTTATCTAACAGACGGAAGTAAGAAGGGTAAGAAGAAATCTAAAGTGCTCCCACATCTCTGGCTGGCAACCATGTTAGTAATATTATTGGTGATAAGGATTACAGGTGGAAATGATGGATTTAGAGGAAACAACTCTCTGATAGTTCTAAAATTTATGTTAAACAGATGCATAGATAAGTCTTTTTAGACATCATTAAAATATCCACGACCAAAAACAGATTTAGAGAGGTAAACGAGGGAACAAATTGTCAGGAAGATACTGAAGGAAATATGCTATTTGGATTTGAAAACTAAAAGGACATAGACAAGTTCAATACGAACAGTGTTTTGGTGAAAGTCATATTAATAAAATTTTGAGATATGAATGTGAAACCATAAAATTCTGGATCCATGAATTCAATAGATCCTGTTGATTTAAAATATTGAGAACAAATTCTTTTATCCTGACCTTAGAAGAATTATACAGATATAACTGTCATGATCTTTACTTAGAGGAATTCTGTGAATATTTTTGAAGAGTTTGTTTAGCCAGGTGATTATAGATTGATCTAGAGCACAGATAAGACTAATTTGTCTACAGTTTCAATGAGTGACCCATGTATCCATTCAGTTTGGGATTTTATTGAAATATCTTTAGATACGTTTGGATATTTTATCAGCCTATTCATTATAAATGTAGGACAAGTAATACTGATGTTACTGATGTTACTGAACAGTCCTTGAATTGATTCTTCTTTAGAATAGAAAATGCCTGATTGACACATCATAACTGACATATATTCTATTTAAATGTAGTTCTTGTTAGGGATATCTCCATGCTGAAATAACCCTGTCAATCAACATGCCACAACTTCTTTTATGTAGGAAGTACTCTTATAAACTTTAAATGTTTATTGAATGGGAGAGTTCAGACATTACCCTCACCACTAGGATTAAATGCCTAAAAAGATAAGACATTTTGTAATGCCTTTCTTTCATTTTCTCATCCATATTTGCAATAGGGAAGGATTCTGATGTAACAATAATACAATGGTGACTTGTATTAACACAGCATCTAAGATCTTGTGTTAATTCGGATACTTACTAATAAGCTCCAGGTTTTGTGGATATTTATATTTCTCCTGGGTAAACTAATGAGCTCTAAGAAAATGTCCCTAAGGAGCCTTTCAATTATAATATCACTGTTTGTCTCAAAATGCTTTAAATTCTATGCCCTCTAATGTGAGCATAAGGTTATAATGTGGAACTATTCTCCTCAGAGAGTGAGTACTACCCTATTGCTTAGCATGTACAAAGTACCTTCATACATAGACTGGGCATGTGCAAACAAGAAGGGGTAGTTGAACAATGTTCTTAGCAGTTTTTACAGATGAAATGGAAATAGAGCAACCATGAATTCAAAAGGAATGTGCAAAAAAAGACAAAGGCACAAAGTAGAATGTGCCAAGGAAATGCTGAAGTATAATTTCAAATAATCTGCTCATGTGTGAGGGTGTGTTCAAAGCACAACTTCAGAAAATGTAGTTGGATATCTTGGGAGAAAAAAACTACTTTAAACTATTCTGGGATAATTGTACAATTAGAAGCTCCTTAGTCTACCTCTAATCAGCCACAACATCATCAACTTAGGTACTATTTTCCAAGTGCAAAGTGAGAAAAAGAGGGCTCATCACAGTTAGTGTTCAGGTTGAAATAATGGCAATCACATACCTTTTCTTATGTCTTCATTTATTTAGGAGCATTAGAGTAGGAAAAAGCCATGTAAACATTTTGCATGTACCTAAATCAAGTGCGACGTATTATATTGGTCTCTTTTTAACTTGGAAGTTATAGATTATGTCTTTTATACTCTAATTTGGGACAATGATCTGCTGTCAGTTATTTTCTTCTCTTCCCCTTCTTTTGCCCTTCCACTTACATAATTATTATTTAAAGAGACATACCTGAGCTTGCATTTCTAAATTCTTCAAAATTATCTAAACTACTTCATACTTCTGGCAACCTCCTATGTCTTTCTCAAGGGAATATTTTATCACTACCATTTTTATCCTATATGATATTGGATATCTTCCTGCCTAATTCAGTGCAAGATATAGATAGACTAATTCAGATATCTCAACACCTGCCACCATAAAATCCTGACTTAGAAATCATGATTTTAGAATGTCTGGGGAAGTGGCATCTGTCATTTTTGAATGACCCTAAGTGATACTTACATGCAATCATGTTTTAAACCAATATGCCACTCAGTTGATGAACGAATTGACAAAATGTGGTACACACACACACACACACACACACACACACACACACACACACACACACACACACACACACACGCACGCACACATGCACACACACACACACACACGGTGGAATTATATGCTTCTAAGTCATAAGGAAATGGAAAGACTTGGAAATATCCTACTAAGTAAAATAAGCAAGACACAAAGAGATTCCATGGTTTCTCTCATTTGTAATAAGTAGGAAATGTCTAGGATAGTCCTAGCAGATGAGCCAAATGTCTCAATAGTTATGTATATATGACCATATAAGATAATGCTGAGCAAAATAAACTCCTAGATATGGAAACAGGTTTTTCTTTGAGGTTGTTGTTTTTGATGTACAATGTAATTTCTTTTTCTTTGTGTTTACCCCTATGGTTTATCCCCTACTATATTTGATTTTGGGATCCTGTGTATTGTATATACATATATCTTAATTTGGCAAGAGAAGAGGAACAACAAAATGGCGAGACAAAGGGCAAAAGACAAACCAGTGCAATAGCAATACTCACAAGACTTGTTGGAAATTTACATTACAACTTGTAAGGGGTATTAGGGTGAAGGAAAAGTATGAGAAAAATGAGGGAGGAGGTAAAAAGTTCAACATCCTATATATTTACTACCTTACAATTACTGCAACCACTTCTATATATCACCTCGACAATAAAATTAAATTAAAAAATAAGCTACATAAAATGTAATTTCACTATATTGGTATAGTAAATATTCTATGTGGATTACCTTTTTAAAAAATGAACGCTATTTGTCTTCTAATTTGTATTAATTACCCCTTTCTTTATCAGATGGTCATCAACTTGAATGTTATCAAACTATACAAATTTTTCAGAATATATTTGCCATTATTTTGGAAAAAACACATTATTTTAGTATTGTCATACTAAAACAGAAAACAGTTCAATTCTACGGAAACTCCTAACTTTTAAAACTGACTAATTGTTAAGAGGACAGAATATATGTATTTTTCAACATTCCTGTAACTACTAACTACTCATTTTCAAATTCTGAACATGCCGAACCAGAGACATTCAAAACAGTACCTGTTTGCATTTTATTCTGCAATTGATGCAGTTTCCAGTGTGGGGAGTACATATTTAAAAGTCAACATAAAAAATAGCCACATTCTGGTAGAAGATAAAACTATGAAGTATCTATAATAAATTCCTCAAGTGTAAACATATGTTCATCAGAGTAAGCTATTATTTCTATGACCATCAATCCTTTTTATGCTGTAAATTCATCCTAGCCCAACAGTTTCCAACTTGTAAGGTGGACCTTGAAATTCCCTAAATTCACATCAGGACTAGCTTATCATTATTGTGAAAAAATACTAAACTTCTGCTAATGTGATGCTCTTCCTATTGGGGAAAGAACATTACACTAAACTTTGCTGCATCATTTTCCCCCCAGTGGTATTCTTGAGATCAAAACACTTGCAAATATTATTTATAGCTATATTTTTATCTATCACAGATATTCAGGAGAT
This sequence comes from Dipodomys merriami, assembly GCF_024711535.1. Classification (NCBI taxonomy): domain Eukaryota; kingdom Metazoa; phylum Chordata; class Mammalia; order Rodentia; family Heteromyidae; genus Dipodomys; species Dipodomys merriami. Next base: position 617,371 of record NW_027204582.1, read on the forward strand.
CTGAATACCTGAATATGAAGATCTGAAGCTTATGGTTCAAAGCCCACACAGGCAGGAAGGTTCCTTAGATTCTTATCTCCAATAAACTGCTCACGAAAAGCCAGACACAAGTGGCACTGTTGTTCAATTGAAGAGCAGTAGCCTTGAGCAAAAACAGGCTCAGGGACAGTACCCAAGCCCAGAATTTAAACCCAAGGATAAAGCAAACAACAAAACCAAAATAAAAACAAACCCCAAACCTAGCATTTTTCTCATCATATACAGAGGTAGGTAATTAAGGAAATTTCTTCCTGTGTTATATATAGGTAGAAGAAAAAGGATGTCACACAATTACTCTATACATACCATCATGGTGCACCAAAGTCTCAAAAAATTCCTCTTTTTCTAAATTTATAAATTAATGTCATAAATTTGTTGGCAACTTTTTCTAGATTATTCACATTATCATGTTACACAGGAACTGTTGCAATTATCTATTAACTAAGTTCTAATTATACCTCACTTGACAGAATATTTTAGGCAAATAGAATGCCAGAATCATTTGTGAATTTGTGAATTAAATCTTCTATCCTATAGAATATGAAATACAATATGAAATAGAATATGAAATTACAAAAAAAATTACAAACAAAAATATTTATTTTAAATCTAAATTCTAATTTAGACAGGTCCACAAAGTCCTACATTAGATGAACTTCGCTATTTCCCCAGGCTTAAGCTTTTTTTTTTTTTAATTTAATTTTATTTTATTTGAGAACATACTGTACAGAGGAGTTACAATTACATGGGCAGGATAATGCATATATTTCTTACCAAGCATTGCAGCCTCCTCCTTTGTTTACCCTTCACCTCCCTTCCCAGCCTCCCCCCTCCCCCCCACCCAATCATACCCCCCTCCCCCCCACACACCGATATTTTAAAGCTGGTTTTGACATGACATTTTGTACTTCTCATTGTTGCAACAGGTCCACCTGAATCCTTAAACAACTTGTTTGTCCCCATCTCCTCCACATATTATACTGACCCCAGGATTAAGCTTTTGTAATCCTTCACCATTTCTTTGGAATCCAACAGAATGATGCTTACTTTTCAATTTTTTGGTTGGGAATCTTGAGCTCTTTAGCATCTAGGAATGTTCTGTAATGATGACAGCATTTAAAACACAACTGAGGATTACATATGAGTTGCATTTCAATAGGAAACTTGACTTCTTAAAACATAATGACAAAATTAGCCAAAACTTGCAACTGTATATTCCTTTCTTGTTTTTTTTTATTCCTTTCTGGTTTTGTTTTATTGAGACAAAATTATATTACCTAGTCCAGGGAAGGTACCACTATGTAATTCCACTCTCTAATCTCCTGTCTTAGTCTGAGTGCTAGAATTCCAGGCTTGTATCTCATTGTCCTACCATACTTTGTTGGTTTATTTAATCTTGATATAGACTAGCATTTCTGAACTTCTCCGATAATATTTTTCAAAAGACTGATGGCTCAGAATGTTTATGTACTATTTTCTAACATTTGCCACAGGATATGAACGTTTTCAGATGCACCTGCAGGGGTCTCTGATTCATTCCTCCATGGATCCAACCCCTTCAATAACGATTACTTGACTTTCTTACTATCTCTGGTTCCTAACTATGTAATATTCTCAAGCGTTTTGGAGGGAAATTTCACTTGAGGACTTTCTAAAATTAAAAAATTATCACTTGATTCTAGTCTTAGGACATATTTTTTTATTATTTTCTAACATTTCTGCACATTCTGAGAGTTGTTTCATATGTGTGTTTGCACATATAAGTGCCTTTGTGTGTATGTGTATGTTTGTGGGTATATATATATATATATATATATATATATATATATATATATATATATATATATATATATATATATTATATAATATATATATATATATGATAACCTCAAGCTCTTATTCAGCAATCTTGCTTATAACTAGTATTCCATCACATGAGCCATTCTTCCAGTGCAGCTTTTGGCTGGTAATTATAAATAGTGTCTCAAAGACTGTTCTCCCAGGCTGGATGCAAGCTGAACTTCCCAGACTCCTTTACATTCTTAGTTTCTATTTTTCCAGGAGTACCAACTTTTAAACTAGAAACATTTTTGTGAGTGCAAAAGCTGTAGCCCAGATTTTTAACTCGAGTTCATATAAAGATAGAGAAACATACACATTACATATACTGAGTGCACACTGTTAGAAATGTGATGTTAAGAGGGATGCTGGTGGCTCATGCATATAATGCTAGCTACTCACGAGGCTGAGATCTGAGGATTGCAGTTCAAATCCAGCATGCGTAGGAAAGTTTCTGAGGCCCTTATCTCCAATTAACCAGCAGAAAACTGGAAGTAGCACTGTGTCTCAAGAGGTAGAACACTAGCTTTGGACTGAAGAGTGGAGGCCCAGACTTCAAGCCCACAACCATCCAAAAAAAAGAAAGAAAGAAAGAAAGAAAAATGGAAAAAGAAATGTGATCTTAGCCACCAGTTCATTGCTAATATAATTCCTGCTTTCTCAACATGGCCTTTTTTTTCCAATTAAGTCCATGCTCTTATATCTGACTTACTTGGAACCAGAATTATTCTTCCATTCTACATTTTACAAATTTGCATGATTAGCTACCATGATTTAGAGTTAGTAGATGAAAGAGAGTGGCCTTATCCTTCATGTTTCATTAATAGTAATGCTTTCTCTATATCACTCCCATAGATCTAAATACTGGTTTTGGCTTTATTGTTTCAAAGTTGTGTTTTGCAGAGTCTTCTATAGTGTATTGGACCATTATATTTAAACACAGAACTTCTCTTTCTCCTATTATTCTCATTGTATCTCCTACTGTTAACTTACGTACACTAGGGAACTAATGAACAACACACACACTTACTAAAAAATGTTTCTGAGAATCTTCTTCCCACTTAAAATTGGTCTTAATTTACAGAGCATAGGAAATTTCAACTTAATGTACTCCAGGATAATTTCTTTCATGTTTTTTTATTTTGAAAATGATGTACAGAGGGGTTAGAGTTACATAAGTAAGTTAATAAGTGCATTATCTAATGAGCATTGTTATATCCTCTTTGTTTTTCCCCGTCATCTTTTTTTCTCTCCACCATCCAAACTCCCCCCTCCCATCCCCAAGTTTTAAAGTTCGTTTTCAACAGTGTCTTGTTCATCTTGTTGTTACAATGGGTCATACTGTTTCCTTGTTTCAGCGTTTTATTTCCCTTCCCCTCCCCACATTAGAAAAATGTATATGTAATGTGCAGGTTAACGACATCAAATACAGTGAAAACAGGGGTTACACCATGGAGGAAGAAAATAGAAGAGAAACAAAAAATCACATAGTACATTTAGTACATTAAAAACAATAACAAAAAAAAACCAAGTTGTGTTCCTATCTTGAGGTTCATTTTATTTAACATCATCTTATATGGCCATATGTACATGGATAATGTTTTATAAACCATGACAATTCCATATTTTCTCGTTACTAAGTTGTCTCTGAAACACGTGTTACCTTATGTCCAAAGATGTACTTGTGCTATTTCAATGAAGCCAGAAAACATTCATTTTATCGGGAGTAGCACCATAGATTGTTCCTGGAAGTAAGTGGAAGGAACTGTTATGGGAAGTGGATACTGATTCTAAGAGAGGAATTGAACATAGGGAAATGACCAAGTTCAAGTTAATTTGTGCTGTCCTTTTTACTGTACAAGAAAATAATCCAAGGCTTGAAGGAAAATCTGTCCCTGACTTGCTCCAGTGTGTTCTTTACTCATATAAAACTTTTCTGTAAACTTCTAAAATTGAGAGTATTACAAAAGGAAACAATCTGCCATTTGAAGGCCAGCATAGAAAAAGAAAATAACTTTGTTTTAAAGTATTCTACTTCAAAGAAACAAAGACATGAGGTTTTAAAATGTCTTATGCATGGGTATTTAACTCCTGAGATGATTCTCTTGTTGCAAAAGTCAGTTATCCATTCCTTTAATCTGGTCCTGAGTTCACCATAGCAATGAGGATTCCAAAAAGCAGGTTCCAGTGAATATGATAAGCAAAAGGAGCCTCTTCTCAAACCAGTACTGTAAGGATGGTCCCAAAGAAATATGTGAGTTTTTTGTTTGCTTCTTCATTTGTTTAGTTTTTTCTGGATGTGGGGCTGGAACTCAGAGGCTAGACCCTGTCCCTGAACAGTTGTCTTTCTTGTCTAGCTGCCCTCAAATCTAGTACACTACTACTTGAGCTAAAACCCCACATCTGGCTTTTTTGGTGTTTAATTAGAGATAACAATGTGACAGACTCCCCTGCCTGGGTTGGCTTTGAACTGAGAAAACCAAGTGACATCATCTGTATGGACTTCTCTTTTGAAACAAGAAGTATTAGAAGAAGTTTATTTATAAAGCTAATATTTGGTAATTTTTAAAATAAGAGAATATATCCATCAAAGAAGCCATAACTTAAACAACTCAACTAAAGTAGGTGCACTGAATCATTTTGGAATTATTTTTTATGCATAGGAAGATTAATATTGACTTCGTAGTTCCTTTTGGGGAAACTGAAAGTCATATTTGCACTTGTTTTGTTTGTCATGGGGCTTGAATTCTGCTCCTGGGCACTGTCCCTCAGCTCTTCAGCTCAAGTTGAGCACTCTACCACTGTAGCTACAGAACCACTTCCGGGTTTCTGGTGGTTAAATGAAGAGAAAAGTTTCATGGACTTTCCTGACCAGTCTGGCTTTGAACTACAATCCTCTGGTCTCAACCTCCAGAGTAGCTAGGATTACTGGCGTGAGCCACCAGCACCTGGCTCATGTTTGAATTTACTGCATTTAATGACACTATGTATGCAAAGAATGGAAATTTGAATCAAATGATGACCTTGCAGCTTTTCAGAAAAATTGAGGTAGGAATAACTATGTCCTCATTTTTCCATGTTGTTATACTAATGACTCATGAACTATGGGACTCTTACATTAGCATCCTCTGCCATCTGTGTAGGTGTTATTTAATATTAGGAATTGTTCATAGAGAAATAGAGAAAGACAGATTTTTAGAAAGCAAAGGATATCAAGAATGAAAGAACAACATAAAAGGAGATACAACTTATCACACAGAGATTAAGAACTAGCCAAAGTGATTTAGAATGCTAAAGGCAATGTGGAATGAGCCTAGTTGATAACTAGTTCTTCAATAACCCAAAATAGTTCCCTAGAACAGTTTCTGGTATAATTTAGTTATTATTATCATTTATTTCTTCGAGCTGGGGTTATTCCTTCACTTCTGTTAAAACTATTAATTAGCCTCTGCCTTTTTGGTGCCATAACTGACCAAAAAAGATTTCCAAATCTCAATTAGACTACCCTTCTCATTGTGATTAGAAGTGACAACTCAAAAGCATGGAATCTTTGAATTTCCAGGATTAATCTTCACCTGATATCTAAGCACATTCCTGGCACTAATTGCTGTGACCTGTTAACAAAAGGGTTTTTTTTTTAAACACAGTATCCTAATATAGGTTTAAAAAAAACATGAATTAAGGACTACTGTTAGGTAATAGTTGGAAGGAGCAATTATATATTCCAAGTATGGATTCTCTATTCGGCATTTACTAGCTAAGTGACATTTTTGCCAGTCCTGGGGCTTGAACTCAGGGCCAAGGAAATGTTCCTGAGCTTTTCGGTGGTTTTTTTTTTTTTTTTTTTTTTTTGCTCAAGACTAGCACTCTACCACTTGAGGCACAGCACCACTTCCAGTGTTTCTTTTTCTGTTCATGTGGTACTGAGGAATTGAGCCTAGGGTTTCATGCATGCTAAGCAATCACTGTACCATGAAGCCAAATTCTCAGAACCCTAAATGACTTTCTTAAGATGGCATTACTTTTTCTTTCCATTACTTTGTATTATAATTTGGGCCAAGTGGTAGAAAAGGAAGTGGAAAACAATACTAAGTCCAGTAAGGTTTACATTCCTATCACATCACTAAGGAAGTACAGTGTTGACCTGCAGGACTCATAGGGCTGTTGCATGTGACATTATTATTGAAAACACTATTAACAGCTCAGACATCCAAAATATTCTGCTTCCACTTTCATGGTCAAGAGCCATATCTAAGCCTTTTTGTTGATTGGGTGTGTTTCCTAGGAAGGAAGAAGAAGGATGTGGAATATGATGGTTGAAAAATGTGTATATTTGTTCCCTGTCCAAATTTTTTGCAATTTAAAAAAATGCTACTGATGAACTCCCACCTACATCTAATTGGATATGCTGTCTGCACTGGCCCTAAGCCGTGTTGGCTTAGGTTGAAGACACCTTATATGTATATTCCCTGTGCAGGATATCTTTCTCTCACCATTACCTATAGATAGGTATTCTAGGCAAGGCCGGTGTGTGTGTGTGTGTGTGTGTGTGTGTGTGTGTGTGTGTGTGTGTGTGTGTGTGTGTGTGTGTTTGTGTGTGTGTGTGTGTGTGTGTGTGTGTGTGTGTACACCAGAGCCCAGACTCTGGTTCCACAGGCCTGTATAATCCGGCGTGTCTTTCTCCCACTTGGCAGGCACTCTTCTGCTCGAGACCTGCGGCTCCGAGTCCAGCTCCTTCCCGAGTCCCTGGTCTCTGCAAGGGGGTCTGAACGTGGATCTTCACATACTGACCCTGATTCTACACAAAGCCTCGGAGCCACCTTCTACCTTGGAACCTACAGAGACCAATGGAAAATGGAAGTCTGGGTGACTTCTTAGAAGGTATCTGACTCAACCTCCTTCCCCCCTCTTTCTCCCCCGATCTGTGTACTGGAAGTGTCCCTCTGGATGAGACCCCCATCCCTGGGGCCAGAGCTGCCGATTAGCTGAGCAGGTGGAGCCACATCTCCTTAATTTCGACCACATGCAGCCCCTCTTCACCCCAGCACTCTCCTGTCAAATCCTCCACACCCTTTCCAATTTTACATAATTTTCATGGTCTAATGTCTTTATTTTTGCTTCTTAAATCTTCCTGCTCTTAGAAATCCCTCCTACCCACCCTCCCAGCAGAAATAGCTTTTAGAAGCCCTGCCCACCACACGTGCCAAAGTTCCCCCCCCACACAAACAGATCAGATCTGCACCAGAATGCCCCCAGAAGCCCAAGTTGCTGAGTAGGTCCTGCACCACCCCAAAGGGGGCCATCTTCCCTCCTCATCCCTCCTACCTTGTTCTATCCCTGGCCACTCATGACCACCAAGATCTCTCAGGCTTCTTCACTTCCTGAGTGCGGGTCTCTCCATCTTTTGGGAATAGATTTTAGGAGAACCCCCCCCCACATACACAGAGTACCAGATGCCGCATCTGAACCGACCACCCACTCTCACCCTCCCCCCTGCCAGCCCTTCACTGCTCCACCCACTGCTGAGCCAGAGGGTGCTCCCTGTACACCGTGCATCCTCCATTGCTCCTTCCTGGACTTGATTCTGCACTGTGCTTTCCCTCTCCACCTTCCCCTTGCAGGAAGGACCTCTCCATGTCTGGATAAGGTTTGTGGGACATGCCCCTGCCCCCTGTCCCACCTAGGGAGCCAAAGGCGCAATACCACCCCTCCCCCCACTCCAGGGAGACAACTCACTGGGAGAGATGGGCTCCCTGGTGGGACAGGAGTAGGCCCAAGCACCTGGCTCATGTTTCCCCCTCTTCCTTCCTGGACTGTTTCTGCTGTGGGCTCTGCAGGTGCACACGGCCTCCCCCAACCCCTTTCCTCTGGAGATGCCTTTTCTCACCCCACCTGGAGAGGTCACCAGCTGATTCCCCACCCCCTCACCCCACTCCCATCCCCAGCTCCTTCTTGGATCCCTCTTGGCTGTCCAGCCCTACGCAACCAAGTCTGATCTGTGTGGGAAATCCAGAAGCTGGCCTGCATTCCTGTGGGAGGCTCTCTCCTCCACTGCTCCCGGATGTGTCTTGAGTTCCCTCCCCCATGCTCACCCATTTCCCTGGGAAATGACCTCTCAATGCCACAGCCACACACAGAGCCAAGGCTCTCTGTTGGCACCTGGGCCATGTCAGCCACAGTGGGTCTGAATTAGAGAGGCCTCAGGAACCAGAGGGTACCCACAGGTTGAGGGCAGCCTTTCCCATCTCCTACATTCCCTCATCCCAGGATATTAGTCTGGGAGGAGGTGCTGGTGCCCCGTGGCCCCACTGGTATGGTCGGATGTGTTGTAGCAAAGCCCAAGGGAGGCCTAGCCCCCCTCCCCACTGCAGGCATATGGCAGCAGCCCCGAATTCTCCCTTCCTACTTTCTCCCTTCCCTGAAGGCCAACTTCAAGATTTCCCAGATGGAGGCCCACACCTTCTCCCCTACTGGTCTCTGAGGGCTCCGCCTACTAAGTCCACCCACACTGCTGGGTTGGCCTGCTCCCCATTTGCTGCCCCTCCCTGGCAGTCCGGGTTGGTTCTCATTGAGGAAGCCCAGAAATCCTGGCTTCCTCTTCCCCGCTTGGCTGGCCCTTTCCCACTGACTGCTCCTGCCTCTCCTGCCCCGCCAGTCCCTCTCCTGCTTCTCCTAACCATAGGGGCCTAGGGGCCCAGCAGGCACAACACCGAGACCCCATCTGCATCTGCTCCATCCTTGCTCCTCCATTTCCCCCATCAGCCCTACCTCCTCCATTCCTGGCCTGCCCCTGTCCTAAGTTTCATGCCCCTTCCACTTATCCCACCCCTCCTTGGCAGCCTGGCCCTCTCAGAATGGCAAAGGCTCCATGGGCCATTAAGAGTCAGTTCCCAGTTTTGGAGCTTGCTCCAACCTCATCCCTTCCAGGCCAGGGCCATTCTCTCTCTGCTTTCCAGGAAATGACTTCTGGAGCTGTCCTGATCCCATGGGCTGATGCGGGGCAGAGGAAGAGTTGCTGGGGCCTCAGCCTGAGGGTCTTGCCTGGGGTACCGGGGCTGCAAAAGGCCTACTGGGAACAAGACACTGGGATCCAAGCAGCAGCAGGAAAAATGGGGCGGGACCAGTCTCAGGAAACAGATGCCAGCAAGCCTGGAATGGCAGGGCCTTGTCGCGAGTCTGTCCCTGTGATGCAGGTGGGAGCAGAAGGAAGTGGGTGGGCCCAGTCAGGCCCCTGCATCTGTTCTTCCCTGAATCCAGGGGATGGAGGGAGACCTAAAGGGCGAATCCTGCTCAAGGTGCAGGTACTGATGTGCAAACCAATGGGATGGGGCCCTAATTCGGGTGCCTCCCAAGGCGCTCCTGCTAGAGAGCCCCATGGCAGAAACCGCCCCAAGCACCCCACTGGCAGGTGAGCTATGGGGCTGAGCCCTGGGGCTGGTCTTGCCAAAGAATGTGGATGCCAACTATATTTTAGATATGAGACCCTAGTCCGTTGTATGGCTAGTGAAGATTTTCTCCCAATCTGTGGGCTTTCTATTGATCTTGCTAGCTATGTCCTTTGCCATGCAGAAGCTCTGCAAATTCATGCAATCCCATTTCTCCAAACTTTCTTTGATTTGTTGTGTTTCTGGGTCTCTATTAAGAAAATTTCGGCCTGAGCCGAGGAGGCCTAGGGTTTCTCCTATTCCATCCTGTAATGTTTTCAGAGTGTCTGCTTTGACTCCGAGATCTTTGATCCATTTGGAGTTGATTCTGGTACAGGGTGATATATAAGGATCTAGTTTTAGTTTTCTACAAGTAGTTAACCAATTTTGCCAGCACCATATACTGAAGAGGCTGTCTTTCTTCCATTCTATTATTTTTGCTCCCTTATCGAAGATTAGTTGGCTATAGGTCTGTAGGTTCATTTCTGGGTTTTCAATTCTATTCCATTGGTCCTGAGGTCTGTTCTTATGCCAATACCAAGCTGTTTTGATTACTATGGCTTTATAGTAGAGTTTGAAATTTAGTATTGATATTCCACCAGCAGTGTTCTTTACACACACACACACACACACACACACACACACAGAGGAAGGTAGTAATGATGAGCTGAGCTAGAACTGGGGGCAGTCCTGAGGCATAGACATAGTAAACTCTCAAGGCGGATCAAGTAGTTTCTCCCTAAGTCCTTCATGGGCTGAGGGTTCTGGGCCATGGCAGTTAGTACCATGGAACCTGCCCCTTCATCCGTGTATGGGGCCACAGGACCCAGGGAAGGACACTATGGATGCTCCTTTGTAGTCGGCCCACAATTGCAGACCTTCATATACCCCCACGCACTGGTGAGGAAAACAGGGCTCTGAGCCCTGGGACTCCAGAGATAGCAACTGCTACAAGCAGCAGCCAGCCGGCTTTAGATTCCTGAGCCTACAAGTCTATCATGAGCCCAACTCAACACCTGCTCAAGGTGTGCCTGATGATTAACACTGTTGTGATACTTGTATGAGTGGGTGTTACCTGCTGTGCCATTTTGCAGCCATTGCCCCTCCTGGCCCAGAACTATGATCTGAGACGTCGATTGCCTGGTCAGATGCACACTGCACCCATGACAGATGTCATTCTGATGACCCGACCAATGACCTCCATACCCCAGGGCTGGATTCTTCTCTGATACCGTGGCCTGCTCTATAGGAAAAGGCCTCAAAAGAGGCTGCACTCAAGACTTGTAGAAGACCAAGACATTGGGAGATCCTCAGGGGCCCACTGGAAAATACTCTGCCTAGAGTCACAGAGTGAGGCCCAAGAAGGCCAGGTGTTGTTCATGGGGCTTGAACTCTGGGCTTGGATGCTGTCCCCTAGCTCTTCAGCTTGCCACTTGTGTCACAGGGCCAATTCCAGTATTCAGGAGGTTCCTTTTAGATCAGAGTCTCCTGGAATTCCTGCCTGGGGTTGGTTTTGAACCGTAATCCTCATATCTCAGCTTCCTGAGGAGCTAGGAGGAGAGGTGTGAGTCACTGGCACCTGGCTGATCTGACCTTTCAGTAGCTCCTGAAAGCTTTTCTTTATTTTTTTAGGTGCCAATGCTGGGGCTTGAACTCAGGGTCTGGCCTCTGGTCTCTTAACTTTTTCCCTCAAGTCTGGCACTCTACCACTTGAGCCACAGCTCCATTTCTGGCTTTTGTAGTTAATCTGCAAGAACAGTCTCACTAACTTTTCTCACCTGAGCTGGCTTGACTCATGATCTCTGATCTCAGTCTTCTGAGTAGCTAGGATTTACAGGGGTTGAGCCACTTCTGGCATTGTGCTAGAAGCTTTTCTTAAGCAAGCATTCTTCCCTGTGTTTGCCTTGAATCCTCCATGCAAAGGAGGCCTGAGGGTCAGGAGGTGTGAAAAATAGGCTTCCAGCCACAGGAAATGGCTGGAGTCCATGGTGAAAAGCCAAGCTAATCTTCCCCCTGGGCCCCATTCTGGGAACCCACCATTTGCCCTACCTGTGTCTCAACAAATCTTGATCCAGCCTTGAATGTTCTGCCAGAATGTCTGAAGCCACAGAACCTTCATTCCACCTACATCACTTGGTCCATACGACACATAAGGACCTTTGCCCATGATGGACCTTCTGCCTGAGGCTCTCTGTCCGGTTCCATGCATTAGAACTCCTGTGGAATTTTGGCACTGGTTTTATCACCTCCTGGAGCAAATTTTTCCTTCCCTTCTCTCTTTTTTTATTATTGAGTTGCTATAGACAAAACTTTGTGCAGGGTGACTGGCAAATGCTCTATCTTGGTGTGTTGTGTGTGCATGTGCATGTGCATGTGTGCACCCGCGTGAGCATGCACGCGCGTGCGCGCGTGTGTGTGTGTGTGTGTGTGTGTGTGTGTGTGTGTGTGTGTGTGCCAGTCCTAATGTTTGAATTTATGGTCTGGACGTTGTCCTAACCCTGAGCTTTTGTGCTCAAGGCTAGCACTCTACTACTAGAATCACTGCTCTACTTCTCACTTTTTGGGTGTTTAATTGAAGAAAAATGTCTCATATAGACTTTTTGTTAGTAATTGGGATCCTCAGATCTCAGCCTCCTGAGTAACTAAGATTACAGGGGTGAGCCAGCAGCACCTGCCTTCTACTCTACCTCTTACCTATAACCTTGGCCCTCCTCTGTGTCCCAGAAGAATATGTCTCACCAGACTCACTTTTTTTTTCTTTTTGCCAGTCTTGGGGCTTGAATTCAGGGTCTGGGTATGTTCCTGAGCTTCTTTTGCTCAAGGCTAGCACTCTCTCACTTAAGCCACAGTGCCACTTTTGGCTTTTTCTGTTTCTGTGGTACTAAAGAATGAAACTCAGGGCTTCGTTTGTGCTATGTAAGCACTCTATCACTAAGCCACATTTGCAGCCCACTTCTAATGGGAATTATGAGAGTGGGATTTATTGAATTACCCCTTTTGGTGTAGAAATAGCTGATTATTTCATGTCTATGCCAAGATTTGGGACTAGCTTTTGACTTGGCAATGAGGAATGATAGATGAGTGATAGCCACCAGGCCCCAGAGGTCTAGGCTCACATCCTACACAGGGATAGAGACTATGCAGAGAGAACCTTGGACAACTCCTCCAACCTAGGGACTGTGGACTCTCTGGAAGCAGTGGCTGGCTGCAAAGTGTCCCAATGAGATGCCTCAGACAGAACATTATGCACCCTTTGCACACACTAGGCCAGGCAAAGTCTTCAGGTCTTCAGTTATTAAATGGCAGAGGGTGCTTTGTTCAAGCTGCTGGCTCACACTTAGTACTCTATGAGGGCTTGTCCCAGTTTGACCAGGTTGGGGTGGCTGGGGACCGGGCAACCTGCTGAATGCCCATCATCCATACAGAGATCCATGTAGTTATTGCCTCTTTTTTGGGGGAGGGCAGGTACTCTATTGCACTATGATCCTAGGCCCTGCTCTTGAGCTCCTTTTGCTCAAGGGTAGCGCTCTGCCATTGAGTCACAGCCCCATTCATGTTTATTTTTCTGGTGATCTCTTGGAAAGAAGAGTGTCCTAGACTTTCCCATCCCATCTGAATTTAAATTGGCATTTTCTACATCACAGCCTCCTGAGGAGTTAGGGTTATAGGCAGGAACCAATGACACCTTACTTTATTTTCTTCTTGTTATTTTTTTCAATTTTAACAGTCTGAAATTTTCACTGTGTCATTCCAATGGTTTGCATTCGAAGTAAACTACCGAGGTCTGGAGTTCAAATGCTAGGAATACCACCCACAAATGGAGGGAGATCCTGAAAAACTCATTTCTGTTCATGTGGATGCTAACGGAATGTTATAAAAATGATAAATGTGCCGTTGATTCATGATTCTATTTTAGAATGCCACTCAAAAAATATTGGATTTATGTCTTCCATTCTAGCACCATGGTATGATTAAGGGTATTGAATGATTTTTAATTAATACTTTTATAAGTATTCAACAGTAATATTTCATTAAATGGAGGCATAATTTAATAAGTAATAATTGGTAATAACATATATAATTTAATTACCTCACAATCCCTCTCTTTGTATATATATATATATATATATATATATATATATGTATATCAATCTACACATGTCTCTATATCTATCTATCTATCTATCTATCTATCTATCTATCTATCTATCTATCTATCTATCTATCTATCTATTTATCTGTCTATCTATCTAAATATCAAGCACTCCTGTGGCTTGATCACAGGTCCTCAGAACTTCCTGGCAGCTCAGTTTGCCAGAGGCTGGTCTGCTAAGACTGTGACCTCATTTATGGACTGGGCATTCTAGGCTGTGAGCTGAAATCCCAGCATGGCCAAAAATTTATTCATGGAATAAGAAGCCAATATTAGCACATTGTTTTCCTTTTCTGTGAAAGTCCATGGTCTCAGTATGATGTATAATCCATATCTACATATATCCTATGTGATATGATGTAATAAAAGAAATGTTATATATGTAATAATGCTAAATAAATAAGGGTAATAAATGTCATATTTCTGCAAAATTTTGATCAATCAACTTCAACAATTCATCCAAAAAATCATATACCACGATCAAACAAGATTCATTTCAGAGATGCACAGCTGGTTCAATATATGCAAATCAATTAATATAATTCATCACATCAACAGGAGCAAGGATAAGAACCACATGGTTATCTCAATAGATGCACAAAAAGCAATTGCCAAGATCTAACACCGCTTTATGATGAAGGTGTTGGAAAAATTAGGAAACCATGGAACATTCCTCAATACAATAAAGGCAATATATGACAAACCTACAGCCAGCATTATTCTTAATGGTGAAAAATTAATGCCATTTCCTCTTAACTCAGGAACAAGACAAAGAGGTCCACTCTCTCCACTTCTTTTGAATCTAGTATTAGAATACCTAGCTACAGGAATAAGACAAGATGTAAACATAAATGGGATCCAAATAGGGAAAGAAGAAGTAAAACTCTCCCGCTTTGCACATGACATGATCTTGTATTTAAAGAATCCCACAGACTCCACTCCCAAATTACTCAAGCTGATTCAAAACTTTGGCAAAGTAACAAGATATAAAATTAACCCTCAAAAATCATTGACTTTTCTGTATGCCAACAATGAGAAAAGTGTGGCTGAAATTAGGAAATCAACTCCATTCCTAATAGCCCCACAAAAAAATAAAATATCTAGGAATTAACCAAAAAAGTGAAGGAGCTCTATGATGAAAACTTTAAAAAGTTGAAAAAGGAAATCAAAACAGAATTTAGAAAGTGGCAAAAACTCCCATGCTCATGGATTGGAAATATTAACCTCATGAAAATGGCAATACTTCCCAAGGCTGTCTATCAATGAGATACCTATCAATATTCCAACCTCAGTCTTCAAGGAAATAGAAGACGCACTCCAAAAATTTATATGGAACAACAAACGATCCCAAATAGCAAAAATGATCCTCAACAGAAAGAACAGTGCTGGAGGAATATAAATACCAAATTTCAAACTCTACTACAAAGCCATAGTAATCTAAACAGCTTGATACTGGCACAAGAACAGATCTCAGGACCAATGCAATAGAATTGAAAACGCAGAAATGAACTTACAGACCTATAGCCATCTAATCTTCAATGAGGGAGCTAAAAAAATAGAATGAAAAAAAGACAGCCTCTGCAGTAAATGGTGGTGGCAAAATTGGTTAACTACTTTTAGAAAAATAAGCTAGATCCCTATATACCACCGTGCACCAGAATCAATTCCAAAAAGATCAAAAACCTCAGAGTCAAAGCAGACACTCTGAAAACATTATAGGGTGTAATAGGAGAAACCCTAGGTCTCCTTGGCACAGGCTGAAATTTTCTTAATAAAGAGCCGGAAAAGCAACAAATCAAAGAATGGTTGGAGAAATGGGATTCCATGAAATTGCAGAGCTTCTGCATGGCAAAGGACATAGCTAGTAAGATCAATCAAAGCCCACGGATTGGGAGAAAATCTTCACTAGTCATACAATGGACAAGCGTCTCATATCTAAAGTATACCTAGAACTCAAAAAATTAAATCCTCCAAAAACAAATCTTTAAAGAAACAACTGCCCAATAAATAAGTGGGCTAAAGACTTTAAGAGAAACTTCTCTGAAGAGGAAAGAAGGATTGCCAATAGACACCTGAAGAAATGTTCAACCTCCTAGCCATTAAAGAAATGCAAATCAAAAGAACATGAGATACCACCTCACCCCAGTTAGAAAGGCTATAATCAAGAACTATAATAACAGCGGGTGCTGGAGCGGATGTGGACAGAAGGGAACCTTACTGCATTGTTGGTGGGAGTGTAAACTTCTTCAATGACTTTGGAAAGGAGTATGCAGGTTCCTCGAAAGATTCCACATAGAGCTCCCATATGACCCAGCAATTTCACTTTTGGGCATTTACCCAAATGTTCACAAACAAGACCACACTAAAGCTACCAGCACGACTATGTTTATTGCAGAATTTTTTACCATAGCTAAGATATGGTACCAGCTCAGATGCCACTCAGTAGATGAATGGATCAAGAAAATGTGGTATATATACACAATGGAATTCTATGCCTCCATCAGAAAGAATGGCATTGCCCCATTTGTTAGGAAATGGAAAGACTTGGAAAAATTATATTAAGTGAAGTAATCCATGTCCAAAGAAACATAGGTCCCATGGTTTCCCTCATTTGCAATATCTAGTGTATGTCTGAGTCAAGCAGAAAAGGTCAAATAAATTGATTTCCCGGAAATGAACCCTAAGATATGTATTCAAATGTGTTTTTTCTTTCATGTGATTGTTTCTAACACATTTATAAGATTATTTCTTTGTTGCTTTCTATGTCCCTCCCCACTTTATAACCCCTGCTTTCACTGTATTTGATGTCGGTATAATTTGTGGAGGGGAAGGGAAAAAACAAATTGTTTAAATAGGGATACAGGTGGACCCATTGCAACAATGAAATGTACAAGTCATTATGTCAAAATATGATCTTTACAACTGTGGCAGGGGGGGGTGCTTGGAACGATGATTGTGTGTGGGGGGTGAGGGGCGGGGAGAGAATGGGAAAAGATAGGAAGGGGAAACAAAAAGGAAGAGGCTACGAAGCTTGATAAGAAATTTACTCATTATCTTGCCCATGTAATTGTAACCCCTCTGTACAATATTTTCACAATGTAAAATAAAAGAAAAAAAAGTACCAATTAAAATAGTAGTTAGTGTATGATTATATAAAACTACATTGACTAATTTTCAATTAATACTTTATTATTTATTCAATCATGTTACTTAAAAAAAGAAGGAATAATTTAAATGCCAATAATTTGTAATAATATTTTATATGCAATTTCCTAGTATATATCTCTCTTGCTATATATATATATATATATATATATGCATCTATTTATCTATCTATCAATCTACATATTTATGTGTTCATACACTTGTCAGTCATCGGGCTCATTTGTAGATTGCTCGCCTACTATGTACAAAGCCCTGAGTTCGATTCTTCACTCCCTTGTGCACAGAAAAATCTAGAAGTCGTGCTGTCGCTTAAGCAGTGGAGCACTCGCTTTGAGCATAAAAGCTTTGGGACTGTGTCTAGACCCTTTCTCAAGACCCAGGACTGGCACCAAAAAATAAAAAATAAAATGTTCTGACTGCAACAATATAAGGATAGTACTGCAAATACCTCATCACAGAACAAGCATGGAGTCTGGTGCTTGCAGCTGCCATCTTACCTGACTTACCAGAGATAAATCACTGCAACCCAGCTCCACGGAACCAGAAGTTGCTGGTTCACTCACCACTGTCATCCAAGATACTCGGGAGCTGATCTGTGAAACTCTGAGCTGTGGTTCACAGTAGTAGAGCTCTAGCCTTGAGCAAAAGACCTTAGAACAGTACCCCCAAATTTTCAGTGCATTCCCCATGGCTCTTTGCAACAGAGAGTTATGATCTAGGTGTCTGTAGCTGAGGTCTGTCACCCTGCCTACTCAAGAAACTGAGATGTGAGGATCTGGGTTCTAAACTATCCCAGACACAAAAGTTCCCATGAGACTATTATCTCCTATTCACCACTTAGAAACTTGAAATGGAAGCTGGGCACCAGTGACTAACGCCTGTCATCCTAACTACTCAGGAGCCTGAGAGCTGAGGATCATGGTCCAAAGCCAGCCTGGGCAGGAAATTCCTTGAGATGGACAATTCTCTCCAGTGACCCACCAAAAACCTGAAGGGGTGTTGTAGCTCAAGTGGTAGAGTGCTTGGTTTTAGCTGAAAAGCTCTAGGATAGACAGCACCCAGGCCTAGACTTCAACTCTTCCAACTTACATTGGGTGGGGGGAGGGGGGAGGCGGGGAAGGGAGGTGAAGGGTAAACAAAGGAGGAGGCTGCAATGCTTGGTAAGAAATGTATGCATTATCCTGCCCATGTAATTGTAGCCCCTCTGTACAGTATGTTCTCAAATAAAATAAAATTAAATTAAAAAAAAAAAGAAACAAACAAACCAATAGAGGAGTGGTTAGAGTGCTTTGCATGTATGAATCCCTGGAATTGAATCCTCAGTACCACATCACTAGAAAAAAGCCTGAAGTGGCCCTGTGGCTCAAGTGGTAGAGTGCTACCCTTGTACAGGAGAAACTCAGGAACCATGCTCAGGTCCTGAGGTCAAGTTCCAGGACAAGTGTATGCACACACACACACACACACACACACACACACACACACACACACACACACACACACACACACACACACACACACACACACACACACAGAGATACCAGAAGTGAAGCTGTGACACCAAATGGTGGTAAAGCACTGAGCTTCTGTTCTGAGCTCATGGTCAGCACCCAGGTCCTGTGTTCAACCCCAAAAGCTAGCCATCCAGGGCTCAACTAGGTTAGTTCAAAGGTTTCAAAATCTGATGCACTTCACCAGCCTTAGATGATAGGAAACTTTGGGATTTTGCACAAGTGCTTAGATTTAGCAAGCTTCTGGAATCCTAGGGAGGCACCATTGCCAATTAGGAATTTTTTCATTAGGTTCAGCTCCCTTATTGTCTGCCAGAAGGACCCATGAATTAATTGGAGCAGGTTATTTCAATACTGGAACATAATCTAACAAAGACAGGATAAGTGCAGGGAACTTGGCCTGCCAAAGGAGGTGGCACAAATGAAAGCTTCCTGGGGAGAGAGATAGCTTAGAGTACAAAGAAGCCTTTTTCTCCTGGCCTTCAAATTTTGCCTACACTCATCCTCACTAATTGGCTCAGATGGAGTTGTTTGTTACACAGCTGTACAGGAGGGGGGCCTTTTTGTCTGTCTGTCCAGACCTGGAGTGCACAGAAACCCTCAGGCTACACTGGGAACAGTGACGGGAGCCCCGGAACATGCACTGTTTTGAAAGCACTCTCTGTGCTATGAAATCATTCTATTCAAAGCAAATTTCCTAGCTGAGTGCATTTCAACATAGCTACTCTGGATCTTTACCAATAGAAATACATGCATACATACATGGGGAGACATGGATTTACTACTTTTTCTTTTTTAGCAGGTCCGGGGCTTGTACTATGAGCCTAGTCACTCTCCCAGAGCTCCTTTTGTTCAAGGGTGGTGCTCTGCCCTTGAGTTTCAGTCCCACTCATGGGTGTTTATATTCCTGTGATCCCTTAGAAATAAGAGTGTCCTGAACTTTCCTGTCCCGACTGAATTCAAGCTGCCATTCTCTACCTCTCAGCCTCCTGAAGAGCTAGGATTACAAGCATGAGCCTCTGAGACCTGGCTTTCTTTTATTCTTGATGTTCTTTGTTTTATCATGACAATCTGAAATCTTCACAGTGTCATACTAATGGTTTGCATTTCAAAGTAAACTACCGAGGCCTGGAGTTCAAATGCCAGGACTGATACCTACAAATGGAGGGAGATCTTGAAAAAATCATTCCTATTCATGGGAATGCTTAATGGACTGTCATAAAAGTAACAATTAAATTTCACAGTTGTTCATGATTCTCCTAAAGAATGCCACACAAAAAGTATTGGATTATGTCTTTCATTCTAGCACCATGGTATGATTCTCTTAATTAAAGAATACTGACTACTTTTACATTAATGCTTTAATAAGTATTAAACCATGATACTTCATTAAATGGAGGCTTAATTTAATAACTAATAATTCACAATATATATTATTCAATATCCTCATATTGTCTTTCTCTCATATATATTTATATATATATATAGAGAGAGAGAGCAAACTACACATCTATCTATCTATCTATCTATCTATCTATCTATCTATCTATCTATCTATCATCTATCTATCTATCTATCTATCTATCTATCTATCTATCTATCTATATCTATATCTAAATCTAGGCCACTATGATGGCTTGATCACACGTCCTCAGAACTGACTGGCAGCTCAATTTGCCAAAGGCTTTGTCTACAACTGACACTTTCATGAATTGGGCATTGTGGGTTGTGAGTTCATATCCCAGCATGGCCAAAAATTTATAGGTGGAGTAATAAGCGAATTTTGACATAGTTTTTTTCCTTCTCTGTAAAAGTCCTGGGTCTCAGTATGATGTAAAATCCATGTGCAAATATATCCATGTGATAAAGATGTAATTAATGAAATAAATATTATATATGTAATAATAGTAAAATAAAGAATAAATAGATAAGGATAATAAATGTCATATGGGGTAAACCCATGTATGTAAAATGATTTCATACATGAATATTATTTTTTCCAGTGCTGTGGCTTGAATTTTGTCCTGGAAATTGGTCTGAATTTCTTGTTTTCAATGACGGTGAGCTTCCTGTCCCCCAGAGTGCCACAGAGATACCCAGACGCTGAGTTCAAATCCCAGGCCTGCAAAAAAATGGTGTAAATTCCAAACCAGTGCCTTATTTTTTTTGGCCAGGTCTGGGGCTTGAACTCAGCTAGTAGCAACTCTGCCTCAGTTTTGATCATCCTAGGCTGGGGTGCAACCTCTGGACCCACAGCCCATCTTGAGATCCCAGGACCCAAGTTTAAATCTCGGGACTGGCAAAAAAAAAAAAGTGAAGCGCTGGGAAGGTGGCTCAATAGTAGAGTGCTTGCCTTGCATGCATAAGGCCTTGGGTTGGATTCCTCAGCACCATATAAGCAGAAAAAAGCCGGAAGTGGTGCTATGGCTCAAGTGGTAGAATGATAGCCTTGAGCTGAAGATTTGAGGGACAGCACCCAGACCCAGACTTCTGGCCCCACAACAGACCAAAAAAAAAAAAAAGACGGGGAAAAAAGGAGAAGTATAAAACTGGGAAGTTCCGGAAGGCGGTTTTACATTGTTTTTTTTCCTTTGCATTGTGACCATCCTGGGTCTAAATGACAGGACCCGAAAAGTGTACATGACCTTGCACTGTTGAAGTTTGGTGGGCTATCAGGAAAGCCACAGCCTAAACCAGCAACCTAGGTCCGGGGTTCGGATCCCGGGACTGCTACCTACAAATGGCAGGAGATCCTAAGAAACACATTCCAATAGTCATCCATATGAATGGAATGTTGTAAAAGTAACAATTACATTAGTATTTAGTGTATGATTATATTAAAATTATACACAATAATCATAGTACATTGACTAATTTTCAATAAATATTTCATTATGTATTTAACCATGATACTTAAATAAAGGAAGAAATAATTTATCGATAATTAATAGTAATATAGTATATATAATTTAATAATATACAGACATCTCCCTCTTGTTTTATGCATATATATGTATATATAAAACAATCTACATATCTAAGTCTCCACTTGTCACTCCTGGGGTTCAGTGGTAGAGTGCTCGCCTAGTATGTATGAAGCCCTGGGTTTGTTTCCACACTATCACATGCACAGAAAAGCCAGAAGTGGTGCTGTCACTCCAGCACCAAAAAATCAAGTTAGAACGTGCTGACTGAAACTATAGAAGGCTAGGACTTCAAATACCTCATAACAGAGCAAGCCGAGGGTCTGAAGCTCATGGCTGCCATCTAACCTGACAGCCAAAGGTCAACTGCTGCAAACCAACTCTATTTAGCCAGATTTTGCTGGCTCACCCCTAGCTGCTTGGGGGATGAGATCTGACACTGGTGGCTTGAAAACTCAGCCCTGGCAGGAAGTCTGTGAGACTCTGGGCTGTGGCTCAAAGTGATAGAGCTCTAGCCTTGAGGAAAAGGTCTTAGGACAGTACCCCCAACCTATGAGTGACATCCCCGAAGCGGACGACCCTACCCCCCATTAACCACCCATCTGTATTGTTAGATGTGAACTTGTGTGGTTTGTGACGTGTTTCTGAAAGAATGGTGATACTGATGAAAGCACCCGAATTCTAATGACAGCTTGTGGGATACAGCTATGTGATGAGCCCTTCCTGGGATGCTGGGTGCTGAGTCCTTCACGGGTTGCTGTATGCCGAGTCCTTCACAGGGTGCTATGCTATGAGCCCTTCATGGGGTGTATTCTTTCATCTGGTCCTTGTTAGAGCTCCACAAGTAAGATGATTGTGCTGATGAGAAAGTTGAAGCTCAGATATGTCCCCAAGGCAGGGCCAAATTTATGTATATACTGAACTCTACTGACTTGTCTCCTGCAGACAATTGTTTGGTTTAGTTTACTCCATCATGAACATTCAACTTAGAGCCTAGGTACTGACTTTCCTCTTGGGCTCATGGCTAGTGCTCTATCTGTGAGCTAAGGACACCTTTGCAGCAAAGTGTGTCTTTAGCTGAAGTCTGTCATCCTGCCTTCTCAGGAAGCTGAGGTTCTGGGTTCCAAACAATCCCAGACACAAAAGGTCCCATGAGAATATTATCTCCTATTCACCACTTAGAAAAATGAAGTGGAAGCTGGGCATTGGTGACTCATGCCTGTCATCCTAGCTACTCAGGATCCTGAGAGCTGAGAATCACAGTCCAAAGCCAGCCTGGGCAGGAGATTCCTTGAGATGCTTATCTCCAGTGAACCACCAGAAAGCCTGAAAGGGCACTGTAGCTCAAGTGTTAGAGTGCTAGACGTGAGCACCCAGTCCCAGACTTCAACTCCTCCAACTACAAGGAGAGAAAGAAAGAAACCTGAAGTGGAGTGCTGGGAATGTTTCTTAGGGGTAGAGTGCTTTGCATGTATGAAACCCTGGGTTTGAATCCTCAGTACTACATCCCTAGAAAAAAAAAGCCTGAAGTGGTTCTGTGGCTCAAGTGGTAATGCACTATCCTTATACAGGAGAAACTCAGGTACAGAGCTGAGGTACTGAGTTCAAGCTCCAGGACTGGTGTTTACACACACACACACACACACACACACACACACACACACACACACACACACACACACACACACACAAAGATACCGTAAGTGAAGCTGTGACACTAAATGGTAAAGAAAAGAGCTTCTGCTCTGAGCTCATGGTAAGCACTCTGGCCCTGTGTTTAACCCCAAACTATAAACACCCAGAGCCCAACTAAGAGAGGGCAAAGATTTCAAAACCTGATTAGTTTCACCAGCACTAGATGACAGGAAGCATTGTGATTTTGCACAAATGCTTAGAGTTAGCATCTGGAAAACTAGGGAGGCACCTTTGCCAATTAGGAATCTTTTCATTAGGTTCAGCTCGCTTGTTTTCTGCCAGAAGGACCCTTAAATAAATTGTAGCAGTTTGTTTCAACACTGGAACATAGTCTAACAAAGACTGGATGAGTGCAGGGAACTTGGACTGCCCCGAGAGGCAGCACAAATGAAGGATTCCTGTCAAAACAAAGCACTAGGGAGAGAGATAGCTTGGGGTACAAATAGGCCTTTTCCTCCTGGCCTTCAGAGTCTGCCCTCATCCTCATTCATTGCTCATCCTCAGTAATTGTTCCGGATGAATTGTTTGTTACACAGCTGTTCAAGAGTGAGGCCTTTTGTCTACCTGTTCCAACAATGAGGCAGACTTCCTCCAGCAGCCTGGGGTGCACAGAAGCCCTCAGGCTACTCTGGGAACAGTGAAGGGAGCCCCAGAACATGCACTGTCTTGAAAGAACTCCCTGTGCTGTGAAATCATTCCATTCAAACCTTTCTTCACAGCAACTCTAGATGGTCACTGATAGAAATACATGCATACATACACAGACACATAGAGTTACTGGCTCTATTTTTGTGGCAGGTCCTGAGGCTTGAACTGTGACCCCAGGCACTGTCCCTGAGTTCCTTTTTCTCAAGGAAGCACCATATTGTGTCTTAACCCATGATTACCCTACGCTGGTTTGCAGCATTTACACCCACAGATGATCTAGTCATCCTAGGACCCCAGTTAAACTCCCAGCACTGGCAAAAATACATCAAACCAACAAATATAGATGAGGAAAAAACCAGCAAGTATTACACAACTGTTTTACCTTTGTTTCCTTTGCACTGTGACCACCATGGGTCTCAATGACTCAGCTTGAAAATTGTATGTGATCTTGCATGGCCAAAGGCTCACAGATTGTTGGTAAAGCCTAAGCCCCACCCAGATACCTATGCCGTGAGTTCTATTCTCAGACTTCCACCTACACACAGCTGAAGATCCTAGGACACTCGTTCCTATCTATAGGAACATTAATAGAATATTTGACATGTACAAATTGAATTACTATTTATCTAGTCTTTCTAGTATAATATTGTATGCATAAATATATATCATTGATTAATTCAATTAATAACTTCTACAGTGATTAATTAATGGAGGCATAATATTAGACCAAATAATTGGTAGTAATAGAATATATAATTGGTAGTAATAGAATATATAAAAATAAGATGTAGACATCACTTTATATAGAGTTATACACTAGATTCTACATAAATGTCTGTCTCTCTCTGTATACATTTATTTATAGATGCATATTCATATGTAAATACACACACACTGCAATCTACATATCTATCTTTTTATATATTGGCCACTCCTAGGGCTTCATCTCAGGTCCTGAAATTTGCCTGAAAACTTCATTTGCATCAGACTGGTGTGCTAACATTGACCCATTCATGAAGTTGGCCTGCTAGGTTTTGAGTTCAAATCACAGAACTGCCAAAAACTTAATCCTAGTGGAAGAAGCCAATTGTCCCACTTGTTTTCCTTATGGGTGTCAAAATTCCTGGGTCTCAGGAATGATGTATAATACATAGGCAAATTTATGTCCTATGTAATAGGATGTAAAAAATGTTATATGTGTAATCATACTCACTAAAATACATAAGAAATACATAAAAATAAAATAAAATGAATAACTACACTAACTGCAATATAAATAAACATGTGTATGCAAATATAAATCATGTATTTAAAATGTATATGAATATTATTTTTTGAGTGCTAAGACTTGAATTCAGGCCCTGGGAACAGGCCTGACTTTCTTGTCTTCCAGCATGGTGAGCTTCCCCTTCCCCGACAATGCTGCAGATTTTCCCAAAGTCTGAATTCAAATCCCAGGCCTGGCAGAAAAAATGGTGTGAATTCCAAGCTAAGAAGCCTCATTATTTTATAAATATTTTTAATGAATTTATTTATTTATTTATTTTTATTTTGTCAAGCACAGAGCTTGAACTCAGGTTGGGGCAACTCTGCCTCAGCTTTGATCGCTCTAGGCTGGGGTGCAACCACTGGACCCACAGCTGAACCTGGGTTCCTGGGCCCCAAAGATTTACAGGAAAAAGATAAATAAAATGACACAGATAAAAATCTGGCAACTTGCAAATGGCTATCTGTTTTACATTTGTTTTTTTTTTTTTTTTTTGCAAGGTGACCATCGTAGGTCTGAATGACATTGATGAAAAGTTTTGTAACCTGACATTGCTGAAGGCTGGTGGGCTACCAGGCAAGCTATAGGTCAACATGGCAACATAGGCCCTGTGGTCGAGGCCCGTTCCTGACCCCTACCAATGGTGGGAGATCCTAAGAGTCTCATTCCTATTCATAGGAATACTAATAGAAGATTATGAATGTCAAGATTAAATTAGTTGTTCCTGAATGATACTACTATAAAAGTAGTGATTTTAGGAGGCTGATGGATTTTAATGAATATTTTGACACATTAAAAGAATACTATTAATTACATGGATGCAATAGTTCTGTGACAGTGGTTGATTAAATTAATAATTCATTAAGAATGAACACAATAATACTAATGACATGGGAGCATAATAAATACCCAAGAATTGTTAAAAATGTAGTCCATATAACTGAAGAATATATAAACATCTCTGGTACTCTATAAAGATCTATATTTATTTGTGTACTACCATCCGCATGTCAATCTGTCTTATTTTGTCAACCCCTGGGGCTGGATCTCAGGTGCTGGTAACTGCTTGTCAGCTCCATATGGCCCAGGTTGGCCATGCTGACACTCGCCCATTCATGAATTGGGCTTTGTAGGCTTTGAGTTCAGATGCCAGCACTCACAAAAATTGAATCATGGAGTAAGAAGCACTGGTGACACATGTTTTCCTTTTCTGTGAGCGACTGGGTGTCAGGTATGAAGTTTCATACATAGGCAAATCTATATCCCATGTAATAAATGTAATAAATATTCCATGTGTAATACCAGTCAATAAAATAAATGGTAAATAAATGAACAAAACAACAAATAAAATGCATAACTTCACTAAGCACAATATGGGGTCAACATACGGGGCTCATTCTCATCGGCTGGGAACTGCCTAGCAGCTGAATTGGCTAGAGGCTGCTGTGCTGACAGTCACTCATTCATGAGCTGAGCCTTCTAGGCCCTGAGTTTAGATCCAAGTCCTGCCAAAAATGCAATCTTGGAGTAAGAACTCAAGAGTGACACATATTTTCCTTTTCTATGAAATTGCTCTGTGTCAGGTAGGATGTATAATTCTTATGCAAATCTATATACTATGTAATAGAATGTCATAAAGGTAAAAATGTCATAGGTGGAAAAATGGTCACTACAATAAATGAAAAATGGATTGAATTAGTAGCGAATCATTCTGGGATAATATTAGACAAAATAATTATAGGACGTGGATTAAGTTTAATTAATATATTATTAAGCATTAACAGAATGAAAAGTAAATGAAGACATAGTTAAATACCTAATAATTGGTAGTAACACATGATGCATAAATTAATTATAAATAGAGGTCTCATTCTATAAAATATGTAATTATATGTATGGATGTGTGTACATATATGATAAACAATAACAGTAAATTGAGTAATAATTAATGTTTTATTAATTGTTCAACTGGGATATATAATTAAATGGAGACATCATTTAATACCTAACATTGGTAGTACTATTAGCTATAATTTAATAATATGCATAAATCTCTCTCTATATTTTTTTTTGGGTCCAGTCGTGGGCCTGAAGTCTGGGCCTGGGCTCTGTCCCTCAGCTCTTCAGCTCAAGGCTAGCATTCTACCACTTGAGCCACAGCACCACTTCTGGCTTTTTTTTCCTGCTTATGTGGTGCTGAGGAATTGAACTCAGGTCCTCATGCTTGCAAGGGAAGTACTCTATCACTGAGCCACCTTCCCAGCCCACATCTTTCTTTTTGTATATATAATATTTATATACAGCAATCTCTATTTATACCTCATGCACTCCTGGGACTCGGTGGTTGAGTGCTCGACTAGTAAGCAGGAAGCCCTGGCTTCCATTCCTCAGTACCATATAAAAAGAAAAACCAGAAGTTCCGCTTTCTTTCAATCAATTGTGTGCTAGCCTGGAGCACAAACGCTTGGGGAGAGTGGCTAAGCCCTTACTAAAGGCCCAGAACTGCTGCCAAAAAAGGTAGACTGTTCTAACTGCAACTATAGAAGGTCAAGACTTCAAATACTTCATCACAGAGCAAGCTAGGAGTCTGGTGCTGACAGCTGCCACCTAACCTGACTTATCCAGATGTAAATCACTGCAACCCAGCTCCACCAAACCAGACGCTGATGGCTTACCTCAGTCATTCTAGCTGCTCACCGGCTTTAAAACCCAGCCCTAGCAGGAAGTCTGTGAGACTCTTCCAAGTGGTAGAGCTGTAGCCTTGAACAAATGTTATTAGAACAGTATCCCTACATTTCAGTTCAAGCCCCATAGGTAACCTCCCCCGAAAAAAAACACTCCACTAAACCATTAGATGTGAACTTGTGTGGTTTGTGAAATGTTCCTCAAAGAATGGTGATACTGAAGAAAACACATTGATTCTAATGACAGCTTGTGGAATACAGCTATGTGCTGAGTCCTTCATAAGGTGCTCTATGCTGAGTACTGCACAGGGTGCTATGTGCTGAGTCTTTCACAGGTTGCAGTGTGCTGAGTCCTGAATTGGGTTCTGGGTGCTGTGTCTTTCACATGATGCTGTGTATTGAGTCCTTCAAACAGTGTCATGTGCTATGTCCTTCACAGGGTGCATTCTTTCATCTGGTCCTTGTAAGAGCTCCACAACTGAGATGCTTAAGCAGATAAGAATATTGAGGCTCAGATATATCTCCATGGAAGGAACAAAATTAAGTATAACTGAAGACTAGTGAGTTGTCTCCTGCAGACCATTGTTTTGTTTGTTTGTTTTTTCAGTCATGAACCTTGATCTCAGGACCTAGATTTTGACCCTTACCTCTTGGGCTCAAGGCTAGCACTCCACCAGGTGGAGCCAAGGATCCCCTTGCAGCAGACTACCATGGCCTAGGGGTCGATAGATGAGGTTTGTCATCCTGCCTTCTCAGCAAGCTGAGATCTGAGGATCTGAGTTCTAAATTATCCCAGACACAAAAAGTCCCATGAGACTATTATCTCCAATTCACCACTAAGAAACATTAAGTGGAAGCTTGATGTTTGCAGCTCATGACTATCATCCTAGGTAATCAGGAGGATGAGAACTAAGGATCATGGTTCAAAGCTAGCCTGGGCAGGAATGTCTTTGAGACACTTAGCTCCAATGGACCACCAGAAAACCTGAAGTGGTGCTGTGGCTCAAGAGATAGAGCACAAGACTTGAGCTGAAAAGCTCAGGGACAGCACCCAGTCCCAGACTTCAACTCCTACAACCAACAACATAAAAAAAAAAAAACCCAAAACCAGAAACAATCTAACAAACCTGAAGTACAGAGCTGGGAATGTGCCTTAGGGGTAGAATGCTTTGCATATATGGAACCCTGGGCTTGATTACTCAGGACAACATCACTAGAAAAAACATGAAGTGGTTCTGTGGCTCAAGTGAGAGAACGCTATCCTTGTACAACAGAAATTAGGTACAGTGCTGAGTTCAAGCTCCACGACTGTATGCGCGCACACACATGGACATACACACACAGACACACAGATGCACACACACACACACACATACACACACACACACATAGACCAGAAGTGAAGTTGTGACACAAAATGGTAAATCACTGGACTTCTCCACTGAACTTATGGTCAGCACCAAGGCCCTGTGTTCAACCTCCAAACCTAGCCATCCAAGGCCCAATTAATAGAGGTCAAAGGTTTCAGAACCAGATGATCTTCACCAGCCCTAGATGACAGGAAGCTTTGTGATATCCAACATGTTCTTGGATTTCTCAAGCTTCCAGAAAACCAAGGAGAGGTATCATAGGCCCATTATCGCTGGCAATGAAACATTTTATTAAGTTCAGTGCCCTAGTTGTCTGCAAGAAGGACTTCTGAATTATATTGAGCACTGTATCTGAGCACTGGAATATAGTCTCACAAAGGCAGGATAAGTGCAGGGAACTTGGCCTGCCATGGGAGGTGGCACAAATGAAGGCTTCTTGTCAAAAGAGAGCACTGGGAAGAGAGATAGCTTGGAGTACAAAGAGGCCTTTTTCTCCTGGCCTTCAGAGCACACACACACTCATCCTCACTAATTGGCCCAGATGTGGAGTTGTTACAAAGCTGTACAGGACTGAGGCCTTTTGTCTGCCTGTCCAGACAATGAGAGAGACTTCTTCCAGCAGGCCTGGGATGCAGAGAAACCCTCAGGCTACACTGGGAACAGTGAAGGGAGCCCTGGAACATATATTGTCATAAAAGTAGTCTCTGTGTTATGAAATCATTGTATTGAAAACAAATTTCCTAACTTGGTGCCATTCATCATATCTACTCTGGAGCTTTGCCTATAGGAATACATCCAGACATACACAAAGACATGGAGGTATAGGCTCTATTGGGGGCAGGTAGGTCCAGGAGTTGAACATTGAGCCTAGACATTGTCCCTGAGCTCCTTTTGCTCAAGGGTAGTGCATTAATCTTGAGTCACAGCTCACTTCTGGATTTTTCTGGGATCTCTTAGAAATAAAAGTGTCATTTCCTTTCCTATGCTGGCTGGATTCAAACTAATATTCTCTACATCTCAGCCTCCTAAGAAGCTGGGATTACACAGACACTGCCTTACTTTTCTTCTTCATTTTTTTTAATCTGGACAATCTGAGTTCTTAACAGTATCATTCCAATAGTTTGAATTTATGAGTAAACTACCCCAATATTCTTTATAGCTGCTTTCTCTGAGAAGGATTTTCTCTCCTCATCTTCTCTGGTCACAGATTTGAAGCCAAAAGTGAGAAATGAGTGTCACAGGATTTGGGAGCATATGTCCACAGGACATGCCATTTCCATCAATTAGCATTGAGCTGAATTGATGAGAGGACCAAAGCTGGAATGATCTTCATACTGTCTGCATTGCTCCTTTTGCCTATAAAATGATCTAATAATTATGAGTGTTTTGTGTCTCCAACCTTAAGTATCTGGAGCATACTAGAAACAACTGCATGTTTCTGTTTTCTCTAGTACCTCCTGAGATTTAGATTAAGGGTTTGTATGGAGAGGCTCCTCGGTGAATCCCTGAGAAAAGCCACTGGAAACCCGCTCAGGAGATCGCCATCCAAAGGCAGCCCGACCAGGAAAGTCTGTGAGACTCTTATCTCCAATAAACCACCAGAAAACCAGAAGTGGAGCAGTGGCCCAGAGGGTAGAGCTCGAGCTTTAAGAGAACAAGCTGAGTGGGAGATACAGTCCAGACCAGGCAGGAAAGATTGGGAGGTGCTTATGTCCAATTAACAACCAGATGCCTGGAGCTGTGGTGGAGGTAGAGCCACAGCCTTGAGCAAAACAGCTCAGGAACGCATCAGGCCCTGAGTTTAAGCCCTGGGATGGCCAAAAAGAAAATTCAAAAAGAGGAGGCCAAGTTTATGAATCAGTGCCCTACCTACTTATGTGTGTAAATTACCTCCCTGAATGCAAACAGAGCACATGTAATGCTTCTGCTTTTATTTACTGATTTATTTTTCAGATATGTTCATTTTGCATCCTACATCATTCTCTTCACTTCAGGCCTATCGCTTTTCTCTTCTAGGGTTCCTGGCCTGTGTCTTTATATGATGCATACTTAAGCTTTTAGCAGCCTTTATTTACATTTTATTATGAGGCCAATGCATGAATGGCCACAAATGAGGCAGGGAAATAGAAGACCAGGTTTCATAGTAGTAACTGGCATTCAAAAAATTAAATGTAAAATTAAACGTGAAATGGAAGCATGCTTAGGTAAAAACTACCATTAAGAAAAGATGAGGGGACTGGGAATGTGGATTAGTGAGAGAGTGCCTAGCATGCAAGAAGCCCTGGGTTTGATTTCTCAACAGCACATACACAGAAAAAGCCAGAATTGATGCTGTGGCTCAAGTAGTAGAGTGGTATAGACAGTACCCAGGCCTTGAGTTCAACCCAAGAACTGGCAAAAAGATACCTAGCTGGCTAGGTAGGTAGGTAGGTAGATATGGAGATTGATGATAGATTGATAGATAGATAGATAGATAGATAGATAGATAGATAGATAGATAGATAGATAGATAGATAGATAGATAGATAGATAGATAGATAGATAGATAGATAGATAGATAGATAGATAGATAGATAGATAGATGATAAATGAAGCTGGTCTTGGTCGTTAGAAGGAAAGAAGGCAACAATTCTGTCATGAGGCCTTCTACAGTGTGCCAGGACACCAGCATCACCTTCAAACAACCACAGAGCAAGAAGACTGTCTCTGTCCCACTTCTCAGGCAGCTGAAGGCCCCAGAGCCAAGCGGGCACTGCCAGGTTCTAACTCAGGTGCTTGGAGACAGTAGAGAAAGGGCCCTGCCTCTCCTTGGACTAGGGATTTGAATTAATGATGTGGAGAATGAAGGAAGGAGAATGGACTGGAAGATGTAGAAGAAGGGCCTTCAAATCTGACAGATGGAGAGTCAAAAACTCACTCCCTAAGACCAGAGAGCATGTTTTTTTTACTCTGTTCCTGCCCTCTCCCCCACTAAACTGGCTCACTATTATGAACTTAATGATAGCTTGAAGCTCGGTTCACCTGAGAGAGGAAGGTTAATTAGTTGTTGTTTGAAGAGGATGAGAAGAAAAGCCTGACCCTGGTGTAAGTCTACAAATATTTCAGGTTTCCCCCCATTTCTGGCTGTGCCTGGAATGAATGAAGTCGTTTTGCAGCTCACTTCCCTGTTGAGTGTGTACATTCTGCCTCCTAATCCTGCAGTCCTAGGACTCTTCACCTAGTCCAGCTTTTAAAACTGTTTTCTGTCCTTCAAATATAGCATTTCATTGGAGTTCTTCCTGCCAACAGGGCTAAGGCTTGGATCCTGAGAACTTCATTTGATCCCAGGATGGGTCAATGATGTTTCTTTCTTGCTTCTGTAGCTCAAGAATTCTAAGAATATTTAGAGTGTGAGTAACTTCTCATCACCAAGCGAAACAGAGGAAGCTCTTGAACATCTAACCTTTCAGAAGAGGAAGTCAGAGTGTCATAGACTTTCCTGCTCTGGCTAGCTTCAGCCTGTGATACTGAGACCTCAGCCTCCTATGCTAGGGTGATGGGCGTGAGCTACTGGTGCTCTGCTAGCTTCAGAACTGTAATGAAATTGACAATACAAGTCAACTGCTTATCACAAAGGGCTTGGGGATCATATTAATCCCTTCAATATTGGACCTTTCAGAACCCTGTAGTATGCAAAGTTATAATGCTAGAGTCAGAGAGGCTGGGTATATGGATGTGGACACTTGAACCTTGAGCTCTGACTCCAATTCTAGTGTACATCTGTGTTCATTTTCCACAGAATGTTCTCATAATTAGAAAGTAGGAAAAGTACTTTAATTAATCCTCACTTTTTTTCCAGTTGTGTGTCTTGTATCAAGCCTGGGCACTGTCCCTGAGCACTTCAGTTCAAGGTGAACACTCTACCACTTGAGCCACAATGCCATGTGAGGTATTTTGGTGGTTCATTGGAGATAAGAGTCTAACAGGCTTTCTTTGCATAGGCTGTCTTTGAACTGTGGTGTTCAAATCTCAGCCTCCTGAGTATCTAGGTTTCCAGGAGTGAGCCATTGGCATCTGGCCTGTTTTTAACAGTCCTGGGGCTTGAACTTAGGGCCTGGGTACTGTCTCTGACATTCTTTTTCTCAAGCCTAGCGCTATACCACTTGAGCCACTCCACAGTTTCTGGCTTTTTCTGAGTATGTGGCTCTGAGAATTCAAACCTTGGCATTCATGCATGCTGAGTGAGCTCTTTACCACTAAGCCATATTTTAACCCCACCCTTGCAATTTTATCCCTCAATTTGCCTATCCTCAAGAAAAGGCTTCTGAGTATAAGTCATGTAAAGAAATCCGTATAGGAAGATGGCCATAGATAAATAAGACAAGGCTCATACTGGGAACAGATTCTAAACATGTTAAGACTGTGACAAATACCTTCATTTAATTATGTATTATGTTTCAACACTTAATGTAGTATTAATGAAAAATGAGTCAATGTCCTAATTTATTTTGTATATTTTTATAATACATGTACAACATGTAAAAATATGTGTATAATAACACTAAATACAATAAACAATAAATGAATCAAATAATAAATACAAAATCAATAATAAAAATAATAATATGTAATAAACATACATATGTAAGTATATATCATATATTACACATGTATGGAAGTATTTTTTCCATTGCAGGGTCTTCATTTAGTTCCTGGGAACTCTAGCCTGAATTTCTTTTCCTCAAGTTCAGTGAGCTTCACCTTCACCCTTGTTGCAAAAGAGTTATTGGGCGATGCAATCAAATCCTAGCAATGGCAGAAATACTGGCCCAGTTCCAAGACAGTGACTTGATTTTTTTAATGGAAGCAGTTATGTTTATTCAGTTTCATACTGAGCATTAAAAGCAAACCAGTGTAGAATTTTGTACAGCTATTTAGACATCCTTCCCTTACCCCCCAAATGCTTCTCTGATCATTACATTGTTTCTTTTTTTTGCACGTTTTAAATTGTAAAAATGTTGTACTGAGAGTTACAGTTACATGTACAAGGTAATGAGTACATTTCCTATTGAGCATTGTTGCCTTCTCCTTTGTTTTCCCCCTACCATCCCTGACCTCTAATATCCCACAACTGCTCCCCCTGCCATGGTCAGTGACTTAATTTTTTATTTTTGGCTTGGCATGGGGTTTGAACTCAAGTATTGGCAACTCTGAACCTTCCCTCACATTGCTACAGATATACCAAGACCCTGAGTTCAAATCCAAGGCTAGGAAAGAAAACTAGCAGATATTTCAAACCAGGGAGATTTATTTTTTTATTTAGTTAAATAATTAATTAATTTTGTATTTATTGTTTTTATTTTTGTCAACCATGGGGCTTGAACTCTGGTCGTGGAAACCCTGTCGCAGCTGTGATCACCCTAGGCTGAGGTGTAGTTTCTAGACCCATAGTCGATCCTGGGATCCTAGGACCAGAGGGCTTACAGGATGAAAAAAAAGTGGGACAGCACAAAAAGTCACAAGCTGCAGAAAGCTGGGGGTTTTACGTTTTTTTCTTTGCATGGTGATAATCCTGGGTCTGCAATGACTCGGTTGCAAAGTGGACCTGACCTGCCATTGCTGAAGGCTGGTGGACTATCACGAAAGCTATAGGCCGACCTGTCAACATAGGCCTCATTTTCAAATCCCAGTCCCGACACCTACCAATGGCAGGAGATCACAAGAGACTTGATTGAAAGAGTAGTTTGTGCATCAGTCAAGTCTAAAATTGGGTGCAATAATCCTAGGATGCTGATGGATCTTTTTTTGGGGGGTAGGGGGTCATGGGGCCTGAAATCTGGGTCTGGGCACTGTCCTTCAGCTCTTCAGCTCAAGGCTAGTGCTCTACCACTTGTGCCACAGTGCCACTTCCAGCTTTTTTATTTTATCTGCTTATGTGGTGCTGAGGAATCAAACTCAGGCCTCATGCATGCAAGGCAAACGGTCTACCACTGAGCCACTTTCCCAGCCCCCAATTGATCTTAATTAATAGTTTATTAAGCATGGAAAGAATAATATTCCTTCAATGGCAGTATAATAAATACCTAAGATTTGGTCGGAATGTAGTAAGGGTCATTCAGTAATAGATAGACAGCTCTGGCACTCTTTACCAATATATATTTATTTGTATACCACCATCTGGCGATCCATGTATCGCTGTTTTGGCCAAACATGGGACTCGAGCTCAGTATGTGGGAACCACCTGAAAGCTTCATTGTCTAGAGGCTGCCGTGCTCACATTCACCCGTTCATGAATTGGGTCTGCTAGGCCCTGACTTCAGATCCCAGCACTGCCAAAAATTTAATCTTGGAGTAAGAAGCTGAGTGTGACAAATGTTTTCCTTTTCTGGGAGAGTCCTGGGTGTCAGGCGTGATGGAGACCACATCTGCAAATGTAGATGCTATGTGATAGGATGTAAACAATGTAATAAATGGTATAGGTGTCATCAGAGTCAATAAAATATATGGAAAATAAATGAATAAAACAAAAAAATACAATGAATAACCACACCAAACATAACATAGAATGAACATCTGTATGGAAGTTCAATCCTATCTTTAAAATGTATATAAGGAGTACGTTTTCCATGGCTGGGGCCTGAATTCAGGCCTAGGGAACAGGCCTGACTTTCTGGTCTTCAAGCACACTGAGCTTCCCGTTTCCCCACAGTGCAACAGAGTTACCCAGACCCCAAGTTCAAATCACAGGTCTTGCAGACAAAAAAAATGTCATACATTCCAAGCCACGGGGCTTCATTAGCATTTTTAATATTTTTTTAAAGTTCACTTTGCCTTTATTTGATACATTTTGATTTTAAAACATGAGAGTTTTTTCAAAAAAGGGGTTTAAACTTTTACATTTTAGCATAGCACATTGGTGTTTCTATTTTGGCCATCTGCCATGAAGAGTGAGAATGAAAATAAGGACATCATTTCTCCCTAGAAGGTTGGGAGAGTTGATGTTATTTCTTTTTTTTGAGGGGGGGAGTTGGTCCTGGGGCTTGAACTCTGAGCTTGGGCACTGTCCCTACGCTCTTCTGTTCAAGGCGAGTACTCTACCTTTTGAGCCACAGCACCACTTCCAGTTTTCTAGTGGTTTATTGGAGATAAGAGCCTCATGGACTTTCTTGCCTGGGCTGGCTTTTAACCGTGACCCTCAGATCTTAGCCTCCTGAGTAGCTAGGATTACAGGCCTGAGTCATCAGCACCTGGCAATTGATGTTGTTTCTATTTAGAGTTATTTCTGTAATTATAAACTGTCTGCAATTGTGTTGTGTGAGTTTTCCTCAGTGCCTACCATGAAATACACTAGGGGTGTCATACCACAAAAGGTTGGGTTTGTGAATAAAATCTCATTTCTGTGAAGAGAGTAGGTACTTGTAAGCATTTTGGGAATAAACTGGATTGTAAAATGAAAAACAAAAACATTGGGACTGTGATGTAGCCAAGCAGTGGAGTAGTTGGCTAAAGAGCATAAGACCCTGGAAGAAAAGTTTCTTAACCTTAGAATGTTAGAAGTTTGTATGAACAAACTTCTTTCTTCGGCTTGGGCATTATTCCTGTGCTCTTCAGATCAAGGAGTGCACTCTACTGCTTAAGCCATAGCGCCACTTCCAGTTTTCTAGTGGTTTAATGGAGATAAGGGTTTCACAGCCTTTCCTGCCAGATCAGGCCTTGAACCACCATCCTCAGATCTCTGCCTCCTGAGTAACTAGGATCATAGGGATGGGCCTCCAATGCCTAGCACATGAACAAACGTCTTAAAGATTGATTCTGAAGAAGGAAACTTGGAATATAATTTTAGTACAAATAATTTATAATGCCATGATTAAGACACTAATTCAGAAGTATTTATTCATTGGTTGGTTTCTTAGTTTATTCACATATATATACACATTATTTATATATATATATATATATACACATAATATGTACATTATTAACAAATACATATATATTACTAAAAACATAGCTTTGAAGTGTACCTAAGAACATATGTGCTCATGTAAAGTTATTCAACTGCACAAGTTGATTTTTTTTCACTTTGGTTGGTACCCTAAATTAGGTGGGATTTGTGTACTGTTGATTGTTCTCTGTTTTTGGAGGAGTTTTCTCCCCTTTATGCCCCAAACCCCCTTTCCCTGCATTTGAACTCAGCTTGCTCTTTCTTGGCTTGGTTTTTCATAGCTGATTTTCTACCAATTCAGCCATCCCTGTAGCCTGGTTTTTGGCAATTTATTTGGAGACGATATCTCTCAGGCTTTTCTGCTTGGATTGGCTTTAAAACTTAATCTTCCACTTCTCACCTCTGAGTAGCTGGGATTACAGATGTGAGCCACTGGGGTACCTAGGGATAAATTAGACTTTGGTTGGTGTATTCATTCTGTTTTTCTATGCATGGGATGATCTACTGTAGAATTTCTGTGAATGTCCTGAGTCTGAAGTAAGATATATAATGCATATGTAAATCTGTATAGTTCTCAGAAGATGTAATCAAGTTAATACATAAGTATAATAATAGTCAATAAAATAATGAATGAATGAATAATACAAAAAGTAAAATAAATACACTCAAAGCAATATGCAATAAACACATGTAGATATTAATCATTATTTGAAATGTGGATGAATATTACTTTAACACGGCTGGGGATTGAATTCAGGCCTAGGGAACAGGCCTTGTCTTCAAAGCAGTTAAGTTTCTCTGTCCCCAACAGTGCATTAGAGTTACCCAGGCTCCGAGTTTAATTCCCAGGCATGACAGAAAAAAAAAAGGCATGAATTCCAAGCCAGAGAGCTTCATTAGTTTTATATATATATATATATATATATATATATATATATGTATGTATGTATACATATGTATACATATACATATGTATACATATATGTATGTATGTATGTATATACATATATATTGTTCATGGGACTTGAACTCTGGCCTTGGGAGCTGTCCTTGGGCTCTTCAGCTCAAGGAGAGCACTCTACCACTTGAACCACAGCGCTACTTCACTACTTCCGGTTTTCTAGTGGTTTAGTGGAGATAAGAGTCTCAAGGACTTTCCTGCTCTGACTGGCTTTGAACCGCGATTTTCAGATGTCAGCCTCCTGAGTAGCTAAGGTTACAGGCATGAGCCTTTGGTGCCCAACTATTTTTAATATTTTTAAATTATTTTATTTATTTATTTATTTATTTATTTATTTATTTATTTATTTATTTATTTATTTATTGACAAGCACGGGGATTGAACTCAGGTCGTGGCAACTCTGCCTCAGCTAATATCACCCTAGGCTGGGAAGGTGGAGTCTCTGGACCCATAGCCCATCCTGGGATCCCAGGCTTCGGGGGCTGACAGGAAAACAAAATGAAAATGGCACTGAAAAAAAATTACAAACTGTGGATGGATGGTGGTTTCTTGATTTTCCTTACTTGCATTGTGACCATTCTGGGCCCAAATGACAAGGCTGCCACCTGTAGGTCACCTAGCATTGCTGAAGGCTGGCAGGCTGGTAGCGAAGTCTTAGGCCAACCTGGACACCTAGGCCCTGAGTTTGAATCCCAGTCATGCCAGTATAAAGGTCTGGAGAGCCTAAGAAACTATTGTCTGTCCCTAGGAACACCAGAGGTATGTGATCAATGTTATGGCTGGATGAGTAGTTCATCTATAAGTCTAGCATAAAATTAGACCTAATAATCACAGTACACAAATTGATTTTAATTCATAGTTATTATGCATTAAAAGAATACTATTCATTAAATGGAGTCCTCACTAAAGACTGAGAATCCGTAAGAACACAGTATATGTCATTTAATACCAGATAGACATCACTGGCAGTATCTAAATACCTAAATATATATTTATCTGTATACCACTGTCTGCATAGAAAGGTATTGCTGTTTTGGCCAAACCTATGTCTCCATCCCAGGTCCTGGGATCCACTTGGCAGCTGAATGGTCTGGAGGCTGCTGTGCTGACCCTCACCCATTCATGAATTGAGCCTCGTTGGCCCTCAGTTCAGGTCCCAGCATTGCCAAACATTTCATTTTGCAGTAAGATTCCAAGTGTGACACCTGTTTTCCTTTTCTGTGCAAATGCTGGGTTTCAGGTATGATGTATATAGTATGTCTGCAAAGCTATGTGCTACAGAATAGATTGGAATAAATGTAATAAATATTATAGGTGTACTCAGGATCAATAAAATAATTGGTAAATACATAAATAAATACTAAAATATAATTAAACACTTCAACAAACATGATATGGACTGAACATATGGATGTTAGTATAAATCGTATACTAAAAATTACTATAAATGTTATGTTCTCCAGGATTGGGGCTAGAATTCAGGCCTAGAGAACTGTCCTGAATTTCTTATCTTCTAGGAGGGTAAACTTCCCCTTTCCCCACAGTGCTCCAGATTAACTCAGACTCTGAGTTCAAATCTCAGGCCTAGCAGAAAAAAAAGGGGGGCACAAATTCCAAGCCAGGGAGCTTCATTAGTCCTTTTACTATTTTTAGGTTTATTTATTTATTTATTTATTTATTTATTTATTTATTTATTTATTTATTTATTTATTTGCCAATCACAGGGCTTGAACTCAGGTCGTGGAAACTCTGCCTCAGCTAACATCACCCTAGGCTGGGATGGTGCAACCTCTGGACCCACAGCCCATCCTGGGATCCTAGGCCTCGGGGCCTGACAGGAAATCAAAATGAAAATGGCATTGCAAAAAAAACTGTGAACTGCAGATGGTCAGTAGTTTCTCAGGTTTCCCTTCCTTTCATTGTGACCATTCCCGTGTCCAAGTGACACAGCTGCAACCTGTAGTTCACCTGGCATTGCTGAAGGCTGTCAGGCTGTCAGCGAAGCCATAGGCTAACCTGGACACCTAGGCCCTGAGTTTGAATCCCGGTTATGCCACTTACAAAGGGCTGGAGAGCCTACAAAATTATTGCCTGTCCCTAGGAACACCAGAGGAATGTGATCAATGTCATGGTTGGATGAGTAGTTCATGAATCAGTCTAGCATGAAATTAGACCCAATAATCACAGGACACAGATTGATTAAAATTCATAGTTTATTTTGCATTAAAAGACTACTATCTATTAAATAGGGTCCTCACTAAAGACCTGAGAATCCGTAGGAATGTAGTATATATCATTGAATATCAGATAGACATTTCTGACAGTATCTAAATATCTAAATTTATATTTATTTATATACCATCATCTGCATAGAGAGTTATTGCTATTTTGGCCAAACCTGGGGCTTAATCCCAGATACTGGGATCCACTTGGCAGTTGAACGGGCTAGCGGCTGCCATGATGACACTCACCCTTAGTCTAGGTCCCATCA
Source organism: Dipodomys merriami (assembly GCF_024711535.1). Lineage (NCBI taxonomy): Eukaryota > Metazoa > Chordata > Mammalia > Rodentia > Heteromyidae > Dipodomys > Dipodomys merriami. The sequence goes on from NW_027204582.1 coordinate 657,466, forward strand.
TTGCCAAAAGTTTCTTCCTGGTGTAATATTCCATGTGTGACACCTGTTTTCCTTTTCTGTGCAAGTACTGGGTGTCAGGTATGATGTACATTATATATCTGCAAAGCCACATGCTATGGAATAGATTGGAATAAATATAATAAATGTTATAGGTGCACTCACAGTCCATAAAATAAATGCTAAATCGATCTATCAATAATGAAATATAATGAATCACTCCAACAAACATGATATAGACTGAATATATAGATGTAAGTATAAATCATATATTTAAAATGTCTATAAATGTTACGTTTTTCGGGCTGGTGCTTGAATTTAGGTCTAGGGAGGAGATGAGAAGTTAATGCATGATTCTCATAGGAAATGATATGCAAGATCTTTGGCACAATGATTATTTTTAATTAAGACTTCATGAAGTGTGACAATAATACTTACATTCAGGAAATTGAGGCATTGGGAAAGATCCAAGAATTGGTACTCACATGGTAGATAAGATTCCAACACAGTTCGCCACATCTCCTACTCTGTACAAATAGGTATTTATTAGCACAGAAGTTTCAGCATATGAATGGATGAATATCATTCACCAGCCCCACTCCGGGGCTCAAGCTCAAGTTCTGGAAACGGCCTAGCACCTTAGTGGCTCACAGGCTGATATGCTCCCCTTGACCCATTCATCAATTTTGCCTGCTAGGCCCTGAGTTCAAATCCCAGAACTGCCAAAAGATTCATCCTGATGTGAGAAGTTTTCCTGTCCTGTGAAAGTCCTGCACCTAAGTGAGGATGGAGAATGCTATATAGCCATGGGAATAGGTTGTCATCCATGGCAGCACAGATATACCTGTCACAATACTCAATAAAATACACAATATATCCATGAATAAGACTCAAAAAAAAAACTACACTGAATGGAAGATGCATACCACAACTGTATGTAAATAAAGATCTTATGTTTAAAAGAGATGAGCTTGTTATTTTGTCCAGTGCTGGGGCTTCAAATCAGGCCCTGGACAAGGCCTGACATTCTAGTCTTCAAGGATGGTGAGCTTCCCCTTCCCCCACAGTGCAATGGAGTTAACCAGACCTGAGTTCAAATGACAGCACTGACAAAACTTTCATCCTGATGTCAGAAGCCAGTCTTTGCACCTGTTTTCCTCTCATGTGGAAGTCCTGGGTCTCAGCTAGGATGGAGAATGTATGCATAGACAACCCTTTAACCATGGGAACAGGTCATCATCCATGTCAGCACAGTTATATATGTCACCATACTCAGTAAAATACACAATACCTCCAAGAATTAGACACAAAATAAGAAGGAGTGCACTGAATGCAAGATGCTGTCCACACATATATGTCAATACAGATCCTGTGTTTCAAGGATGAATCTATGCCTATCCTGGCCCTCTCTGGGGCTCGATGCCAGGTCCTGGGAATGGCCTACCTCCTCAGGTAGGCCATGCTCACAGGCCCATGTTCTCTCTTTGACCCTTTTGCCAATTGGTCTGCTGGGTTCTGAGTTCAAATCACAACAGTACGGAAACATGAATCATGATATGAGAAGCCCATCGATCCACCTGCTTTCCTGTCCTGTGAAAGTCCTAGGTCTCAGCTAGGATGGAGAAAGCATAAGCAACTCCATGGACATGGGAATTGGTTGCCATCCATGTCAGTATAGTTATATCTGTCATCATACTCAATAAAATACAAAATGCATCCTTGACCAAGACACACACTGAAAGCATGAGGCATTCCACACATGTATGTAAATAGAGATCCCATGTGTGAAATAGGTGGGCATATGATTTTTGCTAGTGTTGGGGCTTCAGTTCAGGCCCTGGGAGCAGGTCTGACCTTGTAGTATTCAAGGATGGTGATCTTCCCCTTCCCCCACAGTGCAACAGAGTTACCCAGACCTGAATTCAAATCCCAGCTCTGGCAGTAAAATGGCATGAATTCTGAGCGACAGTGCTTCATTCATAATTATTTATTTATTTATTTTTATTATTATTAATTTTTTTTTGCCAAACCTGGGCCTTGAACTCAAGTCGAGGCAACATTGCCTTTGCTGCAATCATCCTAGGCTGCAGCCTCTGGACCCACAGCCCATCCTCGGATCCTAGGACCCCAGGGCTTGCAGGAAAGAAAAAATGACCAGAAGGGGAAAAAAGTAGCCAGAATTTCCACCTCATGCTTTTAAATGAATTTTCCTTTGCATAGTGACCATGTTGGTTTGAACCCGTTGGCCTACAGAGTGAAGGTGACCTGGCATGGCTGAAGGCCTGCTGGCTATCGGGGAAGTCACAGCCAACCATGCAACGGAGGGCACGGGTTGTAATCCCGGTCAAACCCCCTACATTGTGGGAATGGTGGAATATCCTGAAATACTCGTTTCCCGACCTAGGAAGTGTGAAATGTGATCATCTCATCCTTGAATGAGTAGTTCCTGCAAGATGCGAGTAGGAAATGATAGGCAAGACTCATGGGGTATCCATTTTTTTTTATGAACAGTAGATGAAGCGTGACCATAATCATCACAGTCATGAAATGGAGGCATTGGGGAAGATCTGAGAATTGGTAGTCACAGGGTAAATTGGATTCCATCACAGGTCGCCATCTCTCCTACTCTATACAAATATGTACTTATTTGCATACTACCTTCAGCTTATAAGTGGACGACGATTGTGCCCCCCCTCACTCCAGGCCTCGATCTCAGGTCCTGGGAATGGCCTAGCTCCTTAGTGGCTCACAGGCTGGTGTGCTCAGGTGGAACCATTCGCCTATTGGGCCTGCAAGGCACCAAGTTCAGATACCAGCAGTGCCAAAAGATTCATCCTGATGTCTGAAGCCAATCATTGCCCTGTTTTCCTTTCCTGTGTGAGTCCTGGGTCTCCTCTAAGATGGAGAATGCATGGGCAACCCTGTGGCCATAGGAATAGGTTTTCATCCATGCCAGCCCAGTTATACCTGTCATCATATACTCAAGAACATACTAAATACATCCATGCATAGCACACAAAATAGAGAGGATAACTAACCTCAATGCAGGAGGAAGTCCAAACACGGATGTGAATAGACATTCCATGTTTCAATGATGCATTGACGATTATTGTGGCCTCCCTAGGGCTAGATCTCAGTTCCTGGGAAAGGCCCAGCTCCTTAGTTGTTCACAGGCTGGTGTGCTCACATGGACCCATTGGGCACTTGGGCCTCCTAGACCCCAAGTTCGAATCCCAGCACTACCAAAAATTCACCCTGATGTGAGAAACCAGTCATTGCACCTGTTCTTCTGTGCTGTGCAAGTTCTGGGTCTCAGCTAGGATGGAGAATGCATAGGCAACTCTAGACTCATGGGAATAGGTTGTCATTCAGGTCACCACAGTTGTATCTGTCATCCTATACTCAGTAAAATACAGAATACGTCATGAATAAGACACCATGTAAAGACAATGACTACACCGAACCCAAGATGCTGCCCACCCATGTATGGAAATAGAGATCCTTTGTTTTAATTATGATTTGATGACTATTAAGGCCCCCACTGGGGCTCAATCTCAGGTCCCAGGAAGGGCATATCAACTTAGTGGCTCACAGGCTGGTGTGCTCATCTTGACCCATCCACCACTTGGGCCTGCTAGGCCTTGAGTACAAATCCCAACCCTACCAAAAGATTCATCCTGATGTGAGAAGCCTATTGTTTCCTGTTTTCCTGTGCTGTGAATGTCCTGGGTCTCAGCTAGGATGGAGAATGCTATATAGGCAACTCTCTACTCATGGGAATCGGTTGGCATCCAGGGCAGCACAGATATCCCTGTTACCAAACTCAATAAAATACACAATACATCCATGAATAAGACTCAAAATAAAAAAAAATCTACAATGAATGCAAGATGCATACCACCCCAGTATGGAAGTAGAGATATGTTTGAAAGAGTTGGGCTTGTTATTTTGTCCAGTTCTGGGGCTTCAAATCAGGTCTTGGACCAGGTCTGACGTTCTAGTCTTCAAGCATGGTGAGCTTCCCCTTGCCCCACATTGCAATGGGGTTACCCAGATTTGAGTTCAAATCCCAGCACTGACAAAAGTTTCATCCTGTTGTCAGAAGCCAGTCGTTGCATCTGTTTTCCTCTCATGTGGAAGTCCTGGGTCTCAGCTAGGATGGAGAATGAATGTATAGGCAACTCTATAACCATGAGAACAGGTTGCCATCCATGTCAGCACATTATATCTGTCACCATACTCAGTAAAATACACAATACCTCCATGAATTTGACACAAGTTAAGGAGAAGTGCACCGAACGCAAGATGCTGTCTATACAAATATATCAATACAGATCCTGTTTCAATTATGAATTTATGCCTATCTTGGCCCTCCCTAGGGCTCGATGTCAGGTCCTGGGAACGGCCTAGCTCCTCAGTTGCTCACAGGCCAGTGTCCTTCCCTTAACATTTTCACCAATTGGGCCTGCTAGGCTTTGAGTTCAAATCCCAACTCTGCCAAAACATGAATGCTTCTTTCAGAAGCCCATTGTTGCACCTGTTTTCCTGTGCTGTGAAGTCCTGGGTCTCAGGTAGGACACAGTATGCTATATAGGCAATGTTATACTCATTGGAATACATTGCTATCCATGTCAGCACAGTTATATCTGTCATCATATGCAATAAAATACAAAATGCATCCCTGATTAAGACACAAAATAAAAAGAATAACTACACTGAATGCATGATGCATTCCCCACATGTATATCAATAGAGGTCCTATGTTTAAATTATGAATTTATGCCTATACTGGCTCTCCCTGGTGCTCAATATCAGGTTCTGGGAATAGTCTAAGCTCCTCAGTTGCTCACAGGCCAGTGTCCTCACCTTGACCCTTTCGCCAATTGGGCCTGCTAGGTTCTGAGTTCAAATTACAACACTGCCAAAACATGAATCCTGATGTGAGCAGTATAACAGTTCACTTGCTTTCCTGTCCTGTGAAAGTCCTGGGTCTCATCTAGGAGGGACAAGGCACAGGCAACTCTATAGACATGGGAATAGGTTGTCATGCATGTCAGCACCTTTATATCTGTCATCATACTCAATAAAATACAAAATGCATCTCTGACTAAGACACACAATAAAATAAATAACTACACTGAAAGCATGACTCATTCCACACATGTATGTAAATAGAGACCCTATGTGTAAAATAGGTGGGCATATGATTTTTGCCAGTGTTGGGGCTTCAATTCAGGCACTGGGAGCAGGCCTGAACTTGTAGTCTTCAAGGATGGTGATCTTCCCCTTCCCCCACAGTGCAACAGAGTTACCCAGACTTGAGTTCAAATCCGAGCTCTGGCAGTAAAATGTGGCGAATTCAGAGCTAGGGTGCTTCCTTCATAATATTTTTTAACAGACTCAGATCTTGAACTCAAGTCGTGGCAACTCTACTTCAGTTCCAATCATCCTAGGCTGCAGCCTCTGGATCTACAACCCATCATCAGATTCTAGGACCCCAGGGCTTGCAGGAAAAAGAAAAAGCCGTTAGGGGGAAAAAAAAGTGGCAGGAAGTTCCACCTGGCCCTTTTATGTTCATTTTCCTTTGCATGGTGACCATGCTGGGTCCGAACTCAGCGGCCTGCAGAGTGAAGTTGACCTGGAGTGACTGAAGGTCTGCTGGCTCTCGGGGAAGCCTAAGGGCAACGGGGTATCGGAGACCTCAAGGTCGAATCCAGGTCAGTCCCCCTCCATTGAGGGAATGGCAGAAGATCCTGATATACTCGTTCCCGGCACTTGGAAGGGTCGTTGAATTCTCATCTTTGAATGAGTACTTTCTGCAGGATGCACTTAGGAAATTGCCACGGACCAGCTCTGTCGGGACAACTGAGGACACCAAGTGGAGATAACTGGAATAGGTGGGGAGATGGCAAACAGACAACTCACACACAAGAGGAGTGAGTACTGAGTGGGATTTATTGCAGAGGATAACAAGCTTTTATAGCAAAAGTCTCCATGAGAAAGGGCAAAAGGTTACACAATCTTGTTGTAAGGCTTCATTCTTGGGTGATTGGTCACCAGCTGGTCACCTGATCTTGTTTTTTGGATGACGAACTATGACGATAGGCACTTGTTTTTGGCTTTACCTCTATTTTTAAGAAATACAATTGGTTTCAATGTTTATCACCTATTAACCATTAACCAGAGCATATGGGCAAGGGCTGAAGAGAAAGGCATGAACTCTAGTACTTCATAGTTAGTTTTGTTTAGTTTTGTACTTTATATGTTTCAAATCTTTTTTAAGCAATTTTGCTTCTTTGCCATTCTTTAGAGGGTCCCCAATTTGTGGCCCAAATCATGATATTTAGAATACTTAGTTAAATCTGGCCAGATATCAAATTTAAGCTCACAGTGTCTTTTCTGTAACCCGTTCACATAATCATTTACTCTTCTCCATAGAGGCCTTAACTGGCTCATAAGATCTTTCTTATTCCTTCTTTGATAGTAAGCACCAAAGAGGCCTAGATCTAGCAAGTCTCTCAGTAAATGGAAGAGAGTAATAGGAAGTTCTTTCTCCTAAGTCGTTCTCCCAATGATTGCCATCCTTATCATACACACCTGTAAAAGGCTATGGATCTGGGGGAAGTCTCTGGGGTCCTCTAGATAATGGAGGATCCCATCATTTTCCTTTGATAAGCCATTGCTACCTTCCATCTACCGACTTTTTAGGAATCTTATTTAGCTTTTGGTCTACATATCCCTCTACATCTTTCTTATCCACAGGATATCTATATGAGTCTATTGTATATGCTTCAGGATTAAAGGGAAGTCTCCAACAGCCATACACTCTTTCTGCTCTAGCCGTGCCTACAGCTTCTTGTAAATTTCTTACAATTCCTTCTGCTGAAGTGACATCATGAAAACCCCAATACTTTTATATTTACTTATGACTTGTCTACTAGCCTCCATAAGAGGGGCTTTCAGGGTAGCACTTAACTCTGGTGAGTTAGTCATATTCTCAAGACACTCATCGGATGTTGGAGTCGTCAACAAAAGAGCCTTGAATAAGGGAACGTAGAACATGAGTAAGTAGAACAAGCAGCAGGAACAGTAAAAGATTAATAGGCGCTCCTATACAGCGAGGAAAAGGAAAACAGGAACACATCTTTCCCAGGGGCTTGCCAGCCTTTCCAGGAGGTAGGCCTCTTTAAAGCCCCATTCTCAGATCTAAAAGCAGGTTTCCCATGCTAAGCAGACTCCACCAGAGTAGGCGTGGCAGGAAATGATAGGCAAGATTCATTGTGTATCGATTATTTTCAATGAAGAGTTGATAAAGCTTGACCATAATCATCACAGTCATGAAATGGAGGCATCTGGAAAGATCCAAGAATCGGTAGTCATGGAGTATATTGGATTCCATCACAGGTCACCATCTCTCCTACTGTATACAAATATGCTGACTACCTTCAGCTTATGAATGGATGAGTATTGTGCTTTCCCTCTCCCACTCCTGGGGCTCGATCTCAGGTCCTGGGAAGAGCTTAGTTCCTTATTAGCTCTCAGCATGGTGTCCTTACCTTGACCCTTTCTCCTATTGGGTTTGCTAAGCTCTAAGTTCCAACCCCAACACTGCCAAAAGAGGAATGCAGATGTGAGAATCCAATATGTCCACTTGTTTTCCTGCCCTGTGAAAATTCTGGGTCTCAGCTAGGATGGAGAAGGCTTAAGCAATGCTATAGACATGGGAATTAGTTCTCATCCCTGCCAGCACAGTTATAACTGTCATAATAATCAATAAAATACAAAATGCATCCCTTACTAAGACATAAATAAAAAGAATAACTACATTGAATGCATGATGCATTCCACACATGTATGTAAATAGAGATCCTATGTTTGAATTAGGTGGGCATATGATTTTTGCCAGTGTGGGAGTTTCAATTCAGGCCCTGGAAGCAGACCTGACCTTGTAGTCTTCAAGGAGGGTGAGCTTCCCCTTCACCCATCGTGCTATAGTGTTATCCAGGTCTGAGTTGGAATCCCAGCTGTGGCAGAGAAAATGATGTGAATTCTGAGCTCGGATGGTTTATTATTTTTTTTATTTTATTTTTTTGCCACCCAAGCGATTTGAACTCAGTTCATGGCAACTCTGCCTCAGCTTCGATCACTTTAGGCTGGTGGGCTGCCATGGGCACATAGCCAACCCTGTGATCCTAGGCCCTGAAGCCTTGCAGGAGAAAATAAAAACACTCACTGAAAAATAGCCACAGAATGGATTTTTTACATTTTATTCCTTTGCATGGTGACCAATCTGGGCCTGAATGACAAGGCTACAAGTTTACTTCACTTTGCATTGGCCAAGGCTAGCGGGCTATTGCGGAAGCCACAGGCCCATATGTTAGCGAAGGCCCTGATATTGAATCCTGGTCCTGACACCTACCAGTGGGGAGACTTCCCAAGAGACTTGTTCCTATGCACAGGAATAACGATGGAATATTTGGAAACTCATGATTGAATAAGTTTCTGCGGGCATCATCTAATCTAAAATGGGATTCAATGATCCTAGGATGCTGATTGATCTTAATGAATGGGTTATTAAGCTTGAAAACAATACTATTCCTTCAATGGCAGCATAATAAATACCTAAGAGTTGGTAGGAATGTAGTTGATGTCATTGAATCTTAAGTAGATGTCTCTGGAATTCTATACAAATATATATTTATTGGTATACTGCCACCTGCCTATCCATGTATGGCTATTTTGTCCACCCCTGTGGTTCAATCTCAGGGTCTGGGAACTGCCTGGAAGCTTCCTTGGCTAGAGGATGCTGTGTTGAATTGGGTCTGCTAGGTCTTGAGTTCAGATCCCAGCACTGCAAACAACTGGATTGTGGAATAATAAGCCAAGTGTGACACCTGTTTTCCTTTTCTCTGAAAGTCCTGGGTGTCAGACATGATGGAGAACACATCTACAAATTGACATACTATGTGATGGGATGTCATCAGTATAATAAATGGAATGCATATCTTCACAATCAATAAACGGTAAATAGTTGAATAAAACAAAAATACAATCAATAACCACAACAAACAGTATATGGACTGAACATCTATAGGTAAATACAAATTCTATCTTTATTTTTTTTAATATTATTTTATTTTATTTGAGAACATACTGTACAGAGGGGCTACAATTACATGGGCAGGATAATGCATACATTTCTTACCAAGCATTGCAGCCTCCTCCTTTGTTTACCCTTCACCTCCCTTCCCAGCCTCCCCCCTCCCCCCACCCAATTATACCCCCCCCACCGACATTGTAAAGCTGGATTTGACATGACATTTTGTACTTCTCATTGTTGCAACAGGTCCACCTGAATCCTTAAACGACTTGTTTGCCCCCATCTCCTCCACATGTTATACTGACATCAAATATAGTGAAAGCGGGGGTTACACTGTGGGGGAGGGACATACAAAGCAACAAAAAAATAATCTTATAAATGCGTTAGAAACATATGCATGAAAGAAACGAAAACATTAAAATACATATTTAAGGGTTCATTTTCCTAACATCACATTATCTGACCTTTTCTGCTTGACTCATACCTATACTAGATATTGCAAATAAGGGAAACCATGGGACCTATGCTTCTTTGGGCCTGGCTTACTTCACTTAATATAATTTTTTCCAAGCCTTTCCATTTCCTAACAAATGGGGAAATGTCATTCTGTCTGATGGAGGCATAGAATTCCATTGTGTATATATACCACATTTTCTTGATCCATTCATCTACTGAGGGGCATCTGGGTTGGTTCCATATCTTAGCTATGGTAAATAATGCTGCAATAAACATAGTTGTGCTGGTAGCTTTAGTGTGGTCTTGTTTGTAAACATTTGGGTAAATGCCCAAAAGTGGGATTGCTGGATCATAGGGGAGATCTATGTGAAGTCTTTTGAGGAATCTCCATACTGCTTTCCAAAGTGGTTGAACAAGTTTACATTCCCACCAACAATGAAGTAAGGTTCCTTTCTGTCCACATCCCCTCCAGCATCTGTTGTTGTTAGAGTTCTTGATTTTTGCTGTTCTAACTGGAGTGAGGTGATATCTCAATGTTGTTTTGATTTGCATTTCTTTTATGGCTAGGGATGTTGAACATTTCTTCATGTGTCTATTGGCCATCCTTGTTTCTTCTTCAGAGAAGCTTCTCTTTAAGTCTTTCGCCCACTTATTTATTGGGCAGTTGTTTCTTTGAGGATTTGTTGTTGGGTGGTTTAATTTTTTGAGTTCCAAGTATATTTTAGATATGAGACCATTGTTCGTTGTATGGCTAGTAAAGATCTTCTCCCAATCGGTGGGCTTTCTATTGATCTTGCTATGTCATTTGCCCTGCAGAAGCTCTGCAACCTTATGCAATCCCATTTGTCCAACCTTTCTTTAATTTGTTGTGCTTCCGGGTCTCTATTCAGAAAATTTCGGCCTGAGACCTAAGGTTTATCCTATTCCATCCTGTAATGTTTTCAGAGTGTCTGCTTTGAGTTCAAGGTCTTTGATCCATTTGGAGTTGATTCTGGTGCAGGGTGATATATAAGGATCTAGCTTTAGTTTTCTACATGTAGTTAATCAATTTTGCCAGCACCATTTACTGAAGAGGCTGTCTTTCTTCCATTCTATTGTTTTAGCTTCCTTATCGAAGATTAGATGGCTATAGGTCTGTAGGTTCATTTCTGGGTTTTCAATTCTATTCCATTGGTCCTGAGGTCACAAATTCTATCTTTATAATGAATATAAATAGTATGTTTTCCAGGGCTGGGGCTTGAATTCAGGCCTAGGGACCAGGCCCGACTTTCTTGTCTTCAAGCATGGTGAACTTCCACAGTGCTACAGAGTTACTCAGACCCTGAGTTCAAATCCAAATCCTGGTAGAAAAAAACAGCGTGAATTGCAAGCCAGGGAGCTATTTTTTTTATTTATTTATTTTGAGAAACAAGGTCTTAAACTCAGGTCATGGCAACTCTGCCTCAGCTTCCATCATCCTACGCTGGCGTGCAGCAACTGGAGCCAGAGCAGATACTAGGATCCTAGATCTCCAAACCTTGCAAGTGGGAAAAATATGCACAGAGTAAAAGTGACATAGGCGGGCGCCGGTGGCTCACAACTGTAATCCAAGCTACACAAGAGGCTGAGATCTGAGGATCGCAGTTCAAAGCCAGCCCTGGCGGGAAAGTCCATGAGAATCTTATCTCCAGTAAACCACTAGAAACCCGGAAGTAGCGCTGTGACTCAAGCGGTAGAGTGCTCGCCTTGAGCTGAAGAGCACAGGGACAATACCCATGCCCAGAATTCAAACCCTATGACCGACCAAAAAAAAAAAATGTTGCATGAATGCATTTTTACATTTTCTTCCTTTGCACCATGAACATCTGGGTCTGAATGACAGAGATCCAAAGGGTACTTCATCTTGCATTGCTGAAGGCTGGCGTGCTATTGGGGAAGCCATAGTCCCACAAAGGAACATAGGTCTAGAGTTCGAATCCCAGTCATGCCACTTTCAGATAGTGGAAGATCCTAAGAGACTCTTTCCCATCCATCGGAATAACGATGGAATGTTATGAATGTACAGTTGAATGAGCTAATCGTGAATGCTACTCGTATAAAATTAGACATCATAATTTCAGTAGACTGATTTTATTTAATATGAAACATTAAAAGAATACTATTTCTTACAGGGATACAATAATTTCAGGACCTTGATTTACTTAATAGTTTATTAAGGATTAAAACAATAACATTAATTACATGGAGGCATAATAAATACCCAAGAATTGGTAGAAATGTAGTCTATATAACTGAATAATGTATCAACATCTCTGGCACTCTGTAAAGATATATATTTATTAGCATAATACCATCTACATGACAATCTGTTCTTATTTTGTCAACCCTAGGGGCTCGATCTCAGATGCTGGGAATTGCCTGTAAGCTCAATTTGTCCCGGATGGCGTGCTGACACTCACCCATTCATAAATTTGGCCTTGTAGGCTTTGAGTTCAGACACCAGCACTCCCAAACAATGAATCATGGAGTAAGAAGCTGATGGTGACATGTTTTCTTTTTCTGTGAAAGTCCTGGGTGTCAGGTATGAAGTGGAATACATATGCAGACCTATATCCTATGTAATCAATGTAATCAATGCTCTATGTGCCATAATACTCAATAAAATAAATGGCCAATACATGAATAAAACAAAAAATAAAATGAATAACTACACTGAACGCAATAAAGAGTCAACATATGTATGTAAATATAAATAATGTATATAAAATATACATGAAAAATATGTTTTCTAGTGCTGGGGATCGATTTCAGGCCTAAGGAACAGACTTGAATTTCTTGACTTCTCAGAGGTGAGCTTCTCCTTCCCACACAGTGCAACAGAGTTACCCAGACCATGAGTTCCAATCCCAGTCCTGGCAGAAAAAATGGCACCTTCATTCTATGTGACACCCAATTCTTAGATATTTCATTATGCCTCCATTTAATGTATATGATTGTTTAAATGCTTCATGAAGTGTTACTTAAAATCGATCAGAGTCCTAGGATATAATTGTGTATAATTTTATCCTAGAATCGTTCAAGAACTGCCCATTCATTCATGACATATATCACATTCCATTGGTATTCATATGGATAGGAATGAGTTTCTTAGGATCTCCTGCCATTTGGAGGTGGCAGGAACAGGATTCAAACTGTGGGCTCCAGCTCCCACCATTCAATCTGCAGGATAGGGAACTCACAGGTCTGTCCAAGAACATCAGCAAGACCAATGATTAGGCAGGCACCAATGGCTCTCAGCAGTCCTCCTTAATACTTACAAGTCTGTGATAGGAGGATGATGGTCAAAGTCACCCTAGGCAGGAAAGTCCTTGAGACCCCTGTCCAACATCAGTGCCAACAAAGCCAGAAGTAGAGTCATGTGTCTCCAGAGGTTGAGGGCTAGGCTTGAGCAAAAGAAGCTCACAGACTGTGCCCAGATCCTGAGTTTAAGGTCCAGGACTGGCAACAAGCAGACATACAGAACAATCTGTGCAGCCATCCAGCTAAAGCAGGTCACCTTCTTGTCCCCAATTGGATTAGACAGACTTTCCTGGGAAAGCGGCTGCTCTCATCTTGACTCCGCCCATTTTGCCTGCATCACAGTATTCTGGTCACACCCCCATTCTTTTTCTTTATTTTTTATCTTATTTTATTTTATTTTTTTGTGAACACACTGTACAGAGGGGTTACAATTACATGGGCAGGATAATGCATACATTTCTTATCAAGCATTGCAGCCTCCTCCTTTGTTTACCCTTCACATCCCTTCCCAGCCTCCCCCACAACCCCTCCACCCAATCACCCCGCCTTCCCCCCCACCCCACCCCACCCCCCGCACCAACATTGTAAAGCTCGTTTTCGACATGACAACTTGTACTTCTCATTGTTGCAACAGGTCCGCCTGTATCCTTAAACGACTTGCTTTTCCCCATCTCCTCTACAAGTTATACTGACATCAAATATAGTGAAAGCAGGGGTTATACTGTGGGGGAGGGACATACAAAGCAACAAAGAGATAATCTTATAAATGAGTTAGAAACAAATGCATGAAAGAAAAAAATTAAAATACATATCTAAGGGTTCATTTTCCTAACTTCACTTTATCTGACCTTTTCCGCTTGACTCATACATATACTAGATATTGCAAATATAAGGGAAACCATGGGACCTACGTTTCTTTGGGCCTGGCTTACTTCACTTAATATAATTTTTTCCAAGTCTTTCCATTTCCGAACAAATGGGGCAATGTCATTCTTTCTGATGGAGACATAGAATTCCATTGTGTATATATACCACATTTTCTTGATCCATTCATCTACTGAGGGGCATCTGGGCTGGTTCCATATCTTAGCTATGGTAAATAATGCTGCAATAAACATAGTTGTGTTGGTAGCTTTAGTGTGGTCTTGTTTGTAAACATTTGACACCCCCATTCTTTCATGGTTCTTTCTGACCAATGGGATACAAGAGTGGCGGCCACACCCACATTCCATGCTGCCTGGAAGCACCAGGATTCCCTCTGTTGGTTCACACCATTACCAGCAGTTGAAGAAGGTAGAGGTGGCTAAGTGGTGAGCAAGAGACTCCAGGCGACCTTGGAGTAGAGTACGAAATTGACATCCTAATCAGTGAGTGGGAGAATAGAGGATTTCCCAGAGCCTGGGAACATGTCCAGCCCATCTTTCCCATCCCAGCGCTCAGACGTCTGAAGCAGTAAAACTCCATGAGAAAGCTGTGGGCATGAAACTGCCGCCAGAACACCGGTAGAAGAATCCTCCTGACAGACCTGCCACATTCAAGAAAACAAAGAACATGAAAAAGGGAAGGATCAACAAGACAAACACCACTAGGGAGAGTGATTCAATGGAGGGTCTGGCCAAAGGTGATGCCCACCACGGGCCTCCCGTGCCTTTGGACACAGTCACAACCACGAGGTTCCAGAGTGTCAATGGTCCTGATACCACCAAGGATCTGTAGAGGTGCTACCGACACGTGGTGCCCACCCTGGACCCCAGCAAAAGAAGAAACCAGGCACTGTATGCCAAGATCCAACCACTGAAGCAGGAAAAGACTGACCTGCAGGATCAACGGGAGAAAGAGAGGGAGAAGATAGCCTAGGTGCAGGTAGCACCTAAAATGGAGCTAGAGACCCACAAGGCACCCATACAGAGGTTGGTTTCTGTCGCTACCGCCTCGACCAGCAAGGAAGACGCGACACTGGACTCTTCTCTCTGCAGTTTATTCAGGACCCTTTTGTAATCTTCTGACCCCAACCCCGGGGAGAATTCCCCACAGCCTTAAGTACCCGCTGGGTAGCCAACCCTGATACGCCACGTGGGAACCGCCAATAGGTTCAGGTGCGCAGAAGCAAGCCAGATTCTTTGCCTTAGCCATATAAGGAATTGTTTACCACAGAGAGCACTCGCCATCGGGAAGGCGGAGGGCGGAAGCCGGCACCATCTTCCAGGTGTGGCCTCTTGCAGCTCTCTACAGTTCCCCCTTTTTTGTTTAAAGAACACAGATGAGAACAGAGGTCTGATCCCTGTTGTGCAACGCAAGGACTGCATACAAGCCTTCTCCCAGAGGGTACCTTCTCTAGGGATGACTCAGCCTGTCCATTGATTCGTTTTTCACAAGGACGGGAAAAGGCGAATCGAACCCGTGTGCAATCAAACATGCTCTCCTCGAGGGCAAAACTCATGCCTCTCGACTGCAGTACTTTGGCTTTGCAATCTGTGTTCATTGTTTTAGGGTGGCAAGCCACGCTTGGGGGGACTGACCTGCTCCAATGACTGTAAAGGCTTGGATAATCATGGCTGCACTACGACGCTGAGAACCTCTAATTTGGCAGGCAAATGCACCACAGACATACCAAGGAGGCTAACACCAGGAGGCCTGTCAGGGCTCCCAATCCCGCCCCCTCCGTAAGATGATTCATAGCAGCGGAGATCCATGAAGATAACCCCTCCGCCAATCCGGCATCCACTCAGGTCGAGTTCACCATGACGATGGCAACCGTGAGCTGTTCCATCAGGCTGTCGAACTCCCCAGTTCAATTACCTAAAAGATAACTAGACAACTGTTTAGACAAATTTGCAGCATTTTTTGAATAGGTTTTTTTCCTGGGCCTGAACTCTGGGCCTGGGCACTGTCCCTCAGCTCTTCAGCTCAAGGCCAGCACTCTACTACTTGAGTCACAGCGTCACTTCCGGCTTTTTTCATTTTGCTTATATGGTGCTGAGGAATTGAACCCAGGGCCTCATGCATGCAAGGCAAATGCTCTACCACTGAGCCACCTTCCCAGCCCCTTTCTTCTGGGTTATTTGCACCACAGCAGCAGCTACTCCAGCATTAGTTAGTGGTCCGCCCAGCTCTCTGCAAACTTTCATCCATGCTTCTAGTCCCCTATTCTTATATGGGGTTATGGCGGCTCTGCATTCCTTAGTGCACTGCTCGTAAACAAGCTGTTTAATTAATGGCATGGCTGTGTCTGGGTCACCAAAAATTCTGCCAGCAGCCTCGACCATATGAGCAACAAAGTCCGAAAACGGCTCCATAGAGCCCTGCAGGATTTTGGTGAGATTGCCACTCACCTCGCCTTTATTTGGTAAGGCCTTCCATGCCTTTATGCCAGTTTTATTGATTTGTTCATAAACTTGAACCGGGTAGCCTATCTGCTGATTGGCGAATCTCCCCTGTCCAAGCAGCATATCTCTGTCCCAAGCTGGGTTCCCCGCAGCCTGATTGGCTGCAGCCTCTTCACTAGCAAATTCAATCAAAAAGGCCTTCCAATCTAAATACTGACCTGGGCTCAAACAAGCTCGTGCGAGCCCACTCCAATCACCGGGTGTCATGCAGTGTCTGTTTAGGGCCTCCACCTGGGCTACAGTAAAGGAGGCTGTGATTCCGTATGTCCGCACAGACTCAGCTAAAGGTTTTATAGCCTTAAAATCTAAGGGTTCATGATACCGCTGTCCCTGTGGATCCTGAAATATTGGACAGGCTAGATGTAACTCGGTTCTGACCGCTTTCCCCACGCCTGGGCTGAAAGAACAGCCGGGGCTGCCACTTCCGGGGTCCTCCGCATAAAGCAGAGGGGCCAAGGGTGTGGCGCGGCACATGGAAGGCATGCATTCGTCTTTATCTGGGTCCTCTCTCTCCTTTCCTTTCCTCTGCTTTCTTATCTTTGTTTTTTCTATTTGTTCTATGAGTGATTGTAGTTCCTCTGAGTCTGTAGACACAGAGGTCTCTAGTTCGGCAAAATCAGGGTATAACCCCCCCCCTGCTCTCCTCCTTTTCGCTGTCTGCCCTTTCCGATCTTTCTTCCTGCAGCATTTCTAAGGCGGCCTGACCATTCTCTACCACCTCACTGCAACGCTGGTCCTCGAGACAGCCACTTATCAGTTTCCATATTGGTCTCACTCCGCTCTTAAGCGTTCCTTGTTCAGAGGCAAAATCTAGGTCCCTCCCTAGTTTCTCCCAAGAGCCCACTGTGAGGCTTCCGGAGACAGCGAACCATGGGGCAACGATGTCACATTCATTCAAAAATCTCTCTAAAGTACTCTTTTTTATTTTTAACTTTTTTGAGTGCAGTAGCTCATTGAGAGCCAAAAAAATTGGGTGCGAAGAAGAAGCGCCCATGTTTTAAACATTTAAAGCTGGTAAACAAACTTTTTACTTTCACTTTTGGCTACTCTATTGACTAGCCCTGGGTTCTCACTCTCTCTTTATCTACCGAGAAGAGCAAAAATCCCCCCCCCCCCCCGCTCTTGTGGCGGATTCCCCTTTTACCTGGGAACTTACTCCCTGCTCTTGTGGCGGATTCCCCTTTTACCTGGGAACTTACTCCCCGCTCTTGTGGCGGATTCCCCTTTTACCTGGGGACTTACCCCCGCTTTTGTCGCGGATTCCCCTTTTACCTGGGGACTTACCGGTGCACCACCCTGACCGCAGAGAGTTCTGAGTCCTCATTGGGGTTATGGCTGAGTCCCCGTACGGGCCACCACGTGTCGCCTCGACCAGCAAGGAAGACGCGACACCGGACTCTTCTCTCTGCAGTTTATTCAGGACCCTTTTGTAATCTTCTGACCCCAACCCCGGGGAGAATTCCCCACAGACTTAGGTACCTGCTGGGTAGCCAACCCTGATACGCCACGTGGGAACCGCCAATAGGTTCAGGTGCGCGGAAGCAAGCCAGATTCTTTGCCTTAGCCATATAAGGAGTTGTTTACCACAGAGAGCACTCGCCATCGGGAAGGCGGACGGCGGAAGCCGGCACCATCTTCCAGGTGCGGCCTCTCGCAGCTCTCTACAGGTTTCGGCAGAGAGCAATTTACAATGTGCACTCGCTTGCATGCAGCAGGCGGCTGATGACACAGAAAGGGAGCATGAAGCTCTCACCAGCTGCCTGCAGGCCACAGATCAGTGCATGGCAGAGCTGGAGATGTCGGCTTCTGTGGTCACTGATCACAGAATGAGACTGAAATGTTCTTTGAACAGCTGCATGATGTGACCCTTCTGCTCAAGTAAAGTGCCAGAAGCTTCGATGACCTGGAGCAAGTGAACTCAAAGTTACAGGAGAAGCTGGAAGTGCTCTGGACAACAGGAAGAAAGCAATCTGCAAGGTCCAACAAGCACTGGTAGGGCATGAGTTACTGAAGAGACTACTGGACAACGTGAGCTGACTGGTGAGCACAGCCAATCTCGAGAAAGACACCTTCACAGAAGACCTGAGCATTGAGAGGTCTACGTGGAAGGAGGAGGCCCAGCAGCTGACCAGCGGGTGAACCAACTGACTGAGGAGAGGGAGCGAGGGGCGAGGCAGGTGTTTGGCCTAGAGAACAGGCTAGAGGAACCATGGCCCAGCTCAGGCCGAGTGGCAGTTGCAGGCCCAGGCCTACTGCACGCAGATGGAGTTGAAAAACCTGGAGGAATAACTTCACATCCCGGACCAGGAAAACCAGAGTCTCCATCTCCAGAATGTGGAGCAGCAGGAGCAATTGTGGAGACTGGAGGAGAAGGCCAAGGATTGGCAGGAGATCCCTGAGACACCATGATGTGCATATGTGTGTGATGGACAGCTGGAGGAACAGCTGGTCCTGCTGAGGGACGCTATCCAGAGGGTGAGCGGTGAGAAGGAGGAGCTCACCAGCATCCTGGACACAGAGCAGCAGGTGAAGAAACACTAGCGGGAACATCTGGTCCACACAGAGGAGAAGATAGAGGAATGGAAAGAAGTGGCTGAGAAAGAAAGAAAGCCAAGAATCTCAGGACCAGCAGGTGCAGTCCCTGGCCCAGCTGCAGGAGCTCAGAGCCACCTGTGAGTGTCACATCACCTCCAATTAGCGGCTGAGCACCAAGAAGGAGGCCCTGCAGCAGCACCTAGAGAGGCAGACCCAACTCTTGGAGCAGCTGAAGCAAGTGCATGGCCTGACCAACTGGGGAGACCAGGTGGTGTCCCCAAAGTGGCAGGACACTCTCAAGTGCCTGAAAGCAATCAGACCACAGGAGGAGCGGCTGCAGGTCCAGCTGAGTTTCCTGGCTTTCCCTGGGGAAGGTGAAGTTGAAAACCCTGGAGAAGCACAAGGTGAGGAGTCAACTCCCCCCACCCCACATGACCATTGCAGAGGATGGAGACATTCCCCAAACTGAGAGGGATGTGGATTTGTGAGCACTCTTAGTGGCTGAAATCCACAGGGGGAAACTCCTGCAGCAGGAGTGGCAGGCCCACTGTGGGTAACTGGTGCATCTGGCAGCTCAGTGCCAGAGAAAGCTCGAGCCACAGGCCCTCCATCCCATGAGCTGGCACCACAGCCTGTGTGAGGATGGGAAGCGGGACACGTGGGTGTCCGAGAAGAAAATCTACTTTGTCTATGACCTGCCTGATAAGATGGACTTCCATAGTCCAGCGGGTGATCTTCAACATAGATGCAGCCAGCTGTTGGCACACATCACACTGTTGAGGAGTCCCTCATGGCATGTAAAGAGCAGATGTTCATTCTGGCTGAGCTGTGACAGAAGAAATGTGAGCGTGTGTACCAGCTGTCCTAGGAAAAGATGGAGAAGAGGAGAGAGCTGCGGGAGCCACTGTCACTCCTCACAGGGGAAGACATGGACAACGGGCTCCAGATGCCAGCACAGGCTGCGCCTTCTGTCACTGCCACCTCTTTGAATGCCTCCAGGCTCCAGGGCAGGTGAAATGAGGGAGGAGCAGAAAGGTTTTGAAGAATTGCCACTTCAACAGAGTGTGGAAACTGCCAGAGGAGAGATCGAGGTTCACAACCCCATAGAGGACTCCCCTACAAAGCACATCCTGCTGCAGCTACCCCACATCCAGATCCACCCACAGCTCATGGGCTCAGGTGAGGAGTGCTCCCTCCCTTTCTTCTTTAGACTGATGCAGATGATGACTATGTGACCTAATGACTCTCCAAAGCCTCAGCAGCAACCATAAGTAGGTGGCCAGTGGCCTTTCTCTCAGGCCTCCATCTTCTGGGTCTTGGGAAGGGTTAACTGTGGGTTGGGTAGGGCAAAGTCTGCTGGGAGGTGGTCCATATTCAAGGGACATCTAATGGCCTATTGGTGGCCAGGGAAGAGGCCCATGTTATGCTTATCACAAAGAAAAAATCGTTTTCAAAGGGAAAACAAGCCTCCAATAAAGATTTGTTCTTCCAGTTCTGGGGCTTCAACTCTTTTCCTGGTCACTGTCCCGGAGCTCTTTCTCTCACGGCTAGCACTCTACTACTTGAGCCACAGGGCCCCTTCTTGTTTTCTGATGGTTCATCGATGATAAGAGTCTAACACACTTTCCTGCCCAGGCTGGCTTTGAACCGTGATCCTCCAGATCTCAGCTTCCAGAGTAGCTAGGATGACAGGCATGAGCCACCAGTGCCCAGCATTTGATACCTTTTGAAGGCATCTTGGCGAGTCTGTAAAAGGAGATCCAAAGGGCCTGGATAGACCTTGACCCAATCAAGGAGCTGAGATGGGGGAAGGCTGACCTTCTAGCCATTCTGTTCCCCAAAATTAAAGATGCCAGGTGGTGTTGGATGCATCAAACACCTAGGCCAATAGCCACCAGACTCAGTGGGGAAAAAGTAGAGAATACCCAAAGATTGCAGTGTAGAAATCTTTGATTTTGCATGCATGTGGAGTGTGTGTGTGTGTGTGTGTGTGTGTGTGTGTGTGTGTGTGTGTGTGTGTGTGTGTGTGTGTGTGTGTGAACTCAGGGCCTAGGCTCTATCCCTGAGTTTTCTTGCTCAAAGCTAGTGCTCTGCCACTTGAGCCACAGCCCCACTTGCTTTTCGATGGTTAATTGTAGGTAAGTCTCAAGGACTTTCCTGTCCAGGGTGGCTTCAAAGCATGATGCGGTCCCCAGGGAAACAAGAGAAAACACAACTCGATAAAATCCCTATGGTGGACAACTCCTGCCTCCTGGTGGCCAGACGTGGAACATATGTCCCTGTGCCATCGTGGGGGACTATTGTCCTCTAGAGTTCAATTTGGGGAAGAGACAGGGGCCAACCTGACTTTTGCTCACCCTGAGTGCTGATTCCAGAGCCGATCTGTTCCACCCTAGGCCAAGAGAGCTCCAGGAGGCCTTGCTTCCACGGGCACAAGAAGTGAGAAGTCAGCTCCAGGCCCAGCTAAGAGCCTTTGCCCATGGACACACCAACTTGGCCTTCCTGATCACCATAAGGCCTGTCAAAGAACAACCCAAAAAAACAAACCAAAATTGGAGCTGTGAATCAAAGTGGTAGAGCTCTAGCATTGAACCAAAGAGCTCAGAGACAGGGGCCCAAGCTTTGAATTCAAGACCCCCAGCTCACCTTCCCCCATAAAACACACATTAGCTAAATGTGAACTAGTAGGATTTGTGAAGTGTTTCTGAAGAATGATGATACTGAAGAAAGCACTCTAACTCTAATGACAGCTGAACTTGTGACATACAGGTATGTGCTGAGTGTTTCACAGGATGCTGTTTTCTGGTTTCTTCCCACATAGGGTGTTTTTTCTGAGTCTTCATAAACCATGCTGTTGTGCTGAGTCATCCCAAAGGGTGCTATGTTCTGAGTCCTTGAGAAGAGTGGGCTGTGCTGGGTTTTTCAAAGGGTGCTGTGTGCTGAGTCCATTACACAATGTACTTTATGCTGAGTCCTTCAAAAGTGCGGTGTGCTAATTCATCCCAAATGGTGCTATGTGATGACCCCTTGAGAAGGGAGGGACAGATGAGTTTTTCAATGGGTGCTGTGGGCCCAGTCCTTTACACAGGTACTTTTCCTGAGTGCTTCAAAGATGGCTATGTACTGAGTTATCCCAATGGGTGCAATGTGCTGCATCCTTGAGAAGAGAGGGATGAGGTGAGTGCTGTGTGCCGATTCCTGTAGACAGTGTGCTCTGTACTGTCTTTCAAATGGTGCTGTGCTGAGTTCTTCCACAAGGTGGTATGTGCTGAGTCCTTCAAAACTGTGCTATGTGCTGAGATTTTCAAAGGGTGCTGTGCACTGAGTGTTTTACCAAGGGTGGTATATACTCAGCCCTTCAAAGGATAGTGTGTATGGAGTCTTATCAGAGGGTGCTATGTGCTGAGTCCTGGGAAAGTGTGCTACGTGCTGAGTTTTTCAAAGTGTGCCATGCACTGAGTCCTATTCACTGCGTACTATGGACTCACTCCTTCAAAGGGTGCTGTGTGCTGAGTCATCCCAAAGGCTACTATATGCTAAGTCCTTCAAAGGGCACATTGTGCTGAGTCTTTTACTCAGGGTGCTTTGTGCTGGTTTTTGAAGTATGCTGTGTGCTGAGTCAGCCCAAAGGGTGCTATATTCTGAGTCCTTGAGAGGTAGTTTTCCCCAACAATCTTTCTAAATCTCTGTCTCTCAGTCTCTCAGTCTCTCAGTCTCTCAGTCTCTCTCTCTCTCTCTCAGTCTCTCTCTCTCTCTCTCTCTCTCTCTCTCTCTCTCTCTCTCTCTCTCTCTCTCTCTCTCTCTCTCTCACTGGGTCACTGTGCACATCCTTGATATGTAGAGTGGAGAGGCTTGGAGGAGAGTCTCCTCTAGTGGTGGGGCTGAGGGGAGATTCGATCCCCTGAGCAAGTGCTAGGATTGGCGGGGAGTGCTGAGCTGAGGTGAGGCTGTAATTCCCATGGCCTGGAAGCCTTAGGGCTCAGTTAGGGCTGCTCTTGTGGGCAAGGGTAGGGGTCGGAACCAAGGGGAAAAGGGGACTGGGCTGAGGGGAGGAGGAGGCAGGGCCTAGGGGCCTCACTGTGGAGGCAGCAGTGGCCAGGATCTCGCAGGGGCAGGTGTGCATGCGCAGAGGGTGTGAGGCGGACTGCGAGAGGAGTGGAGGTAGAGAGAGCAGAGAGGAGCGAGTTCAGGCACAAGGGGAAGTGGCTTCACATGCTCTGTTCGTGGATCAATAGAAAAATAGCCAAAACAAGAATAAAGGCAACAAATGTACAGCCAAGAAGAATATAGTTAGAATAAAGGTAGAGGCAATAAAGGTGCAGCCAAGTGTATAGGAAGCCTTGAACCAACACCCGCTTCCTGCAGGCATGCTTCCATGAGGCTTATGCTTTGTCTGGCATGATCTCTCACGCAGATTCAGCAGGAGGTATCATGGCATTTCTTCCTATTTTTTTTTAATTGAAGCTCATGAATGTCTTGGTGCACAGAAGAGACAAATCCAAAGATCATCCTGAAAATGACTCAAAATATAAGAATAAGAATTGAGAGAATTGATCTGACAATGGCAATTATAATTATTACATGAATCCAATCCAGAGGATTGAGGGCCTCCAAGTTATGCTTAAATAACTTTGCCAAAGATTGTAAATTTTTTACATCTAAATGAGCTTTACTAATTGATGTAATTTTGTCTTGTAAAGCCTCCATAACATGAGAGATATCTTTATCTCTCCAAACTCCTAACAAATGATTTTTGGTAGCATTCCAATTAAAAGAAAAGTTATATTTTAGAGCAGTAACACCGATATATTTAAAATTAGCATGACATTTAACAGAGTTGTGTTTTTAAATTTTGAACTTCCTGACCTATAGCCAGAACCACTTCCTCCAGAGCATTTATTTTCATTTCTAACTTTTTATCTATAATTTGTTGTTCTGCTAGGTCTAATGAAACATTTTTGCTTAAATCAGTAACAAAATGAGCATTGTTTACTTCATTTACTAAGGCTGCTGTAGAAATCGCTAAAGAGCTAATTATTGTTATTAAAGAACTTATTCCTAAAATCAAGGCCGTAACAAAGCGTTTTGGCTGCAACATAATATCCACAGTTTTCAGCATTCGTAAAGCAGAATTTTTAAACCAAGGGTCATTTTAAAGATCTACATGTAACATTACATATGAAGGTCTTTTTAAAATAAAAATTACAGAATATGTTTTATCCAGAGAAGAAGTAAGACAATTAGTAAAAATACAACCCTTACAGCTAATATAATAAGATTTTCCTTGATTAATAATGATTAAATTATCTAATTTTCCAGCTAAAATTTCCATAGGATAACTCACACATGCTCTTACCCCAATTGCAGTACTCTTAGTTTCTTTGGGCTTTTTCAGTAAAATCATGTTTGTTGCTGCAAAAAGTCTGAACAAATCCAGCTGAATGCTAGTTTTATTGTGAAAGGGAGAGTGACTCACCAAAATGGAAGCCACCCACCCTGGATGAGCCATCTTTTCAGGGGTTCCCCAGGCGTATCAGGAGCATAGCCATTAAACTTTCATGAATTATGTTTTAAGTAGGCGGCATAATCATAATCGGGGTTAGCAATGGAAAAATCAAAAATACTATCTGGTGCCCCATCAGGTTGTAAAAAAGAGGCCTTTTGAAATCCATGGCAGCTTTCAGAAAAATTGAGGTAGCAATAAATAAGTCCTCCTATTCCATTTTGTTACATTAATGACTCATGAGCTATGGGACCCTTACATTAGCAACCCCTTGCCATCTGTGTAGGTGTATTTAGTATCAGGAAAGACTGTGATTTTTAGAAAGCAAAAGAGATCAAGTATGGAAAAACAGCATAAGAGGAGATACATTTATCACACAGAGATTAAGAACTAGCCTAAGAGATTTAGAATGCTAAAGGCAATGAACAATAAGCCTGGTTGATAACTAGTTCTTCAATAACCAAAAATGGTTCCCTAAAATGATTTCTGGTATGAATTAGTTACTATCATTTGTTCCTTCCATCTAGAGTTATTCCTTCTCTTGTCCCAACTGATAATTTGCCTCTGCCTTTTTGGTGCCATGACTGACCAAAAAGATTTCCAAATCTCACTTAGACTATCCTCATTGTGATTAGCAGTGACCACTCAAAAGCCTGGAATCTTTGAATTTCCAGAAATAATCTTCACCTGACATCTAAGCACATTCCTAGCATTAATTGTTGTGACCTAATGAACAAAACTTTTTTTTTTAACACAGTATCCTAATATAGGTAAAGTACATGAATTAGGGAGTATTGTCAGGTATTAGTATGGAAGGAGCAACATATATTCCAAGTATGGATTATTTATTTTGCATTTACTAACTAAATGTTTTTTTTATGTTTTTTGGGTTTTTTTTTGCCAGTCCTATAGTCCTGGGGATTAAACTCAGGGCTAGGGAATTATTCCTGGGCTTTTTCTTTCTCTCATGGCTAGCACTCTACCACTTGAGGCACAGCACCACTTCCAGTGTTTCTTTTTCTGTTTATGTGGTACTGAGGAATTGAACTCAGGTTTTCATGCATGGTAGGCAATCACCGTACCATGAAGCCACATTCCCAGAGTTCTAAATGACTTTCTTGAGATGGTATTATATTTTCATTCCATAACTATGTATCATAATTTTGGCCAGTTGCTAGAAAAGGACATAGAAAACAATACTAAGTCCAATAAGGCTGGATGGACAATAAGGCTGGATGGTCTAGCCAGGGCACAGAGGGGTTTACCTCGTGGGGCTGGTTCAACAGGCTGAGTGAGACAGTTCCTGACCCACAGCCCACTTCCAGAATGAGAGGGCCACCTTAGGTTCCAGCCACATGGGGACACTGGGCCACCTCTTCAGCACCCATTCAACCAGTTCCTGTGAGAGAAAGAGAGAGAGAGAAAGAAAGCCAGAATTACAATTAAGCCGGGTGCCGGTGGTTCAGGACTATAATCCTAACTAAGAGGCTGAGATATGATGAACATGGTTCATAGCCAGCCCAGGCGGGAACGTCCATAAGACTCTTATATCCAAAGAACCACCAGAAAACTGGAAGTGGCACTGTGGCTCAAGTGGTAGAGTGCTAGTCTTGAGCTGAGGAGCTCAAAGACAGCACCCAGGCCCAGAGTTCAAGCCCCACGACTGACAAGAAGTGGACTTCCCACCACAAGAAGTGTACTGAATACCACTCATTCTCCTAGGGACCATGGCAGAGAAGTCAGGCTGAGCTTTCTGTCAACTGGAGGTCATGAGTTGGTCACCTATCTTCTCCGTGCCTCATTTTCCCCAGCTACAAAACTGAACACAGTGAAGGATCTCCTTCCTCATGGGAATAGGATAAGGATGAAAGAGAACCATGTTTTGTTTCATAATCCCGTACATGTCACACGACTAATAACAGGCCCCATCTGAGCCCTTTCCCAGTTATCTTCCTGTCATATGCTCCCAGAATTGCCAAGAACCATATCTGACAGCCGCTCCCTCTGTGCCAGGCCCTGCTCCAGAGATCCCCCTATATTGATCCCTTGTTTCCTCACAACTGTCCCAGGAGGAGACTGAGGTACAATGGTGGAGGCCCAACCCAGAGCTTTACGGCTGCTGTAAACTAAGTTTAGGACAATCATCTAAATGGATGACTGAGCATGGCGCTATATGTCTACCATCCCAACTAAGGAGGACTAGGCCTCGTGGCTCATGCCTGTCACAGATTGGAGGACCACGATCCAGCCCAGCCTGAGCACATATTGAGTGAGTCTCTATCTCGGAAATGCCCAAGACAGAAAGGCTTGGCTACCGTGGTAGAAGACCTGACTGGCAAGCCTAAGGCCTTGAGTTCAACCCTAATACACCAAAAAGAACGAGAGTCCCGGTGCCAGAGGATCATGCATATAATCCTAGCTACTCAGGAGGCTGAGATATGAAGATCACAGCAAAAGATTTAAAATAGGTTTGGCCTCACCCATCAGAAGTCAAGATGAGAAAACCCGGAATCTGATATATGCTGGTGCACTCCATACCAGCAGGGCTCACCTCCTTACTAAGTGCTGGCCATGCTCTCTGTCCGCCTTGGAAGCCAACCCCTGTGGGCCCCGTACCCAGGTCCTCCCAAGCTCCAGCTGCCACCAACCAGGCCCAAAGGAGTAGAGAGCACGAAGGCACACAGTTCCCTTGGTCTTATAATTTAATGTTGCTGAGTCCCCTTCAAGCGTCTCACACTTCCAGGCCCCCAGACCTCAGCCACAAAGCCCATGCATCCCCAAAATGTATCAGGCACAAGTTACCAAAGGACCCAGCCACCTTATTACAACCCACTTCTACACACACACACACAAATCCAGACCAGTGACAGAAGACTCGTCCATGCAGCACCTGCAATTTTCCAAATGATCACTCACCTGAGCACAGTCAGGTTATACAAGGAGGAAGATGATATCTCTCTCTCCCTCTCTCTCTCATGCACACACACAGACACAGACACACACACACACACACACACACACACACACACACACACACACACATACACACGCACAAACAGACTCAGAGTAGTGCCTCTCCAGAGTTTGTTGGTTCCTCATCTGGGACAATGTACAAGCTAGTGCACGGAGCTTCCCTTGGAGGAATCAGGAGCTCCAACCCAAGGGGAGCACCACTCTAATGATGCAGCACCACCCTACCTATCCCTTTCTCCAGGGCCAGACCCTTGACTCCCCATTCACCAAAACCCTAGTCCAGGACGCTGGGTGAAGGAGTCCCGAGACAAGCGGCTCCTCAGAGCCAGGAGAGGAAACAAGCAGGGGGTCATGGTGACCCCAGAGGGGTGTCTGACCCCAGGTGGGGGTGGTGTTGGGGAAATGGATGGGGTCCTAAAGGCTACATACATGGACTTACTCCCTACTTCCAGCCTACATGCTTCTGGGCCACATGGCAGATTCTTGGGAAGGACAAGGAGACCAGATAGACTGGGAGCACCAGCAGAAGCTGGCAGAGCTGGGAAATGTGATCACTCTGTGAGAACTGTTGACAGTTGGGGGGAAGGGACAGGCTGGGTGTATGTGTATGTGAGTTTGGGGGGGTGTTCCTCCCAGATATTCACATTCTGCTCTGACCCCCAGCACTGTCACTTCCCTACTGGGCTCTTCTGGGACCCTCTCTTCAGGTGAAAGGGTGACTGAGCACAGAGGACAAGGGCTCACACAGCAAGAGAGACCTATTTTCTGCATCCAACACCCCCAGCCCTCAGAAAAAAGGAAAAGACCCAAGAAGGCAGGTGTGGAGGTGCTGCTCCCCACCTCTGACTAAAGCCACGAGGTTCCCACCAGGAAGAGGAAGGGTGTAGATACGTGGCTGTGTGGTTCCCACTGCTCCAAGCCAGGGTCTCTGTGGTGCCCCCTCCTCACCCATCCCTGCATTTCCCTGTTTCCTGGGACACTGGCAGCTAGGGATGGGCGTGGGATCCCCTGGTCAACACCCACTCCCACCCCCACCCCTGGGGCACATTTGTTGCAGCGCCCTGGTCAGACTGTAGGGCATAAGGGAGCCGGAGGTCCAGTCGGGAAGGGGGGGGGAAATCGTATGGTGTGGGGGTCATAGGGTATGGGCCCAGGAGGAGGCCACTCACATGTGCTGCTGGGAGAAGCTGTTGGAGGCAGCTCCTGGTGGGTTCAAGCAGCGAAGGCAGTAGCATGGCAAATACTCAGGCCTGGAGCAGAGACAGGGGGGCCTTGACCAGGTCAGGGCCACAAGCCTGCCTGTAGTGTGTCATCACCTGAGGACTCCAAGAGGTACCATGGGTCCAAGCAAGCAGTGCTAGGTTTGAAATGCAGTGCCGCGGAATGCTGAAGGGGACCGGGGCATGGGCAGGTGTGTGGCAGGGCTGAGCAAGGCCTCTCCTCTTACAGCTTGAGTCTTGATGACCACTCAGCCACCTCTACCTTCCTCAACTGTTGGTAGTGGTGTCAACCAACAGAGTAATCCCAGTGCTATCAGGCAGCATGGAATGGGGTGTGACCACCATTCTTATATCCCATTGGTCAGAAAGAACCATGAAAGAATGGGAGTATGGCCGGAATCCAGTGATGTAGGCAGAATGGGCAGAGTGAAGATGACAGTGGCTCCCCAGCCCCTTTCCCAGGGAACTGTGTCTAATTCAGTTGGGGACAAGAGGGTGACCGGCTTTAGATCGTTGTGTATGTCTGTTTGTTGCCAGTCCTGGACCTTAAACTCAGGATCTGGGCATAGTCTGTAAGCTGCTTTTGCTCGAGACTAGCCCTCAACCTCTGGAGACACACAGCTCTACTTCTGACTTTGTTGGCATTGAAATTGGACAGGGGTCTCAAGGACTTTCCTGCCTACGGTGACTTTGACCATTGTCCTCCTATCACAGCCTTGTAAGTATCAAGGAGGACTGCTGAGAGCCACTGGTGCCTGCCTAATCATTGGTCTTGCTGATGTTCTGGCACAGACCTGTGAGTTCCCTCTCCTGGGGTTGAAGTGGTGGGAGCTGGAGCTCACAGTTGGAATCCTGGTCCTGCCACCTCCAAATGGCAGGGGAACCTAAGAAACTCATTCTTTTTTTTTTCTTTTTTTATTTATTTATTTTATTTTATTTTATTTGAGAACATACTGTACAGAGGGACTACAATTACATGGGCAGGATAATGCATACATTTCTTACCAAGCATTGCAGCCTCCTCCTTTGTTTACCCTTCACCTCCCTTCCCAGCCTCCCCCCTCCCCCTCCCAATTATACCCCCCTCCCCACCCCACACCAACATTGTAAAGTTGGTTTTGACATGACATTTTGTACTTCTCATTGTTGCAACAGGTCCACCTG
This sequence comes from Dipodomys merriami, assembly GCF_024711535.1. Classification (NCBI taxonomy): domain Eukaryota; kingdom Metazoa; phylum Chordata; class Mammalia; order Rodentia; family Heteromyidae; genus Dipodomys; species Dipodomys merriami. The sequence goes on from NW_027204582.1 coordinate 687,079, forward strand.
AATCCTTAAATGACTTGTTTGCCCCCATCTCCTCCACATGTTATACTGACATCAAATATAGTGAAAGCGGGGGTTACACTGTGGGGGAGGGACATACAAAGCAACAAAGAAATAATCTTATAAATGCATTAGAAACACATGCATGAAAGAAACGAAAACATTAAAATACATATTTAAGGGTTCATTTTCCTAACATCACATTATCTGACCTTTTCCGTTTGACTCATACCTATACTAGATATTGCAAATAAGGGAAACCATGGGACCTATGCTTCTTTGGGCCTGGCTTACTTCACTTAATATAATTTTTTCCAAACCTTTCCATTTCCTAACAAATGGGGAAATGTCATTCTTTCTGATGGAGGCATAGAATTCCATTGTGTATATATACCACATTTTCTTGATCCATTCATCTACTGAGGGGCATCTGGGTTGGTTCCATATCTTAGCTATGGTAAATAATGCTGCAATAAACATAGTTGTGCTGGTAGCTTTAGTGTGGTCTTGTTTGTAAACATTTGGGTAAATGCCCAAAAGTGGGATTGCTGGATCATAAGGGAGATCTATGTGAAGTCTTTTGAGGAACCTCCATACTGCTTTCCAAAGTGGTTGAACAAGTTTACATTCCCACCAACAATGAAGTAAGGTTCCTTTCTGTCCACATCCCCTCCAGCATCTGTAAGAAACTCATTCTTATCCATAAGATTACCAATGGAATGTGATCAATGTCAAGACTGAATGAGTAGTTCTTGAATGATTCTAGGATCAAATTATACACAATTATAACCTAGGACACCGATCAATTTTAGTTAATACTTCATTAAACATTTAAATAATCACATTCATTAAATGGAGGCAGAACGAAATACCTAAGAATTGGACCTCACATAGGTGTATTTTTTTCTGCCAGGATTGGGATTTGAACTCATTGTCTGGATAACTCTGTTGCACTGTGTGGAAGGGGAAGCTTGCCTCCTTGAAGTCAGGAAATTCAAGTCTGTTCCTTAGGCCTGAAATTGATCCCCAGCACTAAAAAACATCCTATTAATGTACATTTTAAATATATGATTTATATTCATATACAAATGTTCACTCCATATTACACTCAGTATAGTTATTCATTTTTGTTTTTCTTGTATTGACCATTTATTTTATTGACTATTATGACACATAGAACATTGATTACATAGGATTATAGGTCTGCATATGTATTTCACTTTATACCTGACACCCAGGACTTTCACAGAAAAGGAAAAAAAAATGTGTCACCATCAGCTTCTTACTCCACAATTAATTGTTTGGGAGTGCTGACATCTGAACTCATGGCCTACAAGACCAAATTCATGAATGAGTGAGTGTCAACAAGCCATCCTGGAGAAAATTGAGCTGACAGGCAGTTTCCAGGACCTGAGATCGAGCCCCAGGGGTTGACAAAATATGAACAGATTGACATGCGGATGACAGTACACTAATAAATATATATGTTTATAGAGTGCCAGAGATGTCTATACATTATTCAGTTATATAGACTCATTCCTACAAATTCTGGGGTATTTATTATGCCTCCATGTAATTAATGTTATTGTTTTCATCCTTAATAAACTATTAATTAAATCAGTGTCCTGAAATAATTGCATTCCTGTAAATAATAGTATTCTTTTAATGTTTCATAAATATTAAATAAAATCAATCAGCTTCCTGAAATCATCTTGTCTAATTTTATAGAAGAATCATTCACGATCAACTCATTCAACCGTGACATTGATAACATTCCTATGGATGGGAACGAGACTCTTAGTATCTCCTGCCATTGGTAGGTGTCAGGACGGGGATTTGAAATCAGGGCCTATGTTGCCACGTAGTCCTATGGCTTCCCCGATAGTCCACCAGCCTTCAGCAATGGAAGGTAAAATACCCTGTGCAACAGTGTCATTCGGACCCAGGAGGGTCACCTCACAAAGGAAGAAAACATAAAAAGGCCATCTTGCCACATTTTTCCTGTGATTTTTTTTTCTCCTTCAAGGCCTAGGGATCTAGGATCCCAGGATCAGCTGTGGGTCCAGTGGCTGCACTTCAGCCTAGGGTGATCGAAGCTGAAGCAGAGTTGCCACGACCCGAGTTCAAGCCCCACTCTGGGAAAAAATAAAATAAAATAAATTTAGCTCCCTGGCTTGCAATTCCCACCATTTATTCTGCCAGGTTTTGGATTTGAACTCAGGGTCTGGGTAAATCTGCAGTGGATTTGAAGATAAGAACTTCAGGCTTGTTGACTAGGCCTGAATTCAAGCCCCAGCCTTTGAAAACATACTATTTATATAAAGATAGGCTTTGTACTTACCTATAGATGTTCAGTCCATACAAGTTTGGTGTGGTTTTTCCTTGTATTTATTGTTGTATTCATTTATTTACCATTGATTTTACTGTCTATGATGACACCCATTCCGTTTATTACATTAATTCTATCACATAGCATCTAGATTTGTAGACGTGTTCTCCATCATACCTGACACCCAGGACTCTCAGAGAAAAGGAAAACAAGTTTTACACTCAGCTTCTTACTCCATGATCCAATTGTTGGTAGTGCTGGAATCTGAACTCAGGCCCTAGCACGACTAATTGGCAAATAGGTCAATGTGAACACACCATCCTGTGAGCAACTAAGGAGGAAAGCCATTCCCAGGATATGACATTGATCCCCAGGGTGGGCCACAATAGTTATAAATTCATTGTTTAAACATAGGATCTATATTTACATATATGTGTGGACAGCATCTCATGTTCGGTCTACTCCTTATCCATGGAGGTATTGTGTATTTTACTGCGTATGGTTACAGATATAACAGTGTTTACATGGATGACAACATATTGCCATGTCTATAGGGTTTCTTATGCATTCTCCATCCTAGTTGAGACCCAGGACATTCGCAAGACAGGAAAATATGTGAATTGATTGGCTTCTCACATCAGGATTCATATTTTGGCTGTGTTGGGGTTTGAACTCAGAGCCTAGCAGGCCCAATTGAGGAAAGGGTCAATGTGAGGACACAGGTCTGTGAGCAATGAAGGAGATAGGCCATTCCCAGGACCTGACATCGAGTGCCAGAGAGGGCCAGATAGTCATAAATTCATAATTTAAACATAGGATCTATATTTACATACATGTGTAGGCAGCATCTTGCATTCAGTGCACTTCTCCTTATTTTGTTCCTAATTCATGGAGGTACTGTGTATTTTATTGCTTATAGGTATAACTGTGCTGACATGGATGACAAGCTGTTCCCATGGTTATAGGGTTGCCTATGAATTCATTCTCCATCCTAGTTGAGACCCAGGACTTTCACAGGAGAGGAAAATATTTGCAATGACTGGATTCTGACATCAGGATGAAACTTTTGTCAGTACTGGGATGTGAATTCAGGTCTGGGTAGCTCTGTTGAATTGTGGTGGAAAGGGAAGCTCACCATCCTTCAAGACTAGAATGTCAGGCCAGGTCCCAGGCCTGATTTGAAGCCCCAGCAATGGACAAAATAATAAGCCCACCTTTTTTAAACATAAGATCTCTCTTTACCTACAGGTGTGTTATGCAACTTGCATTCGGTGTAGTTATTCTTTTTATTTTGTGTCTTATTCATGATTATTGAGTATGATGACAGATATAACTGTGATGACATGGATGACAACCTATCCCCATGTCTATAGAGCTGACTATATAGTATTCTCCATCTGTGCTGAGACCCATGACTTTCACAGGACAGGAAAACAAATGGATCAATTGGCTTCTCACATCAGGGTGAAGCTTTTGGCAGTACTGGGATTTGAACTCAAGGCTTAGCAGGCCCAATTGGTGAATGGGACATGGTGAGCACACCAGCCTGTGAGCTACTAAGGAGCTTTGCCGTTCCCAGGACCTGAGATCAAGCCCCCCAGGGTAGGGGCCAATATAGTCATAAATTCCCAATTTAAACAGAGGACCTCTATTTCCATACATGGGTGGGCAGTACCTTGCGTTCTGTATAGTCATTCTCATTATTTTACCTTATTCATTGATGTGGTGTGTATTTTCTTGAGTATAGAATGACAAATATAACTGTGTTGACCTGGATGACAACCTATTCACATAAGTAGAGAGTTGCCTATGCATTCTCCATCCTAGCTGAGACCTAGAACATGCACAGCACAGAAAAAAAAGGTGCAAAGACTGGCTTCTCACATCAGGGTGAATTTTTGGCAGTGCTGGGATTTGAACTTGGGGCCTAGGAGGCCCAACTGTCCAATGGGTCCACATGTGCACTCCAGCCTGTGATCCATGAAGGAACTAGGCAGTTCCCAGGAACTGAAATCGAGCCCCAGGGATGCCACAATAGACATCAATGCATCATTGAAACATGGGATGTACATTCACATCTGTGTGTGGACTGCATCGTTCATTTAGTGTAGTTATTCTCTCTATTTTGTATGCTATTCATGGATGTAGTGTGTATTTTCTTGTGTATATGATGACAGGTATAACTGTGCTGACATGGATGACAACCAATTTCCATGGCCACAGGGTGACTCATGCATTCTCCATCCTAGCTGAGACCCAGAACTTGCACAGGAAAGGAAAACAGGTGCAACGATTGGCTTCTGACATCAGGATGAGTCTTTTGGCAGTGCTGGGGTCTGAACTCAGGGCCTAGCAGGCCCAAGAGGTGAATGGTCCACGTGAGCACACCAGACTGTGAGCCACTAAGGAGCTAGGCCGTTCTCAGGACCTGAGATTGAGCCCCGAGGTGGAGGGTAGGGGGAGGGTGCACAGCAGTCATCCATTTATAAGCTGAAGATAGTATGCAAATAAGTACATATTTGTATAGAGTAGGAGAGATGGCCACCTATGATGGAATCGAATCTGCTGTGTGACTACCGATTCTTGGATCTTTCCTGACGCCTCCATTTCACAACTGATGATTATTGTCATGCTTCATCAAATCTTCATTGCAAATAAGCAATACCCCATGATTCTTGCCTGTCATTTCCTACTCCCATCACGCATGAACTACTGGTTCAAAGATGACATCAATCGCATTCCATGACTCTTCCTAGGTCCATAAACTAATATCTAGGGATCTCCCTCCATACCATTTTAATATGGTGGCTGAATTCAAGCCTCAGGCCTGGAAAACATACTCCTTATATGCATTTTAAAGATAGCACTTATACTTCCATACAGATGTTCAGTCCATATCGTGTTTGGTGTGGTAGGATTTATACTTCCATATAGATGTTCAGTCCATACTGTGTTTTGTGTGATTATTCATTTTATTTTTTGTTTTATTCATTTATTTACCATTTATTTTATTGACTCTGATGACACTTATACCATTTATTATATTGTTTATATTCTATCACAGAGTATCTAGATTTTTATATGTGTTCTCCATCATGCCTGAAACGCAGGGCTCTCCCAGAAAAGGAAAACATGTGTCACACTCAGCTTCTTAATTCAAGATTAAATTTTCACAGTGCTAGGATATGAACTCAGTGCCTAGCAGGCTCAATTCATGAATGGGTGAGTGTGAGCCTGGCAGCCTCTAGCCAATGAAGCTGTCAGGTGGTTCCCAGGTGTTCATAATGAGCCCCAGGTTTGGCCAAAACAGTGATACATGGATAGGCAGATGGTGATATACAAATAAATATATATTGGTAAAAAGTGCCAGAGCCGACTATGTATTATTGAATGACATCTACTACTTTCCTACGAACTCTTAGGTATTTATTGTATGTCCATTGAAGGAATATTATTCTTTTCATGCTTATTAAACTATTAATTAAGATCAATCAGAATCCTAGGATTCTTGCATCCAATTTTAGACTAAACCAATGCATGAACTACTTTTTCAATCAGTATTCCTATGCATAGGAACGAGTCTCTTGGGATCTCCGCCACTGGTAGGTAGGTGTCAGGACAGGGATTTGAACCTGGGGCCTATGTTGACAGGTGGGCCTATGGCTTACCTGATAGCCCGCCAGCCTTCAGCAATGGCAAGTCAGGTTCACTTTGCAGCTGTGTCATTCAGAACCAGTAGGGTCACCCTGCAAAGAAAAAAATTATAACCCCCCCCAACCCTCTGCAGCTCACTACTTTTGGTGCTGTTCCACTTTTTATTTCTTCCTGCAAGCCCTCTTGGCTTGGGATCCCAGGATTGGCTTTGGGTCAAGACGCTGCAGCCCAGCCTAGGGATATCAAAGCTCAGGCAGTGTTGCCATGATCTGAGTTCAAAACCCGTGGTTGGCAAAAAAAGAACAAACAAACAAATAAATTATTTATTTATTTATTTAACTAAATTTAAAAAATAAAGCTTCCTGATTTGGAATTTCTGCTAGTTTTATTTTCTATCCTGGGATTTGAACTCAGGGTCTTGGTAAATCCATACCAATGTGAGGCAAGGTGCAGTCACCACTACTTTAGTTCAAACCCTGTGCCAAGCCAAAATTTAAAATTAAGTCACTGATTTTGGCAGGGGGAGGTAGTTGTGGAAATGGGAGGGAAGGGATAGTAGGGGGAAAACAAAGGAAGAGGCAACAATGCTCAATAGGAAATGTACTCATTACTTTGCTCATATAACTGTAACCCCCTGTACATCATTTTTACAATAAACATCATACAAAAAATAAACAATTTAGTGCTCAGAGAAGGACTTTGGGGGTAAGGGAAAGATGTCTGAATAGCTGTACAAAATTCTACACTGCTTTTTTTTGAAATGTTCAGTATGGAACTGAATAAACATAAGTGCTTTCATCAAAAAAAATTGTCACTGTCTTGGAAATGGGGCCAGTATTTCTGCCATTGCTGGGATTTGATCTTACATTCCAGGTAACTCTTTTGCACCATGGGTAAAGGCAAAGCTTACAGTCCTTGAGGAAAACAAATTCAGGCTATAGTTCCCAAGGCCTGCAGTAAGGCCCTGCAATGGAAAAATATTTATGATATATACTTACATATGTATGTTTATTACATATTATTATTATTGTCATTGTTTTTTATTTTTATTTTATTCATTTATTCGTTGTTTAATGTATTTAGTATTATTACATACATACATAATATTTATTACATTTTGTACATCTATTATAAAATTATACACAATAATTTAGGACATTGAGTCATTTTTCATTAATACTTTTTTAAGTGTTGAAATATGATACATAATGAAATGGAGTCATTTGTCACAGTCATCACATGTTTACAATGTGTCCCCAGTATGAGCTTTGTCTTATTCATTTTTGGACAACTTCCTATAGGGATTTCTTTAGATGATTTATACTCAGAGGCTTTTTCTTGAGGATAGGCAAGTTGAGGGATAAAATAGTAAGAGTGAAGCTGGGAATGTGGCTTATAGGTAGAGAGCTTGCTCAGCATGCATGAATACCAAGGTTTAAATCCTCAGTGCCACATACTCAGAAAAAGCCAGAGTCTGTGGAATGGCTCAAGTGGTAGAGTGTTATCCTTGAGAAAAAGAAGCTCAGAGACAGTACCCCGGGACCTATGTTCAAGCCTCAGCACTGGCAAAAACAATAGGCCAGATGCCGGTGGCTCACACCTACAACCTTAGCTAATCAGGAGGCTGAGACCTCAAGACCACAGTTGAAAGACAGCCTAGCCAAGGAAAGCCTGTTAGACACTTACCTCCAATGAACCACCAAAAGACCCCACATGGAGCTGTGACTCAAGTGGTAGAGTGTTCACCTTGAGCTGAAGGGCTTAGGGATAGTGCCCAGGCTTGAGTTCGAGACACATATCTGGGAAAAAAAGTGAGGGTTAATCAAAATACTTTTCCTATTTGTTAATTATGAGAACATTTTCTGGAAAATGAATGCTAGTGTACATCATCAGAATTGGAGTCAGAGCTCAATGTTCAAGTATAGCAGATTCATATGCTCAGGCTCTCTGTCTTTAGCATTATAACCTTGCTTTCTACAGGGTTCTGAAAGATCCAATGTTGAAAAGGTTAATATGCTCCCCAAGCCCTTTATGATGAGCAGTTGACTTGTATTTTCAATGTCATTACAGTTCTGAACTTAGCAGAGCAACAGAAGCTCATGCTTGTCAACCTCGCTTAGCAGTCTGAGGTCTGAGGATCACAGGGTGAAGACAGCCAGGGCAGGAATGTCTATGAGGCTCTGACTTCCACTTCACCACAGACAAAGCAGAAAGGGACTCATGTGGCAGAGCGCTAGCCTTAAGCCAAAGGAGCCCAGGGACAGAGCCTAGATCCACAATTCAAGCCCAAAGACCTGCAAGACATTTAAAGCAAAGGACAGAAAAAGAAGGAAAAAGCCAGTAACTCCCTTTGGGTTTGATCAATCTATTTCTGTCTTGGAAGCTCCTGAGGAGCTAGCAGGACAAGGACCAAAGAAGGACATGGACTAGGAGAGCAGGCCGAGTTCAAGGTTCAAGTGTAGCAGATCCATCTGCCCAGCCACTCACGTGAAGATTGTAATCATCTTGTGTCCTCCAGTGGGCTTCCGAAAGATCACATGTTCAAGAATTCCTGGGTTTCCCTTGGTGATGAGAAGTTACTTGCATTCTAAATGTTCTTAGAGTTCTCAAGCTATAAAAGCAGGAAAGAAACATCATTGACCCATCCTGCTAGCAGGAAGAACTCCAATGTAACACTTTATTTGAAGGACAGGAAACAGTTTCAAAAAAACAGGCTAGGTGCAGAGACCTAGGCCTGCAGGATTAGAAGGCAGAATGTATACACTCAACAGGGAAGTGAGCTGCAAAACCACTTCATTCATTCCAGGCACAGCCAGCAATGGGGGGAAACCTGAAATATTTGTTAGAGTCACACCAGGGTCAGGCTTTTCTCAGCCTCTTCAAACAATGACTAATTATCCTTCCTCCTTCAGGTGAAGGGAGCCTCAGGCTATCTTTAGGTTACCAATAGAGAGCCAGTTTAGTAGGGGAGAGGGGAGGAACAGAGAAGAAAAATACTGCTTTTTGGTCTTAGGGAGTAAGGTTCTTGACTCTCTATCTGTCAGATTTAAAGGCCCTTCTACCTCTGCCAGTCCATTCTCCTTCCTTCATTCTCCACATCATTAATGTACATCCCCAGTCCAAAGAGAGGCAGGGCCCTTTCTCTTCTGCCTCCAAGCATGTGAGCTAAAACTTGGCTCTGCCCTCTTGACTCTCGGGCCCTCCACTGCCTGAGAAGTGGGAGAGAGACAGTCTTCCTGCTCTGTGGTTATGTGAAGGCGATGCTGGTTTCCTGGCATACTGCAGAAGGCCTCATGGTGGGGAAGTGTTCCCTTCTTTCCTACTGACATCCAAGACCAGATTCACCTATCATCTGTCTATCTATCTATCTGTCTCTCTTTCTCTCTCTCTCTCTCTCTCTCTCTCTCTCTCTCTCTCTCTCTCTCTCTCTCTCTCTCTCTCTGTCTCTGTCTCTGTCTATCTATCATCTATCTATCTATCTATCTATCTATCTATCTATCTATCTATCTATCTATCTATCTATCTATCTATCTATCTATCTATCTATCTATCTATCTAACTATCTGTCTGTCTGTCTGTCTGTCTGTCTGTCTGTCTGTCTGTCTGTCTGTCTGTCTGTCTGTCTATGTGTCTGTCTGTCTGTCTACCTACCTACCTACCTGGTATCTCTTTGGCAGTTCTTGGGCCGAACTCAAGGCCTGGGCACTGTCTCTAGCACTCTGCTACTTGAGTCACAGCACCAATTCTGGCTTTTTCTGTGTATATGCTACTGAGGAATCAAATCCAGGGCTTCTTGCATGCTGGGCAAACACTCTCTCACTAATCCACATTCCCAGCCCCCTCATCTTTTTCTTAATGGTAGTTTTTACATAAGTATGCTACCATTTTTCGTCCCCAAGTTAATTTTTCTGAATGGCTGTAATAACTATGAACCCTGATCTTCTCTTCCCCTGCCTGATTTGTGACTGTTCCTGTGTTGGCCTCATAATAAAATGTAAATAAAGGCTGCTGAGAGCTTAAGTGTGCATCATATAAGGATGCAGGCGGGGAGCCCCGGAAGAGAAAAGTGATGTGGGCCTGAAATGAAGAGAATGCTGCAGTATGCGCAATGAGCATATCTGAAAAATAAATCAGTAAGTAAAAGCAGAAGCATTGCATAGGGTCTGTTTGCACTCAGGGAAGTAATATACACACATAAGTTGGTAGGAGGACACTGATACATAACTTGGCCTTCTCTTGTGGGCATCCCAGGGCTTAAACACAGGGCCCAATGCATTCCTGAGCTGTTTTGCTCAAGGCTGAGGCTCTACCACCGCCACAGCTCCACTTCCAGCCATCAGGTTGATAACTGAACATAAGCGCATCCCAGGCTTTACTGCCTGCTCTGGACAGTATCTCCGGCTTGGCTTTATCTCTCAAAGCTGGAGCTCTACCCTCTGGGCCACTGCTCCACTTCGGTTTTTCTGGTGGTTTATTGGAGATAAGAGGCTCACAGACTTTCCTGCTCAGGCTGGCTTTGAATGGTGATCTCCTGAGGAGGATTAAGCGGCTTTCCTTAGGGATTCACTGAGAAGCCGCTCCACACAAACCTTTAGTCTAAATCTCAAGAGGTTCTAGAGAAAAACAGAAACAGGAAGATGCTTCTAGTGTGTTCTAGATACTTAAGGGTGTAGACAAAAAAAATTCATAATTTTATAGACAAAGGGAGCAATGCAGACAGTATGAAAATCGCTCAAGTTTTCAGTCCTCTCGTCCTGAGACAGTAAGTTCACTGCAGCTCAATGCTAAGTGACTGAACTGGCATGGCCTGTGGACATTTGCTCCAAAATCCTGGGACACTCATTTCTCATTTTTGGCTTCAAACCTGTAGCCAGAGGGGAAGATAAGGAGAGAAAATCCTTCTCAGAGAAGGCAGCTATAAAGAACATTGGGTAGTTTACTTATAAATTCAAACCATTGGAATGACCCTGTTAAGAAGTCAGATGTCCAGAGTAAAAAATGAAGAAGAAAAGAAAGGCAGGTGCCAGTGGCTGCTGACTGTAATTCCAACTCCTCAGGAGGCTAAGATGTAGAGAACCTTAGTTTGAATCCAGCCAGTGTAGGAAATTTGACACTATTATATCTATGAGATCAGAGAAAAACCCAGAAATGGGGCTGTGAATTTTAATGCACTACCTCTGAGCAAAAGGAGTTCAGGGACAATGGCTAGGGTTAATGTCCAACCCCAGGACCTGCCCCCCACCAAAAAAGAAAAAGACGGTGTAGCTCTATGTATTTGTATATGGATGGATGTATCCCTATAGGTGAATCTCCAGAGTAGCTATGATGAATGGCACTGAACTAGGAAATTTGTTTTCAGTACAATGATTTCATAGCACAGACAGGGCTTTCAAGACATTGCATATTCTGAGGCTCCCCTCACTGTTCCCAGTGTAGCCTGAGGGTTTCTCTGCATCCCAGGCCTGTTGGAAGAAGTCTCTCATTGTCTGGACAGGCAGACAAAAAGCCTCACTCCTGTACAGCTGTGTAACAAACAACTCCATCTGGGCCAATTAGTGAGGATGAGTGTGGGTAGGCTCTGAAAGTCAGGGAAAAAAAGGCCTCTTTGTACCACAAGCTATCTCGCTCACCAGTGCTCTGTTTTGACAGGAAGCCTTCATTTATGCCACCACCCTTGGCAGGCCAAATTTCCTGCACTTATCTTGCCTTTGTGAGACTAAATTCCGGTGTTCAGATACATTGTTCAATATAATTCAGGAGTCCTTCTGGCGGACAACTAGGGCACTGAACCTATTGAAATGTTTAATTGCAGGCAATGATGGGCCTATGATGCCTCTCCAAAGTTTCTGGAACCTTGGGAAATCAAGCACATGTCGGATATCACAACGCTTCTTATCATCTAGGGCTGGTGAAACTCATCAGGTTTTGAAATATTTGACCTGTCCTAGTTGGGCTCTGGGTGGCTAGGTTTTGGGGTTGAACACAGGGACTGAGTGCTGAACATGAGCTCAGTGCAGAAGCCCAGTGCTCTACCATTTGGTGTCACAGCTTCACTTCTGGTCTGTGTGTGTGTGTGTGTGTGTGTGTGTGTGTGTGTGTGTGTGTGTGTGTCCATGTGCATTCGTGCATACACCAGTCCTGGAGATTGAACTTAGGACCTAAGCAGTGTACCTAGTTTCTCTTGTACAAGGATATCTCTCTCCCACTTGAGCCACAGAGACACTTCAGGCTTTTTTCTAGTGATGTGGTCCTGAGAAATCATGCCCAGGGTTTCATATATGCAAAGCACTCTACCCCTAAGGCCCATTCCCAGCCCTCTGCTTCAGGTTTGTTAGTTTGTTTCTGTGTTTTTCTTGTTGTTGTTGTTGTCTGTTGTAGCAGTTAAAGTCTGGACCTGGGTGCTGTCCCTGAGTTCTTCAGCTCAAGTCTTGTGCTCTACCACTTGAGCCACAGCACCACTTCAGGTTTCCTTGTGGTTCGTTGGAGTTAAGTGTCTCAAGGACTTTCCTGCCCAGCTTAGCTTTGAACCATGATCCTCAGATCTCATCCTCCTGAGTAGCTAGGATGACAGGCATGAGCCACAAACACCAAACTTCACTTCAGGTTTCGTAATGGTCAATGGAGATAATAGTCTCCTGGGACCTTTTGTGTCTGAGATAGTTTGGAACCCAGATCCTCAGATCTCAGCTACCTGAGATGGCAGGATGACAGACCTCAGCTATAGACCCCTAGGCAGTGGCACTCTGCTGCAAGCGGTTCCTTGGCTCCATGTGGTAGAGGGCTATCCTGAGCCCAGAGGTAAGGGTCAGTGCCTAGGCCCCAAGTTCAAGGTTCATGACTGAGTAAAAATAGAACAAAACAATTGTCTACATGAGACAACTCACTAGCCATCAGTAATACATAATTTTGTCCATAACATGGGGACACATCTGAGCCACAATATTCTTTTTTTAATCAAACTCCTGTTTTTCTTTATTGTGAAAATACCGTACAGAGGGGTCACAATTACATTGGCAAAGTATTGAACACAATTTTTAGTAAGCATTGTTGCCTCCTCCTTTGTTTCCCCTTCCTATCCCTTCCCCCTCACTCCCCACCCCCCAAGTTGTAAAGTTCGTTTTTAGACATAATGAATTGTACATCTCATTGTGGCAATGGGTCCACCTGTATCCCTATTTAAACAATTTGCTTTTTCCCTTCCCCTCCATTAATTATACCAACATCAAATACAGTGAAAACGGGGGTTATACTGTTGGGGAGAGACCTACAAAGCAACAAATAAATCATCTTATTAATATGTTAGAAACAACCACATGAAAGAAAAAACATTTGAATCCTTATGGTGTGGTTCATTTCGCCTAAGAGCAACATATCTGACATTTTCTGCTTTTTCAGGCATATACTAGTTATTGCAAATAAGGAAAACCATGGGACATATGTTTCTTTGGGCCTGTCTTACTTCACTTAATATAATTTTTTCCAAGTCTTTCCATTTCCTAACAAATGTGGCAATGTCATTTTTTCTTATGGAGGCATAGAATGTGATATATATATATATATATATATATATATATATATATATATATATATATATATATATATATCACATTTTTTGTCTGCAAAATCATCTCAGTTGTGGAGATCTTACAAGGACCGGATGAATGAATGTGCCCTATGAAGGACACAGCACGTGACAATCTTTGCATGACTCAACACACAGCACCCAATGCAGGACTCAGCACACTGCAACCTGTAAAGGACTCAGCACATAGCACCCTGTGCAAGACTCAGCACAGAGCACCCTATGAAGGGCTGAGCACATAGCTCTATTCCACAAATTGTCATTAGAATTAGGGTGGTTTCATCAGTATTACCCCTCTTTGAGGAACATTTCACAAACCACACAAGATTACATCTAATGGTTTAGAGGGGTGTTTTTTTTGTGGGGGGTTAACCATGGGGCTTGAACTCAAAGCATGTGGATACTGTTCTAATAACATTTGCTCAGGGCTAGAGCTCTGCCACTAGGAGCCACATTTTAAAGAGTCTAACAGACTTCCTACCAGGGCTGGGTTTTAAAGCTCCCAAACAGTTAGGATGATGGGGTTAAGCCAGCCTTCAGCATCTGGTTCCGTGCAGCTGGGTTGCAGCGGTTTACATATAGCTAAGTCAGGTTAGGTGGCAGCTGTCAGCACCAGACTCCTAGCTTGCTCTGTGCTGATGTATTTGAAGTCCTGTCCTTATATCATTGCAGGTAGAACATTCTACCTTTTTTTGGCGGCAGTCCTGGGGCTTGAGTAAGGGCTTAGAAAATGTCCCTAAGTGTTGGTGCTCCAGGCTAGCATTTAATTGATTGAAAAACAGCAGAACTTCTGGATTTTCTGTTTATGTGGCACTGAGAAATCCAACCCAGGGCTTCTTGCTTACTAGGCGAGCACTCAACCACCGAGCCCCAGGAGTGAACGAGGTATAAATGGGTAGAGCTTCCTGTATATAAGTATTATATACACAAAAAGATAGATGTCTGTATATTATTGAATTATAGATAATATTACTACCAATTATTAGGTTTTAAATTATGTCTCCATTTAATGATGTGTCCCAGTTGAACAATTAATAAAGCATTAATAATTACTCAATATCCTGTTATTATTTATCATATATGTACATACATCCATACATATAATCACATATTTTATAAATGAGACAAATTAAATTATGCATCGTGTGTTACTACCCATTATTAGGTATTTAATTATGTCTGCATGTAATTTTTATTCTCTTAATGCTCAATAAAATATTAATTAAACTTAATCCAAGTCCTATAATTATTGCGTTGAATTTTATCCCAGAATGATTCACTACTAATTCAATCTGTTTTTCTTCCACCTATGTCATTTCTTACCTTTATGACATCCTATTGCATAGCATATAGATTTGCATACAATTTATACATCCTACCTGTCACCGAGCACTTTCAAAGAAGAGGAAAACGTGTCACACTCGGCTTCTCACTACAAGATTACATTTTTGGCAGAGCTGGTATCTAAACTCAGGGCCTAGAAGGTTCAGTTCATGAATGGGTGACTGCCAGCACAGCAGCCTCTAGCCAATTCAGCTGCCAGGCAGTTTCCAGGCCCTGAGATCGAGCCCTGTATATTGACTCCATATTGCACTTAGTGTAGTTATTCATTTCATTTTTTGTTTTATTTTATTTATTTACCATTTATTTTTATTGACTGTTATTACACATGAAACATTTACTACATTTATTACATAAGATATAGATTTTCCTATGTATGAAACTTCACACCTGACACCCAGGACTTTCACAGAAAAGGAAAACATGTGTCACCATAGGCTTCTTACTCCACCATTCAATTTTTCTGAGGGCTGGCATCTGCACTCATAGCCTACATGGCCCAATTCATGAATGGGTGAGTGTCAGCACACCAGCCTGGGGCATATAGAGCTTACAAGAAGTTCCCAGCACCTGAGATCAAGCCCCAGGGGTTGACAAAATAAGAAGAGATTGACATGCAGATGGTACTACACAAATAAATATAGATCTTTAAAGAGTGCCAGAGATGTCTATACATTCTTCAGTTATATAAACTACATTCCTAGCAATTCTTGGGTATTTATTATGCCTCCATGTAATTAATATTTTCATTTCCATCCTTAATGAAATATTGATTAAATCAACTACTGTCCTGAATCTATTGTGTCCATGTAATTAATAGTATTCTTTTAATGTGTCAAAAAATATCCATTAAAATCCATTGGCCTCTTAAAATCACTCTGTTTAATTTTATAGTATTATCATTAAGGAACAACTAATTCAACCTTGACATTCATAACCTTCTATCGGTATTCCTATGTATAGGAACCAGACTCTTAGGATCTCCCTGCATTGGTAGGGGTCAGGACCAGGCTTCGAACACAGGGCCTATGTGGCCGTGTTGGCCTATGGCTTCCTTGGTAGCCTGCCAGACTTCAGCAATGCCAGGTTAGAAACACTTTTCAGCCATGTCATTCAGACCCAGTATGGTCACCTTGCAAAGAAAACAAATGTAAAACCGGCAGCCATCTGCAAGTTGCTGATTTGCTTTTTGTTTTTTGTTCTTGTTTTGGTTTTTCTTTTGTAAAAATACTGTACAAAGGGTTACAATTACATGGGCAAGATAATGAGTACATTTCTTATCCAACATTGTTGCCTCCTCCTATGTTTTCCTTCCCATCTCTTCCCATACCTTCCCTTACCCCTTAACAGAACCTCCCCCCCCCCCAGCAATGTTGCAAAGTTCGTTTTTTGACATAATGACTTGTACATCTCATTGTTGCAATGGGTCCACCTGCATCCCTATTTAAACAAGACCCTCAGGTTATATTTTATTTTTCCATTTGGAGTGTGAATGCAGGCCCTGAGATCATAAGCAGCATCTTGAAGTGTATGGACAGCTGTATTGAGCTACAAGACTCACCTCAGAAAACAAGCAGAGGAAGTGGGATGCAAAATACACAATCTGAACCAATAGATCTATAGGTGACTGAGAGTCAATTTCCACATTAAAGGCATGAATACAAGGGTGAGTCCATTTGAAGAGAGGTTTCCAACAATTTCATGGGACCCCATGGACAAGCCTGGCAGGAAGACACGTGTGTGTGTGTGTGTGTGTGTGTGTGTGTGTGTGTGTGTGTGTGTGTGTGTGTGTGTGCCTGAAGGCTGGTCAGGGGCTCAGGCTTCTCTACCACTTCATCCACAGCTCCACTTCTGGCTTTTTTGGTAGTTGATTGGAGATGAGATTCTGATGGACTCTCCTACCAAGGCAGGCTTCGACTGTGATATTCAAATCCCAGCCTCATGAGTAGCTGGTATTAAAGAAGTGAGGCACTGGAACCTGTCAGGAATCCTCTTAAATACCAGAGCTATTCTTAGGGAGACAGGAAACACCTCAGTCCAAAAGATGGTGTTGTTTTCATGTTTTAAAAGAAAAAATGCACTCAATACTAAAGTATGAAGGAAAGAAAACAGCAAACTTTCATAAATCTGGCGTTGTGAAAGCCCATCAGACATGAGTCTTTCATATAGGAATCTATGTGGCAACATTGAGACTCATCCATGTGGTCATGTGAACTGGTTGAAGACCTATTCTCACACTGACATACCTTCAAAAGTCTGGGATTCTGCTCTGTGGAAGATGTTTCCCAGTCACACTTGTAAGTCTCTTAGTTTTTCACACTTCTCATCCCTCATTCTTAGTATTCACCAAGTATCTTTTCCATTGCTGCTCCAGAAGGTGTTTTCAATGTCACTGTAAGGATTAATCTAATAAGAGAAACATGTTTGAAGAACTTTAATACTTATATTAATAATATCATTACTAATAAAGAGTATTATTCAAGAACTACTTTAAGATAAATAAAACATGATTTGGAGCAGTTATGTAGTTTGAATATTAAATATGATAACACACATATATTCCTAGGCCATTACAAATCTGTAGTTACTGCAATCTTACAATACATATATTCTTAAGAAAGAAAAAGTGTTGATAAGATAAGCAACCCAGTAGTTGTTGAATGAGATAAATATAGTGAGGACTTCTGTTGAGCTAGTACACACTGGTTCTTGCTCTGAAAGCATCACCTATCTGTTCTGAGAGCCAGTCAGGCTTAAGTAGGACACATGCTTCCGGATGACAGACCTGCCTGGCATTCACTGCCTAAGTCCATTCAGGCCCACAGACCATAGGAAATATAGAACAACCTTCAGAACAGTCATCCTGACTTTAAAGCTCAAGCCTAGCTCATCAGCAGACTGATGTCTGAGGATTGTGGTTCAAAGTCACCCTGGGCAGCAAAGTCTGGAAGACCCTTATCTCCAGTTAACCACAAAAAAGCCACAGTGGGAGGGATAAACTGAGAGCAAGGGAAGGGGTGTAATTATCCCCCAAAAATGTATTCATTACCTGACAACTGTTTAATTTAACTGACTTAACTGTTACCCCTCTGAACATCATATTCCTAATAATATTTTTTAAGAAAATGAAAGATGAGGCTGGGAAGGTGGCTCAATGGTAGAGTGCTTGCCTTGCATTCATGAGGCCCTGAATTCAATTCCTCAGTACCATATAAGCAGAAAGAAAGCTGGAAGGGACGCTGTGGCTCAAGTGGTAGAGCACTAGCCTTGATCTGAAGAGATGAGGGACAGTGCCCAAGCCCAGAATTCATGCCCATAACTGACAAAAAATAAAGAAAAGGCAATAAAAAAGGAAGAGTATTGCTGCCAGGCTCAGTGGCCAAGCCTGTAATCCTAGCTATTCATGAGGCTGAGGATCAGTGATTGAAGCCAACTTGGGTAGGAAAGCCTATACGAATTTTATCTCAAATTATGTACAAAAAAAATCTAGAAGTAGAGTTGTGGCTCCAGTGGTAAAGCAGTAGACTTGAGGGGAAAAACAAACTACAGGTATAGTATCCATTTCCTGATTGCAAGCCCCAGAAAGGCACAGAATAAAAGAAAGAAAGACACTATGAACTTGGTTTATCTGTACCTGAGATGTCTTTGTTAGAGACAATTATGGACTGAAACTCTGAACAGGGCATACTAGGTCTGGCATTTTTTCTGCACAAACTGTGTGCACAACCATCTTAAGTCCTTCGCTATTCTATAGTTGCAGGTTGCATTATCTTCTCACCATGGAATAGGTCCAGTATTTACTTTCCCTAGGGTACCTGCTTCCTTGTCTTCTGCTCTTTACTCATGGACAGCAGTATTTTAACTGAGAATGCAAGGAGGAGGATTGGCAATGCCTTGAAAAAGGGAATTTTCTAGAAGTGGGTGAGACGGTGGTGATAATGCCCAGGACCAGGTGAACATTTTGGTGATGATTGGGCATGGTGTGTCATTCTTTATCAATATGCTGAGGGGCCATGGACATGAAGAGGAGGCCTCAATGCCTCCTGGGGTCATTCAGACTACATAGATATAAGCCAGCTAATCTTCCTCTCACTTTCCCAGCATGGAGTTATGGGTCCTGCCGGTCAGGGGACTCATGCCCAAGTATGGACAGCTATCCACACAACATCCAGTTGTGTCCTCTACATTGTTACTACATTGAGAGCAGTGCAGCACAAATCACATGGAGCATGTCTAAATCATTAAAGGGATGGGAAAGTGGTTCTATGTTATATGGACCAAGACAGACAGAGAACACCATATAAATTCCCTTTCAGAGACCCCCCTTCTGTTCAATGGCCAAGAAAACATACAGGAAAACCTGCAGAAGGAGGAGCTATGTTCCTAACCTGGACCCTTCACTGCATGATTTCCCAAAGATTATGGATACAATGAAACTAAATCTCTCCAAGATGATGCACGAAGTCTCTCAGAGACCATTGCCCACATCTGTGAGGAGAGCATAGGAGGTAAAATGGACTGTCAGGGGAGGGGAATAGCCACAGAGTGTCTCCATGACATCTCTGGCATCCAGTATTCAGATAATTAGGGAACGGTTATGAAAGCCTATTTGGTGTGGATAGTGAATCATTGCAGCAGGTGGCACAGAGGATGGGAAAGCGAGTTGAGGAGTACATGGGTCACATCAAGTCCCAAGATGTGCAGATCTACCATCAAGAGAGCTGGACATTATGTTGGATATGTTACATGATAGCCTTTGCTAATGCCATCTTAGACACGTGTTATACTACAGCGACTCTGCTGTCTACTACCACAAATGCATGGAAGAGAGATAGAAACTTGATACAGTTGCTGACATCACCAAGATCATCCTAAGGAAGAACTTCATAGACATTATCATCTGATTGTGTGTGGGGTCTGGGGTGGGGAGGGTGTATGTGTGGACACTAGGGATTCAACTCTGGGCCTGGACAGTGCCCCTGAGCCTCTTTTGCTCAAGGCTTGTACTATAGCTCTTAAGCCACAGCTCCACTTTCAGCTTTTTTGATATTTTATTGGAGTCTCATAAGTATTTACTTACAAGGTAAACTTTAATTATGAGGTGATATGATTTTAAGGATGATATACTACTATGCAAATGCAATAAATAAAAATGGGAGGTAAAAAGACACTCTAAGGAGTATATAGGAAGTTTTATGAAATCCATGAAAGTATATCTTAAAAAAGTGTTATTAGTGACTTAAACAGCAGTGCTAAATTTTTTGTCCTGGATAAATGAATGCAGTCAGTTATTTCTGTTTAAATGTATAATGTTATTTTTCTCTTTTTACTGTTTGTAATCTATACTATTAATATTAATAGGTGTAGGAGACTCGAGCTGAGCTGTTGAACCTGGAAAAGGTTTGAGAGGTTGGAACACCACCTCAATAGTACTCAGAAAGCTGAGAGCTGACCATGCAAAGGTTAAAACACAGCTCTGTGAAGTAAGCCAGGCCCAAAGTTATTTGAAATAACTAGTATATGTCTGAGACAAACAGAAACTGTCAGACAAGTTGATGTTAGGTGAAATGAACCCCAAGATAAGGATTCAAATTTTTTTTCTTTCTTGAGATTGTTTCCAACATATTTATAAAATGATTTCTTTGTTGCTTTATATGTACCTCCCCCATGGTATTAGCCCTGCTTTTACTGTATTTGATGTTGGTATAATTTGTGGAAAGGAAGGGAAGAAAAACAAATTGTTTAAATAGGGATACTGGTGGACCCATTGCAACAATGAGATATACAACACATTATGTCGAAAAGCAAACTTTACAACTTTGGGGGGGGTAGGAAGAGCGGGAGGGAGGGGTGGGGGGAGGAATGGGGGGAGGGATGGGAGATGGAAAGGGATAGGAAGGGAAAACAAAGGAGGAGGCAACAATGCTTGATAAGAAATGTACTCATTATCTTGCCCATGCAATTGTAACTCCTCTGTATGGTATTTTCACAATAAAAACCAATCAATAAATAAATATATAAATAGGGTTACAGGTAACCCATTACAACAATGAAATGTATAAGATGTTATGTTGAAAAACAAACTTTACAACTTCAGTGGGGGGTGGAGGGAGAGAAGGGGGGTTGAGAGGGGAAAGGATGGTAAGGGGAAACAAAGGAGGAGGTAATAATGCTTGATAAGAAATGTACTTACTATCTTGCCAATGTAATTGTAACTCCTCTGTATGGTATTTTCACAATTTTACAAAAAAGCACAGCTCTGGAGAGGGTTAAGCTATTGCCCCCTTCCATAGTGCTTTAAAGGCCTTGAAGCCTGGGAGGTAAAAGAATTGACAACTTAACCTAGGAAGCTAGATAAAATAGACCAAATGTCTGGATTTTCTCTGGGTTGCATTCTCCTTTCTCAAAACAAAAAGGGAACCAGTGTTTCTCAGTCACTGTGGTGGCTCTGATTGCAATATAGAAGCTTCATTTTTGCATGTATCCATGGTAACCTTCCCAGTGTGAATTCAAATAAATATGATTGCTTGTGTGACCTGGGGCCCAGGTGCCAGTAAGCCTTGGGACCCAAGGTCCTCATTGATTTTTTTTTCTTTTTCTCTATACCTGTCTGGTATTTTCTAATTTTCTTCAGCTTGGTATCCTATTGCACTGCCTTGGGTTGCAATTAGCAACAAATATGAATATTCTTGAGTTGTAAAACATAAAAGACTTACAAACTTTCTTATCCCAGATGGCTTCAAACCACAATCCTCAGATCTAAGCCTTCTGAGTAGGATTACAGGCATAAGCCACTGGCAACCAGCAGGCATCTGAAGACTTGATGTCAGTGAGATCTTTCTTGGGGAATGTCTGCACATCTCAGTCCTCCTCAGCTCTGTTGCCCAAACAGAGTCAAACACTTTCACTCCTTTATGTTCAAAATCCTTGAAGTTAGTGAACTGACTTGCCTGCCATGTACCTCCTTTCTATAAATACAATAGTGGGTTTTACTTCTTACCATCGATTAACTAAATTAACTGGGATCCACACAGAGGTGACATTTCCTTTTCTGGATTGCACACCGTACACCTATGTTTTACTTTATCTAATAAAGTTAACATAACTTACCTTGTTTGAGGTTTCTTAGTTCCCATATTTCTTCCTTCTCATCCCTCTTTCCCTTGCACAGAGGGAAGAACCATTTGGAATTGTGAAGAGTGAGTTTTTAGTCATTTTCTGAAAAGCTTTGCCAATGGATCCTGATTTCCAAGTCCTGAGTAACTGGCCTGTAAAGCCTTGTTCTTTAATCTCTCCTCAGCTGACACAAATGACCATATATATCTTAAAAAGGCTTTGGGAAATGAGTTCAGGTTATCAGTTAGGAATCCTTATTACCTGGTCACTGCGCATAAGTTGTTTTTGTTTTTTGTTTTGTTTTGTTTTGTTTGAATAGTGTACAATTAGTACCAGAATTAGACTTCCAAGTATTGTTTTTAAATTCAAAGCTAGCAGGCTCTCTTATTTGAACCACAGATCAACTTCTGCCCCACTCTCTTTATCTTTTGGTGGTAAATAGGACAGAAGTGTCCCACAGGAATTCAAGGGCACTACACAGTATCCTCAAATCTGAGGACTGTGGTTCACAGCCAGCCTGGGCAGGAAAGTCAATGAGCCTCCTATTCCCAACTAATCAGCAAAAAGTAGTGGAACTGTGGCTGAAGTGGCAGAGCAGCAACCTTGAGCATAAAAAAAGCTAAGATAAAGCTAAGAAAAAAAAGTTTTAAAAAAGGTAAGTGAAAAACAGTTCTAGCACTAAGACAACCACAAAATAAATTTTTAAAAAAGTACAAGAGAGCACAAAGAGTCTTAAAAATGATAAAAATTAACAAGAAACTGGTGGCTCACACTTGAAATTCTAGCTACTCAAAACACTGAAATTGAGCATTACTATTCCAAGCCAGCCAGGACAGGAAAGCCCATTGTGTGTGTGTGTTTGTGTTTGTGTGTGTGTATGTGTGTGTGTGTGTGTGTGTGTGTGTGTGTAAAAAGCCCATTGTGTGTGTGTGTGTCTGTGTGTGTGTGTGTCTGTGTGTGTGTGTGTGTGTGTGTGTGTGTGTGTATGAGTGTGTGTGTTCCTTTCTGGGATATGATCTAGAAGTTTTTGCTTGACCATTTCCAATCTTTTGGAGGTTAATTTGAGATAAGAATCTCATGAACTTTCCCTGTCCTCTGACAATGAACCGCAATCAGTATAATTCAGGACCTTGTGGGAGTGTCTATACTTACCTCCTACTAACCACCAAAACCAAAAAATGAACCAAATTGCAACTGTTACTAAACTTTTAGAGCATTCTATCCTTCAGCAAGATTGGTGAGGCCCTAAAAACAAGACAGAGAACCAACAAATAAATAAATGTATGTGAAGAAGAAAAGAGCCAATTAGTTTTTTATAATATAGACTCATATCTTTAATCCAAGCTGAAATGTAAAGATTACAGTTCGAATCCAGCCTGGGCAGGAAAGTCCAACTAACTTCTTTTTGAGTGTGCTAGACATGGGCTTGAACTTGAGGGTTTTTACTCAAGTTTTAAAATACTACTTCCTGTCTCATGTGGTTAATTGGAGATGAGTCTGATGGACTTTCTAGCCCAGGCTGGCTTTAAACTGTAATCCTTAGATTTTAGGATACTGTGTAGTGCCTTGGTTCCCATGGGACTCTTATCTACTATTAACCACTAAAAGAAAAATAGAGGCGGAAGTTGAGCTGAGGCTCAAGTAGTAGAGCCTGCTAGCTTTGAAATGAAAAACAAAATACCCAAAATAAAACAAAACAACCCTCATAGAGAGTCACTAGGCCATGAATTCAAGCCTCCCCTCCCCCCCAAAAAAAACCCTCAGGAGTTGAGTTTTTGTTCCTGCTAGCTTTGAGCAAAAAACAAAAGGCCAAAAATCTCATGGACAGTGAAGTAGTGTGGCCTAAATGTAGAGCCTGCTAGTTTTGATCTAAAAAAAACAAGCCAGGTGCCTCTGGCTCATGCCTGTAATCCTTGCTACTCAGGAAGCTTAGATCTGAGAATCACATTTGGAAGCCAGCCTCGGCTAAAATGTCCCCTGGTGACTTTTTTTTTTTCCAACTAAATAGAAGTGGCACTGTGTCTGAAAATAGTAGTGTACCTGCTGTGTCCCTGACAGACAGTTCCTAGGCATTGAGTTCAAGCCCCCAACTGACAATATCAATAAATTAATTAATTAAATACTGAGCATAAATGAGTAGGCCCTAATAATAAAGGACATGAACTTTGAAAAAGGGGGAAGGGACAATCAAATAAGTGAAAAGGTGGAAAAGGAGCTATTAAGGCTTTCTAAATCAAAACTGTAAGTCTACCTGCTCAGATTACTGAAAACTGAGGACTTTGGTTCAAAGCCAGCCCAGGCAGGAAAGTACAGGAGACATATTTTACTGTGTTCAGTATGGGGGCTTGAACTTGCTATGTTTTGCTCATGGCTACAGGTCTACTTCTTCCAACCTCTTGGTGGTTATTAGAGATAATTGTCTCATTGACTTTCTTGCCCAAGACTGGCATTGAACCATGATTCTCAGATTTCAGTCCTTTCTGTAATGCTCTTGACTTTCTATTGATATTCTAATCTCCTATTAATCACAAAAAATGCAAAAG
The DNA here is from genome assembly GCF_024711535.1 of Dipodomys merriami. Classification (NCBI taxonomy): domain Eukaryota; kingdom Metazoa; phylum Chordata; class Mammalia; order Rodentia; family Heteromyidae; genus Dipodomys; species Dipodomys merriami. Next base: position 711,641 of record NW_027204582.1, read on the forward strand.
TTGAGCTGTGGCTCAAGTAGTGAAACCAGCTACTATTAAGGTAAAAATAAATAAACCTCAAGGAAAGTCATCTTGACTTAATTTCAAGACCTAAGAACCACCACTCAATTAAAAAAAATACAACCTCAGTCACTGTGACCTGAGTTTAAGCCCTAGAAAAAGAGCTGCAAAAAAGAAAAACAGCCTGTAGTTTACCTGTGGTCAAAGTTGTAGGGCATGGTAGTTTCAAGGGAAACAAAAAAACAGCATAAGAGCTAGTGCCTAATAACAAATTTCAAAAGGAAAGAAAGATAGAATAAATAACTGAAAAGGTGAAAGAAGAGGTAATTAAAGATTTGTAAATGTTGACTCACACTTATAATTCTGAATGCTAAGGAAACGGAAATCTGTAGGTCATGGTTCAAAGCCATACTGGACAGGAAAGTCCATGAAACTTGCTTCAGTGTGTTCAGTTGAGGGACTTAAAATTGAAGTGTTTTGCTCAAGGCTACAGCTCTACTATCTTCCACCTATTAGGTTGACTGGAGATAAGAGTCTCATTGACTTTTCTGCCCAGGCTGACTTTGAACTCTGATCATCAGATTTCAAGCCTTTCTGTACTGCCCTGGACTACCCATGGAATTCTTGCCTCATATTAATCACTTAAAGAAGGCAGAAGTTTAGCTGTGGCTCAAGTAGTAGAGCCACCTACCCTTCAGTTAACTAAGTAAATCAATAAAACCTCAGAAAGAGAGGAGAAGAATGAGAGTGAAAGACAGAACGTCTTACAATAAGCAAAAGGAAAGAAATGTATATATCACCTGGAAGAAATAATTGTATTGTCAAAGCTTATAGAACTGTATTGTCAAAGCTTATAGAATTCACAAACTTTATCGACCATAATAATGACAATTTGCATTGTGAAGGTTAAAATATGTTTGTGACTTCAACTAAATATCACTATTCCACAATATTCTGAAATAAGAAAAATTTAGGTAATCACCTAATCTCAATAATAGTAAAAATCTCAAAAAGAGTCACCAGGCCTTAATTTTAAGCCCTAACACCAACGTGCCTAACTCCGGCCAAACACACACACACACACACACACACACACACACACACACACACAAACACATACACACACACACACACACACACACACACACACACACACACACAGAGCAGGAGCTGAGTTCTCATGCTCGGAGCAGAAGCCAAATGAAACAAAAAGTAGACTGTAGTAGACCTATGGCTTAAGTAATAAAGCAAGCTGCTTTTAAGAGAAAAGAAAAGAAAACCTGAGTATGAAGGCAAGGCCCTAAGCCCCTGACTCTTCCCAGAATGGAAATCAGTCATGGAATCCAACAGTTTGTGCTTGTTCTTGGGATCACAGCTGAACGTGCCCCTTCAGTTCTAGGCCCTCCTATCAAAAATAGAAGGTAGGCTTGTTCTTGGCTTCTGGCACAAGTACCTTGTGTAAAGGAAGCCCCTCCTCTTGCTTCCTGGATCCCAGGGTTCAGCCTCTCTTGTGAGTCAGGGTGGGACGTGGATGGCAGTGTGACAAGAGGTTCCAAATAGAGTGGCAGCTGTGCTAATTGACTTGAGGCTGACAGCTGGATGCCAGGGCTAAGTGATAACAGGTAGCTATCTCTGATTACCCAGCAGTAGGGAGAATGAGCTGGAGCACCTACTGGCTCTGCCTATCAAGTCCACCCCATCTCTTCTGCCCCTGTAACAAGAGGTTTAAATGGGGATCTGAGTTGGCTGTGTCAGATTCCTGCTCCCCAGCCCTACCTGTTTGCCTCTGTGTACACCACTGCTGAGGACACGCATCCAACTGCTCTGCAGCCCTACACTGTGAGGGAGATCATGTACATACAGGCAAGCCACTGTGGCAACCAGATTGGCGCAAAGGGGAGCATGACACTGGCCTAGGATCCTAGTCTCAAATTTAGGGGGATGAGGAGGAAGAGGATGGGGTTGGAGGGTGCAGGTGGTGGTGGTCATGTCTAGGCTGAGGTAGGTGGGGCTCCATAGTAGTCCCTAACCTCCTGGAAATCAAGTCCCCCAGATAGTTTCCCCAATTTCCCTAATTTGTGTGGCCCAAGTGGGTGTGGTTTTTTAAGCAAGGCTTGCATGTCTTTGTCTTACCTGAGACTCAAGTCATTGTACTTAGTTTCCTGGGAATAGACTAATGCATTTTTGGTCTGATTTGAATGAAAGGAGTGCAGTGTCTTTGAGCTGACAGATACAGAGGATTCCCTTTTTGTCAACTGATGAGTATCAGATAATTGAGAACAGTTCGTCCACCTTAATGCAAATTTCTCTGAGTTTTCATGCCCTAACTCAGTTCCCTTAAGTTGGGTGTTTTCTAAATCAGTGGTTGTCTAAATCAGTGTATGCTCTGAGGACCCTTGGGGTTCTGGAGACCCTTCTAGCTGAGTCTTCAAGTTACTGCTTTGGCAACTTAATGTCCATATAAGACCAGGTTCTGGTCATAGAATCCAAACAGAATATGGTATCCCATAAGATAGAATACTCATAGGAGAACCCAGATGTCTTCTATTCAGCAAGATAGCGAAGAGATTAACAAAACTAAAATGCTATCAATTTTTGTGCTTTTTTAATTTAAAAAATCTAATTTTTTTACAAAAATAGTTGTGTCAACAGGACTTGGGTTTCTTATAGTTATTTTAAAATCCATTGTTTGGACAGTTAACATTCTAGGCCATAATACACTTCTATTTCCATCTCAGTTTTGGGAAATGCTAAGCAATGAGCACAACATTGACTGCACTGGAAACTACTATGTAGACAGCAGCTTACAGCTGCAGAGAATCGAGGTGTATTACAATGAGGCAGCTAGTGAGTGTCTCCCAACTGGCTTCCAATACCGTGGCAGAATAGGTCCCTAGGAATACTAATGACAAGGAAGGAGTTCCTGCCTTTCTTAGGGTGGTATTGTAGTTCGAATTTGGGGCCTCCATCTTGTAAGTCAAGTGCTGTATCCATCTGAGCCACTCCACCATATATTTTGTTTTAATTTTTGAGTATACACTTGTGAATTCCTCAGGAAAGCCTTTTACTGAGTTCCCCCTACCTGTACTTGCTGACTAGCCACACCTGGATTTTTTTTTCTTGTCATGGGGTTTCAACTCTGGGCATAGGCATTGTCCTTCATCTCTTCAATCTTTCTTTTCCTTTTATTATCAGGGGTTCCTTTTTTTAGAACTCTCTGGGCTTCTGGGATAACTCCTTCTAGCTTAGTTTAATTCATTAATTCTGCTTGTTGTAACATATTTGGAAATTTTAAGTTTTTATGTTTACTATGCGTGAGCTGCAAAACCGCTTGTGAAGTTGTAGGAGTTTTTGGAGGCAGCGTCACATCAGATGATAGATTGATTGGGGCATCGCCCACATTTAATCTTTGGTCCTAGTCTTTATTATTTAGAGAAGTCATCTCCATTGGACTGGAAAGAAACAACATGCTCTGTTCACGGATCAATAGAAAAATAGCCAAAACGAGAATAAAAGCAACGAATGTACAGGCAAGAAGAATATAGTAAGAATAAAGGTAGTAGAGGCTATAAAGGTGCAGCCAAGTGTATGGGATGCCTTGAACCAACACCCTCTTCCTGCAGGCATGCTTCCTTAAAGCTCTTTGTCTAACACGATCTCATGCAGACTCCATAGGAGGTGGCATGGCACCAACTATTTCAGGTAGTTTCTTGGAGATAAGAGTCTCCCAGAATTTCCTGTCCCAGCTGGCTTCAATCTGCGATCCTAAGATCTCAGACTTTTGAGTAGCTAGAATTTCACCCTTCAGCAACCAGAGCCCAGTTACATTGCCCTCTTTAAAATACAGATTAAATTTCTAAAAAAAATTTTTTTGAAATTGAAAATTTTAAAATTTTAAAGAGGGATGTTCAGTCACTAATATATATGTGAATAGTCCAAATCACAAAGCATAAAGTGTCTCACCCTGAAATCTATAACACTTCTGGACTTCAGCATTTTGAATATGAATACTTAGCCAACAATAAATTCTTTTTAAGGTTTTTAAAGTAAAAAACATTGTTGTGATGTAGAAAAACCCAATAATAATGTGTAAACACTGCTTTTAAATGATTCATATTGTCTTTCCTAATACAAACAACCTTACTGAAGTCTACAGAGTAGATTTTCAGTTTTTGTAACTGTCAATGTGAAATTCATTTAATTTTATATAAAGAGTTTCCGTTCTACATTATTGTATACAAACAGAATCGTAGATAATTGGTTTTCCTGTGTAATAAACCAATGAAAAAGTGCAAACAAAAGGACAGAGCTATTTAATGTATTTGAGTTTTATGGATCTACATTTGGGGATGTCCTCACCTTGGTATTTTGTGTTGATATTGCTTAAGTAAGATATAAGACTTTAATCTTGTGGTTCCTTGGTTGAGAGTTGTTGTGTGGGATTGTGTCACTCCTATGAACAGTATTTTATGTTGTGTCTTTATTAGATCCTGCATTTCAGGCTGGTTTGTTGGAAGAGGCAGAAAAATGCTCTGCTTTACCCAAGATTTTGAGATCCCCCTCCCAGGTTAGTTTTGTGGGAGGGTGATCTGCTTTGAGAATCACAAAAGAGGGGGATGTGTTGATGAGGCTAGGTTCTGAGTAGAGTTGAGGCCTTTCAACAAACAGTAGCTTTTCCCTGGGGCTATTTTGTGATAAAGCTCACAGCGCCCAGCCTGGAGCCATTCTCAGGGTTTCTGTTTTTCAATTGATTGTGGTGGCTGCTAGAGGGAGGGGCAGCCTCTGGCTCTGGTTACCCAGTGTGGCGAGCCACTCCAATGGCTGGCGCCTGAGCTGGGTGACTTTTCCCTGGATGGAGCTGAGTCTGGCAGGTCACTTCGCCGTTAAGTTCTTGTGACCTGCTAAATGACTCGTTTTATTCCAAGGCCTGAGCTGGAGCTAGCAGCTCCTCCGAGCTTTGTCGGTATCCAAGATGGAGATCACCGGTGCTGGGGGGGAGGGGTGGCCTTCCCTCCTCTGCTCCCTGAGAAGGGGTGAGGACGTCGGGCTTGTACTCACGCCGAGTCTTGGATCCTGGGTGGTCTCTGGTCTGCAAACAGCAGGATGAAGATGTCCGCTCCTTGTCGGTTCTTGTTGGTGTTGAGTAGAATCCGCTCATCGGCTGCGTCTGGCTCCTTCGTCCCGGACTCTCTGTGTCTCAGGTATGGCCCCACGGCAGTGGTCGCCGTCGCGACCCTGCCGCCAAAGCGGCAGCTGCTGGCTGGCTGAGATGTGTCTCCTTGGTTTCCCCTCTCTTGTCTAACTCTCTGTCCTGTGATGGCACACTTGGTGTGATTCTCTGGCTTAGGACTGTTCACTGGAACTCTAAAACTGCTTTCTATTCGATAGCTTGTTCAGATTCCAGCTTCTCCGCCATCTTCCCGGAACCCCTGCATATCAGGCTGGATGGCCAGTTTTCTTCATGTGATTGTTTAGGAAGGGGGCAATCTCAAACTCATGTTTATATCATTTTACCTGATATCCCTTTTGAAAAATCAGGTTAAATGGCAAATTGCAAGTAATCGCCCAAGGTTGCTCTGAGTATTTGAATACAGGGAAATGTGCTATTTGATAACAATTATTGAAACATTATAACACAAGAAATATGTATTTTATGTATTTTCCCTAGGAAAGCATTATACTTGAATTCCTCTACATTTACTTGCTGAAGAGCCACACCTGGCTCTTTTGTTTTGTTTGTTTTTTTTTCGGCAGTGGCGCTTAAACTCTGGGCCTATGCACTGTGCCCCAACTCTTCTGTTCAAGACAAGCAGCCATACCACTTAAGCCACAGTGCCATTTCTGGTTTTCTATTAGTTTATTGGAGATAAGAGTCTCACAGACTTTCCTGCCGAGGCTGGCTTTGAACAGCGATCCTCTGATCTCCAAATCCACAGTTGCTATGATTATAGGCATGAACCAATGGTGCTGTGCACCTAGCTACTTTTAATTGGGGAAGGAAAGGGAGAACAACAAAGGAGTGGGTAACAATGTTCAACAATAAATGTTCTCATTTCCTTACTCATGTAACTATAACACCTCTATACAGCACCTTTACAATAAAAATAAAATTAACAAAAAAAGAGAAAGGTTCTTGCTGTTAGGCAATGATGACTCACACCAGTAATCCTAGCTACTCAGGAGGCTGAGAAATGAGAATCATGGTTCAAATTCAGCCTGGGCAGGAAAGCCCCTGAGACCCTTATCTACAATAAACAACTCAGAAAACTGAAAGTGGGACTGTGGCTCAAGTGATAGAGTGCTAGCCTTGAGCTGAAGAGCTGAGGGACAGTGCCCAGGCTCAGAGTTCAAGCCCCACCATGAACAACAACAACAAGAAAAGGTGTTGTCATCTTTCTTTTGCCCCATTAGACTCAAAGCCTGATGCTCATCTTTGCCTCCTGAGTAGCTGAGATTTCAGCCACCATGCCCAAAGCAAAGGAATGAAATGCATGGAAATAGACAACTGCAAACGTCCTTAAAGTTGCTGAAGCCTCTTGCATGGTGATTCATTCTCAAGATATCTTTTCTGTTTCCATGTCTGAAATGCTGTAATTTCTGTAATGAATGCTGAGAGCCACTTAGAATCATAAGCTCTGCCCCTAAGTTCCTTGTCAAGTATAGGCCTAAGTCAACTCTTGTTCCCACAGGCAACAAATATGTTCCTCGGGCCATCATGGTGGACGTAGAGCCTGGCACCTTAGACTCAGTAAGATTGGAACCATAGAGTTTCAGACCAGACACTTCATATTTAGTAGGTCAGCATGGTCCATGGAAGATGGCTAACAGGCACTCCTCCTTCCTAACATCCAGGCACTCCAGTTCCCAGAGCTGAGCTGAGCCTTTATCCATCTAGATATCATCCTCACCTAACCTACCTATTTCAGTCCATGGGAGTCATGTCCCTGGCCACTCAATCAGCACAGATAAATGCCAGTCTGCAAACAGCCTCTGAAGGGAATGAACAGCGAGCAGGGAATGCCTCCAACAAGGTTTCAGCGCTGCTGGCCATTTCAAATACCTGGCAATAACAGGGAACCACTTCAGGACACCAGAAATCAAAGCACAGCTATGTATGAGCAAGGTGCAGACAAGTGCCTGCAGCTTAGCTTCCCTCTTACCATTCTGTTCTCCTGTTCCTCCTGTGAAAGTAAGTACTTTTCCAGTATTGAGGCAGGCTCTGTTCATTTTTTTTTTGGTCGGTCGTGGGGCTTGAACTCTGGGCCTGAGCACTGTAACTCAGCTCTTCAGCTCAAAGCCAGCACTCTACCGCTTGAACCACAGCATCTCTTCTGGCTTTTTCTGTTTATGTGGTGTTGAGGAATCGATCCCACGGCATTGTGCATGTGAGGCAAGCACTGTACCACTGAGACCCCTTCCCATCCCCAGGCTCTGCTCATTTTTAGAAGTACGCACGTGGTTTGGGTTAAAATGTATCTTCCTCCACATTGTCTTTACTTTCTTTAGAACCTGGGTGATTTGTAGGGTCCCAGACACATTGAAAACATTTCCTGAGGGCTAGGAAGGTGGCTCAGCAGTACAGTGCTTGCCTTGCATGCATGAGGCCCTGGGTTCGATTCCTCAGCACCATATAAGCAGGAAAAAAAAAGCCAGAAGTGGTGCCGTGGCTTAAGTGGTAGAGCACTAGCCTTGAGCTGAAGAGCTGAGGGACAGCGCCCAGGCCCAGAGTTCAGGCCCATGACTGGACCCAAAAAAAGAAAACATTTCCTTTATTTCATCAAAGTGTATCTAAAATAATAGCCAAAGTTGCTCAGAGGAGCCTATAGTCTGCACAATGTATATAGCACAGTCATTATTCCTGGAGTATGTGTCTTTGTGTCTGATAGGCAAGAACAGGGCAGGCAATAACTGGGCCAAGGGCCACTACACAGAGGGAGCCGAGCTGGTGGAGTCAGTGTTGGAAGTGGTGAGCAGAAAGGTGTGGCTCTCTCCAGGGTTTCTAGCTGCCCTACTCCCTGGGAGGTGGCACCAGGTCAGGCATGGGCACCCTGATTCTCAATAAGATCCGAGAGGAGTTCCCAGACAGCATCATGAACACCTTCAGTGTCATGCCCTTGCCCAAGATGTTGGACACTGGCACCTTAGACTCAGTGAGATCGGAACCATTTGGCCAGAGTTTCAGACCAGACAACTTCATATTTGATATGTCATCATAGTCCATAGGAGATGGCTAACAGGCACCCCTCCTCCCTAACATCCAGACACTAGTTCCCAGTGCTGGGCTGAGCCTTTATCCACCTAACCCTATCATCCTCACCTAACCCTACAACACCATCTTGTCTGTCCACCAGTTGGTGGAAAATGCAGATGAAACATTCTGCATTGACAACGAGGCCCTGTATGACATCTGCTTTTGCACCCTGAAGCTGCTCATGCCCACCTATGGAGACCTGAACCACCTGGTGTTGGCTACCATGAGCAAGGTCACCACCTGCCTGCACTTCCCTGCACAGCTGAATGCAGACCTGCGCAAGCTGGCCGTGAACACGGTGTCCTTCCCCTGCCTCCACTTCTTCATGCCTGGCCTTGCACCCCTGACTAGCCGTGCCAGCCAGCAGTACAATGCTCTTTCACTGCCCAAGCTCACCCAGCAGACGTTTGACACCAAGAACACGATGATCACCTGTGATCCCCACCATGGCTGCTACCTGATAGTGGCTGCCATCTTCCGAGGCCGCATGTCCATGAAGGAGGTGGATGAGCAGATGCTCAATTTGCAGAACAAATAGAGCAGCTACTTTGCAGAATGGATCCCCAACAACGTGAAGACACTTGTGTGTGACATCCCCCCACATAGCCTCACAATGTTGGCCACATTCATTGGCAACAACACGGCCATCCAGGAACCCTTCAAGCACACTTCAGAACAGTTCAATGCACAAGGCATTCTTGCACTGGTATACAGGCAAGGACATGGATGAGATGGAGTTCACTGAGGCTGAGAGCAACATCAACGACCCGGTGTCCAAGTACCAGCAATGCAAAGATGCCACTGCTGATGAACAGGGGGAATTTGAAGAAGTCTTGTGGAAGAAGAGGTTTAAGACTTCCCATTGCTAGCAGTGCAACAGGAATGCTAGAGCATGTCTACTGCTTCTCAAATAAATGGTGCTTTCCTGAGCTACTGTTGTCCTGCAGTGGGACCTTGCTATGTATCATCATGCTCAGCCTTCTCTGTCAGGAACTCACTGACGGTGAATGTAAAAATGCAGATTTCTTTTAAATGATTGTTTTAAAACCCTATTTGTATAAATAAAGAAGTATACATTTTATACCCTGAGCCCTTTTTCTTCTTTAGAATCCTTTTTATTCTTTCAGTGTATTTGAAATATAAATTTGGCCAGAAGGATTTAATCTTAGCAATATAGGACTGGTACTGAAGAGGAGTATTAAATTCATGGTTTTTCTGCTATTTTGAAGAAGAGGATGACAAGTGCCAATGTTGTTGTTTTTCCCCCTGGCCCAGTTTTATAGTTTTCAATATCTCGAAAGCATGCAAGTAGCAAAAAAGCAGTTTGAAGAAAAAGAAAACTAGATCCAGATGCTACTTCTCCTTCAGACAACCACAGGTTCTTGTCTCATATCCCATCAGAGGGATTTCAGTCACATTCCCCAGAAACAGTATCAGGAACACTGATCCCTGTGTTTAGAGTTCAATTGGCAATGAAGCAGTGCTCACAGCATGAGTGCAAGTTCCTGGTTGCCAGGGAAGTTTCTCAAGGTGTCTGGCAGCTTTAAGTACAGAAGTGACTCTAGCTGTTTGAGGAAGTGAGAGGCTGAGAAGCTGACCAGTCCCATAGTGTATAAAGAACTGCTTGACACAGTACTTCCAAGTCAAGGAGAGGAGGGGAAACATGGCCTGTCCCAATTACCCATTCTCATGTTCATTTTTCCAGCAGTCAAAGCTGTCTGAGGCCCACAGGGTGTTGTAAGGATATAAGGGATGGATGGATCTAGCCTGTTGGGTATGTTTACTTTACATGAGTGAAACAGAAATCTCAATAGCTTAGAACCTACAATAGCCAGGAAGAGGGTAAACACTTCTGTTTTCACTGGAGGCCAAATCAGTCACTGGTTATTTTTGCCAGAATCTTTCACTCTTCTTTAAGTGAGGCTCCAGGCAGGTTATCTGTGCCAAGCATTCCTCCATGGCCACCAATAACCTGTAAGAGTACCTTTTTCTTCAGAAACAGGGCTATGGGAATACTGCAACTTATAGAAAGCTCTAAGGAAAAGGTACTTCTGGGTGAGGTGCAAGTCCCTTGTTGCTAGTAAAGTTGGGAGATGGTTTCCTCTACCAGGCCTGAGGTTGGGGTAGGGTGGGGAGGGGTGGGATAGAGATCTTTAAGCCAAGCTGATCTCACTCATTAGAAAGTAAACTGTCCCAGAGAGTGATCTGTGACTAGAAGCAGATTGTTTTGTGTCCTTGCCCCAGGGAGATCAAAGTGCAAATAGCTTCCATTGTGGGAGTCCTAGGGAGGAAGTGTTGACACCCCTGGGTCTCTAGTCCTAGAACTGACCAGGTTGGATGACCTCAAATCTTCTAAGGCTGCTGGGTCAGAACTGAAGGCAGGCCTGGCCAAGGCACTCTCATTCCTCAGTGGGTTAAGGATTGAGGCCAAGCTGTGATGGAGGCACCACCCATCCTATCTACCAGTGTTTGACTAAGAACATTTTTGTTTTCTCTTAAGTACTCATTTATGAGTCTTTTCATGAGTCTTTTCTGGTGGCTTTGGCTTATTTCTTTACACTTTTGAAGAAGTAGTTCTTGGTTCATAATTAATGACTCATGCCTCACTCCTTAGAAAACTCCTGTTGATAATTTTACCAGTAGACCACCATGTATTTCTCAGGCATGACTTTTGTTTTCTCCTAGCCAGAGCTCTGCATTCATTGCCACACAAGCTAATGTGGAGGTGATTCCTATAGATAGGTGATTTTTTTGTCCAATTGCTAAGTGCAGCATCTCCCTTATTCTCATGTACCTTAGTAATTGTATCAAATACTTAATAGAGTTCTTGACAAGTATGATAAACAAAGTTCAGAGGTGAAGATGCAGCTCAGTGGTAGAGTACATCCCTGGCATGCACATGACTCTCAGTTCAGTCCCCAGCACCAAAAGGAGGAAAGGCAACAAATGTTAGGCTCAGGAGAGGATACATTAGAACTCATAGAAAAGCAGCACCCAGATTGGCAATGAGGAATTGTGAAATGAGGGGACATTGGTAGAATATTTGTAGGGGGAAAGAAGAGAGCCCCTTGATATGTGTACCCTTTTAGAAAGCAGAGGTAGAAACAGGGAATGAACCTCTGGTAGTCAGCCTAGGCCATAGAAGGAAGAAGCCATGACATGTATGTTACTTTAATGGGACCAGAGTGTAAAGTGGCACTACCATACCAGGCCATGGCCCAACAAGAACAGGTTTGTCAGAAAGACATTCTTGCATTGGAGAGATGTCTTTTGACCACTTTGGCCATGTTAATGATATTTCCTTATGCTGTTTCCCTTTTCCTTCCAATTTGTCGTACCTATTGCAGATCCTGTCCAGGAGACCCGTTCTCTCTAATCTTATTCTCTAAAAGTCTCCCAGTTTATAGCTTCACATATCCTAGACCAAAAAAGTATGGGGTAGATACTCTGTCAGACATAGATTGAAACTGAAAGGTATCTTTGAAGTAGACTTTGACAAGGTTCTGGTATTGACAGTCTTGTGTTGATATGTGCGGTGATTGCAACCAGCTTCTGGTCTAATTCTGAGATGACAGTGGGAGAGAAATGGTGATAGGACATCATGGACCACTATGGTTTCAAACCCTTTGCAGGTACATCTCCATTCATGGATGTGCTATCAGCCAACATACAGATGTCTGTTAAAGGGGTGATGGCCGGGAAAAGGAAATTTATTGGCCACAGATGAGACCAGCCTTTGGACAAGTGGTTGCCTTTCAGTGTGAGGCAAAGAGTACCTACCTATACAGAGATATTTTTCAGGAAGCAAGATAATTCACTCACATCTTCTTATCCACAAAATAATCTGAGAATAACTCTGGAATCCCAGAGGTGGGAGTTATGTGCTTTGCATTTCTACACGACTGCTTTGCTTCATGGCTCTTTATGCTCTTCTGAAACCTCCTTCTGAGCTGGCCCACAATGTGCCCAGGAGGCAGGAATCAAAGGGGACTTGGAAGCTTGGCTGCTAATCACTCTGGCCACACTGACTTGGGGCTGTAGGCATGTGCTGGGGATCTGCTCTATTCTAATGGTATGGGCTCCAGTGGGAGCTTTGGTTCTTACCAGGAGAAGTTAACAGTGCCTCTGTTTTTGAGCCATCTCCCAGGTCAGGATGTCTTTATCTGCAAAGGCTTGAGCTTTGCCATATCTCTCATCATGACAGGTTCTTTCTTTCTTTCTTTCTTTCTTTCTTTCTTTCTTTCTTTCTTTCTTTCTTTCTTTCTTTCTTTCTTTCTGTCTTTCTTCCTTCCTTCCTTCCTTCCTTCCTTCCTTCCTTCCTTCCTTCCTTCCTTCCTTCCTTTCTTTCTTTCTTTCTTTCTTTCTTTCTTTCTTTCTTTCTTTCTTTCTTTCTTTCTTTCTTTCTTTCTTTCTTTTTCTTTATTTTGTTGGTCATGGGACTTGAACTCTAGGCCTAGGGGCTGTCTCTCTGTTCTTCAGCTCAAGTCTAGCTTTCTATCACTTGAGCCACAGTGCCACTTCCAGTTTTCTGGTGGTTTCTTGGAGATAAGTGTCTCAAGGCCTTTCCTGCCCAAGCTGGTTTTTTACTGGCATACTCAGATCTCTGCCTCCTGAGTAGCTAGGTTTATAGTCAAGGGCCACTGGTGCCCAGTTTGACAGGTTAATTATTTGCTAAACATAACAATGGCTGCATTCTGTCCTGGGAGAAGTTTCCCTATCATCCTACAACACTGATGGTCTTAGTGTTGTGGCAGAGCACACAGCAAGGGGGCTTTCTATGCATGCATATTGACTAATACCTGAAAAGGCAGCTTGCAAAGGCCAAGGAGATTGTTGTTGAAGAGATTGTTGTTCAAAAGCCCCTAGTGCTAGGAAGGCTCTGGAAATGCATACATCTCAACTTGCACTGGGCATTTCCAAATTTTAAGTTCTAGTGTTGTTTCTTTTCCTTTGTACACAGCTTGAGTAGGTTGTTCCAGACAAGGAAAGCTACCTACAGAAGGACTGTGTGCTAGCTACACTCATACAGAACAAGCAGTTCAGGGCTTGATTTTTGGTACATTTTTAGACTGCAATCTCTTCACTGGTGAGGTTTTTTAATGTTTCCAAGATCATTTTAAATGATTTTTTGCCCTCTCACCATATCACTTAGGTTTCTATCCTAAGCTAAATCAGCAACAACAATAACAAAAACAACAGACTGGACTCACTTGTAAAGTAGTTAAAAGTGCCACCTGCTGTTCAAACTGCAGAAATACCCATTTCTTGTAACCTTCAGAGAAACAAAGGCTTTCTTTTTATTATTATGATTATTATTGTGAAAATACCATACAGAGGGGTCTTTAAAATGCTTATAGTAGTCTGTACCCAAAGTGGTCCTTATCATTGGAACTTATGGTGACTTCACGGTGATAAAAGAAGTCCTGAGTGCCCTGAAAACAGCCACTGCCGATGACAGCAGGTCTATCTCAGTGCACCCGGCAGCATCTTCTATTGTGGCCTGGACTTAATTTACTTCATAGACCATCTCACAGATGATAGAAAGAGAAAAGGCACCAAGATGGCAGATGCAATCAGGTTTGCAGAGCCAATGTGTTTGCATCGGGGTTGGGGTTAGTTTTCCAAGTACTAGAACTGAAGATCACAGCCCTGCATAGGCTTCAATGTCAGTCATTTAAGTCAGTTGACTCAATTAACTCATCTGCTCTTTCTATGAGTCTGACATTAATGACTGCTTATCAGAGGCCAACAACTGAAACCCAGCAAGTGCTCGGCATGTTGGCTAAGAGTGCTGTATAGATAATGTACAGCTGCATGGTACTTGTGCTGTACACTTCTCCTATGCTTCCCCAAATTCTAAATATTTCTAGTAGAGAGGAAAAAAGCTGAATCAGCTAATGAACACATCTTACATCTGTTGGGTTGTTTTAATAGTACTATGATTTGATTGGACTCAAAGCCTCATACATGCTAGGCATGCATTCTACCACACCTCCTGCCCCCTTTTTGCTTTAAGTATTTTAAGTAATTTTTGGGCTTTGCTCTTCCCTCACATACACCTCCCACAGAGCTGGGATTTCAGGAATGAACCACCTAGCCAGAATAATTTGTTGAGATAAGGTCTGCTTGCTAAAACTTTGCCTAGACTAGCCTTGGATCTCAGTCTCCCCCATCTCTGTTATTCCCCAAAATAACATACCTATGGTTTGAAATATTATAATCCCATTATTATTCTGAGTTCTCAGATGTGGTGCTAGAAGGCATTGCCTTCTTACTTGACTTGAAATTATAAACCTTCATCAGTGGACATAATTCTGCTCTAGACTATCAGAACCTCATATCAAAGTGTAGACACTGCTCATTGTTAAATCATAGTTCAGGATATGTTGCATGTCTTTAAGCCTCACTTTTTACACACACACACACACACACACACATGCACACACATACACACAAACACACACACATACCATTGTCTTCAGTGGTGACTTTGTACATCTTCTGTGAGACCACCTGAGTTCTCTCTTATGCATCTTAGAGCTTTTCTTACCAATCTTGCTGCTCTCCAGTCTTCTCCCTCCTCAGGTGTCCAGTCTCTGCCCTTGACAGTGGCTGAGGCTTGTAGTACTGGGATTAGAGAAAGAGAAAAGATAGATACAGATATTTAAGTAGAAACCTCATCTCTTGCACTTTTGGGTGATTTTAGATGCTTGTTTTCATCAGATCCTCACTCCTATTACTTCTCCCAGCCTCCCAATGCCATGTCCTTCTCCTGGATTCCACAGAAGGCTCAGCTGATATTATAGGAAACTGAAACATTGTGCTTCTGTGAAACCTGCATTGCTGCTGCTTTGAGTAAATGTATTTTTATCAGCAATAATTTTGCTTAATGGAATATGGGAGAATCAGAAAAAACTACTTATTTAAAGCAGTTTCACTTAACCTTTCTCTTACTCAGTTTATTTAAATTAACTTTATATGCCTATGAGGGACATTACACAAAACAATCTTTCTATGTATTGTATTTTTGCTTGTTTCTGTGGTATCATGACTCAAATTCCTTAAACTTTTTGAGGCAAAGATCTTCATTGTGGCAAATATTCAGAATGGAAGGAAAGGGAAGTCAGAATGGAGATCAATTAACATCTTACATCATCCCATCATCCACTGTCCAGGGCTGCTATTTCCACTATTGGAATTGATGATACCCAGTTTGCAGATTCATTGTCATGAAATGGCCCTTACATCATTGATAAAACTGAGTATCTTGGGTTCCCTTTATAGCATTGGACTTTTGATGTCTGCATACTATGTGTCTGAAGGACCCAAGAGCAAGCTTATCTCCACAGAAGTGAGGTCTCCTCTCATGATAGAGTGAGATAATGTGCAGACTTTCCAAAGGAAGAGGCTATTACTCAGCACTCCTATATTACAGGATTTGGAGAGAGAACAAAACAAACCCGTAAACTGGCCCTAGAACTTGACCTCTTCCTACTCATTCCTTTCTTCTTCAGATAATAAAGTTGAGTAAGCTGAGGAAGGAAGCACACTACCTCCTAATTCAAATTTTGTTGCCTGGTTTCTCCAGACAATTCCTACACCCTTCCATGAGGGTTTGACCTAACATCTGATCTTGTCAAGTGTCTTCTCAGAAGGAATTCTATTGAATAATAATGTCTTCAAAAACTAACTTTGTGGAAAATCTTTCCTTCCCTTCCATATCTAAGACAGCCTTTAACTCAGTTCACAGATAATCCAGTGGGAACAAATACAAATTGAGTATGCTGCATTGTACACCTATTAATGTTTATGGGCTTTAATATTAAGTTTTAAAAGATAAGTATAAAAACCAGGAGCCTGCTGGTTCATGCCTGTAATCCTAGCTACTCAGGGTGCTGAAATCTGAGGATTGTAGTTTGAAGCCAGCTGAGACAAGAAAGTCCATGAGACTCTTATCTCCAATAAACTACTAAGAAAAAGCTGGAAGTGGTGTTGGGATTTAGTTGGTAGAACACTAGCCTTGAGCACAAAGAGGCTCAGAGACAGTGCACAGGCCCTATGTTCAAGCCCCATGGCTAGCAAACACAACCGCATGTATACTTAACAAAACTGTACACATTTCCTCTTTAGGTCCATCATGATCTCCTACCACTAGCCACACTGCCGCTGGATTTTTGTAGTTCATGATCGTACAGCTTTGTGGACTGGAGAGGTCTCTCCTGACAGGTTATTTCTACAAAGATTTGGTGGGTGGCTGTGTTTTAACAAACTGAGTTTCTGTTCAACTCATGTTTACAAATGAGTTTACACATCATCATTGCACCCTTCCTCTGAGCAGGGCTGCTGATGAATTTAGCATGGACCTCTGAAATAGAGACATAATTTCATTTGACATTATTATCATTCCAGGCAAAAATTGAAATTCCAGTTATAAAACAATGTATCAATCCTATTGAAATCCTGGTATTGATTATCCTCAAAGACTTTGAAACCAGAATTTTTTTTAATCTTGAAAATGTAGTACAGAGGGGTTACAATTACACGAGCAAGGTAATGAGTACATTTCTTTTTTGGGGGGTGGGGAGTCCGGTCGTGGGCCTGAACTCTGGGTCTGGTCGCTGTCCCTCAGCATTTCACCTCAAGGCTAGCGCTCAACCACTTGAGCCACAGCACCACTTCCAGCTTTTTATTTCTGCTTCTGTGGTGCTGAGGAATCAAACCCAGGGCCTCATGCATGCAAGGCAAGCTCTGTACCACTGAGCCACCTTCCCAGCCCAAATGAGTACATTTCTTATCAAGCATTGTTCCCTCCTCCTTTGTTTCCCTTACCATCCCTTCCCATCTCCCTCCCCATACCACGCCAGAGTTGTAAAATTCATTTTTCGACATAACATCTTGTACATCTCATTGTTGCAATGGGTTCACCTGTATCCCTGTTTAAACAATTTGTTTTTTTCCCTTCCCCTCCACAAATTATAGCAACATCAAATACAGTGAAAACAGGGATTATACTGAGGAGGAGGGACATAAAAAACACAAAACAATCATCTTATAAATATGTTTAAAACAATAGCAAGAAAGAAAAAATATGAGTCCTTATCTTGGGATTCATTTCACCTAACATCAACTCCTCTGAACATTTCTGCTTGTCTCAGACATATACTAGTCATTGCAAATAAGGGAAACCATGGGACCTGTGTTTCTTTGGGCTTGAGATGAGAATTTTTTATGTATGTACAAATATATCATGGGAGAAGCATGGAATCATGGACAGTTTTTTTATTCTTATGTTTTCATGTACCACAGCTTTATCGTTAAACTCCATTGTGAGCTTTCAAATAATGCCTTGGGCCATCTCATTTAGAAACCTTAGATATTAGTGTGGCTTATTCTTTTAAAGGATCAATTCTTGCATAATGCAAAACATTACTTACCTTGGGGGCAATTGGCAAGGCTGAGATGAGGTTGGCCTCACCTAATGGACTACACCTCACACCAATTGCTGGAATCTGCATCTGCAAGCCCTGTTCTCCTGTGTTCCTTACAAACCTCCCAACCTCCCTCCTTACAATATAATCTAGCTGGAAGCAGTGACTCACATCTGTAATTCTAGCTACTCAAAAGTCTGAGATACATCCAGAGGATTTGTGTTAAGACCAGATCAATTAGAAAAGTCTGTTAAAATTGAGCCTCCAATGATTAGTACAAACAGGACTGAAAGTGTTATTCAAGTATTCAAGTGCCAGCCAACTAAGCAGAAGACCCTGAATTCAACTGCAGGACTTGCACAGGGGTGGGGGGGGGGGAAGGGAGGGGGAGGGGAGATGCAGCACTATATTCAATCTTGATCGTATTCAGAGGATGAGGAACTAGTAGGAAGTGCCTCAATAGCTGTTGTCAGTCAAGCTCTGGCTTAGAACTCTGTATATGAAAAGTTTTAGTTATTCTTCAATGGTCAGGCTCAAACTACCTATAAAAAAATCACTTTATATGTATGCAGGTATAAGTTTATGCTTTGATCTACTCTGTGAAATCAGAACAAGAGACTACCTCTGAAAACAGAATCAGCTGTATGGTGGGGAGGAAGAAGCAGATTCCCTATATAGTATAGCATCAACCTCCCTGGAACTACAAAGCCAATAAAACAAACTCCAGCACAGCATTGGTTGTGTTTTATGGCAAGTTCTTGTCCCCTGCAAAGGCCTCCCTCTCCCATGTCTGCTTTGCTCTCCAATTTCCTGTGGCAGTAGCATCCAACAACACATAATGGGATACAGGCATTGAGATGCTTGCTGATCTTTATTTCCAACCTTATGTCTTAAATTAGCTTATCTCCATGTCCATAAGTTAATTTAGTCCAGTTTATAAGACCTAAGAAAATACGTGTTTCCAATTCAATGTGTAAAGTCTTCTTGCAGGGGCAGGTTATATCCCTTAGTCAATAACCCTTCAGTCAGTACCAGACAATCTTAGTGCCAAGTTCACTCTGAATTTTCCCTTTTCTTGGATACAAGAACTCCCTAAAGTCAGTATGATCCTTGGGTCTTCAAAGAGAGAAAGTTGGAAATGCTATATGCAATAGTCAGAGTGGCCAAGAGCCACTGTAAATATGAAAGCCCTTCTGGCTATGTCACCTACAACTGGTGGTAGCAGCGACACCTGTGTAATATCCAGGCTGTAGGTAAGCCTTTACAACCTGCAGCAGGTAGATCCACAGTCTACCTTTTCTGGGAGGAGGCTTTTTAAGAAATCTTAATTTTTATGATTTGCATAGTTTCTGCTTGGCAACTTCCAATCTAGAATAGATTTTTGTCATCTGCTCACATATGCAATGTTTTTACTTTTCCCTGTGTACTTTTTTTAACTTTAGAAACTTAGTAAATACTTTCATCCAGTTTAAGAAGCCTAATTTTGTAGCAGTAAAAGGCCCAGCCATTGGACTAGGAGCAGCCACATGGCCTCTTTGTGATGTGGTTTGGACCAAGGAAAAGTCTTGGTTCCAAACACCTTGTACCCCCATAGGACAGAATCCAGATGGCTGCTCTACTGATATCTTTCCCAAGGATATGGGAGGCACATCTGTGAGCACCTTGGTTAAAAACTTATTTTAGACAATGTCCTAAGAACCTGTGCTTTGGGTGTTGTTTCACTCAGGGTATCTTGTGTGTTCTCTGGGGACATTTCATCAAACCCACTTGGTTCATGTAGTGCTGTAATACTTCCCAGGAGAAGGCCTTTCCTCCCATGAGGAGCCTCCAGATTTACCTAAATCACACTGATACCCAGTTTTCAATCAAGAATTTTCTTTTACTTCACTTTAAAATCTGCCCTTTTAAAGTGGCAGTGGGAGGCCATGCACTAGTGGCTCACACACTAGCCTTTTGGGAGGCTGATACCAGAATTGCAGTTTGAAGCCATTGTAGGCAGAGAAACCCAAGAGATTCTTATTGCAATTAGCCTGGAAAAAGCCACTAGGGATCAGTGGCTGGAATGGTAGAATGCCAGCTTTGAACAAAAAAGAGCTAGGTAAAGAGCCAAAGGCCCTGAGTTCAAGTCCTATTGTACACAATATCCCCTGCACCCGTACCCACACACCTTCCCCAACAAACACACAAAGCAATTAGGGAGCAAACTTGCACAAATAAAAGAAGCAGGGAGAGGGGTTCAGTATAATTTTGTGGCTCATTTTTTTCACTATTTAAATTGGTCCATTCATGATGAGAGATTGTGTTTGTGTTTTCTCAATTACATATACCTTGTTCCTTAGTTCTAGAGACAGACTGAGAGTGTTGGCAGAGAGGAGAATCCACAAAGATTGAATTCTGTTGAAGAGAGGGACTGGATGTCAGATTGGATAGGGGACAAGTGCAACTCCTCCAGCTCCACCACTGAGTGTCCCATAGTTTGACCTGGCCAATTGGCATGATGCTGTCTTTGTACCCATCAGTGTGGGGAGTTCAGGAAGACCATTGTGTCATGGAAAATGACTGTAGCTGAGGGAGTTGCGGAAGGAACTGACAGCCCACAGCTGAAGTAACAGGATCTCCGTTTGGGGTTCACAGCTAAGTTTACTTCCTCATGTAGAAATATCCAGTATCCAAGGGTATCACTTGCTTGGGGAGCCTACAATGAGGGGAGATAGTACAATTTCAGGCAATCTTGGGAGCAATTAGAGTACAATGAAGAAGAAAATGTGTGTCTCCTCTCTGAAATTCCAGAGGGTAAGAGCAACTGAGGAGAGGAAGCTGTCAGTCACTGCTGAGTTGGTAGGGTTGAGAAGGAAGGCACATTGGAGCTGGGAGTCACATGTGTAATCCTAACTATTTAAGATGCTGAGATTTGGATGATCATTATTCAGGGCCAGCCCAAGCCAAAAACTGGGTGACATCTCCTCTTAAGCTATCAATTAATATCAACTTCACTACAACAGGAAGCTTAAAATAGGTGAGTCCAGGCCCAGGCATGTACCTGGATAGGAAGCAAGACCATAACTAAAAAATGAGCAGCACAAAATAGGCATATAGCTCACCTACCTAGCAAGTACAATACTCTGAGTTCTAACACGAGTACCATGAACAAGGTTAAGCATGGTGACCTCGGTGCCCCAGTGTGATTCACTGAGATTGCTGCAGCATCTGTTGCTCTGTAGGCTCCTGCCAAAGAGGAACAGTCCATCGACATCCCTCAATCTATGCCTACCAAGACAGCAAATGCTGAGCAGAACCCCTCACGATGGCCAAGGATGGAGGTTTAGTTGGAACTTTGGCCCCTCAAAGGGGAGGAGAGCAACGATCTGCAGGACCAGATGGACTCCTGAGTGAGAGAAGGGCAGAAGGAGGCAATGTTGAGGTTGGTACGGGGTTTGTGTTTAATGACTAATATGGATTCAGTGGAAATGTTCTGACTTTGATTAACATGTTTTATGACATGTGAATCAAGGGAGAGCTAGGGCAGTGAGGGAAACACACTTGTGTAAATTTTCCATAGGTTGAAACTTACTCTAAAGTCTAAGTTGTTTTTGAAAACTGAAATGTAGAGAAGTTGATAAAAGAGCACAGCTGCCCAGTACTGGCACTGTTCTCTGTAGATTTACCTGCCCTATCCATCCCTCTACTGGTGGGTACTTGTCCCCAGGGTGCCTCATACCCCATCCCAGTGTGCTGCTCAATCCAGAACAGCTGCTGTTGGGCAGGGAGGATCAGGAAACCCTGATGCACTCATGTGCCAACAGTGCCTCCTTCCCTTGGAGGCACAACACAATCCAGAGCTCTGCAGCACCCTATCATTGCTATGAATTGGAGTCTCCAACACTTGGGCTTTGCCTGCATTATTCCCCCACACCTCTAGACCAGCCTTTTGGGGACTTCTGAGACCTGGAGGATAAGAAAGGGAGGCCTGGAGGCAGCATCTCTTCCCATTGGAGCACTGAGTTTGCCACAAGGACCTAACAGGCTGAGAATCTTGGGAATGAACAATGCAGGGTGGCTAAACTTTGATACTCTCTGCTAACATGTCAGGCATTTACTGACATTTATATTCTAGCCCTCTGTGTCCACCAAACCATGGCCATTTGGGGTGTGTGTGTATGTCTGATAAGTCAGAAAGTGATTGCTAGCAAACAAGAATGACCAGTGCTAATGGGTTCATATGGTTGACTGTACTGGCCCTTTATGAGAGATCTCTGGTAGATCTGAATGTGATGTTGCAGTTGACAATTCTTTCCATCAACCCATCCCTCTATTTATCATTCAATTCACATCCTACTCCCTACTTTTCCAGCTCTCTGACCAGCAGTCCAGGTTAACACTCAGTACTGTTCAGCCCCAATACTTTGACATCAAGTAGATGACCAGTGCAGTCCCATTTGGGGTTATTTTCCTCTTCTTGTCACTATAGGATGATACTGTAAGAAAGTGGCCAGTCCCCTCCTTGGCTTGCATACCCACACTGTCTGACCACAACAAATCAATTTCTATAAGCTCATAAGTTCTTAGTAAGTATGAAGGTGTCTTCTCAGAAATTGCATGCCATGTTTTAGGCTCCTGTCTTTCTTCACCTGTAGCCTAGCATACCTTCCTTGGGCAGATTACTGAGTTTTTCTGAAACTTTGCCAGCAATTTGAGAAGAGTAAGGGTTGGACTCAGGTCTCAGCCTCCTACTTTCCTGATATCCAGGAGTCCCACACGTACAAGAGAGTATTCTGCCCTCACCTGGGATGTCCATGTTTAGCACATGATGGTATCGCATCAGGTCCCATAGTGGTCCACCTGGCATTGAAATGCTTTTTTGTCCATTTTACTATGCTGTGTCCACCTATCCCTACCTGATTAAGGGTAGATCTTTAAGCTCATTGTGAGTTATTATTGAAGAAGGTGACTTGCTAGCAATTAAATGCTAATTCTACCACTAAAGAATCCTTATTTCCAGGAAAATGTTAAGATCATTGTAAACAATAATCTGGGGGAATGTGTGGAGGTGCAATGGTATGGGAGGATGAGGGTCAACTAGAGGAAAGACTAAGTAAATATGGATAGGTAAACACCATCAAACCAAATGGCATTTTGGAAGTGGAATCTTTGTAATGAATGTTGACAGTGGTAGAATTCTTGATGGTTCATTGTGTTTGGAAAGATAAAAATTGGTTTGAAGTCTCTGCAACATAAGCATGTGCAACTTAATATTATCAGTGTACACAACAAGTGCACGAGTACGTGAAGTTGTACACATACACACACATACACAAAGTTGGAATTGAAGAGATGTTATTAGTACAGACCTAGGACTAAAGGACCTGTGCTACAAGCAGCACAAGGTGACCTATACTATGACAGCTCTTGCTCATATTGTATGCTCACCGTAAGCCATACTTCCAGCCCTTCTTTTGCGATTATTTTGAAGGTGGGATCTCAAGACTTTTCTGCTTAGGCTGGTCTCAGAGCCACCATCCTCCAGATTTAAGCCTACCTATTAGCTAAGATCACAGCTATGAGCCACCAATCCTGGCCCACTGCTTGTGTGTTTAAGTGGAAAATGGTTAACAGGGGGCTGGGAAGGTGGTTCAGTGGTAGAGTGCTTGCCTTGCATGCATGAGGCCCTGGGTTCGATTCCCCAGCACCACATAAGCAAAAAGAAAAAAAGCCAGAAGTGGCGCTGTGGCTCAAATGGTAGAGCACTAGCCTTGAGCTGAAGAGCTGAGGGACAGCGCCCAGGCCCAGAGTTCAGGCCCTACAACCGGACCAAAAAAAAAAGAGAGAAAGAAAAGAAAAGAAAAGAAAATGGTTAACAGCCTTGAATCAGTCATGTCATTCACACTCTTGGCAAAATTCAGGAACTCCTTTTATTGTCTTGCACATCCAGTCATTTGGAAAAGTGAAAAGCACAAGTCAGGAAAGACTCCCTAGTAACAAACAGATGTGTATGGAGCTAGCTGGGAAGATGGACCACCATGACAGTGTGCTGGCTAGAGACAGATGGCTCCAGTTAGACCAGATGGAGAGAACCAGATAAGGGCATGAATAGAATGTAATGGAAGAGAACGATGTTAGAGCTATTGGCTGACTTTCAAAGGGCAGAAAACAAAAAGAAATAATGAGACTAGGCATGGTGGTACATGCCTATGATCTGCATACAAAGGTAGCTTAGCCCAAAGTCCTACTTAGATTAGACCCTATCTCAAAAAAGAGAAGTTACTGAGAGAACAGAGTGGAACCACTATCACTGAGTTATCTGGGAAAATTCAGTGGTCCTAGGGCCCTTCTCCTTTATCCACTCTCACTTGTCTGCCTTAAAAAACTGACTTAATATAAAGAACAAGGTTTAGTGAGATTTCTGATAAATGTTTACTTATAGTAGATCCTTTTCCCCCAAGGAGAGGCTGCTTAGTCAACCTGTGGATTAGCAGAACATTCCACACTCTTCAGATGCTTATGACCTGTCCAAGACTGTGCTCAAATGCCAGCCTCACTTAGGGTGATGTTCAGAACCTTGCAAGGCTTTCTGCTGAGGAACAGGTCCCCTGCCACTGTGTTCATCCTTCTTGCCTCTCTTGAAGGGTGGTGAGTCAGCCATACCCGTGCCCTCCAGCATTAGCTCTTGTGCTATGTGCACTGCGTGGAAGTAAAAAAGCAGTGGAAACTGTAGTGTCCTGTGGGCAATTTTCATGAAGATTTCATCTCTTGAAAAGGGAGACTCTACCCACTGCTTGTTTACCTGAAGCCCAGAAGCTCTGGGTCTGGTTTTCAGCACTGCCAGGGAAACACAGAAGGAAGTCATCATTTCGACCCATTCTCCCCTCCTCACCCTGCATGAGCATCTGGGAGCCTGTTGTTGGAATGGTAAATCCAGACACTTTCCTCTGAAACCAAAATGAAAACCTGGGACAAAATTAAAGTCAGTGTAAAGTGAATAAGCATGTATCGATTTATACACTATTACATGTTGTAAAAACAAAAGAATGTTCACTTCCTTCATGCAGTCATTCGAAGTCATGTGTCAGACTCACTCAGCATGGCAATAATTTTGGGAACATCAAAGTCCTGGCTGCTTTGTCTCTTATAGTTATATCCACATGGTGAAATGTGATATCCAGAAGTAATAGCTCAGCCATTAGAACATGGGCTCTGTCTCAGGAACAAGTCACTTTTTGTAACTCAGAGAGGAAAAGAAACCCCAGACAGCCATTCTATGCCTGGCTCACTTCCATAAGAGTAACAATTACTTGGCCTTATTTATGGCTCATTTTCTTGCATATGAAGAGTTCACACATGGGAGCTGGCTTTAGAGGATAGAGTGCAGATAAAGGAAGTTAAAACAATAACCTCAAACACAAAGTAGACCTTTTCTAGTTCACATTTTTGGAGTCCATATGATTCTGAATGAGGTTATGTCTTTCTCATAATAGCTCAACCCATCTGCCCATTGGATCATGACTCTACACAATTCATAATTAGTGTCTACTAGCACATGTGCCACAGGATCTGGGGTTTGTGAGTAACCATCCTCATTGTTGACATTGGGGGATGAGGCTCCCTCTGTCTGCTTGCATCATGTTTCACATCTCAACACTCTCCTTCCTTTCAGGCCAATGAAATGATGCTCAGTGGTTGGAAGCTGACCTCACAGGAGACTTGTGGCAAAGGCCTGGTCTCCCAGGTTTCTGGCCAGGGAAGTCATGGTTCTAGTCATGGAGCTTGCTTCCTGTAATACAGTTGTTCATGTAGTTGTTTCTTTTACATGTTAGTTTTTAAAAAAAATAAAACCTTGGGTTGGGAAGGTGGCCTAGTGGTAGAGTGCTTGCCTAGCATGCATGAAGCCCTGAGTTTGATTCTTCAGTAACCACATATCCAGAAAAAGCTGGAAGTGTTGCAGTGGCTCAAGTGTTAGTATGCTAGCTTTAAGCAAAAAATGCTTAGGGACAGTGCACAGGCACTGAGTTCAGGCCCCAGGAATTGCAAAAGTGAACAAATTGTCGATCAGCTTTTACCACTTCAGGCCATAAAAAAGGGTAACAAGGCTCAGGACTGTTGCTACAAGAGTTCATGTCTTCCCACAAACAGAGGGATAAGGCTCCTGTCTCTCACTTTCCAGTACCCAGAAAACCCTAAAATGGTGAATGGATCAATAAAATGTGGTATACATGTATGAGGTTACACACATATATATATATGTATGTATGTATGTATGTATGAGGTTACATACATATATATATATGTATGTATGTATGAGGTTACATACATGTATACCACATTTTATATACATATATGTATATATAGATATAAATATATATATATACATATATATGTGTGTATATGTACATATATACATATATACATATATATAAATGTATGTATGAACACACACACACACACACACACACACACACACAAACAGAGAGAAATCCCACTCATCCATCAGAGAGCATGATAGACTACCATTTGTAATAATGTGGAAAGACTGGGAAAGAATTATATTATGGGAAGTAATCCAGACCCAGAGAACACAAGCTGCATGGTTTCCCTTATTTGTGGCTGCTAGAATGTTCCAATAAACTCAAAAGCAAATACATTCAGTTGTATGCTAATAGTTACAGATGAATTAACTGAAGTATAGTAGACTCAATGAAGAGCAGAAATAGTGTGGTATTTTTTCCTCTAAAGAAATGTTTAATGGTCTGCCAAGAAAACAAAAACTCTCAAAGTTTGTCTGGCAATCCATTCACTTGTTAATAACTTAGTAATTAAGGATGCTCTCACCAGAGTGGGCAAGAGTAAACGTAGTAGTCACACACATTTTTTGACTAAAATTCCAAAGCTTACTGACATCACAAATAAATGTATCATGTTTAAAATTTTAATCTATTTCTATTTCCTGACTTGCCACACCAAGAATTATTGTCTTACAAGGGAATATGAAATAAAAACATCCATTTGTGGAAATGAACATGAGATTAGTTGTTCTTTCTTAGAAGTTTGTCTCAATGAAAACAAAGAATTAAACTTAAATGCTGAGGAAAATAAATGTTATTACTTCATTATACCATAAAAGAATGTAAACTGTGAGCAAGGTAAATATGACAGGCAAAAATAAGGCAAATAATAGAGTTTCAGTGAAGTAAATTTCTTTTTTCTCATTGCTATCTAAAACTCTCCATCTCTGTGTTCTTCTAGTACACAGCTGAGAATCTTGCAGACCTCTTAAGGACCAGAGCAGAATGGACAATCTCCACACAGGCCAGATGAACACAGTGAGTTGACAAGTACCCAAGGAGTGGGTGTTTCAATATGGAAAACTGTTGGAATAATTATTGTTTCCTCATAATCCAGACAAATGTTCACGCCAAGGTCCAAAAATGTCGAAGTCAGGCTTATAAAGGCCACAGGTGAAAAAGAAATAATCTAACATGGAAGTTAAATGTTTCAAACAGGAATGTGGTAATGCATGACTGTAATCCTAGAACTCTGGAATGTGAGGCAGGAGGATCTTCACTTTTAGTCCAGCTAGGCAATAAAGTCAGGTCCTGCCTTAGGAAGCTCAGGTTTCCTACTATCACTTGCCAAAGAATAACTACTTGCACTAGAAGCACCATCTGAAATTTCCATGGCACCCTCTTCATCTTCACATTCACTGCTTTTACTGGTTTCTTCTCTGTCACTGTCCATTTTCTAGTCAATCAACTGCAGTTCATCTCCCTTGGCCCTATCTTCTTTCTGTACACAAATTGTTCCTGCCAATAGTTCCAATCCCATTGTTTCTCTGTATTTTAAACAGTGTCCTATCTTCATCTGATTGATCATTTTCACTGGATCTCCATGGTATACTTGTGAGCTCAATTACTAGATGTGGTTGTTTCTTTGGTCTTGGAGATAATTCAATATTTCAATAATTCAATATTTCAGATGTCTTGAAATTCCTCTCCAAACTTGAGCCATGCTTCAGAGAGGGAAGCATCAGCTGTGCCCACTTTCCTAAGACTTGTTCTTCTGACCTGTGGTGGACTTTTTTGAAAAGGATGGGTACTCTATGTCCCACTTCCTTTTCCACTTGGATCTGCTGGTGCCATCACCAGAGACATAGTATCAGCCTATGAGAGAATAAGACAAAAACCAATAAAGGAATCACAAGGAAAGTATATGGTGTTCAGTGTGAAAATAGAAAATTCATAGTGAAGCAAAACTTATGCAGGTCAAACCTCCATTTTCAGAGGCCATGAAGGTCAAGCCATCATACTAGTTCTTCATGTCTGTGTGTAACATATATCCTCATGCTCTTCTGTGGTCATGTAGATCATACAGACCACCAGGAGTCACTGGAAGTACAGGACACATTGGTGCAGGGGTGGAGGGGTTCTCCTGGAGGCCTTTTTTGGCACTGACAGGCCAGCGATGAGGGCAAGAAGGAGGCAGCAGTAGTTACAGGGATTACTGCCAATTATTAGATATTAAATTATGTCTCCATTTAATGATGTGTCCCAGTTGAACAATTAATAAAGCATTAATTAATAATTACTCAATATCCCATTATTGTTTATCATATATGTACATATACACATATATATTTACATATTTTATAGAATGAGACAGATGTCTTATATAATTAAATTATGCATCATGTGTCACTACCTATTATTCGATATTTAATTATGTCTCCATGTAATTTTTTATTCTGGTAATGCTTAATAAAATATTAATAAAACTTAATACACTTCCTATAATTGTTGCATCTAATTTAATATAGAATGATTCACTAATTCAACCCTTTATCATTTATTGTATTGACAATTATTCCACCTATGACATTTATTACATTTATGACATCCTATTACATAGCATATAGATTTGCATCCAAATTATACATCCTACCTGACACTCAGCACTTTCAAAGAAAAAGAAAACATGTCATGCTTAGCTTCTCACTCCAAGATTATACTTTTGGCAGTGCTGGGATCTAAATTCAGGGCCTAGAAGTTCATGAATGGGTGATAGTAAGCACAGCAGCCAATTCAGCTCCTAGCCAGTTGCCAGGCCCTGAAATAGAGCCCCATCTGTTGACTTAATATTGTGCTTAGTGTAGCTATTCATTAAATTTTTTGTTTCATTCATCTATTTGCCATTTATTTTATTGACTGTTATTACACATGGAATATTTATTACATTTATTACAGAGGATATAGATTTGCCTGTGTATGAAACTTCACATCTGACATCCAGGACTTTCACAGAAAAGGAAAACATGTGTCACCATGGGCTTCTTACTCCACAATTCAATTTTTGTGAGTGCTTGCATCTGAACTCACAGCCTACAAGGCCCAATTCATGAATGGGTGAGTGTCAGCATGCCAGCCTGGTGCATATTGAGCCCACAAGTAGTTTCCATCACCTGAGATCGAGCCCCAGGGTTTGAAAAATAAGAACAGATTAACATGCAGATGGTAGTGCACAAATAAATATAGATCTTTATAGAGTGCCAGAGATGTCTATACAATATTCAGTTATATATGCTACATTCCTACCAATTCTTGGGTACTTATTATGCCTCCATGTAATTAATATTGTTTTCATCCTTAATGAATTATTAATTAAATCAACCACTGTCCCAAAATAATTGCATCCATGTAATTAATAGTATTCTTTTAGTGTGCCAAAAATATTCATTAAACTCCATTGGCCTCCTAAAATCACTCTAACCTTGACATTCATAACCTTCCATCAGTATTCCTATGAATAGGAACGAGACTTTTAGGATCTCCCACCATTGGTAAGGGTCAGGACCGGGCTTCCCACCCAGGGCCTATGTTGCCATGTTTGCCTATGGCTTCCCTGATAGCCCGCCAGCCTTCAGCAATGCTAGGTTACTAACACTTTTCAACTGTGTCATTCAGACCCAGGAAGGTCACCTTGCAAAGAAAACAAATGTAAAACTTGCAGCCATATGCAAGTTGCCGAGTTTTTTTTTCTAGTGTTTTTTTTTTTTTTTTTTTCCTGTCAGCCTTTGGGGCCCAGGAACCCAGGTTTGGCTGTGGGTCCAGTGGCTGCACCCTAGCCTAGAGTGATTGAAGCTGAGGCAGAGTTGCTGCGACCTGAGTCCAAGCCCTGTGCTTGACAAAATAAAAATGCATACATATATACATACATACATACATACATACATACATATATGCATACATACATACATTAAAATATCTAAAATATTTTTTGAGGCTCCTTGGCTTGGAATTCATGCCCTTTTTTTCTGCCAGGCCTGGGATTTGAACTCAGGGTCTGGGTAAATCTGCAGCATTGTGGGGGAAGGGGGAGATCATCATGCTGGAAGACAAGAAAGTCAGGCCTGTCTCCAGAGCCTGAATTCAAGTCCTAGCACTCGTATACATTTTAAATACATGATTTATATTTACATACACATGTTTACTGCATATTGCAGTTAGTGTAGTTATTCATTTTATTTTGTTTTATTTATTATATATTTTAGTGAGTATGATTACACATATAATATTTTTTACATCCTATTACATAGGACATAGATTTGCCTGTGTATTAGACATCATTCCTGAGACCCCGGATTTTCACCAATTAGGAAAACAAGTGGGACAATTGGCTTCTTCCATCAGGATTAAGTTTTTGGCAGTTCTGTGATTTGAACTCTGGGCCTAGAAGTCCCACTTTATGAATGGGTCAATATTAGCACACCAGTCTGATGCAAGTGAAGTTATCGGGCAACTTTGAGGACCTGAGATCAAGCCCTAGGAGTGGCCACTATATAAACACATAGATGTGTAGATTTCAGTGTATGTGTGTATTTACGTATGTATATGCATCCATAAATGTATGCAGAGACAGATAGACATTTATGTAGATTCTAGTGTATAACTCTATATAAAGTGATGTCTATATCTTACTTTTATATATTCTACTACTACCAATTATTTGGTCTAAAATTATGCCTCCATTAATTAATCACAGTACAAAACTTAATAAATATTTATTACATACAAACTTATAGAATGACTAGCTAATCAGTAATTCAATTAGTACATTTCAAACATCCTATTAGTGTTCCTATACATGGAACAATTTTCCTAGGATCTTCAGCAGTGTGTAGGTGCCAGTCCCAGAATCCAACTCAGGGCCTAGGTGTGTGAGTTGAGCTTCACTAACAGCCCACCAGCCTTCAGTCATGCCTGGTCACGTTCAATTTTCAAGCCAAGTCATTGAGACCCAGGATGGTCACAGTGCAAAGGAAACAAGGTAAAACAGTTATGTAAAACCTCCTGGTTTTTTCCTCCTAAATTTGTGTTGGTTTGATTTTTTTTTACCAGTGCTGGGAGTTGAACTTGGGTCCTAGGATCCCTGGATCATCTGTGGGTGTAAAAGCTGCACCCCAGCCTAGAGTAATCATGGTTTAAGGCACAATAAAATGCTTCCTTGAGCAAAAAGAGCTCAGGGAAAATGTCTAGGTTCACAGTTCAAGCCTCAGGACCTGCAACACAAAAAAAGAGCCAGTAACTCCATGTTTCTGTGTATGAATGCACGTATTTCTATAGGTGAACATCCAGATTCTCTATGAAGAAAAGCACCCAGCTAGGAAATTTGCTTTGAATAGAATGATTTCATAGCACAGAGAGGGCTTTCAAAACAGTGCATGTGCCGGGGCTCCCCTCACTGTTCCCAGTGTAGCCTGAATGTTTCTGTGCACTCCAGGCTGCTGGAGGAAGTCTGCCTCATTGCTGGAACAGGCAGACAAAAAGCCTCACTCCTGTACAGCTTTGTAACAATTCATCTGGGGGCAATTGGTGAGGATGAATATGGGTGGGCTCTGAAGTCCAGGAGAAAAAGGTCTCTTTGTACCCCAAGGTCTTTCTCTCCCCAGTGCTGTGTTTTGACAGGAAGCTTTCATTTGTGCCACCTCCCATGGCAGGCCTGGGTGATGTCTCTGAGCTCTTCAGCTCAAGCTCTACCACTTGAGCTACAGCACTCCTTCAGGCTTTCTGGTGGTTCACTGGAGATAACCATCTCAAGGAATTTCCTGCCCAGGCTAGTTTGGAATGTGATCCTCAGCTCTCTGCCTCCTGAGTAGCTAGGATGACAGGCACGAGTCAGCAGTGCTGGCTTCCACTTCAAGTTGCTAAGTTGTGAGTAGGAGATAATAGTCTCATGGGACCTTTTGTGTCCGGGATAGTTTTGAACCCAGATCCTCAGATCTCAGCTTCCTGAGTAGGCAGGATGACAGACCTCAGCTACAGATACCTAGGGTCCTTGGCTCTACATGATAGGGCACTAGCCATGAGCCCAATAGGGAAGGGTCAGTGCCTAGACCCTGAGTTCAACATTCACAACCGAGAAAAATAATCCAGGAGAAAACTCATTAGAGTTCAATACATACATAATTTTGGCCCTGACATGGGGACATATTTGAGCCTCAACTTTCTCATGTGCACAATCATCTTACTTGTGGAGCTCTTACAAGGACCAGATGAAAGAATGCACCCCGTGAAGGACTCAGGACAAAATACATCATGAAGTTCTCATCACATAGCTGTATCCCACAAGCTGTCATTAGAATTAGGGTGTTTTCATCAGTATCACCATTCTTTCAGAAACATGTCACAAACTGCACAAAGTTCACATCTAATGGTTTAAAGTGGTGGGGATTTTTGTGTGTGGGGGGGAGT
Source organism: Dipodomys merriami (assembly GCF_024711535.1). Lineage (NCBI taxonomy): Eukaryota > Metazoa > Chordata > Mammalia > Rodentia > Heteromyidae > Dipodomys > Dipodomys merriami. The sequence continues at coordinate 744,055 of NW_027204582.1, forward strand.
TAGCCATGGGGATTGCACTCAAAGTTGGGGCTACTGTCCTAAGATCTTTAGCTCAAGGCTAGAGCTCTAACACTTTGAGCCACAGCTCAGAGTTTCTCAGACTTCCTGCCAGGGCTGGGTTTTAAACCCACCAAAGTCAGATCTCAGACCCCGGGTATCTTAGATGACAGGAGTGAATGAGCCAGTAGCATCTGGTTCCATGGAGCTGGGTTGCAGTGGTTTATCTCTGGCTAAGTCAGGTTAGATGGAAGCTCTCAACACCAGACTGCCAGCTTGCTCTGTGGTGAGGTATTTGCAGTCCTATCCTTATATCATTGTGCTCAGAACATTCTTTTCTTTGGTGCCAGTCTTGGGTCTTGAGTAAGTGTCTAGACACAGTCCCTAAGCTTTTATGCTCAAAGCTAGTGCTCAACTGCTTGAGCGACAGCACGACTTCTGAATTTTTCTGTGCATGTGGTAGTGAGGAATAGAAACCAGGGCTTTGTATGTACTAGGGAGCACTCTACCACTGAGCCCCAGGAGTGACAAGTGTATAAACAAATAAATGTGTAGATTGGTAGATAGATAGATAGATAGATAGATAGATAGATAGATAGATAGATAGATAGATAGATAGATAGATAGATGTATATGTATAAAACAAAAGTGATGCCTGTATATTATGAAATTGCATATATGATATTACTACTAACTATTGGCAACTAAATTATTCCTTCCTTTTTTAAGTATCATGATTGAATACATAATAAAGTAGTAATTGAAAATTAGTTAATGTAGTATAATTGTGTATAATCTTATAATATGAAAATCATACACTAACTTCTAATTCAATTGTTGCTTTCATAACATTCCATTTGTACGGATGTATCATCGGAATGTATTTCTTTGAACCTCTCACCATTCATTAGTGGCAGTCCTGGGATTTGACCTCCAGGCCTAGGTTGCCAGTTTTGGCTATGGCTTCCTTAATAGCCCGCCAAACATCAGCAATGCAAGGTCATTTGCACTTTCTGGGCCTTGTCATTTAGACCCAGGATGGTCACAACACAAAGGAAAAAAATTAGTAAGACCACCTCCTTGAACTTCTCAGTTTTATCCTTCTCCTTATTTTTTTTTTTTGCCAGCCCCAGATTTGAACTCGGGTCCTAGGATCCCAGGGTCAGCTGTGGCAGAGGTGCCAAGACCTAAGTGCTTGGCCAAAAAAATAAAATAAAATAAAATAAAATAAAATAAAATAAAAAAAAATAAATAAATAATAAGGCCCTGGCTTGGAATTTACACCATTTTTCTGGCAGGCCTGGGATTTTAACTCAGGGCCTGGGTAACTCTGTGGCATTGTCCTTGAAGATAAGAAATTCAAATCAGGTCCCAGGGCCTGAATTCAAGCCTCAGCACTGGAAAAAATAATATTCATATGTGAGATCTATTTACATACATGGGTTTACTGCGTATGACGTTTACTACCCTTATTTATTTAGTATTGTTACACATATAACACTTCATTTATTACATCATATCACCTAGATTATATTTGCATATGGATTATACATTATACTGAGACCCAGGACTTTCACACAAAAGGAAAAAAAAATGTGTCAAAGTTGGCTTCTTACTCCACGAATAAATATTTGGCCATGCTGGGATTTCAACTCATGGCCTACACTGCCCAATCCATAAATGGGGTCACAGTCTTAGCACACCAGCCTCCAGAAAACAGAGCTGCCAGGAAGTTCTGAAGACCTTTGATCAAGCCACAGTAGTGCCCAATATATACATTAATAGATATGTATATGTATATATGTGTGTGTGTGTGTATATATATGTATATAGATATAGATATATACTGAGAGAGAGGGAATGTGATGATATTAAATTATATATATATAATTATCGATTATTAGTTATTACATTATGCCACCATTTAATGAAGTATCATGGTTGAATACTTATATACACATTACTTAAAAATTAGTCAAAATCCTTCAATTAGGGGAATCATACCATGGTGCTAGAATGGAAGATATAAATCCAATAATATTTGTGTGGCATTCTAAAATAGAATCACGAATTAACTGCAAATTTAATTATTACTTTTATAATATTTCATTAGCATTCACACGAATAGGAATGAGTTTGTCAGGATCTCCCTCCATTTGTGGGTGGCAATCCTAGCAATCGAACTCCAGGGTAGTTTACATCGTATGCAAACCATTGGAATGACACGGTGAAGATTTCAGATTGTCATGGTTAAAAAAGAACAAGAAAAGAAAGCTAGGTGTCAGCGGCTTCTGCCTGTAATCCTAGCTCCTCAGGAGGCTGAGATATAGAGAATGCCAACTTGAATTCAGCCAGGGCAGGAAAGTAGGCGACACTTATTTCTAAGAGATCACAGGGAAAAAAAAAACATGAGTGGGATCATGACTCAAGTTGCAGAGTACTGCCCTTGAGCAAAAGGAACTCAGGGACAGGGCCTAGGTTCATAGTTCAACCCCAGACCTGCCCCCTGTCCAAAAAAAGGCAGCAGTAACTCCATGTCTCTGTGTATGGATGGATGATGGGCATTCAGCAGGTTGTCCATGCTCAGCCCACCCAACTTGGGCAAGCTGGGACAAGCCCTCAGAGTTCCTAGGCTGTAGGAATGGTCGAAGGTTCTGGATCTATATTATCTATCCCTCTGTAGTATGTGAGCCTAGAACTGTGGGGCCTGGTGGCTCTCATTCATTCATCATTCCTCATTGCCGAGTCACAGACTGGTCCCAAATCTCGGCAAAGATATGAAATAGTCAGCGATTTCTATGCCAAATGGGGTAAGCCAATAAATCCCACCCTCATAACTCCTGTTACAATTCAGCCTTGGGCTGCGAATGTGGCTTAGCGGTAGAGTGCTTACCTAGCACGCACAAAGCTCTGGGTTCGATTTCTCAGTACCACAGAAACAGAGAAAGCCAAAAGTGGCACTGTGGCTAGCCTTGAGCAAAAGAAGCTCAGGAGCATGCCCAGACCCTGAGTTCAAGCCTGATGACCGGCAAAAAAAAAAAAAAAAAAGTGAGCCTGGTGAGACATATTCTTATGGGACTCAAGTGGTAGAGTGCTAGCCTTGAATGAAAAAAACTGAGGGACAGAGCCCAGGACCTGAGTTCAAGCCCTAGTACCAAGATGCACCCACACACACAGGAAGGTGGTAATGATGAGCTGAGTCAGAACTGGGGGAAGTCCTGAGGCATAGTCATAGTAAACTCTCAAGCCAGATCATGTGGTTTCTCCCTAAGTCCTTCTTGGGCTGAGGGGTCTGGGCCAAGGCAGTAAGTTCCAGGGAACCCGCCCCTCCATCCATGCATGGGGCCACAGGACCAAGGAAAAGAACACTACAAATGCTCCTTTGTAGTTGGCCCATGATTGCAGACCTTCATTTGCCCCCAAACACTGGTGAGGAAAGAAGGGCTCTGAGTCCTGGGACTCCAGGTTGCTGCTAGAAGTAGCAGCTAGCTGGCTGTGGATTTGTAAGCACACAAATCTTTCATGAGCCCAACTCAATATCTCCTCCCCCGAGGTGTGCCTGACAGATTTGCACTCTTGTGATCCCTGCATGAGCGGGCATTACCTGCCGTGCCATCTTGCAGCTTTTGCCCCTCCTGGCCCAGATCTCAGCCTCCTGAATAGCTAGGAAAATGAGAGCTTGAGCTATCACTATCCTTCTTGGCAAAAGACAGAGTACCTCTCTACCAGCCTAGCACCCATCTACAGTTACCACTCCTACTCCACCCCTACTCCTCCAGGCTGCAGAGGAGTCATATCCTTCCCTGAGGTCGAAGAAATATGATCAGGTTTGAGCTTTATGCTCTCCACATAGTCAGGGGCTTCTGGGAGCTGAAGTGTACTGTAGTTCAAGTGGTAGAGCACCAATCTTATGTAAACAAGCTAAAGGATACCACCTAGGCTCTGAGTTCAAGCCCCGGTAAATTCACAAACACACACACACACACACACACACACACACACACACACACACACACACACAAAGCACACACAAAAACATCCTTAGTAGGTCCCAATGTCTTATACCAGCAATCCTAGCTACGTAAGAAGCTGAGCTCTTAGGATGGCAGCTTGAAGCCAGCCCAGGCAGGAAAGTCTGTGAGACTCTTCTCTCCACTAAACTACTAAAAAAGATGAAAGGTGAGCTGTGGTTCAAGTGGTAGAGTGTTAGCTTTGAGCAAGGGAAGCTCAAGGACAGTGCCTAGGCCCTGAGTTCCAGCTATAAGATTTTTTTAAGACACCCTTTGCCCCCACTCCACCCCCAATCAGGCCATAAATCCAGATTTTGGGCACCCTGGATCTCACTTCCACTCCTGCCACTTTCACAGCACTGCCACAAGTGGTCGGTGTGGGGAAAGCACTGGATTAAGAAATGAACGTAGCATTACAAAGAATTCTAAGAGGGGGGACACAACCTGAAGAAAGCAACCAGGAACTGGGGCCTGCCCCAAACAGGCATTACTCAAAGTCTAACTGAGCAAGCACAGGAGGAAAGGAAAGAAGAAAAACTTAGGAAAACGGAATGGCAGGGACAACAATGCATCTCTCTATACTTTCTCTTAATATAAGTGGCTGAATTCGCCAATTAAAAGAAAATGAACTGAGGACTGGATCAGAAAACAAGACCCATCCATCTGTTGCCTTCAGGAGACCCACCTCTCAGCCAAACATACAAACAAACTCAGAGTTAAGGGGTGGAAAAGGATCTACCAATCAAACGCCCCCAGTAAGAAAGCAGGTGTAGCTATCCTGATATCTGACAAAATAAGCTTTTCATTAAAATCAGTGCAGAAAGACAAGGACGGACACTACATATCAATAAAGGGAACAATCCAAGAGGAGGATATAACCATCATCAACTTATATGCCCCAAATATTGGTGCACCCAGATATGTCAAACAAATGCTCTCAAACTTACAGAATAAAATAGATCCCAATACGATAATACTAGGAGACTTTAACACACCACTCTCACCAAAGGACAGGTCTACCAACCAGAGTATTGGCAAAGAAGCCACCGAATTAAGAGAGGCCATACTCCAAGCGGAAATAACTGACATCTACCGAGTATTTCACCCTAAAACAACACAGTACACATTCTTCTCAGCAGCTCACGGAACTTTCTCCAAAATAGACCATATCATAGTTCATGCAAGGAACTTAAGCAAATACAAAGGGATCGACATAATCCCCTGTATCCTATCTGACCACAGTGGAATCAAGCTAGCTCTCAATAACAAAGCATACCGCAGAAATTTCTCTAATACATGGAAATTGAACAGCACACTCCTTTACAATGCCTGGATAACAGAAGAGATCAGAGAAGAAATAAAGCATTTCCTACAACTCAATGAAAATGAAAACACCTCACAAAGAAACTTGTGGGACACAGCAAAAGCAGTCCTGAGGGGCAAATTTATTGCCCTCAGTGCCCACATCAAGAGAATGGAGACCAACCAAGTAAATAATCTCATGTTGCAATTAAAACAGCTAGAAAAACAAGAAAAAAATGGGACCTAAAGCTACTAGATGAAGCCAGATAACCAAATTAAAAGCAGAGATTAACCAATTAGAAAATCAGAAAACCATAACCAAAATAAACCAAACAAAAAGCTGGTTCTTTGAAAAAATAAACAAAATTGATGGCCCATTGGCTAGATTAATTAAAAAAAGAAGAGAGGAAATGCATATTAATAGGATTAGGGATGCCACGGGAAACATCACAACACGTACCCAAGATATCCAAACAATTCTAACAGACTACTTTCAAAAGCTATACTCTCTAAAGAAAGAAAATTGGGCAGAAATGGATGCATTTTTAGAGAAATACAAGTTGCCCAAACTGAGCAAAGAAGAAGTTAACCAATTAAATAAGCCAATATCCTATAATGAGATACAGGAAGCTATCAAAAGTCTTCCAACAAAAAAAAGCCCAGGACCAGATGGATTCACAGCAGAATTCTATAAGACCTTTAAACAAGAACTAATACCCATACTCCTCAAGCTCTTCAGAGAAATAGAGAAGGAGGGAGCTATCCCAAACTCATTCTACAAAGCCAATATCACACTCATCCCCAAACCAGGCAAAGACCCAACCAAAAAGGAGAATTACAGGCCAATCTCCTTGATGAACACAGATGCAAAGATCCTTAAAAGATTCTAGCTAACAGAATCCAGAAACACATAAAAAAAATAATTCACTATGACCAGGTAGGCTTCATCCCAGAGACACAGGGATGGTTTAACATACGTAAGTCAATAAATGTAATTCAACATATCAACAGAGCCAAGGTCAAGAATCACATGATTATCGCCACAGATGCAGAAAAGGTCTTTGACAAAATTCAACATTCATTCATGCTAAAAGCTCTGGAGAAAATAGGAATAGAAGGAACATTTCTAAAAACAATAAAAGCCATTTATGACAGACCAATAGCCAATATTATACTTAATGGGGAAAAGCTACAACCAATTCTCCTAAAATCAGGAACAAGGCAAGGATGCCCACTTTCTCCACTCCTCTTCAATATAGTCCTAGAACCCTTAGCCAGGGCAATAAGGCAAGAAAAAGACATTAAAGGGATCCGCATAGGGAAAGAAGAAGTCAAACTATCCCTTTTTGCAGACCACATGATACTATACCTCCACGATCCCTAAAACTCCATCCCCAAACTCTTAGAAATCATAAATCACTTCGGCAAAATAGCAGGATACAAAATAAACCCACAAAAATCAGTTGCCTTCCTATACACTGATAATGTACAGGAAGAGAGGGAAATAAAGGGAGCAACCCCATTCACAATAACCTCCCAAAAAATAAAATATTTAGGAATTAACCTGACCAAAGATGTAAAAGAACTATTTAATGAGAACTATAAAAAGTTAAAGAAAGAAATTGCAGAAGACACTAGGAAATGGAAAGACCTCCCATGCTCCTGGATAGGCCGACTTAATATAGTAAAGATGGTAGTACTTCCAAAACTAATATACAAATTCAACGCAATTCCTATTAAAATCCCAATGACGTACATCACTGAAATACAGAAAACAGTCCAAAAATTCATATGGAACAACAAAAGACCTAGAATAGCCAAAACAATTCTAGGGCATAAAGACAATATGGGAGGGCTATCCATGCCGAACTTCAAACTCTACTACAGAGCTAAAATAACAAAGATAGCATGGTACTGGCACAAAAACAGACCCGAAGACCAATGGAACAGAATAGAAGATCCAGAAATAAATCCACAGGCCTACAGCCAGCTGATATTCGACAAAGGAGCCAAAGACATACAATGGAAGAAACACAGCCTCTTCAACCGCTGGTGCTGGGAAAACTGGGCAGCCACATGCAGAAAACTAAAAGTGGACCCCAGCCTATCAACATGCACCAACATCAACTCAAAATGGATTAAAGACCTTAACATTAAACCTGAATCTCTGAAACTACTGCAGGACAGAGTAGGAGAGACATTTGAACTAATAGGCACAGGAAGGAACTTCCTGAACAGAGTCCCAGGGTCACAACAAGTTGGAGAGAGACTCGACAAATGGGACTACCTTAAAATAAAAAGCTTCTGCACAGATAAAGCTTTTGCAACCAAGCTAGAAAGACAACCAACTAATTGGGAAAAAATATTTACCAGCAATATATCAGACAAGGGGTTAACATCCTGTATATACAGGGAACTCAAGAAACTAATCCCTCCCAAACCTAACAAACCAATTTCTAAATGGGCAAGGGAACTAAAGAGGGACTTCTCAAATGAAGAAATAAAAATGGCAAAGAAACACATGAGGAAATGTTCATCATCCCTGGTGGTGAAGGAAATGCAAATAAAGACAACCCTGAGATACCACCTTACCCCAGTCAGAATGTCCCACATCCACAAATCAGCCAATGACAAATGCTGGAGGGGATGTGGAGAACGAGGAACTCTATTACACTGCTGGTGGGAATGTACACTTATACAACCACTTTGGAAAGCAGTCTGGAGTGTCCTTAGAAAGCTAAAGATTGACCTCCCTTACGACCCAGTCATACCACTTCTAGGCATCTACCCTGAACAACAGGAACCAATATACAAGGACACGTGCACCTCCATGTTTATTGCAGCACTGTTCGCAATAGCTAGGATATGGAAACAACCTAGATGCCCCACCACAGATGAATGGATCCAAAAATTGTGGTATCTATACACAATGGAATATTATGCAGCCATTAGAAATGACAAAATAATGGCATTTGCAGGGAAATGGATGGAGCTAGAAGGAATCATGTTGAGCGAGGTAAGCCAAGAACGAAGAGACAAACAGTACATGGTCTCCCTGATAAGTGGATGCTAAATCCAAAATGTTAGGTGATATGACAAAACTTACAGGACTTAAGAAACAAAGAACTCCCACTCATCTGGTTGAACCACTACCAAATATCCCCATGCTGCTGATCACATATATGGTATATAACATGTGAGCACCGTTATATATTACAGACTGTGATAGACAATTTGTTCCAGGAAAGTTAGAATGAACTTGTGACTTTAAATGAGCATCATTATTCCACAATACTGTGAATTTCCGGAAATTATGTAATCACTTAATCACAATCAAAAAAAAAAAAGAACCTCGGGGAAGGGAGGGAGGGAGGGGATGGTAGGGGGAAAATAATGGGGGGGTAACAATGTTCAAGAGGAAGTGTACTCATTACCTCACTCATGTAACTGTAACCCTCTGTATAGTATCTTTACAATAAAAAAATTTTAAAAAAAAAGAAGTGAACGGACAACAAGGGGGGCATAGCCAGGTCAAGGCTAATGACCCAGAACATTGAGGTATTGGCCATACTAGTCTCTCATGCCCCAGTTCCCTGGACCTAGAATCTAAATGTGTGCATCTGTATTCTGGGCATCCAGAATTCTCTAGAAGGACCTGAGCAGCCAAGCTGTGGGGAGGGGGTGGGGAATAGACTTTCCTGTGACAAAGTATGTTGACATTTCCTAGACACTGACGGATACTTCCAAGCCACCTTGGCCTCACCTCACATGTAGCCCCGGATCCTCCTTGCTTGGATGGCCTTCAATCAGCTATCAAGCTCGAGTTGGCCAGAGCCACCGGAAAACTTCCATCCCCCACACTACTGCCAGCGTGCAGGGAGGGACGTGCAGCCAGAGACCCAGCTGAGGAAAAGGCAAGACATCGCATGACTGAGGCCTCCCAGAGGCAGGAGAGACCCTATGCTAGCTGGCCATGCTGATCCAGAATCCAGAATCCCCTGGAGGTGCCCAAAGATTTGGACAGGCCGGACTTGGGCCCCAAAGAAAAACTGGAATGCAGGCCTCTGGCAATTTAGGACTCATTGTAGACCCTGATAGGGGGCTAAAGGGCAAGGTCAGTGTGGAGGAGGGGCACCATCCAAGGTCAGAAAGAGGCAGACAGGCACCCAGGAAGGAGACAGAGAGAGATGAAGGAAAAATACACACACACACACACACACACACACACACACACACACACACACACACACACACACACACACACAGCCCAAGGCCTCAGCAGTCCCTGAGCACCCTGAACATCCCACACCCAAGAAGATGGCACTACCATCCTCAGACCAAGTGTAGACAAAACTCAGGACATCTCACACATCTGGAATGTCTCATAACACATCTTGGTATTTCCTAAATGTACATACCACTATGCAGAAAACTCAGCTACTTCATTTTTGGTTGTCAGTCATGGGGTTTGAACTCTGGGACTGCACGCAGTCCCTTAGCTCTTGAGCTGAAGGTGGGCGCTCTACCACTGAAGCCACAGTACCACTTCTGGCTTTCTAGTGGTTCACTGGAGATAAAGTCTCACATATTTTTCCTGCCCAAGCTGGCTTTGAACCATGATCCTCAGATCTCAGCCTCCTGAGTAGCTAGGATGACAGTTGTGAGCCACGGGCAACGACCGGCTTCAGCCACCTTCTAATACCAAGGGAAAATCCAACTCATCAAGACATAAACCACATGTAACCCTACACTTCAGACTTTGTCACCAGCATCCAAAACCATGAATGGAGAGCATATAATTGACACTGCCATCCCACGCCTGCTCCCATTCACCCACTCCATGCCTGCCACAGGCCACAACCTCTGGAGTTCTTGGTAAGGCACCACCCACCCTGTTACAGCTTCATACTGGAGCAAACCCAGGGAGGCCAGCATCTGGTCTCCCAACCATAGCAACCCCACTGCTTCAACATCTCTTGCAAGCAAGGAAGGGATGCCTTTCTTTCTTTCCTGTTTTTTTTTTCTGTTTTATTTTTCTTCTTTCTTGTTTGAGGGGCTTGAACTCAGGGCTTGGATACTATCCCTGAGGTCGATTTTTCTTTAAGGCCAGTACTCTACCACTTGAGCCACAGTGCCACTTCCAGTTGGATTGGAGATGAGCCTCTCATGGTACTTTCTTGCCTGGGTTGGGAAATGAGATCCTCTGGATGACAGGTGTGGGAGGAGAGGGGTGAGCGACTGGCTTAAGGTGTCTAGTCCTTCAGAATTTCCACCTACTCCTCCTAGAAGCTACCACCTAGACACCCCTCTACCTCCCTCAGGGACAGCAAAGGAAGGCTCAGAATCTGGGTGGGGCCATGGGGATTAAAGGGCCCCCTCGCATCACTAGCCCTCTCTAAGCTCCCATCTGCCTCCTCCTGATTGCCTGGTCTTCCAGGGCAGATCAGACCCACAAGGAGTTCTGGGGCCTGCCCTATATCCTCCTGCCCCACCCAACCGATACCTGAGGATTTCTAGGGCCAGCTGCTCCATGTGCCAGTGGAAGACCTTGGGAGGTTTGCTGATAACCGGGCACAGGGGTGCCCAGGGCAAAAAGGAGTATCCATCTCCCCTCTGTCAAAGGAGACACAAAGCACAGATGGATCTACTGAGAGCTTCAGGGCATAGCCATCCACCTGTCACCAAGGTCCCTTAGAGAACTGTTTTATGGTGACAGCCCTGGGGCCTGACATTGGGGCCCAGCGATGTCCCCGACTTTCTTTGTCTCAAGGGGAGTGCTCTTTCACCTGAGCTGTGGTGCCACTTCCAGCTTTTTCTGTGTATGCAGGACCTTGGAATCCAACCTGTGCTTTCCTGCATGCTAGGTGAGCCCTCTACTTTTAAGATACAATCCCAGCCCTGGATAACTGTTCTTCTATGACCCCTCAGACCTATCTCGGGACAGTCTCAGACATCTATCCCAAGTCACACATCTATACCGAGTCTCTCACCAGCAGCCCTGGCTGGAAATGAGCATGCTCTGCTGTGTTGTCCATCATATTCAGCACTTTTGCTCTCTGTGCTTCCGGGCAGATCCTCCTTGTTAAGCGAGACCCCCTTTTCAAGTGCTGCCTCCAAGAAGACCATTCTGATCACCTTGGCAGAGCTGCCAGCCTTGTCAGGCTCTGCCTTCCAGCCAGTGTGGGTTGATAGTGCACGAAGGGAAAGGCGTGGATTCCATCACCGGATTTCTGAAGGCCCTGATACACGACCCAGGGACAGGTGTTGTATCACACTCCATGAGTGGGGGCTCGTGGCCAGGGCAATCTGTGGGTCATAAGATGGGGCCATTTCTCCATGTGGGCTTGAGCTGAGGATCTGGGAGCTCTCTCTCTGAGTTTTATTGTTCAAGGCTGGTGCTCTACCACTTGAGCCACAGCTCCACTTCTAGCTTTTTGGTGGTTCCATGGAAAGTAGAGTCCCACGGGCTTTCCAGCTTATGGCTGGCTTCAAGCTGTGATCCTCAGATCTCAGCCTCCCGAGTAGCCAGGATGACAGGCATGAGCCTGAGCCTCAGGTGATGGGCACCAAAGGCTTTTTGTTTTGCTCCTGTTTATCTCCTGTCAACTAGCAAGCCCAATTTAAAATAATCAGTTACAGGGGATCAAAACTCTCTCCTAGGTCAGTTAATCCAAGGAGATAAAGTGTCTTTGAAAAAGGCTAGTCTGAGTTGGCTTAGGGGTGTTTGTGTGTTCATATGTGTTTGTGTGTGTGTGTGTGTGTGTGTGTGTGTGTGTGTGTGTAAAAGTGTCCAGGATACCTACCCTCATCTCTGCGGTGCCTCATCCTCCTAGTAGGGAGTGCATCCAGGATCCTGACCCCAAGGAAGGGGGGGCAGGGCACCTAAGGTCACATCCAGGGGGATGATCGGAATTCTGTCCTGCAGCCTAAGCCTAGACAGATAAAGGAGAGAAGGAGAGGTTTAGGGGAACAACAAGGGGAGCCCCTTACCTTTGGCTACAAGTACCAGCAGAAGACTGTATCCATCTTTCTTCGTAGTCAGATAAAAGGTGTACACTGTTCATTTATTTTATGATTGTGTTAGTCCTAGAACTTGGATTCAAGGCCTGCGTGTTATCCCTGAGCTTCTTTTGTTCAAGGCTGAGGCTCTACCACTTGAGACACAGCACATCTGGATTATGTGTGGGTTTGGAGAGGGAGGTGGTTTATGGGAGATAAGAATCTCATGGACTTTCTTGCCCGGGCTGCTCTGAGTCACAACCATCAGACCTCAGCCTCCCAAAGAGCCAGGATGATGGGTGGGAGCCATGAACTCCTGACTGCCACCATCCATTTATAATCCCTTAGGCCCAGGGCTGGGCCACCCACACTACACCTCCTTTGTGGGAGTAGGAAGCAGACATGAGTGGGTTTGATACTTCAACAGCCTACCTATCTTTGAGCATTGTTCTGGGTCAGTCTGATGGAGGCTTTATCCTTATCCACAGCAATGACTTGGCTCTGTCACAAGAACAAATGTCCCCTGGAAGGTGTCAGGTCTGGGGTATTTCCTCTGAACCCCTCCCCCCTAATCAAAATGACACTCTCCAGCAAAGGGTAGTACACACAGAGTGTTTTTATTGTCTTATAGCCAGGGTCTTGTCAGATAAGTGGGGGTATAGGTCAGAGGCCCGGGATTGTGCTGGGCAGGGGGACAAGTTGACACCTTCTCATGCACTTTACTTCAATGGTGTACCAGAGGGATGTGGGGAATGACTCATGAGATGGACAATGAATAACTGTCATGGTCTAGCCGGGGCATGGAGGGGCTTACCTCATGAAGCTGGTTCAACAGGCTGAGCAAAACAACTCCTGAATCACAGCCCACCCCCAGAATGAGAGGGTCACTGTGGGTTCCAGCCACATGGGGATGCTAGGCTACCTCCTCCAGCACCCATTCAACCAGTTCCTGAGAGAGAGAAAGAGAGAGGGAGAGAGAGAAAGAGAAGGAGAGGGAGAGAGAGGGGGGAGGGGAAGAGAGAGCGAGAGGGAGAGGGAGAGAGAGAGAGAGAGAGAGAGAGAGAGAGAGAGAGAGAGAGAGAGAGAGAGAGAGGGAGAGAGAGGACCAGATTTACACTTAACCCAGGTGCCAGTGGCTCAGGCCTATAATCCTACCTACACAGGAGGCTGAGATATGAAGATCATGGCTCATAGCTGGCCCTGGCAGGAAGATCTGTGAGACACTTATCCTCAAAGAACCAACAGAAAACCGGAAGTGATGCGGTGGCTCATGTGGTAGAGCGCTAGCCTTGATCTGAGGAGCTCAGGGAAAGCATCCAGATCCAGAATTCAAACCCCACAAATGACAAGAAGTGGACTTTGCACGACAAGAAGTGGACTGAATAACACCCAGTGTCCTAGGAAGCATGGCAGGTAAATCAGGTCAAGCTTCCTGTCAGCTGGGGGTCATGAGTAGTTCACCTGGCTTCACTATGACTCATTTTCCCCAGCTGCAAGACTGAATACAGTGAAGGATACCGTTCCTCATGGGAATAGGGTAATGATGAAAGACAGACATGTTTTGTTTCTTTAATTGTGCAACAGGTGTGGGAATATGATTTCATAGACCGAGTCCAACAGAGTGTTCACCGCAAGCTGCCAGCAGGGAAACTCCGAGATCAGTTTGTAAAGCTGCTGGTCTGGGAAGGGATGAATGCAGACCACCTCATAGCCTGCTCTGGATTGAGAGGGAGTTCCCTGAGCAGATGGGTGGTGGCCTCGCAGGATGTGGGAACGCAACAGCACCAGTCCCAATCACTAGCTTTAGCTTTACAGGCTCAGGCATTTGCAATGACTGAGGCTATTACTCAGGCGCTGGCAGCCCAGGGCCAAGGAACCCCAAGACTATCGGGAAGAGGGACTTGTTTTAAATGCAGGCAGGAGGGGCACTTTAAGAGGGACTGTTTACAACAATCCCCCGCCAACCGGCCTGAGAAAAAACCGCCCCCTACACCCTGCCCCAGGGGCATGGAGGGATACAAGTTTGATTTAGAGGGGAAGTCTTTAAACTTGGGGAGGGGCATCTTCTAGCCCCTTTAACTCAAGGAGGAACCCCCTCTGCTGTGAGGCCCAGGCAGCCTCATGGCGGGGTGACCCAGGCCCATTGGACTATCCCCCTGGAGGACGGACTCCGCCCTAAAATGAGTATTCTCATAGGCGGAAAGAGGTTTCACTGCTTAATTGACACTGGGGCAGACCGAACCATACTCAGGGAGGAGGTAGTGCCCTTGGACTGGAAGCTTGCACCTGGGGCTCCGATATTGGGGGTAGGGGGCAACTCCGAGACCAAAGAAACGGTTGCCCTTATGACATGGACTAGCCCAGATGGAGAACAGGGAAAGATACGCCCTTTAGTGGCAAAGAACCTCACTGTCAATTTACTAGGGCAAGACATACTAAGACAAATGGATGCCGTGGTCACTACAGACCATCGAGCATCATATGATGATATCCTGGATGGAGAAAAAGCACAAAGGCTTAAACAGGAAGAACATAGGGGACCCTCTTGGGTGCACCCCCAATCCTAAAGACCACTGCCCCCCAAGTACCTCCCATTAGGTGGAAGCCAGGAAGCCCAATCTGGGTGGCGCAGTGGCCATTGACCAAACCTAAACTTGAAGCCCTCCACCTTCTGTTGGAGGAACAGATAAGCCTCGGGCATATCCTCCCTTCTATAAGTCCTTGGAACACACCCGTATTTGTTATTCAAAAAGCCTCTGGGGCTTGGAGGATGCTCCTAGATCTACGAAAGGTAAATGAAAGGATGGAGCTAGTAGGAAAGCCCCTAAGAGGCATGACCTGGACTCCTGCTATACCTTCAGAATATACCTTGGTTGTGATTGATATTAAAGATTGTTTTTTCTCTATCCCTCTGCATCCAGATGACTGCGAGAAGTTTGCTTTCTCTATGCCTTCTCTTAATTTTTCCCAGCCTGATCGGAGGTTTGAATGGACAGTGCTGCCACAGGGTGTGGCCAATAGCCCGGCCTTCTGCCAACAATACTTGGCCACACTTTTAGAGCCTGTGCTGGGTTCAGATAACTCCTTTGTCTATGCCTACATGGATGATATAATTCTGGGACACCAAGACCCAAGCTGCCTGGAAGGCCTTCTGGCCCAGGTTCTGGACATATTAAAAAAAGGGGGGGTTTACCATAGCCCTTAATAAAATTCAAAAGGTAGCTCCTTTTATGGTGCTCGGGACCCACCTTACCTTGACTCAGGCCAGCCCCCTTAAGCCTTTGCTGGATATTCCGGCCACTCTAACCTTAACCCAACTTCAGAGTCTTTTAGGGGAAATAAATTGGCTGTTGCCATGGGTTTCTGTCCCTAAAGATGGTCTTGTGCCCTTATTTGCCCTGCTAAAAGACAGGACGCCATAAGAAGTTATTACAATTACAGACAGACATAGGGCAATATTTTTGCAGTTCCAAAAAGCCCTGGATAAAGTTTCTCTAAAGAGGTGTTCTATTAGTGAGCCCATTTCCCTTTGGTTGTTTGCAGGGGTCACATTAATATCTGCAGTTTTAACTCAAAGTGGGGAGCCATTAGAGTGGGTTCACACTCCCCTGGGGGCACGCCTCGGGTGTATTCTCAAGCAGACCAACTTGCAGATGCTATTGTGAAGGGAAGGACGCAAGCCCAAAGGCATTATGGCCTCGACCCTCACTCCATTGTTTTTCCTTTTCGGATGGCAGACGTTGAGTGGCTCACTCGAGCCAATGCTCGTCTCCTTGGACAGGTTTCTAGGCCAAATTGACTGCCATTATGAGCCATCCAAATGGACTGTCATGTTATGGCGACTTCCCCTCAAAATACCATCTCTATTTTCTCCTACTCCTATTCCTGGCACCCTTCATGTTTTTACTGACGGAGGTAAAGCAGGCTCTGCATATGCAGCCTTTGAGGAACAACAAAAGACCCCGAGCCAACAAAGATTTCAACCTTGTCAAGGGTCAGCACAATATAAAGAAATGCTGGCCGTAATTATGGCTCTTCAGGACATTCAAAAACCCTTTAATTTGTATTCTGATAGCCTATATATGATTAACTTGCTCCCTCATATTCCCCAGGCACATATTAAGCTGGATGAAAACCCTATTTCCCCCCTTATGGTTACCCTTAAGGGGCTATTAGAAGGGCAGGGAGCCCCTATTCATATTCAACATTTGAGAGGGCATTCAAAACTTACTGGGTTTTTTCCCCTAGGCAATAAGTGGGCAGACCAGTTAGCTACTGGCCCACAAGCATTAACATTACAAGAGGCTACCTGTTTGCATGATTTAACCCATATTAATTGGAGAGGTCTTCAGCATAGATTTCCTCAGATTCCTGTAAAGGACCTTAAAAGGATAGTACATACCTGTAAAACATGCCAGCCTTTCTTAAAAGTACCCCGTTACAACCCCCGGAGTAAATCCCAGAGGCCTTAAACCTAACGTCCTCTGGCAAATGGATGTCACTCATTTCCTGGCCTTTGGTAAGTTTAAATATATCTTTGTCTCTATAGATACCTACTCAGAAGCATGCTGGGCCACAGTACATACAGGAGAAAGAACTAAACATTCACAAGCACATTTTCTTCAATGCTTTGCCACCTTGGGTCTACCAGCACAAGTTAAAACCGATAATGGACCCTCTTTTGTTAGCAAAGCAATGTCAGAGTTTTTTGACAAATGGCATATTAATCATACTACAGGAATTACCTATAATCCCCAAGGCCAAGCAATTATAAAAAGAAATCATCAATGTCTTAAAGAGCAATTATTAAAACAAAAAAGGGGGAGTGAGCCCCCATATACAGTTACAGATAGCTTTGTTTTTAAATTTGTCAAAAGGGGCAACTGAATCCAGATTTCAAAAGCACTGGGGACAACTAAACCCTAAGCCCCAAGTGAAAGTCAGGTGGAAGGACCCCCTGACACAACAATGGAGAGGACCTGACCCCCTAGTTACTATGATCAGGGGATTTGGATGTGTTTTTCCCATAGGGGAGTCCGCTCCCATTTGGATCCCTGCCAGGAACCCAAGTTTTTACCCATTTCCTCTATACAGGAGGATGCCCAAGAATAAGCTAACCAACAAGGAACAAAAAAACAAAAACGGCCATGGCCGAGGCTTGTGTTTTAAAGACAAAAGCCAAAAAGACAATTATTAACCATCCCCAAGGTCAACCAGCAGATGGCGATACTCCAGCTGTTGGCTGTCCTGACTCTCCCGATCCTGTGAACGGCCCTATGGAATCTGCATCAACCTCAACAAGTGACCTGGGCAGTGGTCAACGCTGGCAATGCAGAAATCATCAGGAGCACCACAAGAGAAGCTGTCCCTTCGACCTGGTGGCCTGACCTTCATTTTGATCACCACCCTATGGACTGCTTAATATTTTTGTAGGAGTTAATTATTTTAATGATACCTGCTTTAATTGTTCTTTTACTAATTGCTTGTATAGCAGCATTGAATCCATACTTAATTGTTAAACAACCACCTTTTGTTATGCTTCCAGCTTAGATTTTGTCCAACCCCACAGGCAAATAGCTGGATTAGAACAATCCCCACCTCTGGACTCTGAAGTGGCAAAGACTGCTATCCCATCCTTCACTAAGGTTAAAGGACTAGTAGTGACATTTCTTGGCCTGGGAATGCTTTTGCTGATGGTTTTTCTATGCCTTCCTTGCATTATACGTGCACTGCAAAACTCTTATGAGCTTAGCCAGCCAGTTAACAAGCTCCAAATGAATGAATTTCCCCCCCCCCCAGAGGAATTGCAGCCAGAGACGGGTAAGAGGGGGTGTCAATCTGACCAACCTAAGACAGGGCCTTCAGCTTCGCTCTGAAGAAGTTGCCAATGATGGGCAAAGCAGACAAGGCGATCCACCCAACCTAAGACAGGCGGGTTCACTTCTTTAAGCAAAGACAGGGGGAGATGATGTTGGGAGCAATTGGGAGCTGACAGTAAAGCTCAAAGGTGATCTTGACTCCTGTGCTAGCTAAAAGACACGTACAAGGAACTGGCTTACTTAAACGACACCAGGTGCCCAGGAATTAATTGAACTGCTTCGGACATTCTAACTGTGGTGGGACTGATGTTTATTACTGTGCTAGGTGGGTCAGCCATTTAAAAAAAAAGGGGGAATCTGTGGAGCACATGGGCAGCAAAGATGGTGCTGGGAGGGGTTGAGTGGGCAGAGCCTAATTTACTGTAGAGCACATGGCCAGCCAAGATGGCTCTGGGAGAGAGTAGAGTGGGTAGACCCCAATTGACCTGCCGATCAGTGCCTAACCAGCCAGGTGAATGATAGGGTATGACCTTGACAGTGATTGGTTCCTCTTCCTCCCTTACCATTCTACCCACCCTTTTTGTCTTTAAAAGGGGCTGCTCTCTGTTAATAAACGAGTTTTTCTACCTGCTGGATTTGGCTCCCTGCTGTGTCTGATTGTCTCCTGGGCTGAGGGAGGCTAGGGAACGGGCGAGCGCCACACTTACCTTTCCTCGGACTCCGTCCGTCTTTTGTGGGATGGACGAAGACCCAACAGGTAAGCACACCAGCATGTGAGCCACTAAGAAGCTAGGCCATTCCCAGGACCTGAGATTGAGCCCCGCAGTGATGGCGACCAGTGATGGAATCCAATCTACCTTGGGACTAACGATTCTTGGATCTTCCCCCATGCCTCCATTTCATGATTGTGATGATTATGGTCATGTTTCATCAACTCTTCATTAAAAATAATCGATACCCCATGAGTCTTGCCTATGATTTCCTACTCACATCAAGCAAGAACTACTCATTGAAGGATGAGATTGATTGCATTCCACGACTCTTCCAAGGTCTGGAAACAAGTGTCCTAGGATCTCCAGCCATTCCCTCATCGTCACAGGGCTGACTGGGATTCGTCCTCAGGGCCTTCATTGTCTGGTTAGCCTGTGGCTCCCCCAAAAATCAGCAGGTCTTCAGCCATGCCAGGTCAACTTCACTCTGCAGGCAGCCATGTTTGGACCCAGAATGGTCACCATGCAAAGGAAAATAAACATAAAAGAGCCAGGTAGAATTTCCTCTGCTTTTTTTCCCCTCGAAGGGTTTTTTTTTTTTTCCCAGCAAACCTCAGAGTCCGAGGGTTCGAGGACTTGATGTGGGTCCAGAAGCTGCAGCCTAGGATGATCAGAGCTAAGGCAGAGTTGCCACGACTTGAGTTCAAGCCCCAGATCTGGTAAAAGAAAACAGAAAAAACTATGAAGGAAGAAACCTAGCTCAGAATTTGTGCCATTTTACAGTGAGAGCTGGGATTTGAACTCAGGTTTGGGTAACTCTGTTGCACTGAGGGGGAAGGTGAAGCTCACCGTCCTTGAAGACTAAAAGGTTAGTCCTGGTACTGGGCCTGATTTGAAGCCCCAGAACTGGACAAGCCTACCTCTTTTAAACCTAGGATCTCTACATACGGGTGTGGTATGCACCTTGTTTTCAGTGTAGTTAATCTTTTTATTTTGTGTCTAATTCATCTATGTATTGTGTATTTTACTGAGTATAGGATGACATATATAACTGTACTCACATGGATGACAACCTTTTCCCATGGGTATAGAGCTGCCTATGCTTTCTAGATCCTAGCTATGACCCAGGACTTGCACAGGATATGAAAACATCTACAAGGTTTGGCATCTCACATCAGGATGAACCTTTTGGCAGTGCTGGAACTTGAACTCAGGGCCTAGCAGAACCAACTGCCAAATGGGTCCACATGAGCACACCAGCTTGTGAGCCACTAAGGAGCTAGACCATACCCAGGACCTGAGATCTAGCCCTGTGGTGGGGGTGGAGAACCATATTCACCCATTCATAAGCTGAAATTAATATGCTAATAAAGGCCTGTTTGTATAGAGTTGGAGATGTGGCGAGCTGTGTTGGAATCCTATCTTCCATGTGACTACCGATTCTTGGATCTTTCCCAATGCCTCGATTTCCTAAATGTAATTATTATTGTCACACTTCATGCAGTCTTAATTAAGATCATTTCCTATGCGAATCATGCTTGAACTTCTCAACTCTTCCCTAGGCCTGAATTCAAGCACCAGTACTGAAAAACATAACATTCATAGACATTTTAAATATTTGAGTTATATCTCTATATTCATTTCCAATAGTGTTTGTTGGAGTGATTCATTATATTTTATTATTATTGATTCATTGATTGATTGAGCATTTATTTTATGGACTGTGAGTTCACCTATAACATTTATTACATTTGTTCCAAGCTATTCCATAGCATATAGCTTTGCAGAGATAATATGTACATCATACCTGACACTCAACACTTGCACAGAAAAGGAAAACAGTTGTCACACATGGAATCTTACTCCAGGAAGAATATTTGGAAATGATTGTACCTTGACTGAGGGACTAGTAGACCCAATTCATGAAGGCATGAGTGTCAGCACGGCAGCATCTAGCCCATGCAGGTGCCAAGTGGATCCCAAGACCTGGGAACAAGTTTCAGATTTGGCCAAATTAGCAAAAATGTTCTATGCAGATGATGGTATACTAATAAATATAAATTTAGACATTTACATACTGCCAGAAATGTCTATTTAGTGTTCAATGATGCATACTACGCTCCTACAGATTCTCAGGTCTTTAGTGAGGACTCCATTTAATCAATACTATTCTTTTAGTGCATAATAAACCATGAATAAAATCAGTCTGTGTCCTGTGATTATTGGGTCTAATTTTCTGCTAGACTGATTGATGAACTACTCATCCAACCATGACACTGTTCACATTCTTCTGGTGCTCCTATGGACAGGCAATAGTTTCTTAGGCTCCCCAGCCCTTTGTAAGTGGCATGACCGGGATTCAAACTAAGGACCTAGGTGTTCAGGTTGGCCTATGGCTTCACTGACAACCTGAAAGCATTCAGCAGTGCCAAGTGACCTACAGGTTGCAGCCGTGTCATTTGGACCCGGATTGGTCACCATGCAAGGAAGGAAAACCAAGAAACCGCCGACCATCCACAGATGGCGTTTTTTTCAGTGCTGTTTTCAATTTGTTTTCTTGTCAGTCCCTGAGGCGTACCATCCCCTGATTGGCTGTGGGTCCAGAGGCTGCACCATCCCAGCCTAGGGTGATGGAATCTCAGGCAGTGTTGCCACAACCTCAGTTCAAGTACAGTGATTGGCAATCAATCAATCAAAAAAATATTAAAATATTAAAAATAGCCTGGCGCTGGTGGCTCACAACTGTAATCCTAGCTACTCAAGAGGCTGAGGATTGTGGTTCAATCCAACCAAGGCTGTAAAGCCCATGAGACTCTTATCTCCAATAAAGCATTAGAAAACCAGAAGTGGTGCTGTGGCTCAAGCGGTAGTGCACTCGCCTTCAGCTGAAGAGCGCAAGGACAGAGCCCAAGGCCAGAGCTCAAGCCCCACGGAAAAAAAATTGTAAAAATACTAATGAAGCTCACCAGCCTGACATTCGTGCCCTTTTTTTTTCCTGTCAGTCCTGGGATTTGAACTCAGAGTCTGGGTAACTAATGCACTATGGAGGATGGGGAAACTCACCGTCTTTGAAGACAAGCAATTCAGGCCTGTTCCCTAGGCCTGAATTCAATCCCCAGCCCTGTTAAAGTAATATTCATCCACATTTGAAATAATGAGTAATATCTACATACTTATGTTTACTGCATATTATTTTACTGTGTATTTATTTTATTTTTTGCACTATTCATTCATTCATTATTTATATTGACTATTATTACACTTATAACTTGTATTAAATGGATTACATCTTAGGATAACTATACAGATTAGCATATGTATTATATATCTTACTTCAGACCCAGGACATTCACAGAAATTCTATAGTAGATGATCCCATGCTTAGAAAAACAGAAAGAATACACCAACCAAAGTCGAATTCATCCCTAAGCACCCCACTGGCTCACATCTGTAATCCCAGCTACTCAAGAGGTGAGAACTGGAAGATGAAGTTTCAAAGCCAATCCAGGCAGAAAAGCCTGAGAGACGACATCTCCAATTAACTGGCAAAAAGCCAGGCTACAGGTATGGCTGAAGTGGTAGAAAATCAGCTATGAACAATCAAGCCAAGAAAGAGCAAGCTGCATTCAAGTGCGGAGAGAGGGGAGTAGGGGAAGAAAGCAGAGAGAAATCCTCCAAAAACAGAGAACAAAACAACAGTACACACATCCCACCTAATTTATGGCACCAACAAACTGAAAATAAAAAAATCAAGCAGTTTTATAACTTTACATGAGCACACATGCTTTTAGGTACACTTCAAAGCTATGTTTTAATAATATACATGTAGATATATTAAATATATATATATATATATATATATATCTTTAAATAAACTAAGAAACTAGCCAATGAATAAATACTTCTGAATTAGTGCCTTAAGGATGGCATTATAAATTATTTATATTAAAAGTGTATTCCAAGTTTCATTCCTCAGAATCAATCTTTGATAAATTTGTTCAAGTTTCATTCCTCAGAATCAATCTTTGATAAATTTGTTCATGCGCTGGGCGTTGGTTGCTCATTCCTACAATCCTAGCTACTCAGGAGGCTGAGATATGAGGATGGCGGTTCAAAGCCAGCCTGGAAAGGAAAGTCCATGAGACTCTTACCTCCAATAAACCGGAAACGGCACTGTGGCTTATCTCCAACAAACTGGAAATGGCACTGTGGCTCAAGCTGTAGAGCACTTGCCATGAGTTGAAGAGCTGAAGGTGGGCAGCCAAGCCCAGCGTTCAAGCCCCACCATCAAAAAAGAAAGAAAGAAAGAAAGAAAGAAATTTGTTCATACAGATCATAAAATTCTAACCTTCTGAGCTTTAGGAAACTTGTCTTCCTTTTCTTCCAGGGTCTTATGCTCTTTAAGCAAGTACTCCACTACTGAGCTACACCCCAGTCCCAATGTTTCAGTTTCTCATTTTAAAATTCACTTTATTCCCATAATGCTTACAAGTACCTCCTGTCCTCACAGAAGTGAGTTTTTATTCAGAAACCCAACCTTTTGTGGTATGAGGACTCCTCTAGTGTATTTTGTGGTAGGCACTGAGGAAAACTCACAGGATACAATTGCAGAGAGTTTATAGTTACAGAAATAACTCTAAATAGAATTAACATGAACTGTCCCTCTAGGGAGGAAGGATGTACTGATTTTAATTCTCACTTTTCATGGCAGATGGACAAAATGGAAACACCAATGTGCTATGCTGAAATGTAAAAGTTTAAACCCCTTTTTGAAAAACTCTCTTGTTATAAAATCAAAATATATCAAATAAAGGCCAAGTGAACTTTAAAAAATATGAGTAATGCTAATGAAGCTCCCTGGCTTGGAATGTATGCTATTTTTTGTCTGCAAGGCCTGCGATTTGAACTCAGGGTCTGGGTAACTCTGGTGCACTCTGGGGGAAGGGGAAGGTCTCTATGCTTGAAGATCAGAAAGTCAGGCCTCTTCCCTAGGCCTGAATTCAGGCCCCAACCCTGGAAAACGTAGTCCTTACATGTATTTTAAAGATAGGATTGAACTTCGAGACAGGTGTTCAGTCTATATTATGTTTGGTGTGGTCATTCATTTTACTTTTTGGTTTATTCAATTATTTACCATTTATTTTATTGACTATGATGACACCTAACTTTGTATTACATTGTTTACACCCTATCACATAGCATTTAGATTTGTAGACTTGTTCTCCATCATGCCTGACATCCCGCACTCTCACAGAAAAGGAAAACAGGTGTCACACTTGGCTTCTTACTCCAGTATGACATTTTTGGCAGGCTCTGAGATTGAACTTCAGGGGTGGCCAAAATAGCTATACATGGATAGTCAGGTGTTAGTACACCAATAAATACATATTAGTACAGAGTGCTGGAGCTGTGTATCTAGTATTCAATGACATCTGCTACGTTCCTACCAAGTCTTAGGTAGTTATTATGCCTCCATTGAAGGAATATTATTCTTTTCATGCCTAATTAACCATTAATTGAGTTCAATCAGCGTGCTAGGATTATTTCATCTAATTTGAGTCCAGACCGCTGCATGAACTATTCAATCATGAGTTGGATACCATTCCATTGGAATTTCTATGCACAGGCAGGAGTCTCTTATGATCTCCTGCCATTGGTAGGTGACAGGACCAGGATTTGAACTCAGGGACTATGTTGTGGGGTTGGCCTATAGCTTTCCTGACAGTCCGCCAGCCTTCAGCAATGACAGGTCACCTGTGCGTGGTATCCATGTCATTCAGACCTAGGATGGTCACCATGCAAGGAACCAAAGCCAAGAAACCGCCTACCATGTTCGGCTTGAGGCTTGTTTTAATGTCATTTTCATTTTGTTTTCCTGTCAGACATCAGGTCTTAGGATTCCAGGATCGGCTTTGGTTCTGGAGGCTGCACCCCAGGCTAGTGTGATGGAAGCTGAGACAGAGCTGTCATGATCTGAGTGGTATATAATTAATACATATTGGTAGAGTGCCAGAGCCATCTATCTGACTGATGCCTTCTACATTCCTACCAACTCTTAGGTATTTATTATACTGCCTTTGAAGTAATATTATTCTTTTCCTGCTTAATAAACTATCAATTAAAATCAATCAGCATCCTAGAATTATTACATCCACTTTTAGATTCGACTGATGCACGAACTACTCTTTCAATCAGTATTTCTATGCATAGGAATGAGTCTCTTGTGATGTCCTGTCATTGGTAGGTGTCAGGACTTAGATTTTTAACCCAGTGCCTATGTTGGCAGGTTTCGCCTATGGCTTCCCTGATGGCCCACCAGCCTTCAGGAATATCAGTTCAGCTCCACTTTGCAGCCGTGTCATTCAGACTCAGTATGATCACCCTGCAAAGAAAAAAATAATGTAAAACAGCCAGTCCTCTGCAGCTGGACACTTTTTGTGCTGTCTCACTTTTTTTTTTCTTCCTGCAAGCTCTCAGGGGCTTGGATCCCAAGATTGACTATGGGTGAGAGGCTGCAGCCTAGTCTAAGGCAATCGAAGCTGAGGTAGACTTGCCATGGCCTGATTTCAAGCTCCATGGTTGGCAAAAAGAAAAAGAATAAATAAAAAAATTAATTAATTGTTGAACTAAATTGAAAAAAATCCCCCTGGTTTGGAATTTCTGCCAGTTTTCTTTCCTAGCCTGGGATTTGAACTCAGGATCTTGGTATATCTGTAGCAATGTGACTGAAGGTGCAGAGTTTCTACTACTTGAGTTCAAATCCTGTGCCAAGACAAAAACAAAAAATTAAGTCACTGACCTCAGCTGGGGGGAGGGGGATAGCTGTGGAGGTGGGAGGGAAGGGAAGGCAAGGGGAAAACAAAGGAGGAGGCAACAATGCTCAATAGTAAATGTACTCATTACTTTGCTCATGTAACTGTAACCCCTCTATACCACATTTTTACAACAAAAAATGTACAAAAAAGGAAACAATTTAGAGCTCAGTGAAGCACTTTGCAGGTAAGGGAAGGATGTCTGAATAGATATACAAAATTATACACTGCAGTTTTTAAAATGTTCAGTATGGAATTGAATAAAAATAACTCCTTCCATTAAAAATAATTAAGTGACTGTCTTGGAACTGGGGCTAGTATTTCTGCCACTGCTGGGATTTGATCTCACCATCCGGGTAACTCTTTTGCATCGTAGGTGAAGGGGAACCTCACTGTCCTTGAGGAAAAGAAATTCAGGGTAGAGTTCCCAGGGCCTGAATGAAGTCCCTATAATGGAAAATAATATTTATGTACATGTGTAATATATGTGATGTATTATATGTGTATGTTTATTACAAATTATGATTTTTTATTATTGTATTAGTATCATTATACACATAATATTTATTACATTTTGCACATCTATTATAAAATTATACACATCAATTTAGGACATTGACTCATTTTTCATTAATACTTTATTAAGGGTTGAAACGTGATACATGATTAAATGGAGGCATTTGTCACAGCCTTAACATGTTTGGAGTCACTCCCAAATATGAGCTGTGTCTTGTTTATCTTTAACAACTTCCTACACGGATTTTTTAGATGATTTATACTCAGAAGACTTTCCTTGAGGATAGGCAAGTTGAGGGATAATATTGTAAAGGTGGGACTGGGAATGTGGCTTAGTGGTAGAGAGCTCACTCAGCATGCATGAATGCCAGGGTTTGAATCCTCAGTGCCACATACTCAGAAAAAGCCAGAACAGAAGCTGTGGAGTGCTCAAGTGGTAGAGCACTAGCCTTGAGAAAAAGAAGCACGGAGACAGTACCCAGGCCCTAAGTTCAAGCCCCAGCACTGGCAAAAACAATAGGCCCGATTCCAATGGCTCACACCTGGGACCGTTCTTCTCAGGAGGCTGAGATCCGAAGACCACAGTTCAAAGACAGCCTAGGCAAGGAAAGCCTGTTAGATTCTTATCACCAATGAGCCACCAAAAGACCCCATGTGGCACTGTGGCTCAAGTGGTAGCTTGTTCGCCTTCAGAGGAAGAGCTCAGGGACAGTGAGTGCCCAAGCTTGAGTTCGAGACACACAATGGGAAAAAGTGAAGGTTAATCAAAGTACTTTTCCTATTTGCTAATTAGGAGAACATTCACTGGAAAAATGAAAGCTGATATACACCAGAATTGGAGTTAGAGCTCAAGGTTCAAGTTTAGCAGATCCATATGCCCAGCCTCTCAGACTCTAGAATTATAACCTTGTGTCCTACAGGGTTCTGAAAGGTCCATTGTTGAAAGGCTTAATATGTTCCCCAAGCCCTTTGTGATAAGCAGCTGACTTGTATTGTCAATGTCATTACACTTCTGACCTAGCAGAGCACCAGTAGCTAAGGCCCATCCCCTAGCTCAGGAGCCTGAGGTCTGAGGATTACATGGTGAAGCCAGCCAGGGCAGGAATGTCTATGACACTCTGACTTCCACTTCTGAAAGGGCAGATGTTCAAGAGCTTCCTGGGTTTCCTTTGGTGATGAGAAGTTACTTGTACTTGAGTTGAACTCAACGCCTGGGCACTGTCTCTAGCACTCTACTACTTGAGCCACAGCACCAATTCTGGCTTTTTCTGTGCATGTGCTACTGAGGGATCAAACTCAGGGCTTCTTGCATGCTAGGCAAGCACTCTCTCACTAATCCACATTCCCAGCCCTATCATCTTTTTCTTAATGGTAGTTTCTACCTAAGTATGCTACCATTTTACATCCCCCAAGTTTAATTTTCTGAATACCAGTTATTTCAAAAACCCTGATCTTCCCTTCTCCTGCCTGATTTGTGACTGCTCCTGCCTTGGCCTCATAATAAAATGTAAAAATGGCTGCTGAGATCTTAAGTGAGCACCATATAAGGAAACAGGCCTGGAACTCTGGAAGAGAAAAGCCACGGGCCTGAAAAAAAGAGAATGATGCAGAATGTGCAACAAGCCTATCTGAAAAATAAATCTGTACATAAAAGGAGAAGCATTGCATACAATCTGTTTGCACTCAGGGAGGTAATATACACACATAAGTAGGTAGGACAATCATACATAAACTTGGCCTTCTCTTTTTGAATTTTTTTGGTGGCCATCCCGTGCTTAAACTCAGGGCCCTATATGTTCCTCAGCCGTTTTGCTCAAGGTTGAGACTCTACCACTGCCACAGCTCCACTTCCAACCATCTGGTTGTTAATTGGACAGAAGCACCTGCCAGACTTTCCTGCCTGGTCTGGCTTGTATCTCCTGTTCAGCTTTCTTTCTCAAAGCTGGAGCTCTACCCTCTGGGCCTCTGATTCACTTCTGGTATTCTGGTGGTTTATTGAAATAAGAGTCTCGCAGACTTTCCTGCTCGGGCTGGCTTTGAACAGAGATCTCCTGAGGAGACTTCAAGTGGCTTTCCACAGGGATTCGCCGAGGATCTGCTCCACACAAACCCTTAGTCTAAATCTTGAGAGATACTAGAGCAAAATTGAAACATGAAGATGCTTCTAGTGTGTTCTAGATACTTAAGTTGGAGACACAAAACACTCATAATTATAGATAATTTTATAAGCCTAAGGAACAATGCAGACAGTATGAGGATCGCTCCAGCTTTTGGTCCTCTCATCCTGAGACAGTAAATTCACTGCAGCTCAATGCTAAGTGACTGAACTGGCATGTCCTGTGGACATTTGCTGCCAAAATCATGTGACACTCATTTCTCACTTTTGGCTTCAAACCTGTGACCAGAGGATAAGATGAGGAGAGAAATTCCTTCTCAGAGAAAGCACCTATAAAGAACATTGGGTAGTTTACTTATAAATTCAAAGCACTGGAATGATGCTGTTAAGTAGTCAGATTGTCCAGATTAAAAAATGAAGAAGAAAAGAAAGGCAGGTGCCAGTGGCTGCTGACTGAAATCCCAGCTCCTCAGAGGATGAGATGTGGAGAATCTGAGTTTGAATCCAGCCAGCATAGGAAAGTCCATGACACTGTTATTTCTAAGAAATCACAGAAAACCCAAAAGTGGGGCTGTGGCTCCAGGTTAATGCACTACTTTTGAGCAAAAGTAACTCAGGGAGGTCTATGCTCATAGTTCAACCCCAGGATCTGCTTCCATGTCTTTGTGTATGTGTGGATGTATTCCTATAGCTGAAGCTCCAGAGTAGCTATGATGAAATGCACCAAGCTAGAAAATTGGTTTTCAATACAATGATTTCATAACACAGAGACTGCTTTCATGACAGTGCATGTTCCTGGGCTCCCCTCACAGTTTCCAGTGCAGCCTGAGGGTTTCTCTGCCTCCCAGGCCTGTTGGAAGAAGTCTCTCTCATTGTCTGGACAGGCAGACAAAAGGCCTCAGTCCTGTACAGCTGTGTAACAAACAACTCCATATGGGACAATTAGTAAGGAGGAGTGTGGATGGGCTCTGAATGTCAGGACAAAAAGGCCTCTTTGTACCCCAAGATATCTCTCTCCCCAGTGCTCCATTTTAACAGGAAGCCTTCATTTGTGTCACCTCCTTTGGCAGGCCAAGTTCTCAGCACTAATCCTGCCTTTGTAAGACTGTATTCTGGTGATCAGATACAGTGCTCAATATAATTCAGGAGTCCTTCTGGCACACAACTAGGGCACTTAACCTCAAGAAATGTTTCATTGAGGGAGATGATAGGACTATGATGCCTCTGCTAGGTTTCCGGAAGCTTTAGAAATCCAATCACATGTCTGATCTCACCATGCTTCCTGTCATCTAGGACTGCTGAAGCACATTAGGTTTTGAAACCTTTGACCTCTCCTAGTTGAGCCCTGGGTGGCAAAGTTTTGGAGTTGAACACAGTGCCTGGGTGCTGACCATGAGGTCAGTGCAGGAGCCCAATGCTTTACCATTTTGTGTCACAGCTTTTACTTCTGGTCTGTGTGTGGGTTTGTGTGTGTGCGAGCTTGCACAAATACACCAGTCCTGGAGCTTGAACTCAGGACCTGAACACTGTACCTTATTTCTCTTGTACAAGAATAGTCCTCTCCCACTTGAGCCACAGAGCCACTTGAGGATTTTTTCTAGTGATGTGTTCCAAAGAAATCAAGTCCAGAGTTTCATAGATGCAAAGCACACTACCCCTAAGGCACATACCCAGCCCTCTACTTCAGGTTTGTTATTTGGTTTCTTTTTTGTTGTTGCTTGTAGGAGTTGAAGTCTGGGCCTGGGTGCTGTCCCTCAAGTCTGGTGCTCTACCACTTGAAGCAAAGCACTATTTCAGGTTGTCTCATGGTTCATTGGAGCTAAATGTCTCGAGGACTTTCTTGCCTAGGCTAGCTTTGAACCATGATTCTCAGATCTCATCCTCCTGAGGAGCTAGGATGACAAGCATGAGTGACAAGCATCCAGCTTCTACTTCAGGTTTCTTAGTGGTGAATTGGAGATAATAGTCTCATGGGACTTTTTTGTGTCTGCCATAGTTTGGAAACCAGATCCTCAGATCTCAGCTTCCTGAGAAGGCAGGCTGACAGACCTCATCTATAAACCCCTAGACTGTGGCACTCTACTGCAAGGGGGTCCTTGGCTCTACATGGTGGAATGCTAGCCATGTGCCCAAGAGGTAAGTGTCAGTGGCTATGCAGCGAGTTCAAGGTTCATGACTGAGAAAAAACAAAACAAAACAATTATCTGCAGTAGACAACTCACCCACTCTTCAGTAATACATAATTTTGTCCCTGCCATGGGGACATATCTGCATCTCAATATTCTTGTCTGCATAATCATCTCAGTTGTGTAGCTCTTACAAGGACCATATGAAAGAATACGCTCTGTGAAGGACACAGCAGATGGCACTCTTTGAAGGACTCAGCACACAACATCCTGTGAAGAATTAGCACCCAGCACCCAATGCAGGACTCAGCACACTGCACCCTGTGCCAGACTCAGCACAGAGCATCCTATGAAGGACTCAGCACATAGCTCTATTCCACAAGCTGTCATTAGAATTAGGTTGCTTTCATCAGTATCACCATTGTTTGAGGAACATTTCACAAATCACACAAGTTCACATCTAATGGTTTAGTGGGGTGTTTTTTGGGGGGGCAGTCTACCCATAGGGCTTGAACTCAATGCATGGGGATACGGTTCTAATAACATTTGCTCAAGGCTAAGGCTCTACTACTTAGAGCCACATCTCCAAGAGTCTCACATACTTCCTACCAGGGCTTGGTTTTAAAGCTCCCAAGCAGCCAGGATGATGGGGTTAAGCCAGCAGCATCTGCTTCTGTGGAGCTGGGTTGCAGCTGTTTACATATGCCTAAGTCAGGTTAGGTGGCAACTGTCAGTGCCAGACTCCTAGCTTGTTCTGTGATGTGGTATTTGAAGTCCTGTCCTTCTATAATTGCAGTTAGAACATTCTGCCTTTTTTTGGTGGCAGTGGTGGGGCTTGAGTAAGGGCTTAGACACTCTCCCTAAGCATTTGTGCTCAAGGCTAGCACTCACTTGATTGAAAGACAGAAGAACTTCCAAGTTTTCTGCTTAGTGGCACTGAGGAGTCGAACCCAGGGCTCATGCTTACTAGGGGAGCACTCAATCACTGAGCCCCAGGAGTAAAGGAGGTATAAATAGTTAGATTGTTGTATATAAATATTATATAGACAAAAGAGAGATGTCTATATTATTACATTATAGATAATGTTGTTATCAATTATTAGATATTAAGTTATATCTCCATTTAATGATGTGTCCCAGCTGACAATTAATAAAGCATTAATTAATACTCAATATCCTGTTATTGTTTATCATATAAGTACATACATCCATACATATAATTAAATATTTTAGAGAATGAGACAGGTGTCTATATATTCTTAAATTATGCATCATGTGATACTACCAATAATTAGGTATTTATGTCTCTATGCAATTTTTATTCTGTTAATACTTAATAAAATATTAATTAAACTTAATCCACATCCTATAATTACCACATCTAATTTTATCCTAGAATGATTCATTATTAATTCAATCTGTTTATCATTTATTGTAGTGACAATTCTTCCACCTATGACTTTTTTTAACTTTGTGACATTCTACTTACATAGCATATTGATTTGCATCCAAATTATACATCCTACCTGACACTGAACACTTTCAAAGAAAAGAAAATCATGTGTCATGCTCGGTTTCCCACTCCATGATTACATTTTTGGCAGTGCTGGAATCTAAACTCAGGGCCTAGAAGGCTCAATTCACTTATGTGTGGCTGCCAGCACAGCAGCCTCTAGCCAATTCAGCTTCCAGGTTGTTCCCAGGCCCTGAGATCAAGCCACACATATTGACTCCATATTGTGCTTAGTGTAGCTACTCATTTTTTTTTGTTTTATTCATTTATTTACCATTTATTTTATTGACTGTTCTTACACATGGACTATTTATTACATTTATTATATAGGATAGATTTGCCTATGTATGAACTTCAAACCTGACATCCAGGACTTTCACAGCAAAGGAAAACCTGTGTCACCAAGGGTTTCTTACTCTATGAATCAATTTTTGTGAGTGCTGGCATCTGAATTCACAACCTACAAGCCCCAATTCATGAATGGGTGAGTGTCAGTATGCCAGCCTGGGGATTATTGAGCTGACAGGTAGTTTCCATCACCTGAGTTCGAGCCCCAGGGGTTGAGAAAATAAGAACAGATTGACATGCAGATGGTAGTACACAAATAAATATAGATCTTTATAGACTGCCAGAGATGTCTATACATTATTCATTTAAATAGGCTACATTCCTACCAATATTTGGGTATTTTTAATGCCTCCATGTAATTTATATTATTGTTTTCATCCTTAATGAATTGTTAATTAAATCAACCACTGTCCTGAAACCATTGTGTCCATGTAATTAATAGTATTCTTTTAATGTGTCAAAAATATTCATGAAAATCCATCGGCCTCCTAAAATCACTCTAATTTTATAGTAGCATCATTCAGGAACAACTAATTCAACCTTGACATTCATAACCTTCCATCAGTATTCCTATGAATAGGAAGGAGACTATTAGGATCTCCTGCCATTTGTAGGGGTCAGGACCAGGCTTTGAACACAGGGCCTATATTGTCGTGTTGGCCTATGGCTTTCCTGGTAGCCCTCCAGCCTTCAGCAATTCCAGGTTTCCAACACTTTTCAGCCATGTCATTCAGACCCAGGAAGATCACCTTGCAACGAAAACAAATGTAAAACCGGCAGCCATCTGAAAGTTGCAGGTTTTTATTCTTTGTTTCTGTGTTGTTTTATGTATTTATTTTTCCTGTCAGCATTTGTGCCCTGGTAACTCAGGTTTGGCTGTGGTTCCAGTGGCTGCACGCTAGCCTGGAGTGATTGAAGCTGAGGCAGAGTTGCCATGCCCTGAGTTCAAGCTCTATGCTTGACAATAAATAAATAAATAAATAAATAAATAAATAAATAAATAAATAAATAAATAAATAAATAAACAAACAAACAAATAAATAAACACATTAAAATATTTTAAAAATTATGAGACTGCGTGGCTTGGAATTCATGCCATTTTTTTCTGCCAGCCCTGGGATTTGAACTCAGGGCCTAGGTACATCTACAGCACTGTGGGAGAAGGGGAAGCTCACCGTGCTGGTAGACAAGAAAGTCAGGCCTGTTCCCTGGGACTGAATTCAAGTCCTAGCTCTTGCAAAAATAATATTTGTATTCATTTTAAATACAGGATTCATATTTACATACACATGTATACTGCATACTGCAGTTAGTGTGGTTATTCATTTTATTTTGTGTTTTATTTATTTCCTATGTATTTTAGTGAGTATGATTACACACATAGCCATTTTTACATCTTATTACATACAACATAGATTTGCCAATGTACTATACATCATTCCTGAGACCCAGGACTTTCACCAATAAGGAAGACAAATGGGACATTTGTCTTCTTCCACCAGGATTACTTAAGTTTTGGCAGTTATGTGATTTAAACTCAAGGCCTAGAAAACCCACTTCATGAATGGGGCATGGGTCAATGTTAGCACACCAGTCTGATGCAAATGGAGTTTTCAGTCAAATTTGGCCCTAGGACTGGATAAGATTTAAACGCATAGATATGTAAAATGCAGTGTGTGTTTAATTACATATGTATATGCATCTATAAACATATACAGAGGGAGACAGATAGACATTTATGTAGATTCTAGTGTATAACTCTATATAAAGAGTGATGTCTATATCTTACTTTTATATATTCTGTTGCTACTAATTATTTGGTCTAAAATTATTCCTCCATTAATTAATCTCGGTAGAAGATTTAATAAAATATTAATTAAACTAA
Organism: Dipodomys merriami; assembly: GCF_024711535.1. Lineage (NCBI taxonomy): Eukaryota > Metazoa > Chordata > Mammalia > Rodentia > Heteromyidae > Dipodomys > Dipodomys merriami. The sequence goes on from NW_027204582.1 coordinate 778,208, forward strand.
CCAATGACCTATATTTAATGCATACAATTTTATATTAGAAAGACTAGTTAACTTGTAATTCAATTAGCACATTTCAAACATTCTATTAGTGTTCCTAGAGATAGGAACCAGTTTCCTAGGATCTTCAGCCATGTGTAATGTGGGAGTCCCAGGATCGAACTCAGGGCGCAGGTGTCAGGGTTAACCTCAGGCTTCACTGACAGCCCACCAGCCTCAGCCATGCAAAGTCATGTACAATTTTTAAGCCAAGTCAGTGAGACCCAGGATGTTGACTGTGCAAAAGAAACAAAGGTAAAACTGTTGTGTAAAACTTTCTGGTTTTTCCTCTTCCATTTTGATTTGTTTGTTTGTTTGTTGGCCAGTGCTGGGAGTTGAAATTGGGTCTTAGGATCCTTGGATCATCTGTGGGTGTAAAACCTGCAACCCAACCTAGGGTAATCAAGGCTGAGACAGAGTTGTGAAGACCTGAGTTCAAGCCCCGTGCCTGCTCCTCCCCCCAAAAGTTAAGGTCCTGGCTTGGAATTTGGGACATTTTATCTGCCATACCTGGGATTTGAAATCAGGGCCTGGGTAACTCTATGTTGCTGTGGGTAAAGTGGAAGCTCACCCTCCTTGAATAAAAGAAAGTCAAGAGCATTTCCCAGGGCATGAATTCTAGCCCCAGGACTGGCAAAATAATATTTATATACATTTATAATATACATCATATATATGTATTTGCACAGGAAACAATATTTTCACAGACAGCAGAGCAGGTCAACATTGGTTTCTTACCCCACCTATTGTCTTTGGCACTGCTGGGATTTGAACTCAGGGCCTTGAATGCAAAACTCATCAAGGGATCAATGTAAGCACAGCAGCCTCAAACAAATTCACTGCCAGGGAGTTCCCAGGACCTAAGTTTAACCTCCAGGAGTGGCCAATATATAAATAGATAGATGTATAAATTGCTGCAAATACATATATATGCAGGGAGAGTGTGAGAGAGAGATGTATATGTATATCACAGTGTATATTTAAATATATAAATATATTTATAGAATGTGAGATGTCTATATATCATTAAATTAAATGTAATATATTACTAATAATTATTAGGTATTAAATTATGCCTTCATTTAATGATGTATCATAGTTTAAGGCATAATAAAGTGCTTCCTTGTGCAAAAGGAGCTCAGGGACAATGTCTAAGCTCACAGTTCAAGCCTCAGGACCTGCACCAAAAAAAAAAAAAATAGAGCCAGTAACTCCATGTGTCTGTGTATGTGTGAATATATTTCTATTGGTGAACATCCAGAGTCGCTATGAAGAAAGGCACCCAGCTAGGAAATTTGCTTTGAATAGAATGATTTCATAGCCCAGAGGGTGGTTTCAAGACAGTGCATGTTCCAGGGCTCCCCTCCCTGTTCCCAGTGTAGCCTGAAGGTTTCTTCACACCCCATGCTGCTGGAGGAAGTCTGCCTCTTTGTTAGAACAGGCAGTCAAAAGGCCTCACTCCCTTACAGCTCTCTAACAAACAACTCTATCCGGGCCAACTAGTTATGATGAGTATGGGCAGGCTCTGAAGACCAGGAGAAAAAGGCCTCTTTGTACCCCAAGATATCTCTCTCCCCAGTGCTCTGTTTTGACAGGAAGCCTTCATTTGTGCCACCTCCAGGGACAGGCCATGTTCCCTGCACTTATCCTGTCTTTGTTAGAATATGTTCCAGTGTTGAAACAAACTGCTACAATTAATTCAAGATTTCTTCTGGCAGACAACAACTAGGGAGGTGAACCTAATGCAATGATTCATTATTGGCAATGGTGCCTCCCCAGGTTTTCCGAAGCTTGCTACATCTAAGCACATTTCCAAAATCACAATGTTCCCTGTTATGTAGGGCTGGTGGAGCTCATCAGGTTTGGAAACCTTTGACCTCTCCTAGTTGGGCCTTGGGTGGCTAGGTATCTAGGTTGAACACAGGGCCTGAGTACTGACCATGAGCTCAAAACAGAAGTTGACTGTGTAGTAGGAAGATTCCTACTCAGGCAGGCAAACCCACCTATTTGTCTGGAGTGACAGAGCAAAGTTAGTAACAAAGAAGCAACTTTATTGAGAAGGTTCCTACACTGACCGGCCAGGGCCACAGCACAGGCTAAGGAGCTGATACTGCCACCCTGAGCAGCTCCCATTCTTTGGTTTTTAAAGGTAAAAATCCATGAGGTCGAGCCTGGTCAAGCACAGGTGATCAATGAAATCATACCATACAAAAGGATTGCATGGTCATACCAGACCACACACAGGTGGCCAATAGGCAGAGTTTACTGTAAGCATGTGTGAAAGGCAGGTAGTTGGAGCCAGATTACAATCTATCTGTTTTATGGGTCAGTCTTTAACTCAACTATCAAAGTAAGTTAGGTTGTTAAGGAGAGGGGGAACTAGAGGCATTCTTTCCATTCTAGATACATTCTTTCCATTCCAGGAGCAGGGCTGGTTGGAGCCAAGGTCTAGTTAACCTTGTTTAAAGTTTTTTTTTTTTTTTTTTTTCTGAAAATCCTTAAAACAAAGGCAAAGCCTGGGAAGAAGCTGTACCAGTTCAAGTCTTCTCTCAGGCCCTACTTCCCAGTGCTTTACCCTTTGATGTCACAGTTTCACTTCTGGTATCTGTGTGTGTGGGGGGGGGGGGGTAATTTGTGTGCATATACCAGTCCTGGAGCTTGAACTCAGGACCTCAGAACTGTACCTGAGTTTCTCCTGTACAAGCATAGCACTCTACCAATTGAGCCACAGAGCCACTACAGGCTTTTTCTAGTGATGTGCCACTGAGGATTCAAAGCCAGGGTTTCAAACATGCAAAGCACTCTACCCCTAAGACCCATTCCCAGCCCTGCACTTCAGGTTTCTTTCTTTCTTTTCTTGTAAGTTGCAGGAGTTGAAGTCTGGGCCTGGGTGCTGTCACTCAGCTCTTCAGCTTAAGTGGAGAGCTCTACCACTTGAGCTACAGAACCCATTCAGGCTTTCTGGTGGTTCATTGGAGATAACCATCTCAAGGAATCTGCTGCTCAGGCTAGCTTTGGAACGTGATCCTGAGCTCTCAGCCTGCTGAGTAAGTAGCTAGGATAACAGGCATGAGTCACCAGCACCCAGCTTCCACTTCAAGTTTCTAAGTGGTGAATAGGAGATGATAGTGCCATGGGACCTTTTGTGTGTGGGATAGTTTTGAACCCAGATCCTCAGCTTCCTGTGCAGGCAGGATGATAGACCTCAGTTAAAGATACCTAACCCGTAACACTTTGCTGCAAGGCGGTCCTTGGCTCGGCACAGTAGAGTGTTAGCCATGCGCATAAGAGGAAAATCAGTGTCTAGGCTCTGAGTTCAAGGTTCGTAATGGAGAAAACTAAACAAAAACCATTGTCTGCAGGAGACAACTCAATAGAGTTCAGTACATGCATTAAGTTGGCCCTGCCTTGGGAAATATCTGTGCCTCAAGTTTCTCACCTGCACAATCATCTTGCTAGTGGAGCTCTAACAAGGATCAGATGAAACAATACACCCCATGAAGGACTCAGCACCCAGCACCCCAGGAAGGACTCTTCATATAGCTGTATTCCACAAGCTGTCATTAGAATTAGGATGTTTTCATCAGTATCACCATTCCTTCAGAAAAATGTCACGAACCAGGCAAGTTCACATCTAACAGTTTAGAAGGGTGGTTAGTCGGGGTGGGGGAGGAGGGTCATCAGACTCAGGGGTGGCACTCATAGGGTTGTGGGTACTGTCCTAAGATCTTTTCCTCAAGGCTAGAGCTCTACCACTTTGAGCCAAAGCTCAGAGTCTCACAGACTTCCTGCCAAGGCTGAGTTTTCAACCCACCAATGTCAGATCTCATCCCCTGAGCAGCTAGGGTGAGCAAGCAGCATCTGGTTCGATGGAGTTGGTTTGCAGCTGTTAACCTCTGGCTGTCAGGATAGATGGCAGCCGTCATCTTCAGATTCCCAGCTTGCTCTGTCATGACGTATTTAAAGTCCTGTTCTTGTATAGTTGCAGTTAGAACATTCTAACTTTTCTTTGGTGCTTGAGTGACAGCACCACTTCCGGCTTTTTCTGTGCATGTGATAGTGTGGAAACTAATCCAGGGCTTTATACATACTAGGCAAGAACTCTACCACTGAGCCCCAGGAGTGACAAGTGTAGAAATATATATGTACAGATATATATGTATAAAATAAGAAAGATATCTGTATATTATTAAATTACACATACTATATTACTATCAATTATCCATAATTAAATTATTCCTTCATTTCTCATTGTTGAAAATACAATAATATATTTACTGAAAATTAGTCAATGTACTATGATTATTGTTTTTAAGTTTAAAATATAATCATATACTAACTACTAATGTAATTGTTATTTTAAACATTCCATTCATATGGATGTATGTCAGAATGCATTTCTTAGGATCTCCCGCCATTCGTAGGTGGCGGTTCCAGAATTTGAACCCTGGGCCTAGGTTGCTGGTTTTGGCTATGGCTTGCCTGATAACCCACCAAACTTCAGCAGTGTAAGGTCACATACTCTTTCCGGGCCCTTTCATTTAGACCCAGGATGGTCACAATGCAAAGGAAAAAACAAAGTAAAACCACCTTCTGGAACTTCCCAGGTTTATCCTTATTCTTCCTCCCCTTTCTCTTTTTTTCTTTTTTGTTGGTTGTGGGGCCAGAAATCTGGGTCTGGACACTGTTCCTCAACTATTCAGCTCAAGACTAGTGTTCTACCACTTGAGTCATAGCACCACTTCCAGCTTTTTGTTTATGTGGTGCTGAGGAATCGAGCCCAGGGCCTTATGCATGCAAGGAAAGCACTCTACTACTGGGCCATCTTCCCTGCCCTTCTCCTTTTTTTTTTTATCAGTCCTGAGATTTGAACTTGGGTCCTAGGATCTCAGAATGGGCTGTGGGTCCATTGGATACACCCCAGGCTAGGGTGATCGAATCTGAGGCAGAAATGCCACAATCTGAGTTCAAGCCCTGGGCCTGGACAAAATAAATTAAGGCTGTGACTGGGAATTTGCTCCATTTTTCTGACAGGCCTGGTATTTGAACTCAGGGTCTGGGTAACTCTGTGACACTGTGGAGGAAGGGAAGTTCACTGTTGTTGAAGACAAGAATTTCAGACCAGTTTCCAGGCTGAATTTAAGCACCAACACTGGGAAAATTAATATTCATATATGTGATCTTTTTACATACATGGGCTTACTCCATGACATTTATTACACTTATTTATTCATTATTTATTTATTTAGTATTATTGCATATATAACATTTATTTCATTTATTACATCTTATCACATGGATATATTTGCATATGGATTATACTTCATACTGAGACTCAGGATTTTTACAGAGAAGGAAAAAAATGTGTCAAAGTAGGCAGGATGACAGATATCAGCCACAGATGCCTAGACTGTAACACTTTTGTATGGGTGTCCTTGGGTCCCCTTGGTAGGGTGCTAGCCATGAGCCCAACAGTGAAGAGTCAGTAGCTAGGCCCTGAGTTTAAGGTTCATGACCGAGAAAAAATAAACCAAAACAATTTTCTGCAGGAGAAAACTCACTAGAGTTCAGTACATACATCATTTTGGCCCTGACATGGGGACATATCTGAGCCTCAAGGTTCTCATCTGCACAATAATCTGTGGAGCTCTTACAAGGACCAGATGCAAGAATGCACTCAGTACACCATTCCTCATATAAGACTCATGACATAGCTGTATCCCACACACTGTCATTAGAATTAGGATGCTTTCATCAGTGTCACCAAACTACACAAAGTTCTAATGATTTAGAGGGGTGGGTTTTTTGTAGGGCGGGCAGTGAGTCAGCCACGGGGATTCCACTGAAAGTTTGGGGGTACTGTCCTAAGATCTTTTGCTCAAGGCTAGAGCTCTACCACTTTGAGCCACAGCTCAGAGTTTTGCAGACTTCCTGTCAGGGCTGGATTTTAAAACCACCAGTGTCTGATCTCAGCCCCCCAGTATCTTGGATGACAGGGCTGATTGAGCCAGAAGCATCTGGTTCCGTGTAGCTGGGTTGCAGCAGTTTACCTCTGGCTAAGTCAGGTTAGATGGCAGCTCTCAGCACCAGACTCCTAGCTTGCTCTACAATGATGTATTTGCAGTCCTATTCTTATATCTTTGCAGTCAGAACATTCAATTGTTTTGTTTTGGTGCCAGTCCTGCATCTTGAGTAAGTGTCTAGACACAGTCCCTAAACTTTTATGCTCAAAGCTAGTACTCAACTGCTTGAGCAACAGCATGACTTCTGGATTTTTCTGTGCAAGTGGTAGTGAGGAATGGAACCCAGGACTTTGTACATACTCAGTGAGCACTCTAACACTGAGCCCCAGGAGTGACAAGTGTATAAACAGATAAATGTGTAGATTGGTAGATAGAGATAGATAGATAGATAGATAGACAGATAGATAGATAGATAGATATAAAACAAGAGATGTCTGTATATTATGAAACTGCATATATGATATTACTACCAATTATTGGCAATTAAATTATTCCTTCCTTTTTAAGTATCATGATTGAATACATAATAAAGTATTAATTGAAAATTAGTCAATGTAGAGTAATTGTTGTGTTTAATTTTAGAATATAATCATATACTAACTACTAATTTAAATGTTACTTTTATAACATTCTATTTGTACGGATGTATATCAGAATGCGTTTCTTAGAACCTCCCACATTCATTAGTGGCAGTTCCAAGATTGGACCTCCAGGTCTAAGTTGCTTGTTTCAGCTATGGCTTCCCTAATAGCCCACCAAACATTAGCAATGCAATGTCATGTACACATTCTGGGGCTTGTCATTTAGACCCAGGATGGTCACAATATAAAGGAATAAAAAAAGTAAAACTGCCTTCTTGAACTTCTCAGTTTTATCCTTCTCCTTTTTATTTATTTATTTTTTTGCCAGCTCCGAAATTTGAAGTAGGGTGGTAGGATCCAATGATCAGCTGTGGCAGAGATGCGAAGACCTGAGTTCAAGCCCTGTGCTAGGCCAAAAAAAAGTAATAATAACAATAAGACCCTGGTGAGGAAATTGCACTATTTTTTAGCAGGCCTGGGATTTGAACTAAGGGTCTGGGTAACTCTGTGACACTATGTGTGAAGAGGAAAGCTCACCATCATTAAAGACAAGAAATTCATGGGGCTGGGAAGGTGGCTCAGTGGTAGAGTGCTTGCCTTTCATGCATGAGGCCCCTGGTTCAGTAACTCAGCACCACATAAGCCGAAAAAGCTGGAAGTGGCACTGTAGGTCAAGTGGTAGAGCGTTCACTCACCTTGAACTGAAGAGCTGAGGGACAGTGCTCATGCCCAGATTTCAGGCACCACGACTGGCAAAGAAAAGAAAAGAAAAGAAAAAAAGAAAAAAGAAATTCAGACCAGTTCCCAGAGTCTGAATAGATGCCCCAGCACTGGAAAAAATAATATTCATATATATGAGATCTATTTACATACATACGTTCTACTGCATATGACATTTATTACTCTTACTTATTTAGTATTGTTACACATATAACATTTTCTTTTTTATATCATATCTCATAGGATATATTTGCATATGGATTATACATCGTATTGAGACCCAGGACTTTCACAGAGAATGAACAAAAAGTGTAAAATTGGCTTCTTACTCCACAAATAAGTTTTTGGCCATGCTGGAATTTCAACTCAGCCTACATTGCCCAATCCATAAATGGGATACAGTCTTAGCACACCAGCCTCCAGCAAACTGAGCATCCAGAAAATTCTAAGGAACTGTGACCAAGCCACAGTACTGCTCAATTGATAAATGTGTAGAATGATATTATATATATATATATATATATATATATATATATATATATATATATATATATATATATATATACCTGTATCTATATGTATATATATATATATATATATATATATATATATATTTACACACACTTACAAAGAGGGAATGTGAAGATGTTATTAAATTATATATATGTTATAACCAATTATTAGTTACTAAATTATGACTCCATTTAATGAAGTATCATAGTTGAATACTTACAACAGCATTAATTAAAAAATAGTCAATATCCTTAATCATACCTTGGTGCTAGAATGAAGATATAAATCCAATAATTTTTGTGTGGCATTCTAAAATACAATCATGAATTAATGGCAAATTTAATTATTACTTTTATAACATTCCATTAGCATTCACATGAACAAGAATGAGTTCATCAGGATCTCCCTCCATTTGTGGGTGATAGTCATAGCATTCGAATTCCAGGCCTGGGTAGATTACTTTGAATGCAAAACATTGGAATGACACTGTGAAGATTTCAGATTGTCACAATTAAAATAAAGAACAACAAGAAGAAAAGAAAGCCAAGTGTCAGTGGCTCCTGCCTATAATCCTAACTCCTCCTGAAGCTGAGATGTAGAGAATGCCAATTTGAATGCATCCAGGGCAAAAAAGTCCAAAACACTCTTCTTTCTAAGAGATCACAGGGGGGAAAAAAGATCATGAGTGGGGCTGTGGCTCAAGGGCAGAGTGCTATCCTTGAGTAAATGGAGCTCAGGGACAGGGCCTAGGCTCATATGACAACCCTGGAACTTCCTCACCCCCACCCCAAATAAAGGAGGCAATAACTCCATGTCTCTGTGTATGGATGGATGATGGGCATTCAGCAGGTTCTCATGTCCATCCCCCCAACCTGGGCAAGTCCTCAGAGGGTCCTAAGTCTGAGCCAGCACCTTGAACAAAGCATCCTTCTCTGCCATTTAATAACTGAAGCCACGCCGGCTTTGCCAGGGCAGTGCAACAAGTGCCTTATGTTCTGGTTGAGATGTCCCATCGGGACACCTAGCAGCCAGCCACTGCCTCCAGGGAGACCACAGGTCCTAGGCTGTAGGAGTTGTCAAAGGTTCTGGCTCCATATTCTCTATCCCTCTGTAGAATATGTGAGCCTACTCCTCTAGGGCCTGGTGGCTATCCCTCATTCACCATTCCTCATTGCCGAGTCACATCCTGGTCCCAAATCTTGGCAAAGATATGAAATAGCCAGCGATTTCTGCACCAAAAGGGGTAAGCCAATAAAGCCCACCCTCATAGTTCCTGTCAGAAGTGAGCCTTGGGCTGCGAATGTGGCTTAGTGGTAAAGTGCTTACTTAGCACGCATGAAGCCCTGGGTTTGATTCCTCAGTATCACAGAAATAGAAAAAGCCAAAAGTGGCACTGTGGCTTAAGTGATAAGAGTGTTAGCCTTGACAAAAAGAAACTCAGGAACATGCCCAGACTCTGATTTCAAGCCCCAAGACTGGCAAAAAAGTGAGCCTGGTGAGACATATTCTTCTGGTACTTATAGGAGAGCCAAGGTTAGAGGTAAGAGGTAGGGTAGAGGACAGTTACTGGTGGCTCACACCTGTAATCTTAGCTACTCAGGAGGCTGAGATCTGAGGATCACAATAGCAAGCAGGAAAGTCTATATGAGACACTTATCTCCAATTAATCACCCAAAAGTCAGAAGTAGAGCTGTGGTTCAAGTAATAGAGTGCTAGTCTTGAGCACAAAACCTCAGGGATAGTATCCAGGCTATGAATTCAAACCCTAGGACTGGCAAACACACACACACACACACACACACACACACACACCAAGCTAGAGAATTTGCCAGTCAGCCTGCACAAGTTCCATCTCTAGCAACTCACACACACACACACACACACACACACACACACACACACACACACACACACACACACACACCAAGCTAGAGCATTTGCCAGTCAGCCTGCAAAAGTTCCATCCCTAGCAACTCAATATTAAAAAAAGAGGGAGAAGGGAAGGAAAGACTGGCTCCTGGAGGTGATATAACCAGTGCCAAAATTCCACAGGAGTTCTAAGATGTGGAACAAGATAGAGAGCCTCAGGCAGAAGGTACAACATGCACAAAGTTTCCTGAGGTGTGGTGTAGAATAGGTGGTGTGGGTGGAATGAAGGTTCTGTGGCTTCACACAAGTCCTGCAGGGCATTCAAGGCTGGGTCTAGGTTTGTACTTGAGCCACAGAGAGGGCAGAGGGTGGAGGTCCCAGAATGGGGCTAAGGGGGAAGATGAGCTTGGCTTTTCACCATGGACCCCAGCAATTTCCTGTGGCTGGAAGACTATTTTTCACAGCTCCTTACCCTCAGGCCTCCTTTACATGGAGGAGTCAGGGCAAATGCAGGGAAGAACACTTGCTTAAGAAAAGCTTCTAGCCCAATGCTACTGGTGGCTCAACCCCTGTAAATCCTAGCTACTGAAAAGACTGAGATCAAAGTCATGGGTCAAAGCCAGCTCAGGGGAGGAAAGTTAGTGAGACTCTTCTTGCCGATGGACTACCAAAAGCCAGAAATGGAGCTGTGGCTCAAGTGATAGAGTGCCAGCCTTGAAGCAAAAATTAAAGAGACCAGAGCCCAGACCCTAAGTTCAAGCCCCAGTAGTGGCATAGAAAAAATAAAGAAAAGCTTTCAGGAGTTCCTAGAACACTGTGGTGAAAGTCCAAATAAGTTGGGTGCTGCTGGCTCATGTTTATCCTTCTAGCTCCTCAGGAGGCTGAGATCTGAGGATAATGGTTCAAAGCCAGCCTGGGCAGGAAAGTCCGGGAGACTCTGATCTCCAATGAATCACAGGAAAACTGGAAGTGGTACTGTGGCTCAAGTGGTAAGCTGAAAAGCTGAAGGGACAGTGCCCAGGCCCAGAGTTCTAGCCCCATGAGCAACACCTGTCCTGCTTGAACCTCACTCTGTGGCTCTAGGCAGAGTAATTTCCAGTGGGCCCCTAAGGGTCTCCCAATATCTACATTTCTTACAAGTCTTGAAAGCACCACTCTTTGGGAACCTTTGCCTACAGAGCGGGCCAAAGTATCAGAGAAGGTTTTAGCCTTGGGGCACGGAGGACATGGGCCAGAATGGCATCAGAATGGCAACTGTCATGGGTGCAGTGTGGATCTGAGCAGTAAGTCAATATTTCAGACCAGGTTTCTGGGCCAGGAGGGGCAAGATCTGCAAGATGGCACAGCAGGTAATGCCTACTCATGGGGGCAAATTTGTCAAGCACACCTTGGGTGGGTGTTGAGTTGGGCTCATGAAAGACTCATAGGCTCAGGAATCCACAGCTGGCCGTCTGCTGATTGTAGCAGTGGCTATCCCAAGAGTCCCAGGGCTCAGAGCCCTGCTTTCCTCAAGAATGTTCAGAGGCAGATGAAGGTCTGCAATCATGCACCGAGTAAAAACGAGTAAAAATGTGTTCTTCCCTTGGTCCTGTACCCTATGCATGGATGGAGGTGCCGGTTCCATGGAATTTACTGCCATGGCCCAGACCCCTCAGCCCAAGAAGGAGTTGAGGAGAAATAATTTATGTGTCCAGAATTTACTATGACTGTGCCTCTCGACTGCCCCCAGTTCTAGCACAACTCATCATTACAACCTACCTCTGTGTGTGTGTGTGTGTGTGTGTGTATGTGTGTGTGAGTGTGAGTGTGTGTGTGTGTGTGTGTGTGTGCATGGGCACATCTTGGTACTAGGTCTTGAACTCAGGACCTGGGCTCTGTCCCTCACTTTTTCATTCAAGGCTAGCAACTCTACCACTTGAGGCAGAGCTTTACTTCCAGCTTTCAGGTGGTTATTGGGAAAGGAGAGTCTCACACACTTTAGAAAAGTGAGCTGGTGATAAGAAATGTACTCATTATCTTGCCCATGTAATTGTAACCCCTCTGTACAGTATTTTCACACACACTAAAAAAAGATCCTACTGATACCAGAAAAAATAAAAAGAAAAGAAAAGTGAGCTGGGCTGCCTCTGAATGCCAATCCTTAGATCTCAGCCTCCTGAGGAGCTAGGAATATGAAAGCATGAGCTATTAACATCTGGCCACATTTTCCTTCTTGGCTAAGACAGTGTACCTCTCTCCCAGCCTAGCACACAGCTACAGCTAACCTTCTTCCTCCTCCCCCTACTCCTCCAGGCTTCAGAGGAAACAAACCCTCCGGTGAGAACATAGTAATAGGATACTTGGCAGGTTTGAGCTTTATGTTCTCCATACAGTCAAGGGCTGCTGGGAGCTGATGTGGAGATCAGAGATCTAGGCCAGGGCAAGTAGACAGCTGTTAGAACAGAAGACAGTATGAAGAGACATCCTTGCAGCTGGATGCCAGTGGCTCATGCCTATAATCCTAGCTACTTAAGGCTGAAACATGAGGATCAAGCAAGATTCAAAGCTAGCTTGGGTGGGCAGACTCTTATCTCCAATGAATCACCAAAAAGCTGAGAAGCAGAGCTACTGTAGTACAACTGGTAGAGCATGAGCCTTGTGCAAACAAGCTAAAGGATACCACCTAGGCTCTGAGCTCAAGCCCTGGTAAACACACACACACACACACACACACACACACACACACACACACACACACACACTAACATCCTTAGCAGGTGCCAGTGTCTCATACCAGCAATCCTAGCTACTCAAGAGGCTGAGCTCTTAAGATGGCAGCTTGAAGCCAGCCCAGGCAAAAAAGTTCGTGAGACGCTTATCTCCACTAAACTACTAAAAAAGATGAAATGTGAGCTGTGGTTCAAGTGGTAGAGTGTTAGATTTGAGCAAAGGAAACTCAGTGCCTAGGCCCTGAGTTCCAGCTCTTAGAGATTTTTTTTTTAAAAGACACCTTCACCTCCCCCCCGCCCCCGCCGTCAGGCCCTAAATCCAGATATTGGTCATCCTAGATCTCACTTCCACTCTTGCCACTTCTACAGCACCACCACAAGTGGCCTGTTTCTGGCCAGCTCTGGGTTAAGACGTGAACGTACACAATGGGGGCATTCCTAGGTCAAGGCTAATGCCCAGAACGTTGAGGTATTGGCCATACCAGTCTCTCCTACACCAATTCCCTGGCCCTGGAATCTAAAGTCTGTGCCTCAGTGTTCTGGGCATCCAGAATTCTCTAGAAGGATTTGAGAGGCCCAGCTAAGGCTGGAAGATTGACTTGCCTGCGATAATGTATGTTGACATTTCCTAGACACCAACAGACACTTCCAAGCCATCTTGGCCTCACCTTCAATGTAGCACGGAATCCTTCTTGCTTGGGCGGCCTTCAGTCCGCAATGAAGCTGGAGTTGGCCAGAGCCACTGGCAACCCCCTTCCCCCACTCACTGCCAGCCTCCTGAGAGGGACATGCAGCCAGAGGTCTAGAAGAGGAAAAGGGCAGGACATCCCATGTCTAAGTTCCACACCCACAGACAGGCAAGACTTTATTGCAGCTGGCTTGGCTGACCCAGAATCTCCTGCAGGAGGCCAAAGATTTGGACAGCTGGACTTGGGCCCCAAAGAAAAGTTTCAACTCAGGTCTCTGGCAATTTAGGACTCATTGTAGACCCAGATAGGAGGCTAAAGGCAAGGGCGGTATGGAGAAGGAGCACCATCTGAGGTCAGAAAGAGGCAGACAGGCACCCAGGAAGGGGACAGAGAAAGATGAGGAAAACACATACACACACACACACACACACACACACACACACACACAAGCAAATATGGCACTGGTGTCTCACACCTGTCATCCTAGCTAGTCAGGAGTTTGACGTCAAAGCCAGCCAGCCAGCACAGAAATGTCTGTGAGGCTCTTATCTCCAATGAACCAACAAATAGCCAGAAATGAGCTGTACCTCAAGTGTTAGATCAGTAGCTTTGAGCAGAGAAGCATAGAATATCACCTAGGCCCTGAGTTCAAGACCCAGGTCTTCTACATCCAAACACACAGACACAGACACACACACGAACACACAGACATACACACTGGTAGCCCAAACCCTCAGCAGTCCCTGAGCACCCTGAATATTCCCCCCCAGAGATGATGGCACTACCATCATAGACCAACTGTAGACAAAACTCAGAGCTTCTCACATGTCTGGAATGGTTCACAACACATCATGGCATTTCTACTGTACATTTACGCAGAAAATTCAGCTACCTTTTGTTTGGTTGTAGATTATGGAGTTTGAGCTTTGGGCCTGCCAGCAGGCCCTCAGTTCTTCAGATGAAGTTGTGTGTTCTACCACAGGAGCCACAGCACCACATCCAATTTTCTGGTGGTTCATTGGAGATAAGGTCTCACAGACTTTCCTGCCCAAGCTGGCTTTAACCGTGATCCTTAGATATCAGCCTCCTGAGTAGCTCGGATGACAGTTGTGAGCCACTGGCTGTGACCGGCTACAACCAACTTCTTTTTTTTTTTTTTCAGCTCTTTTCTTTCTTTCTTTTTTTATTGTGAAAATACTGTACAGAGGGGTTACAATTACATGGGCAAGATAAGGAATACATATCTTATCAAGCATTGTAGCCTCCTCCTTTGATTCCCCTTCCATCCCTTCCCAGGTTTCCCCTATCCCTTAACCAACCCTTCCCCCCCCCACGAAAGTTGTAAAGTTCTTTTTTGATATGACAACTTGTACTTATCATTGATGCAAGGGTCAGCCTGTATCCTTACTTAAATGACTTGTTTTTTCCCCTTCCCCTCCACAAATTATACCACAATTAAATACAGTGAAAGCAGGGGTTGTACTGTGGGCAAGGGACATACAAAGCAACAAAGAAATAATCTTATAAATGCATTAGAAACAAATGCTTGAAAGAAAAAAAACATTTAAATATAAACCTTAGGGTTCATTTTCCTAACATCACCTTATCTAACCTTTTCTGCTTGACTCATATATATACTAAATATTGCAAATAAGGGAAACCATGGGACCTAAGTTTCTTTGGGCTTGGCTTACTTCACTTAATATGATTTTTTCCAAGTCTTTCCATTTCCTAACAAATGAGGCAATGTCATTCTTTCTGATGGAGGCATAGAATTCCATGGTGTATATATACATCATTTTCTTGATCCATTAATCTACTGAGGGGGATCTGGGTTGGTTCCATATCTTAGCTATGGTAAATAATGCTGTAATAAACATAGTTGTGCTGGTAGTTTTAGTGTGGTCTTGTTTGTAAACATTTGGGTAAATGCCCAAAAGTGGGATTCGTGGGTCATAGGGGTGATCTATGTGGAGTCTTTTGAAGAACCTCCATACTACTTTCCAAAGTGGTTGAACAAGTTTACACTCCCACCAACAATGAAGTAAGGTTCCCTTCTGTCCACATCCCCTCCAGCATCTGTTGTTATTAGAGTTCTTGATTTTTGCCATTCTAACGGTTGAGGTAGTATCCTAATGTTGTTTTGATTTGCAACTCTACTACTATCTCTTGCAAGCAAGGAAGGGGTATCTTTTTTTCATGTTTGTTTTTTGTTTTTTATCTTGGTTGAGGGGCTTGAACTCAGGGCTTGGTTACTGTCCCTGATGTCTAACTTTCCTCAAGGCCAGTGCTCTACCATTTGAGCCATAATGCCACTTCCAGTTAGAGATTGGAGATGAGTTTCTGGCGGGACTTTCCTGCCTGGCTGGGAAATGAGATCCTCTGGATCTCAGCCTCCTGAGTGGCCAGGATGACATGTGTGAGATGACAGGTGTGAGCCACCGGCTCATGGTTTAAGGTGTCTGAAGGACTAGACACCTTAAGCCAAAAATGGCAAAAACTCCCATTCTCTTCGATTGGAAAGATTAACATTGTGAAAATGGCAATATTTCCCAAGGCTATCTACAAAGTCAATGTGATACCTATCAAAATTCCAACCTCATTCTTCAAGGAAATAGAAGAGGCAATCCAAAATTTCATATGGAACAATAAAACACCCCGAATAGCAAAAACGCTCCTCAACGGAAAAAACCCTGCTGGAAGAATATCAATACCAAATTTCAAACTCTACTATAAAGCAATAGTAATCAAAAGAGCATGGTACTGGCACAAGAACAGACCTCAGGACCAATGGAATAGAATTGAAAACCCAGAAATGAACCTAAAGAAGTATAGCTATCTAATCTTTGATAAGGGAGCTAAAAAAAAATAGAATGGAAGAAAGACAGCCTCTTCAGTAAATAGTGCTGGCAAAATTGGTTAACTACTTGTAGAAAACTAAAGCTAGATCCTTATATATCACCCTGCACCAGAATCAACTCCAAATGGATCAAAGACCTCGGAGTCAAAGCAGACTCTCGGAAAACATTACAGGATGGAATAGGAGAAACCCTAGGTCTCCTTGGCGCAGGCCAAAATGTTCTTAATAGAGACCCAGAAACACAACAAATCAAAGAAAGGTTGGAGAAATGGGATTGCATGAAGTTGCAGAGCTTTTGCACGGCAAAGGACATAGCTAGCAAGACCAATAGAAAGCCTACGGATTGGGAGAAGATCTTCACTTAGCCATACAATGGACAAGTGTCTCATATCTAAAATATACTTGGAACTCAAAAAATTAGATCCCCCAACAACAAATCCTCAAAGAAACAACTGTCCAATAAATAAGTGGGATAAAGACTTAAAGAGAAACTTTTCTGAAGCAGAAAGTAGTATGGCCAATAGACACATGAAGAAATGCTCAACCTCCCTAGCCATAAAAGGAGTACATTTCTTATCAAGCATTGTAGCCTCCTCTGCAGCCAACTTCTTATACCAAGGGAAAAACCCAACTCATCAAGACACAAACCAAATGTAACCCTACACTTCAGACTTTGTCACCAGCATCCGAAACCATTCTTCCAAGGGTGGAGAGCATATAATTGACACTACCATTCCACCCCAGATCCCATTCACCCACTCCCTGCCTGCCATAGCCAAAACCTCTGGAGTTCTTGGTAAGGCACCACCCACCCTGCTTTGGCTTCACACTGGGGTAAATCTGGGGACTTATTAGAAATGTTTGTACTGTGAGGTCAACATCTGGTTCTCACAACCAGAGAAACCCTACTACTTCACCCTCTCTTGCAAGCAAGGAAGGGGTGTCTTTCTTTCTTGTTCGGTTTCTGAATTTTTTGTTTTTTGGTTGAGGGGCTTGAACTCAGGGCTTGGGTACTGTCCCTGATGTCTAATTTTCCTCAAGGCCAGTGCTCTAACACTTGAGCCACAGTGCCACTTCGGGTTGGAGATTGGACATGAGGCTCTGTAGGGACTTTCCTGCCTGGCTGAGAAATGAGATCCTCTGGATCTCAGCCTCCCGAGTGGGCAGGATGACAGGTGTGAGATGATAGGTATGAGATGACAAGTGTGAGCCACTGGCTCATGGCTTAAGGTGTCTAGTGCTTCAGAATTTCCACCTAGTCCTTCTCTAGACACTACCACCTAGACACCCCTCTACCTCCTTCAGGGAAAGCAAAGGGAGGCTAGAATCTGGGTGGAGCCATGGGGATTAAAGGGCCCACTCCACATCAGTAACCCCCTCGAAGCTCCCATCTGCCTCCTCTGGATTGCCTGGTCTTCCAGGGTGGATCAGACCCACAAGGAGTTCTGGGGCCTACCCTATGTCCCCCTGCCCCACCCAACCGATACCTGAGGACTTCTTGGGCCAGCTGCTCCATGTCACGGTGGAAGACGTTGGGAGGGTTGCTGATAACCGGGCCCAGGGGTGCGCAGGGCAGAAGGAGTGTCCAGCTCCCCTCTGTCAAAGGAGACACAAAGCACGGATGGATCTACTAAGAGATTCAGTGCATCTACCTGTCACAAAGGTCCCTGGGAGAAGTGTTTTATGGTGACAGCCCTGGGGCCTGACCTCAGGGCCCGGAACTGTCCCTGACTTTCTGTGTCTACAGGGGAGTGCCGTTTCACCTGAGCCATGGTGCCACTTCCAGCTTTTACTGTGTATGCAGGACCTAGGAATCGAACCCATGCTTTCCTGTGTGCTAGGCAGCTCTACCTCTAGGATGCAATCCCAGCCCTGGATAGCTGTTCTTCTGTGATCCCTCGGGCCTGTCTTGGGACAGTCTCGCACATCTATACCAAGTCTCTCACCAGCAGCCCTGGCTGGAAATGAACACGCTCTGCTATGTTGCCCATCATCTGTAGCACCTTTGTTCTCTGTGCTTCCTACAGATCCTCCTTGTTAAGCGAGACCCCTTTTCAAGTGCTGGCTCCAAGAAGCCCTTTCTGATCACCTTGGAAAAGCTGGAGCCTCTCCGCTGTGCAGGCTGCCAGCCTTGTCAGACTCTGCCCTCCAGCCAGTGTGTGTTGAGAATGCATGAAGGGGAAGGCCTGGATTCCACCACCGGATTTGTGAAGGCCCTGATACACCACCCAGGGGCAGGTGTTGTATCACACTCCATGAGAGGGGCCTCGAGGACTGGGCAATCTGTGGGCAACATGACAGGGCCATTTTTTTTTGTGGACTTGAACTGAGGATCTGGGAGCTGTTTCTCTGAGTTTTATTGCTCAGGGCTGGTGCTCTACCACTTGAGCCACAGCTCCACTTCTGGCTTTTTGTTGGTTCCATGGAGAGAAGTGTCTCTCTGGCTTTCCAGCTTATGGCTGGCTTTGATCCTTGATCCTCAGATCTCTGCATCCCACGTCGCCAGGATGTCAGGCTTGACCCTGAGCCAGAGGTGACTGGCACCAAAGGCTTTTTGGTTTTTGTTTGCTTCCGTTAATCTCCAGTGAACTAGCAAAACCAAGTTAAAATATTCAGTTACAGGGGATCAAATTCCTCTCCTAGGTCAGTTAATCCAAGGAGATAAAGTGTTTTGAAAAGGCTAGTCTGAGTTGGCTTAGGGGTGTTTGTGTGTGTGTATGTGTGTGAGTGTTGGGGATACCTATCCTCATCTCTGTGATGCCTCCTCCTCCCAGCAGGGAGTGCATCCAGGATCCTGACCCCAAGGGAGGTGGATGAGGGAGGGTACCTAAGGTCACATCCAGTGGGATGATCTGAATTCTGTCTTGCAACCTAAGCCTGGACAGATAAAGGAGAGAAGGAGAGGGTTGGGGAACACGAACGGGAGCCTTTAACTTTGGCTACATGTACCAGCTAGAAAACTGAATACATCTTTCTTGGTAGTCAGAAAAAAGATGTACACTATTCATTTATTTTATGTTTGTGTTAGTCCTAGGGCTTGGATTCAGGGCTTGGGTGTTATCCCTTAGCTTCTTTTGTTCAAGGTTGAGGCTCTACCACTTGAGCCTCAGCACCACATCTGGCTTTTTTGTGTGTGGGTTTGGGGAGGGAGGTGGTTAATAAGAGATAAGAATCTCCTGGACTTTCCTGCCCGGGCTGCTCTGAGTCACACCCATCAGATCTCAGCCTCCCAAAGAGCCAGAATGATGGGTGGGAGCCATGAGCTCCTGACTGCCACCATCCATTTATAATCCCTTAGGCCCAGAGCCAAGCCACCTATACTACACCTCCTTGTTGGGAGTAGGAAGCAGACATGAGTGGATTTGATACTTCAACAACCTACCTATCTTTGAGCATTGTTCTGGGTCAGTCTGATGGAGGCTTCGTCCTTATCCACAGCAATGACATGGCTCTGTCACAAGAACAAATGTCCCCCCGGGAGGCGTCAGGTCTGTGGTCTTTCCTCTGAACCCCGCCACCCTAACCAAAATGACACTCCCCAGCAAAACTTAGTAAACACAGAGTGTTTTTATTGTCTTATACCCAGGGTCTTGTCAGATACGTGGGGGTATAGGTCAGAGCCCGGAATTGTGCTGGCAGGGGGACAAGGCGACACCTTCTCATCCACTTTCCTTCAACGGTGTAGCAGAGGGATGTGGGGAAGGACTTATGGGATAGACAATGAATAACCATCACGGTCTAGCCAGGGCACAGAGGGGCTTACCTCAAGGGGCTGGTTCAACAGGCTGGGCAAAACAGCTCCTGACCCACAGCCCACCTCCAGAATGAGAGGGCCAACTTGGGTTCCAGCCACATGGGAATGCTGGGCCACCTCCTCCAGCATTCTACCAATTCCTGTGAGAGAGAAAGAGAGAGGGAGAGAAAAGAGACAGAGAGGGAGAGAGAGAGAGACAGAGGTCCAGAACTACACTTAATTCAGGTGCTGGTGGCTCAGACCTATAATCCTACCTACACAAGAGGCTGAGATGTGAAGATGGTGGTTCATAGCTGGCTCCAGAGGAATGTCTGTGAGACTCTTATCCTCAAAGAACCAACAGAAAACCGGAAGTGATGCTGTGGCTCAGGGGGTAGAGTACTAGCCTTGTTCTGAGGAGCTCAGGGATAGCATCCAGGCCCAGAATTCAATCCCCACAAATGACAAGAAGTGGACTTCCCACGACAAGAAGGGACTGAATAACACACAGGGTCCTATAAGCATGGCAGAGAAATCAGGCCAAGATTCCTGTCAGCTGGGGTCATGAGTAGGTCACCTGGCTTCTCCATGATTCATTTTCCCCAGCTGGAAAAATGAATAGAGTGAAAAATCCCTTCCGCATGGGGACAGGGTAATGATGAAAGGCAGCCATGTTTTGTTTCATAATCCCACACCTGTTGCTTGATTAATAACAGACCCCATCTGAGCCCTTTCCCGGCAACTTCCTGTCATATGCTCACAGAATTGTTGAGAACTATTTCTGACACCTGCTCCCTCTGTGCCTGGCCCTGCTCCAGAGATCCCTCTGCATTAGTCCCTGATTTACTCACAACTGTCCCATGAGGAGACTGGGGTCCGGTGGTCGACATCCAACCCAGAGCTTCACCTGTGAAGTAAGAGTTTGGGACAATCCGTCTAAAATGATGACTGAGCAGGGCACAAAATGTCTACCGCCACCACTACCTCCCCCCCCCCCCACACACACATACACACAAACACACCTCCACCATCCTTTGCAGGCAAAGATGTTTTACTTTCTTTCTTTTTGTTGTTTGTGGGGCTTGAACTCTGGGCCTGGGTTCTATCCCTGAGCTCTTCAGCTCAAGTCCAGCACTATACTACTTGAGCCACAGCACCACTTCCAGTTTTCTGGTGCTTTATTGGAGAGAAGAGCCTGAGGGTCTTTCCTGCCCAAGCTGGCTTTTACCCATGATCCTAAGATTCAGCTCCTGAGTACTTAGGATGAGAGCCATGAGCCACTGGCACCCGGCCAAAGAGGCTTTTCGATGGCTATCATCCTATCCCCTCAGAAGACTGAGATCTGAGGACTGCACTTGGATGCAACCCTTGGCAGCAAAGTCATTGAAAACTCTTATCTCCAATTAAACACCCAAAAACGTTGCAAGTGGAGCTGTGGCTCAAATGGTAGAGTGCTAGCTTTGAGCATGAAACCAGGGATGGGACCCAGGCCCTAGTTTTAAGCTTTTTCTAGCATAGACCCACCCAAGAAAAGGAAGCAGGTGAGCACACGGGAGCTCAAAGCTCACACATAATACTCAAGACTCACAGAATAAACCCCATCCTGCTCTGATTCTCTAGATTCTATGTCCTAGATCATGGCAGGCTGAGATGGGACTGACCATGCACCAAGTCAGGACATTCAAGTACAATCTCATACTGAGGATCCCATGACCTCATCAAGGACTCAAGATCTCTCACTGTCCTGCCTTGACATTGGGCAGTCAGGTGAGATCTAGTTATCCAAACAAAGGATATGGGAATGAATGAATTTCTCAGCCAAGGGATGCAGACTGGAGGGCTCTAGGTCCCTCTCTCTCAGGGAGGAGAAAGGGGCTCATCCGTCTCAGGAATGTTCCTGGGTTGTGAGTATCCTCAAAGAAACAACCTTGCTCCCACCCCAGTGCCTCCTGATTTCCCACTAGCCTCAACCTTCAGTCGGCCCCTCCCTCATCTGCCATCTAGACTAAAGGGTGAGCCAGCAAAGAGACCCACCTCTACCTCTGAGAATGGCAGTCAGGGGGCCCTAGAATCCCCTAGAGGAATCTGGGGGCAACACGGGTCTGACTCTCGCCCTCATTCCCTGGGTGTCCTGTTCCAGTGGCACGCTTACCTCTGTCTCTGGTCGAGGAATGAACACTAGGGGTGTCATCTTCAGATTGAGCCAGCAAAAGTGCCAGTGCCCATGGATGTACTGCACAGGCATCCTGCAGTAGACGACAGCCAGGTTTTCAATGGTGAACCCAGAGTGCCAGGACTTTTAATAGCCATGTGGCTGGGTCGAAGATTCTATCACTGATGGTCTAGGTTGTCAGTTGAGGTCATGGCTCCAATGGCCTGATCTGGATCTGGGATTGTCCTCCCTCTTCATCTTCCTGCTAATCCTTTGCCACCCCCCTCTGGACACTCCCTCAGCCTATACCTCCCTAGCCCTTGGACAGTTTCTTCTTATCTGACCAGAAAATAAACTCCGTGAGCCAGGGGAAATTGAAACTCTGTGACCCACCCTGAGCCCTAGGGTCTACCCGAGGCTGTTTCCCTCTGCAGTCGGCGACCACTCAGATTTGTATGTCATGAAGTTGCTGATGTCATGAATGGGTCAGTGGCTTGGTCCTACACAATAGCTTTAGGCTCTGGAACTTTCCCCACAGATATTGTGAATGGTTGGCTCCCTTGATCTAGGGACTCCATACCAAGGCTTGCATGCTTCCTTCTTCCTTTCTTTCCTCCTTTTCTCCCTCCATCCTTCCCTCCTCTCTTTCTCTTTCCTTTCTTTGTGTCACTCCTGGGCATGAACTCAGAGCCTGGGTGCTGTCCCTGAGCCTTTTTACTCAAGGCCAACAGTCTACAGCTTGAGCTGCTAATCCACTTCTGGCATTTTCTTTTTGGTAGTCAGTTGGAGATAAAGAGTCTCAAGCCTCCTAAGTAGCTAGGATGACAGGTGTGAGGCACCAGCATCCAGCTCAAACCAAGATTTCTTCATGTGCTGTTGAACCAGCACTGGAACCTTTCATCTTGTATGACTCCAACTCTCTCTCCCCCAGGAAATGGCACACACTGTAACGTTTTGTTAGATAAATAGATGAGCATCTGTCTATGACAATACTACAGAAAAGTCCCATCCAACTCAGGTAAGCATCATGGGTGGGGGCAAAGCCTGATGTAGCTCTCCCACAGTTCTTCCTCCTCCCTCTTCCCACCCTCCTGGTGCCACCGCACTTAACTCTTTTGGTTCCAAGGACGTGAGCCATGTACTCACTGTATTCTGGGGCCTCTAGGATGCCTATCTTCTCAAAGATCTCTGTCCAGCCACTGACCAGCTGTATGGCACTCTATTCCCCACTCAGCTGTGAACAAGGTTGTCCTGAGTTGAAAGCTTGGCTCAAGGGGCCTCCTCTGCACTCCCTAGTGCCAGACTGGATGGTCCACCATATCCGGCCCCCAATTTTCATGGTGCAGAAAAGGATCCCTGAGGCATCCTGGGTCTCTGAGTCTCCCAGAGTCCAGTACAGGTCCTGGGAATTGTCTCTGCTCACAGCAATCAGGCTGCAGATGGCAAGGTCACAATCTCTGCTCCCCACAACATTCTCGAATGTAGTGATCACCCTAGAGAGAGCCGGAGGAGAATCGGCAGCTGCCAGAGAAAGGCAGTCAAGGCACGGCGTTCATATCAGGAGACCATTTGGCTCCGCAACTCTGCTTGTACTGCTTGAATATCATTGTTTGGTGGCTGAAATGGTCCTTCTCATTTGACCCATTATCCCAAGCATTAGTAGAAATTGCCAGCTTCAAGGAAAAAAACCCTGGAAAAGCTTGCATTTCAACTTGTCCCAATCAAACTTAAAGGGTTCCAAAGTCAGTGGTCCTCTTTTCCTTCCAGACAGCATACAGCAGGTTACAGAAAATGGCATTCAGAGAGCCCTAGCTAACTGCCATGTCCTGACACCAAGCAGGCTCCAGCAGGGGCAAACACTTATCTACCATTGCCCAGCTGGAAACAGCCCAGGAGGGACACAGATTGGAGTCTCCAGGACTCCAGGTTGGACTACCCACCAGTGCACTGCCCCTAGAGTGAATCCATGCCACCACTGGGGGCCCGGAGCCCCCTCCCCAGATGCCCACTTACATGGTCAATACCCTGGGTAAGATTCTCCTCTCATCCTCAGTCGTGGTGAACCATCTGCTATGTCACACCTTTTGTCACTTCCCAGACCCTCCTAGGTTCACAGCCCCTGCCCTACTACCTCCCATCTCATTTGCCACGCCGACCCCAGTAGAGTCTGCTTAGCATGGGAAACCATCTATCAGACCATGATAGGGGCCTCGAGACCTATCTCTGAGTTTTGGGACTTCACCGAAGTCTACCTCAGAGAATGGGGCTTTACAGAAACCTATCTCCAAGTTTTGGGACTTCACCGAAGTCTACCTCGGAGAATAGGGCTTCTAAGAGGCCTACTCCTGGGAAAAGGCTGGCAAAACCCCTGGAAAAGATGTGTTTCTGCCTATCTTTTCCTCATAAGAGTGCCTATTAATCTTTTACTGTTTCTACTGCTCATTGTACTTACTCATTGTCAACGTTCCCTTATTCAAAGCTCTTAAGAGTGTTTGACGACTCCAATATCTGATGAGTGTCTTAAAAATATGACCAACTCACCAGAGTTAAGTGCTACCCTGAAACCCCTCTTATGGAGGCTAGTAGACAAGCCATAAGCAAATATAAAAGTATTGGGGGTTTCACAAAGTCACTTCAGCAGAAGGAATTGTAAGAAATTTACAAGAAGCTGTAGGCTCAGCTAGAACAGAAAGAATGTATGGCAATTGCTGAGATAACTACTTAGGAGAAAGAACTTCCTCATTTACTAAGAGACTTGCCAAATCTAAGTCTCCTTGGTGTTTACTATTAAAGAAGAAACAGGAAAGATCTTAATGGGACAGTTAAGGCCTCTATAGAAAAAAGTAGTGGTTAATTGGTGACAATCATTGAAACCCATTGTATTTCTTAAAAATAGAGGTAAAGCCGGAAACAAGTGCCTATCAGGCGACCAGTTGGTGACCACCCAAGGATGAAGCCCTGCAGCAAGGTTGTGTAACCTTTTGCCCTTTCAGGCGACCAGCTGGTGACTGCCCAAGAATGAAGCCCTGCAGCAAGATTATGTAACCTTTTGCCCTTTCTTATGGAGACTTTTTGCTATAAAAGTTTGTTAACCTCTGCATTAAATCGCACTCAGCACTCAGCATCCACTCCTAATGTGTGTGAGTTGTCTGTTTGCCATCTCCCCATCCTATTCCAGGTTCCTCCCCTAGGTATCCTCTGTCTTCCCGACAGAACCCGGTCCGCGGCACTCATTCCCTATTTATGTTTGGCAGACTCATTCCCAACCTTGAATTAGCTCCAACTATACACACCAGAGCAGACTGTCTGGCTGGAAGAGTGCGGCTGTGATCACAGTAGCCTCATGAGCCTTCTGGCTAAAGACAGAAGGGCAGGTGTCCACTCTGGTCTGCGGTTCACACAGGCCTCCTAGAAGAGACCCAGGCAGGTCCAGCAGCTACTGTGGGCTGCAGAAAAGGGGAAGAAAGAGGTGGAAAGGAACATCTACTGAGACCTTCTCTAAAGGAGCCATGAAACGGTGAAAGAGAAAACAAAAATTATGGCTGGGCTCATACTGGACATTAATTGAAAAAGAATAACAAATACACACATACACACAAATAAAATGCTTTTGCTCTTTTTAGACAAGGTGACTGTACAATGAGAAAGATGATCTCTCTCTCTCTCTCTCTCTCTCTCTCTCTCTCTCTCTCTCTCTCTCTCTCTCTCTCTCTCTCACACACACACACACACACCCACACACATATACACAGATTCAGAGCAGTGTCTCTCCTGAGTTTGTTGGTTTCTCACCTGGGCAATGTACTAGCTGGAGCACAGGGGTTCCCTTGTCAGAACCAAGGGATCTCACCCAAGGGGAACAATGCAGAAGGGCCAGACCCTTCCCATTGGTAACAACAAGCCTTGACTCCCCATTCACCAAAACCCTAGACCAGGATGCTGGGTGAAGGAGTTCCGAGACACGTGGCTTCTCAGAGCCTGGACAGAAAACAAAGCAGGTGCCTCCAGAAAGGTGTCTGACCTGGGGTGGGGGCATTGTTGGGGACTTTGATGGGGTCCTAAAGGCTATATACATGGATGGACTCCCTACTTCCCTCCTACATACTTCTGGGCAACGTGGCAAATTCTTGGTGAGGACTAGGAGACTAGATGGACTGGTAGCACTAGCAGAAGCTGGCAGAACTGGGAAATGTGATCACCCAGTCAGAACTGTTGACAGCTGGGGTTGGGGGTATAGGCCGGTTATATGTGTGTCAGAGGGGGTGTGTTTTTCTCCCAAATACCCACCTTCTATCTGACCCCAGTGCCCTCACCTCTGTAGTGGGCTCTTCTGGGAATGACCTCAGGTGAAAGGGTGACTGAGCACAGAAGACAAGGGCTCACACAACAACGGGTTCTATCTTCTGCATCCAACAACTCCTGCCCAGCAAAAGGGAAAAGAACCGAGAAGGTAGGTGTGGAGGTGCAGCTCCCCACTTCTGACTAAAGCCACCAGGTTCCCACCAGGGAGAGGAAGGGTGCAGATGCACAGCTGTGTGGTTCCCACTGCTCCAGGCCAGGGGTTCTGTGGTGCCCTCTCCTCCCCATCCCTGCAGCTCCCCTTTTCCTGGAACACTGTCCACTAGGGATGAGGGTGAGATCTCCAGGTGGACACCCACCTCCACCCCCCACCTCTGGGGTGCATTTGTGGCAGAGCCAGGACAGACTGTGGGGCACGGGGGAGGCGCAGGCAGGGCAGGATGGGGAGGCAAGAGGCAAGGGTCCGGGTCTGCGAGGGAGGGGAAGAAGGGTAGAGTGGGGGACGGGGTTTACAGGGGGGGTTGTGGAGTGCGGGAGCTAAGGTCAGCCACTCACGTGTGCTGCTGGAAGAAGCTGTAGGCTGCAACTCCGCGTGGCGCCAGGAGTCTGAGAACCAAGGGCTGGAACCACGTCAGGGCCACCAGTAGGCCAGGGGCGCAACATCTCCGCCAGGTGACTGCTAGAGGCTCCACGGGTCCCAGCCAGCAGCGCCATGTTTGAAACCCAGCGCGGGCGCGTGGTGTAGCTGTGCGCAGCCTCTGCTCCTCCTCAGCCACCACCGCAGCCTCAGCAGCCTCCTAACCTGTGGCTGCCGCCGCCTCAGCAGCCACTGCCTCTGCCGTGCTCCCCAAACTGGGACCTCATACTCTGGGCCACCATGGCTGGGCGCCTCCGAGGGGCTGCGTGTGGCGATGTGCCTGCCGTGCAGCTCCGCATGCTCTGTGCTCCCGGCCAGGACCCACACTATGATCGGAGCAGCCGCCAGCCACTGAAGCCGTTTCCACGCGTGCTAGTGCTCATGCTCGCTCTTCTCCCAGCTCTCTCTCTGCCCCACACTCCTTTCCTGGGCCACCCACCCCTGCTGCACACACACCGCTGCCCCTGGAGCTCCTGGCCATTGCTGCCACCAAAGTGTGCTCCTGGGCCCCGCCCCCTCCTCCCCTGGGACCCACCCCCCACCCCTGGCCACAATTGCAGCACTGACTGGGCCCTGAGGCTTCTAGACCATGGCAATTGCAGCCTTACCTCAGCTCAACACCACCCCCACCCCCAGTACCAGCCCAGGGGATTGAATCTCCCCTCAGCCCCACCGCTGGAGGAGACTCTCCTCCATCCCCCTCCACTCCACACACCAAGCAGTTGCATGGTGACACTCCTGTGTGTATGTGTGTTTGTGTTTGTGTCTGTGTGATTGTTGGGGATAACCACCTCTCAAGGACTCAGAACATAGCACCCTTTGGGATGACTCAGCACACAGTACACTTCCAAAATCAGCACAAAGCACCCTGTGTAAATGACTCAGCACACAGCTCCCCTTGAAGGACTCAGCATGTAGTATGCTGAGTACTCTACCCAGCACCCTTTGAAGGAGGGAGTCTATAGCCCACAGTGTAAAGGACTCAGTGAATGGCATGCTTTGAAACGCTCAGCACATAGCACTCTTTACCAGGGACTCATCACAATCTGTGTTGAAGCACGCTGTGTAAAACACCCAGTGCACAGCTTCCTTAGATAAACTCAGCACACAGAACAATTTTTAAGGACTCAGCACATACCACACTGTGGAAGCTCTCAGCACACAGCACCATTTGAAGGACAGTACAGAGCACCCTATGGAAAGGACTTGGCACACAGCACTCAAAATAAACTTCATCCCTCTCTTCTCAAAGGCTCACACATAGCAGGACCCTTTAGGATGCATTAGCACACCACAACTTTTGAAGGACTCAGAGTACAATACTTTGTGTAATGGACTCAGCAAAAAGCCCCCTTTAAAAAAAACCAGGATGGCCCACTCTCCTCAGGGATTCAGCACATAGCACCCTTTGGTATGACTCAGCAAACAGCATCTTTTTAAGGACTCAGCATATAACTCTCATGAGGGAAGGACCCAGTAAATAACGCCCTGTGAAGGACTCAGCACATAGCTGTATGTCACAAGTTCAGCTGTCATTAGAATTAGGGTGCTTTCTTCAGTATCACCATTCTTCAGAAACACTTCACAAATCCTACCAGTTCACATTTAGACAAGCTGTGTTTTATGAGGGAAGTCAGCTGGGGGTCTTGAACTCAAAGCTTGGGGGGCCTGTCCCTGAGCTCTTTGGTTCAATGCTAGAGCTCTAACACTTGGAGGCACAGATCCAATTTTGTTTTTTGGGGTTGTTCTTTGACAGGTCTTATGGTGATAAGTAAGGCCAAGTTAGGGTATCCGTGGGCAAAGGCTCTTAGCTCAGCCTGGAGCTGACCTCTCCCTTCCCTGTTGCCCTGGAAAGCTGGGCCTCCTGGAGCTCTCTTGGCCTAGGGTGGAACAGACCTGCTCTGGCATCAGCAATCTGGGTAAGCAAAAGTCAGCTTGGCCCTAGTAACTTGCCCAAATTGAACTCTAGAGGATAATGGCATGAGACCGCATGTTCCGTGTGTGGCCACTAGGGGGCAGGAGTGGCCCACAATAGGGATTGTACTTGAGACTTGTGTTTACTCTTGCTTCCCTGGGGCCCCCAATCATGATTCAAAGCCACCCTGGACAGAAAAGTCCTTGAGATTCTTACCTACAATTAACCATCGAAAAGGAAGTGGGGCTGCACACACACACACACACACACACACACACACACACACACACACACCACATGAATGCAAAATCAGAGATTTCTACACTGCAGTCTTTGGGTATTCTCTACTTTTTCCCCCACTAAGCCTGGTGGCTGCTGGCCCAGGTGTTTGGTGCATACAACATCACCTGGCATCTTCAATTTTGGAGGAACAGAATGGCTAGAAGGTCAACCTTCTCCCATCCCGGCTCCTTGATTGGGTCATCGTCTATCCAGGCCCTTTGGGGCTCCTTTACAGACTCGCCAAGAGGCCTTCAAAAGGCATCACATACTGGGCACTGGTGGCTCATGCCTGTCATTCTAGCTACGCAGGAAGCTGAGATCTGGAGGATCATGGTGCCAAGCCAGTCTGGGCAGGAAAGTGTATGAGACTCTTATCGATCAACCATCAGAAAACAAAAATGGCATTGTGGCTCAAGTGGTAGAGTGCCAGCCTTGAGAAAAAGAGCTCAGGGACAGCCTTCACGACCAACAACAACACGGAGAGGCATTGCATGATGTCCTTGGGATTGGCATGGGCCAAATATAATTGGAATTAATTATAATTGGAATTAATCAAGTCCTCCAAGACAAAGCAGTACCTCCTTTAGTCCTGTGCTCCTCCATCTCGTCTCACCCCCTGGCCTTGTCCGTGCTTTGGGTCAGCATGGGTCTGGCTGGATGGGAGGGCTCCAAGGAAGATCCCAGAGCAATCACTCCACCTCCTTCTACCCTGCTCACCCTGATGCTTCTGCTCTTTGCCATAGACCTTCTTCCTGGAATCTATCCATGAGGTTTTCACCACCATCATAGTGGTGAGTGGTGGGTGTGGCCTAACTAGGGGCAGTCAGAGGTGGAAGTAGGTCTGGGACTAGGAGCTTCCACTTTGCGTGTGGGCTGAGGCCTGGGCTGACTTTTATTTCATCCTGAGCCTTGCAGTGGTAGGGAGACAGTTTAGACTTTACATTGAGTCAGGTAAGATCAGAATCTGGAGGACCACTTGTGTGGGGAAGGATGTGGGACTCAGGGGGCCACTGTTGTTGGTATTTTCTTGGGACTCCCCTCTCCCTCTCTCATCCCTCAATGTTAGAAGAAAAGCTTCAACTCAGGGTGTGGGAAGAGGGGGCAGGGGAATATTTTGGGGTGAACCAGACTTGTGCTTCATATTCATCCTAGCCCCTACTTCCTATTTATCTGAGGAATGGCCATATGGGTTTGGGAGGGGGAAAAATCATCCTAGCTGAGAATGTGGCTCAGTGGTAGAGTGTTTGCCTAGCATGCCAGAAGTCACCAATGGGCCACCAATAGACCATTAGATGTCCCTTCAGTTTGGGCCCACTCCCTTCAGCCTCTGCCCTACCCTACCCCCAGTTTAACCTTCCCGTTGCCAGGCAGATGGAGGCCTGAGAGAAAGCCATTTAGTCACCTACTTCTGGTGGCTGCCAACGCTTTTGAGAGTCAGTATGTCACATAGAGAGTCATCATCTGCATCAGTCTACCGGAGAATGTGAGAAAGCACTCCTCCCCTGAGCCTGGGAGCTGTGGGCAGATCTGGATGTGGGGCATCTGGGGCAGGACCTGCTCCTTGGGGGAGTCGACTATGGGGTCGGGAACCCTGACCTCTCCTCTGGCAGTTTCCATGCTGTCTTCAAGTTGCTTCTGAAGCAGTGTTGGGGAGGGGGATGGGAGGCTCAGCCTGTGTTGGCATCTGGAAACTGCTGTCTGTGCTTCCCCTTTCTAGGAGTGACAGCAGCTCCGCAACACTCTCCTCTTCTCGATCTTCTCCTGAGACAGCCAGTGCAGGCACTGGGCGTTTTCACAACATAGCTCATTCAGGACCAACATCTGCTCTTTACACACCATGAGGGACTCCTTGCTAGTTTGGATGTGTGCCAACAGCTGGCTGCATCAATGGTGGAGCTCACCTGCTGGACTCTGGAAGTCCACCTCATCAGGCAGGTCATGGATGAGGGTCTGTGGCTCCAGCTCAGTCTGGCCCTGAGCTGCTGGGTTGGCCAAGGGGTGCCTGAAGCTAGCCCACCATTCTTGGGTCAGGAGTTTCCCCCTGTGGATCTCATCCTCCAAGAGCACTCTCAGACCCATATCACTCTTGGTCTGGGGAACATCTCCATCCTGTGTGATGGTCACATGGGGTGGGGGGGATTCACCTCCTTACCTTTTGCTTCTCCAGGGCTCATGCCTTCCCCTTCCCCAGGGAAAGCCAGGAAGCTCAGCTGGGCTTGCAGGCATTCCTCCTGTGATCTGGTGGCTTCCAGGCACTTGAGAGTGTCCTGCCACTTCGGGGACACCACCTGGTCCTTCCAGTTTGTTAAGCCCTTCACTTGCTTCAGCTGCTCCAGCAGCTGGATCTGCCTCTCTAAGTGCTGCTGCAGGGCCTCCTTCTCAGAACACAGTCGCTCATTGGAGACAATGTGCCATTCACAGGAGGTTCTGAACTCCTGCACTGGCCCAGGGACTGCTCCTGTTGCTCCTGAGCTGCTTGGCTCTCTCTCGCTCAGCCACCACTATCCATTTCTCTATCTTCTTCTCTAAGCAGTCCTACTGCTCCCACAGATGTTTCTTCATCTGCTGCTCTGCTCTGAGTCCAGGATGCTGGCGAGCTCCTCCTTCTCACTGCTCACCCTGTGGAGATCGTTCCACAGCAGGGCCAGCTTTTCCTCCGGTTGTCTATCCCACACACATGCACATCGTGGGGTCTCAGGGGTCTCCTGCTGATCCTAGGCTTTCTCCTCCAGTCTCTGCAGTTGCTCCTGCTGATCCACGTTCTGAAGACGGAGACTGGTTTTCCTCCAGGTTATTCAACTCCATCTTCAGTACCTAATGCCCTCCAGCGCTTGGAACTTGCATATTCTCTTCTTCATGTTGCTCCTCTGTATCTACAGCACGTCCACCTTCTCCTGCAACTGTGTGTTCACTTGCTCCAGGTCATCAGAGTTTCTGGTATTTTCCTCGAGCTGAAGGATCACATCATTCAGCTGTTTGAGGAACATTTTGGTCTTCTCCTTTGAAGCAGTGACCAGAGAAGCCACTATCTCCAGCTCTGCCAAACGCCACTCTGTAGCTTGTAGGCAGCTGGTGAGAGCTTCATGCTCCCTTTCTCTGTCATCAGTGGTCTGCTGCACTTGGGCCAGTGCACATTGTAAATCGCTTTCTGCCAAAACCAACCGCTGTATGGGTACCTTTTGGATCTCTACCTCCATTTTTGTTGCTGCATGTATCTGGGCTATCTTCTCCCTCTCTTACTCCCATTGACCCTGCGGGTCTGTCTTTCCCAGCTTCAGTGGTTGGATCTTGGCAAAGAGTGCCTGGTTTCTTCTTTTCTCTGGTACAGGGTGGGCACCACATGCAGGTAGCACCTCTGTGGATCCTTGGTGGGATTGGGACCCTTGACACTCTGGACCCTGGTGGCTGTGACTGTGTCCAAAGGCAGGGTAGGCCCATGGTCGACATCACCTTTGGCCGGACTCTCCATTCAATCTGGGTCCCCAGTGGTGTTTATCTTGGGGATCCCTCCCTTTTTCGTGTTCTTTGTTTTCTTGAATGTTTCAGGTCTGTCGGGAGGATACTGCTGGTGTTCTTGTGGCAGTTTCTTGCCCACAGTTCTCTCATTGATTCTTATTGTTTCAGACATCTGAGCAATGGGACGGGAAAGTTGGGCTGGCCACATTCCCAGGCTCTAGGAAATCCTCTATTCTCCCACTCACCGACTAGGACATCATTTCCTACTCTACCTCAAAGTCACCTGGAGTCTCTTGCTCACCACTCAGCCACCTCTACCTTCCTCAACTGCTGGTAGTGGTGTCAACCAACAGAGGGAATCCAGGTGTAACTGGGAAGCATGGAATGTGGGCATGGCCACTATTCTTGTATCCCATTGGGCAAAAAGAACCATGAAAGAATGGGGGTGTGCCTGGAATCCTGTGATGCAGACAGAATGGACAGAGTCAAGATGACAGCAGCCCCTTCACCAGGAAACTCTGTCCAATCCAGTTGGGGACAAGAGTGAGACCTGCTTTAGCCAGATGGCTGCACAGATTGTTGTTTATGTCTGTTTGTTGCCAAACCTGGACCTTGAACTCAGGATCTGAGCACAGTCCATGAGCTGTTCTTGCTCAAGATTAGCCCTCTATCACTGGAGCCACACAGCTCTACTTTTGCATTGTTGGCATTGAGGTTGGACAGGGGTCTTAAGGATTTTACTTCCTAGGGTGACTTTGACCATGATCCTCCTATCACAGCCTTGTAAGTATCAAGGAGGACTGCTGAGAGCCACTGGTGCCTGGCTAATTATTGGTCGGGATTATGGCTTCTTCAGTAGCCTTCAAGCCTTCATCAATGCAAGGTGAAGTATCCTTTGGAGCCAGATCACTCAGACCCAGATGGCCATAGTGCAAAGGAAGAAAATGTAAAAACGCCATCACACCACTTTTTTTCTGTGCATTCCCCCCCCCCCTGCACAAGGCCTGAAGTTCTAGGATCCCAGGATAGGCTGTGTTTTCAGCGGCTGCACCCCAGCCTATGGTGATGAAAGCTGAGGCACTGTTGCCATGACCTGAGTTCAAGACCGTGCTTGGCAAAAAAAAAAAAAAAAAAAAAAAAAAAATAGGGTCCCTGGCTTGCAATTCACGCCTTTTCTCCTACCTTTGAATTTGAACTTAAGGCCTGGGTAACTGTGAAGCATGGTGGATGAAGGGGAAGCTCACCATGCTTGAAGACAAGAAAATAAGGCTGGTCCCTAGGCCTGAATTCAAGTCCCAGCCCTGGAAACCTTCTATTTATATACATTGTAAAGGTATGATTTGTACTTACGTATAAATGTTGAGTCCATGTCCTGTTTGTTGTAGTTATTTATTGCATTTTTGTTTTATTCATTTATTTTCCCTTTTTTTTTTTTTTGGTCGGTCGTGGGGCTTGAACTCTGGGCCTGGGCTCTCTCCCTCAGCTCTTCAGCTCAAGGAGAGCGCTCTACCACTTGAGCTACAGCGCCACTTCCGGTTTTCTGGTGGTTTATTGGAGATAGGAGTCTCACGGTCTCTCCTGCCCGGGTTGGCTTTGAACCGAGATCCTCAGATCTCAGTCTCCTGAGTAGCTAGGATTACACTCATGAGCCACCAGCGCACGGCTTGTTTTCCTTTTTTTATTGTGAATATATTGTACAGAGGGGTTACAATTACATGGGCAAGATAATGAGTACATTTCTTATCAAGCATTGTAGCCTCCTCCTTTGTTTCCCCTTCCCATCCCTTCCCATCCTCCCCTCCGCCCGCACCCAATCCTCCCCACTTGCCCCTGCCACCCTGCACCAAAGTTGTAAAGTTCGTTATTGACAAAATAACTTGTACACCTCATTGTTGCAATGGGTCCACATGTATCCCTATTTAAAAGAATTGTTTTTCCCCTTCCCCTCCACAAATTATACTGACATCAAATACAGTGAAAGCATGGGTTATACTGTGGGGGAGGGTCATTCAAAGCAACAAAGAAATAGTCTTATAAATGTGTTAGAAACAATCGCAAGAAAGAAAAAAACATTTGAGCACATATCTTCGGATTCATTTCGCTAACTTCACCTTAACTGACCTTTTCTGCTTGACTCAGACATATACTAGATATTGCAAATAAGGGAAACCATGGGACCTATGTTTCTTTGGACCTGGCTTACTTCACATAATATAAGTTCTTCCAAGACTTTCCACTTCGAATAAATGGGGCAATGTCATTCATTCTGATGGAGGCATAGAATTCCATTGTGTATATATACCACATTTTCTTGAACCATTCATCTACTGAGGGGCATCTGGGTTGGTTCCATATCTTAACTATAGTAAATAGTGCTACAATAAACATAGTCGTGCTGGTAGCTTTAGTGTGGTCTTGTTTATAAACATTTGGGTAAATGCCCAAAAATGGGATTGCTGAGTTATAGGGGGGCTCTATGTGGAGTCTTTTGAGGAACCTCCATACTACTTTCCAAAGTGGTTGAACAAATTTACACTCCCACCAACAATGCAGTAAGGTTCCCTTCTGTCCACATCCCCTCCAGCATCTGTTATTATTACAGTTCTTGATTATAGCCATTCTAACTGGGTGAGGTGGTATCTCAATGTTGTTTTGATTTGCATTTCTTTTATGGGTAGGGAGGTTGAGCATCTCTTCATGTGTCTATTGGCCATCCTTCTTTACTCTTCAGAGAAGATTCTCTTTAAGTCTTTTGCCCACTTATTTGTTGGGCAATTGTTTCTTTCAGGATTTGTTGTTGGGGGATTTAACTTCTTGAGTTCCAAGTATATTTAAGATGATGTGCTGGCACAAACACACAAACACACACACACACACACACAAACACCAAGCCAGAGCACTTGCCAGCCCCCTGCACAAGTTCCATCTCTAGCAACTCAATATTAAAAAAAAAGAGAGAGAAGGGAAGGAAAGATTTGCTTCTGGAGGTGATATAACCAGTGCCAAATTCCAGTGGAGTTCTAAGATGTGGAACAAGATAGAGAGCCGCAGGCAGAAGGTACAACAATGCACAAAGTTCCCTGATGTGTGGTGTAGAATAGGTGGTGTGGGTGGAATGAACGTTCTGTGGCTTCAGACATATCTGGCAGGACATACAAGGCTGGGTCAAGGTTTGTACTTGAGTCACAGGGAAGGCAGAGGCTAGAGGCCCCAGAATGGGGCCCAGGGGAACATGAGCTTGGCTTTTCATCATGGACCCCAGCCATTTCCTGTGGCTGGAAGCCTATTTTTCACAGCTCCTGACCCTCAGGCCTCCTTTACATGGAGGAGTCAGGGCAAATGCAGGGAAGAACACTTGCTTAAGAAAAGCTTCTAGCCCAATGCCAGTGGTGGCTCGACACCTGCAAATCCTAGCTACTCAAATGACTGAGATCAGAAGTCTTGGGTCAAAGCCAGCTCAGGTCAGGAAAGTTAGTGAGACTCTTCTTGCCGATGGACTACCAAAAGCCAGAAATGGAACTGTGGCTCAAGTGGTAGAGTGTCAGCCTTGAGGCAAAAATTAGAGAACAGAGCCCAGACCCTAATTTCCAGCCCCAGTACTGGCACATAAAAAATAAAGAAAAGCTTTCAGGAGTTCCTAGTCCACTGTGGTGAAAGTCCAAATTAGTTGGGTGCTGCTGGCTCATGCTTATCCTCCTAGCTCCTCAGGAGACTGAGATCTGAGGATCATGGTTCAAAGCCAGACTGGGCAGGAAAGTCTAAGAGACTCTGATATCCAATGAACCACAGGAAAACTGGAAGTGGTACTGTGGCTCAAGTGGTAAGCTGAAGAGCTGAAGGGACAGTTCCCAGTCCCAGAGTTCAAGGTCCACCAGACCTGCTTGAACCTCACTCTGTGGCTCTAGGTAGAGTAATTTCCAGTGGACTACTAAGGGTCTCCCAATATCTAGGTGTCCTACAAGTCTTGAAAGCAGCCTCTTTGGGAGCCTTTGCCTACAGAGTGGGCCAAAGTATCAGAGAAGGTTCTAGCCTTGGGGCGTGGAAGTCATCAGCCGGGTCATCAGAATGCCATCTGTCATGGGTGCAGTGTGGATCTGAGCAGTAAGTCAATATTTTAGACCAAGTTTCTGAGTCAGGAGGGGCAAGAGCTGCAAGATGGCACAGCAGGTAATGCCTACTCATGGGGGCAAATTTGTCAGGCACACCTTGGGTGGGTGTTGAGTTGGGCTCATGAAAGACTTGTAGGCTCAGGAATCCACAGCTGACTACCTGCTGCTTGTAGTAGTGGCTACCCCGAGTCCCAGGGCTCAGATCCCTGCTTTGATCACCAGTGTTAAGTGGCAGATGAAGGTCTGCAATCATGTACTGAGTATAAACCAGCATCTATCGTGTTCTTCCCTTGGTCCTGTACCCTATGCATGGATGGAGGTGCAGGTTCCATGGGACTTACAGTCATGGCCCAGACACCTCAGCCCAAGAAGGAGTTGGGGAGAAATAACTTATGTGTCAAGAGTTTACTATGACTATGCCTCTGGACTGCCGCCAGTTCTAGCTCAGCTCATCATTGCTACCTTCCTCTGTGTGTGTGTGAGTGTGTGTGTGTGTGTGTGTGTCCATGGGCACATCTTGGTACTAGGGCTTGAACTCAGGACCTGAGCTCTGTCCCTCACTTTTTTCATTCAAAGCTAGCAACTCTACCACTTGAGCCACAGCTTTTCTTCCAGCTTTCAGGTGGTTATTGGGAAAGGAGAGTCACACACACTTTAGAAAATTTAGCTGGTGATAAGAAATTTACTCATTATCTTGCCCATGTAATTGTAACCCCTCTGTACAGTATTTTCACACAGAAAAAAAGATCCCACTGATACTAAAAAAAAAGAAAAAAAAAAGAAAAGAAAAGGTGAGCTAGGCTGCCTCTGAATGCCAATCCTTAGATCTCAGCCTCCTGAGGAGCTAGGAATATGAGAGCATGAGATATTAACATCTGGCCACACTTTCCTTCTTGGCTAAGACAGTGTACCGCTCTCCCAGCCTAGCACCCAGCTACAGCTAACCTTTCTTCCCCTCCCCCTACTCCTCCAGGCTTCAGAGGAATCCTACCCTCCCCTGAGGACATAGAAATTGGATGCTTGACAGGTTTGAGCTTTATATTCTCCACACAGTCAAGGGCTGCTGGGAGCTGATGTGGAGATCAGAGATCTAGGCCAGAGCACGGAGACAGCTGTTAGAACAGAAGACAGTATGAAGAGACATCCTTGCAGCTGGATGCCAGTGGCTCATGCCTATAATCCTAGCTACTCAAGGCTGACACATGAGGATCAATAAAGATTCAAAGCTAGCCTGGGTGGGCAGACACTTATCTCCAATGAATCACCAAAAAGCTGGGAAGCAGAGCTACTGTAGTTCAATGGTAGAGCACGAGCCTTGTGCAAACAAGCTAAAGGATACCACCTAGGCTGTGAGTACAAGCCATGGTACACACACACAAACACACACACACACACATACACACACACACACACACACACACACACACACACACACACACACACACACACACACACACACACACACACACACACACACACACACACTAACATCATTAACAGGTGCCAGTGGCTCATACCAGCAATCCTCGCTACTCAAGAGGCTGAGCTATTAAGATGGAAGCTTGAAGCCAGCCCAGGCAGGAAAGTTCGTGAGACTCTTATCTCCATGAAACTACTAAAAAAGATGAAATGTGAGCTGTGGTTCAAGTGGTAGAGTGTTAGATTTGAGCAAAGGAAGCTCGGTGCCTAGGGCCTGAGTTCCAGCTCTAAGAGTTGTTTTTAAAGAGACCTTTTGCCCTCCCATCCCTCCTCACGCCATAAATTCAGATGTTGATGATCCTAGATCTCACTTCTACTCCTGCCACTTCCACAGCACCACCACAAGTGGCCTGTTTCTGGCCAGCTCTGGGTTAAGACGTGAACGTACACAAGGGGAGCATACTCAGGTCAAGGCTAATGCCCCAGAACATTGAAGTATTGGCCATACCAGTGTCTCCTCCCCCAATTCCCTGGCTCTGGAATCTAAAGTCTGTGCCTCTGTATTCTGGGCATCCAGAATCCTCTCGAAGGATTTTAGAGGGCCAGCTGGGGCTGGAAAATAGACTTGCCTGAGATAAACTATGTTGACATTTCCTAGACACCAACAGACACTTCCAAGCCACCTTGGCGTCACCTCCAAATTAGCCCGGAATCCTCCTTGCTTGGGCGGCCTTCAGTCCATTATCAAGCTGGAGTTGGTGAGAGTCATTGGCAACCTCCTTCCCCCACTCACTGCCAGCCTGCTGAGAGGGACATGCAGCCAGAGGTCTAGCTGAGGAAACGGGAAGGACATCCCATGTCTGAGTTCCCCACCCAGAGACAGGCAAGACTTTATTGCACCTGGCTTGGCTGACCCAGAATCCCCTGCAGGCGGCCAAAGATTTGGACAGCTGGACTTGGGCCCCGCCCCAAAGAAAAGCTTGAACTCAGGGCTCTGGTAATTTAGGACTCATTGTAGACCCTGATAGGAGGCTAAAGGCAAGGTCGGTGTGGAGGAGGGGCACCATCAGAGGTCAGAAAGAGGCAGACAGGCACCCAGGAAGGGGACAGAGAGATGAGGAAAACACACACACACAAATATGGCACTGGTGTCTCACACCTGTCATCCTAGCTACTCAGGAGGCTGAGGTCAAAGCCAGCCAGCACAGAAATGTCTGTGAGGCTCTTATCTCCAATGAACCACCAAATAGCTAGTAATGGAGCTGCAGCTCAAGTGTTAGAGCTCTAGCTTTGAGCACAGAAGCATAGGAACTTCACCTAGTCCCTGAGTTCAAGGCCCGGGTCTTCTACATCCAAACACAGAGACACAGATACACACAGACAAAAGACACACAAACAAACAGACATATACAGTGGTAGCCTAAAGCCTCAGCAGTCCCTGAGCACCCTGAATATTCCACTCCAGATATGATGGCACTACCATCATCAGAGTCAATGTAGACAAAACTCAGAGCCTCTCACATGTCTGCAATGGTTCACAACACATCATGGCATTTCTACTGTACACACTGTTATGCAGAAAATTCAGCTATCTTTTGTTTGGTTGTAGGTTATGGGGTTTGAACTTTGGGCCAGCCAGCAGACCCTCAGCTATTCAGATGAAAGTGTGCACACTACTACTGGAGCCACAGCACCACATCCAATTTTCTGGTGGTTCATTGGAGATAAAGTCTCACAGACTTTCCTGCCCAACCTGGCTTTGAACGGTGATCCTCAGATCTCAGCCTCCTGAGTAGCTAGGATGACAGTTATGAACCACTGGCAGCACCCGGATACGCCCATCTTTTTTTTTTTTCTTCAGCTCTTTTCTTTCTTTCTTTTTTTATTGTGAAAATACTGTACTGAAGGGTTACAATTACATGGGCAAGATAAGGAGTACATTTCTTATCAAGCATTGTCGCCTCCTCTGCAGCCACCTTCTTATACCAAGGGAAAACCCAACTCATCAAAACACAAAACACATGTAACCCTGCACTTCAGACTTGGTCACCAGCAACCAAAACCATTCTTCCACAGATGGAGAGCATATAATTGACACTACCATTCCACCCCTGCTCCCATTCACCCACTCCCTGCCTACCACAGGCCATGACCTCTGGAGTTCTTGGTAAGGCACAACCCACCCTATGGCTTCACACTGGGGTAAATCTGGGGACTTATTAGAAATGTCTGTACTGTGAGGTCAGCATCTGGTCTCACAACCACAGCAACCCTACTACTTCACCATCTCTTGCAAGCAAGGAAGGAGTGTGTTTCTTTCTTGTTAGGTTTTTTGTTTTTGTTTTTGTTTTGTTTTTTTTGGTTGAGGGGCTTGAACGCAGGGCTTGGGTACTGTCCCTGATGTCTAATTTTCCTCAAGGCCAGTGCTCTACCACTTGAGCCACCGTGCCACTTCTGCTTGGAGATTGGACATGAGGCTCTGGAGGAAATTTCCTGCCTAGGCTGGAAATGAGATCCTGTGGATCTCAACCTCCCGAGTGGCCAGGATGACAGGTGTGGTATTACAAGTGTGAGCCACTGGCTCATGGCTTAAGGTATTTAGTCCTGCAAAATTTCCACCTAGTCCTTCTCTAGACACTACCACCTAGACACGCCTCTACCTCCCTCAGGGACAGCAAAGGGATGCTAGAATCTGGGTGGAGCCATGGGGATTAAAGGGCCCCCTCCACATCACTAACCCCCTCTATGCTCACATCTGCCTCCTCCAGATTTCCTGGTCTTCCTGGGCAGATCAGACCCACAAGGAGTTCTGGGGCCTGCCCTATGTCCCTGTGCCCCACCCAACCGATACCTGAGGACTTCTGGGGCCAGCTGCTCCATGTCCTGGTGGAAGACATTGGGAGGGTTGCTGACAAGCGGGCCCAGGGGTGCCCAGGTAAGAAGGACTGTCCAGCTTCCCTCTGTCAGAGGAGACACAAAGCATGGATGGATCTACTAAGAGCTTCACGACATAGCCATCCACCTGCCACAAAGGTCACTGTGAGCACTGGGAGAACTGTTTTATGGTGACAGCCCTGGGGCCTGGCCTCATGGCCCGGCATTGTCCCTGACTTGTTTTGTCTCCAGCGGAGTGCTCTTTCACCTGAGCCACCGTGCCACTTCCAGATTTTACTGTGTATGCAGGACCTAGGAATCGAACCCATGCTTTCCTATGTGCTAGGTGATCCCTCCACCTCTAAGACAAAATCCCAGCCCAAGATAGCTGTTCTTCTGTGACCCTTCAGGCCTGTCTTGGGACAGTCTCGCGCATCTATACCAAGTCTCTCACCAGCAGCCCTGGCTGGAAATGAACATGCTCTGCTATGTTGCCCATCATCTGTAGCACCTTTGCTCTTTGCGCTTCCTTCAGATCCTCCTTGTTAAGCAAGACCCCCTTTTCAAGTGCTGTCTCCAAGAAGCCCTTTCTGATCACCTTGGGAAAGCTAGAGGCTCTCCGCTGTGCAGGCTGCCAGTCTTGTCAGGCTCTGACTTCCAGCCAGTGTGGGTTGAGAATGCACGAAGGGGAAGGCATGGATTCCACTGTAGCGACCGTCTACTTGACCAGCGAGGAAAAACGACCACCACACCAGGAGTCTTCTCAGATCACGCTTTATTGGAGAGCCTTTTAGTTGTAGGAGAGCTTGGGCGTGAGAGAGCGTGCACCCGAAACACAGCCGCTTATATAGGAGAATCGGAACGCGGGTCTTTCTATTGTTGGTCGCCTGCCTTTCACCGTCACCAGGTGTCATGGGATTGGCTGGGGACTCTACCTGGCTCGCGCACGCGCACAGCCCAGGCGTCCCGCCAAGCACCGTCTGGGGTGGTTACCTCAAAGCTGCAAGGGTGTGGGCGGAGTCTCGCCTCGGCTCCCTACAGTTCCCCCTTCTTTGTTTTATGGCAACAGGTAAGAGTAGAGGTTGGGCCTCTGTCTAAGACATTAATGAGAGGACCTTGCACTGGCCTTCGCCTGAGGGGCGCGCCTTCCCCAGTGATGACCAGGCCCGTCCGATTCCTTTTTTGCAGAGGTTGGATCTTGGGCATCAACCCACTTGCAACCCAGCATGCTCTTCTTGAGGAGATGAGAACCATCTCCTCAAGTGCAGTGCACTTGCCTTGCACCCTGTCCCAAATTGCAAATTGCATACCTGTCCCGGTGCAATGGGACCCCCTGATCCCTCGGGGTGC
Source organism: Dipodomys merriami (assembly GCF_024711535.1). Lineage (NCBI taxonomy): Eukaryota > Metazoa > Chordata > Mammalia > Rodentia > Heteromyidae > Dipodomys > Dipodomys merriami. The sequence goes on from NW_027204582.1 coordinate 820,433, forward strand.
TAAGGCTATGCAGAATGGTAAGGCTTAACTGCCTCTTAGGGCCGACAGCCAAATCTGGGGTGAGGATCCACTCTCCAAAGCGGCTAATGCTTGCAAGATAACAACCTTGTCCCTTCTGGTTTGGGCTCGAAGGCGACAGACCAACCATAGGCAGACCACGCATCCTCCCAAGCAGCAGGCTAAAAACATTCCGACTCCCACCCGCTCTTTGGAAAAGGACACCGCAGAGGCAATCCAGTCAGTAAATTGTAACAGCCCACAGCATCATTGGTTTAGCTATCACAGGGATTGCTATTAGCACTGTTGCTAACAGCAGGAAGATCAGCTGCATCTTCAAGAGGGGGTTCTGTTGCAGTCTCCACCGGCCTGGTCAGTCTCGTTGGCACCCAGTGAGGTACTTCTTGACTCTGTGGAAAAACACAAACAGCTCCCCTGGATCTCGTTATTACCGGATCCGGTCCATACCATTTATTATTAATAACATCCTTCCACATAACCATGTCTTTAGTATCCATGGAGTCTCTTGTCATATGCCGATCTGCGGCAGACTGATCATTGTCATTTAGAATTAAAAAATTAAGGGTAAAGACTGCAAGAGAAAGTCTTTCCCTGGGGGATGCAGACTCAGCAATTCCCCCCTTTTGCTTTTGAAGCATTTCTTTTATGCTTCGATTAGCTCTTTCCACTATACCTTGTCCTTGAGGATTGTAGGGCAATCCGGTGGTGTGGGCAACCTGCATTTGTGCGCAAAAGGCGCGAAACCATGGGAAGTATAAGCAGGGCCATTATCCGTCTTGAGTCTAAGGGGCTTTCCCCAAGCTGCCCAAGCTTCTAAGCAGTGTATTCTGACGTGAGACACCTTTTCTCCTGCCAGAGGTGTGGCATGAATGACACCAGAAAAGGTGTCCACAGACACATGTAAATATTTCAACTTACCAAATTCCGTCAGATGAGTAACATCCATTTGCCATAGGGCGTTTGGTCTCAACCCCCTGGGGTTTACCCCCACATGGGGAGGATGAAGAAAGGTAACACAAGATTTACAGGCTTTAACAATATCTCTTGCCACATGCCTGGACAAATTATATCTTTTCCTAAGGGTATTAGCAGGTACATGATACAATCTATGAAAGTCTTTTGCCAATTCTACAGGATCAGCAGCGACCAGAGCCACAGCCTGAGTTGCCTGGTCCACCAAATCATTACACCTTGCCATCGGGCCCGGCAACATAGAGTGGGCGTGAACATGTCCAATATAAAAAGGATGTTTTCTGTTTAAGATAAGGGATTGAATCTGTAACAAAACATTAGAAATTGTACTGGCCTGCTTAACTGAAGCAGCAACTTCAAGAGAAGCAACAGCATTTACAACATATAATAAATCAGAAAATAAGTTAAAAGGTTGATCAAATCTTTTAAAAACTTCAAGCACAATTAAACATTCAACAGCCTGTGGGACATTCGGCTGAAAATTAAAGACTACCGGCTGTTTGTGTCCTTGAACAAAAAAGGCACCTTGTCCAGATTTTGATCCATCCGTAAAGATGGTTAGAGCATCAACCAAGGGCTCCTTTGAAGTGACAACAGGAAAATACACTAAATTTTTGTTAACTATGGCGAGCAGAGGATGCTTAGGATAATGATTATCAATTACATTTGGAAATGAGCAAACAAGAATTGCCCACATATCCATTGTGGCTGCTAAAATTTCAACTTGCTCACGGGTGTATGGAATAATTAATTTATCTGGAATTTTTGCAAAGTGCATCAAACAATACTTTATACCCAAAATTGCCTCTTTTTTTAATTTTTTTTTATTTTTATTTTTTTATTTTTATTTTTTTTTCTCAGATCAAAATTGCCTGTATAGCCACTAATTCAGGAAAATATTGAACAGTTTTTGCTCCCACAGAATCATAGCATTAATAGTTAGCCTTTGAAGCAAGACAGTGGTATAATTGGCCGTCACCCCATAAGTCCTGACTGCCTCAACTAAATCTTTTAACTGGGAGTAGGAAACCGGCTCAAAATCTCTTTCATTAGTAATGGGATTCTCAAAGACTGGGAAAGCGGCTGCTAATCGCGACCAGGTTTTTTCTTTTATAAAGTGACTCTTCCCTGCCAGCGGGCACGGCGGGGGGGCCGACTGGTGAGGGCCAGCTCCGTTTCCTCTTCCTGGCTGCTGCGGTACTCCCACCCCTAGGGGGCGCCACCCCCCATATCTGTCTGCCTCGTGTTCCGCCGCAGCCTCTTCTAAGTCTTCACTATCAGCTGGATCGAGCTGCTCTCCCTCCTCCTCTAACATTTCTTCCTCTGAGTCACTCACAAGATCACTGCGTTCTTGTTCCCGCCCTTCCACATGTAGGGCTGAGAACCGGTTTGCTTTTAAAGAAGGGCATGGGGGTCTCCTTGAGAGCCCCTCCCTAAAACCCTTCTCCTTTTGTGAGGGCTGCAGTCCCTCTTGCTTTAATTCTTTAGGATCTTTTTGTCTTTTTTCCCTTTTTCTTTTAGGCCTATTTTCCTCCCCCTTACTGTATGCTGACTCTGATAGACTATCCTGATGCCGCGTTAGTACTTTGCATCCTTCCTGGATTAAATCAAACCCTCCCTCCTCGAGGCAAGTGCGCACCATCAAAAAGACAAGCCACAAAGGAAGAAGCAATGCAAGCAACCAATAAATATCTAAATCTACAGTGAACAGCATACCGGGGGATATTTACCGACGTCCCCTCTCCGAGTGTTGAGTTCTGGCTCCGGTTCGGCCTCTAGCGCGGGTCCCGTCCCTGGTTCGTTCCAGGGGTTTCGGCACCACTTGTAGCGACCGTCTACTTGACCAGCGAGGAAAAACGACCACCACACCAGGAGTCTTCTCAGATCACGCTTTATTGGAGAGCCTTTTAGTTGTAGGAGAGCTTGGGCGCGAGAGAGCGTGCACCCGAAACACAGCCGCTTATATAGGAGAATCGGAACGCGGGTCTTTCTATTGTTGGTCGCCTGCCTTTCACCGTCACCAGGTGTCATGGGATTGGCTGGGGACTCTACCTGGCTCGCGCACGCACACAGCCCAGGCGTCCCGCCAAGCACCGTCTGGGGTAGTTACCTCAAAGCTGCAAGGGAGTGGGCGGAGTCTCGCCTCGGCTCCCTACATTCCACCACCGGATTTGTGAAGGTCCTGATACACCACCCAGGGGCAGGTGTTGTATCACACTCCGTGAGATCGGGCTCGAGGCCTATGCAATCTGTGGGCAACATGACAGGGCCATTTCTTTGTGTGGGCTTGAACTGAGGATCTGGGAGTCGTCTTTCTGAGTTTTATTGCTCAGGGCTGGTGCTCTACCACTTGAGCCACAGCTCCACTTCTGGCATTTTGGTGGTTCTATGGAGAGTAGAGTTTCATGGGCTTTCCAGCTTATGGCTGGCTTCAAACTATGATCCTCAGATCTCAGCCTCTTGAGTAGCCAGGATGACAGGCATGAGCCCCAGGTGATGGGCACCAAAGGCTTTTTGGATTTTTTTGCTTCTGTTTATCTCCTGTCAACTAGCAAGCCCAAGTTAAAATAATCATTACAGGGGATCAAATTCCTCTCCTAGGTCAGTTAATCCAAGGAGATAAAGTGTCTTTGGAAAAGGCTAGTCTGAGTTGGATTAGGGGTGTTTGTGTGTGTGTTTATGTGGGTGAGTGTTGAGGATACCTACCCTCATCTCTGTGGTGCCTCATCCTCCCAGCAGGGAATGCATCCAGGATCCTGACCCCAAGGGAGGTGGATGGGGGAGGGTACCTAAGGTCACATCCAGGGGGATGATCTGAATTCTGTCCTGCAACAGATAAAGCCTGGACAGATAAAGGAGAGAAGGAGACGGTTAGGGGAACATCAAAGGGAGCCCCTTAACTTTGGCTACATGTACCAGCAAGAAAACTGAATACATCTTTCTTGGAAGTCAGATAAAAGGTGGACACTGTTCATTTATTTCATTGTTGTGTTAGTCCTAGGGCTTCGATTCAGGGCCTGGGTGTTATCCCTTAGCTGCTTTTGTTCAAGGCTGAGGCTCTACCACTTGAGTCTCAGCACTACATCTGGCTTTTTTGTGTGTGGTTTTGGGGAGCTAGGTGGTTTATGGGAGATAAGATTCTCACGCACTTTCCTGCCCGGGTTACTCTGAGCCATAACCATCAGACCTCAGCCTCCCAAAGAGCCAGGATGATGGGTGGGAGCCATGAGCTCCTGACTGCCACCATCCATTTATAATCCCTTAGGCCCAGGGGCGGGCCACCCACACTATACCTCCTTGCTGGGATTAGGAAGCAGACATGAGTGGGTTTGATACTTCAATAGCCTACCTATCTTTGAGCATTGTTCTGGGTCAGTCTGATGGAGGCTTCGTCCTAATCCACCGCAATGACTTGGCTCTGTCACGAGAACAAATGTCCCCCCGGGAGGAATCAGGTCTGGGGTCTTTCCTCTGTACTCCGCCCGCTAACCGAAACAACACTCCCGAGCAAAGGGTAGTACACTTGGAGTGTTTTTATTGTCTTATAGCCAGGGTCTTGTTAGATAGGTGGGGGTATAGGTCAGAGGCCTGGGATTGTGCTGGGCAGGGGGACAAGGTGACACCTTCTCATCCACTTTCCTTCAACGGTGTAGCTGAGGGATGTGGGGAAGGACTCATGAGATGGACAATGAATAACCGTCATGGTCTAGCCAGGGTACAGAGGGGCTTACTTCATGAAGCTGCTTCAACAGGCTGAGCAAAACAGCTCCTGACCCACAGCCCACCTCCAGAATGAGAGGGCCACCTTGGGTTCCAGCCACATGGGGATGCTGGGCCACCTCCTCCAACACTCATTCTACCAATTCCTGAGAGACAGAGACAGAGAGAGAGAGAGAGAGAGAGAGAGAGAGAGAGAGAGAGAGAGAGAGAGAGAGAGACAGAGACAGAGACAGAGTCAGAGACAGAGACAGAGACAGAGACAGAGACAGAGACAGAGAGACAGAGAGACACAGAGACACAGAGACACAGAGACACAGAGAGAGACAGAGACAGAGACAGAGACAGAGACAGAGGGCCAGAATTACACTTAAGGCAGATGCTGATGGCTCAGACCTATAATCCTACCTACACAGGAGGCTGAGATGTGAAGATCTTGGTTCATCGCTGGCTCAGGAGGAATGTCTGTGAGACTCTTATCCTCAAAGAACTAACAGAAAATGGTAAGTGATTCTGTGGCTCATGTGGTAGAGTGCTAGCCCTGATCTGATGAGCTCAGGGACAGCATCCAGATCCAGAATTCAAGCCCCACAAAAGACAAGAAGTGGACTTCCCACCACAAGAAGTGGATGGAATAACACCCACTGTCATAGGAAGCATGGCAGAGAAATCAGGCCAAGATTCCTGTCAGCTGGCGATCATGAATAGGTCAACTGGCTGGAAAAATGAATAGAGTGAAGGATCCCTTCTTCATGGTGATAGGGTAATGATGAAAGACAGCAACATTTTGTTTCATGATCCCACACCTGTTGCAGGATTAATAACAGACCCCATCTGAGCCCTTTCCCGGCACCTTCCTGTCATATGCTCACAGAATTTTTGAGAACTGTATCTGACACCTGCTCCCTCTGTGCCTGGCCCTGATCCAGAGAACCCTCTGTATTAGTCCCTTATTTACTCACAACTGTCCCATGAGGAGACTGAGGTCCAATGGTCGACATCCAACCCAGAGCTTCACCTGTGGTCAAGAATCAGCTGCCGTGAACTAAGAGTTTGGGAAAATCCATCTAAAATGATGACTGAGCAGGGCGCTAAATGTCTACCACCACCACCCCCCCCCACACACACACATACCTACAAACACACCTCCACTGTCCTTTGCAGGCAAAAATGTTTAACTTTCATTCTTTTTGTTGGTTGTGGGGCTTGAACTCTGAGCCTGGGTGCTATCCCTGAGCTGTTAAGCTCAAGTCCAGCACTCTACTACTTGAGCCACAGCACCACTTCTGGTTTTCTGGTGCTTTATTGGAGAGAAGAATCTGAGGATCTTTCCTGCCCAAGCTGGCTTTCACCCGTGATCCTAAGATTCAGCTCCTGAGTACTTAGGATGACAGCCATGAGCCACTGGCACCCAGCCAAAGATGCTTTTCTATGCCTGTCATCCTATCCCCTCAGGAGACTGAGATTTGAGGACTGCAGTTGAATGCCACCCTCTTATCTCCAATTAAACACCCAAAAACGTTGCAAGTGGAGCTGTGGCTCAAATGGTAGAGTGCTAGCTTTGAGCATAAAACAAGGAATGGGACCCAGGCCCTAGTTTTAAACTTTTTCTAGCATAAATCCACCTAAGAAAGGGAAGCAGGTGAGCACATCGGAGCTCAAAGCTCACACATAATACTCAAGACTCACAGAATAGACCCCATCCTGCTCTGATTCTCTAGATTCTATGTCCTAGGTCATGACAGTCTTAGATGGGACTGACCATGCACCAAGTCAGGACATTCAAGTACAATCTAATACTGAGAAACCCGTGACCTCATCAAGGACTCAAGATCTCTTACTGTCCTGCCTTGACACTGGGCAGTCAGGTGAGATCCAGTTATCAAACCAAAGGATATTGGAATGAATGAATTCTCAGCCAAGGGATGCAGACTGGCGGGCTCTAGGTGCCTCTATCTCGGGAGGAGAAAAGGGTTGATCCACCTCAGGAATGATCCTGGGTTGTGAGTATCCTCAAAGAAACAACCCAGCTCAGAGCCCAGTGCCTCTGGTGTTTTCACCAGCCTCGACCATCAGTCCGCCCTCTCTAAATCCCACATATTCCATCTAGACTAAAGTCTGAGCCAGCAAGGAGACCCAACTCTAACTCTGAGAATGGCATTCACGGGGCCCTAGAGTCCCCTAGAGGAAGTCTTAGAGCAACATGTGTCTGACTCTTTCCCTCATTCCCTGGCTGTACTGTGCCAGTGGCCTGGTTTCCTCTGTCTGTGGTTGAGGAATGAACACTGGGGGTGTAATCTTCAGATTGAGCCAGCAAAAGTCCCAGTCCCCAAGGATGTACTGCACAGGCATCCTGCAGTGGGCGACAGCGAGGTCGTCAAGGGTGAACCCAGAGTGCTAGGACTTTTAATAGGGATGTGGCTGGGTTGAAGGCTCTATCACTGATGGTCTAGGTTGTCAGGTGAGGTCATGGCTTCAATGGCCTGGCACACCTGATCTGGGATCATCCTCCCTCTTCATCTTCCTGGTTATCTCTTGCCACCCCCCTCTGGACACTCCCTCTCCCTATCCTCCCTACCTTTTGGACACTTTCTTCTTATCTGACCAAAAAAACTCAGTGAACTAGGGGAGATTGTAACTGGGTGACACACCCTGAGCCCTAGGGTCTACACCAGGCTCTTTCCCTCTGCAGTAAGCAAACAACTCAGATCTTGGATGTCGTGAAGTTGCCAAGGGGACTGTGGCTTGCTCCTACATACTGGCTTTAGGCTCTGAAACTGTCCCCACAGAGATTGTGAATGGTTGGCTCCCTTGATCCCGGAACTCCAAACCAAGGCTTGCATGATTCCTTCTTCCTTCCTTTCCTTCTTTTCTCCCTCCATCCTTCCCTCCTGTCTTTCTCTGTCCTCTCTTTGTGTCACTCCTGGGCCTTAAAATCAGAGACTGGGTGCTGTCCCTGAGCCTTTTTACTCAAGGCCAACAGTCTATGGCTTGAGCCACTCATCCACTTCTGGCATTTTCTTTTTGGTAGTTAGTTGGAGATAAGAGTGTTATACGCTTTCTTGCATATAACACTTAGGATCCCCTCTCAGGATCCTAAGTAGCTAGGATGACAGGTATGAAGCAATGGTATCCAACTCAAACCAAGATTTCTTCATGTGCTGTGGAACCAACACTGGAACCTTTCATGGTGTATGACCCGCCCCCGTCCCCCTGGGCTTGACACACACTGTAATGGTTTGTTGGATAAATAAATGAGCATCTGTCTATGACAATACTACAGAAAAGTTCCATCTAATTCAGGTAAGCATCCTGGGTGGGGGCAAAGCCTGATGTACCTCTCCAACAGTTCTCCCTCCTCCTCTTCCCACCCTCCTGGTGCCACTGGACTTAACTGTTTTGGTTCCAAGGACGTGAGCCATGAGGTCTTCACTGGACTCCAGGGCCTCTGGGATGTCTATCTTCTCAAAGATCTCTGTCCAGCCACTTACCAGTTCTGTGGCACTCCATTCCCCACTCAGGTGTGAACATGGTTGCTGTGAGGTGAATGCCAGGCTCAAGGGGCCTCCTCTCCACTCCCTGGGGCAGACAGGATGGTCTACTATATCCGGCCCCCAAGTTTCATGTTGCAGAGAAAGGATCCTTGAGGCATCCCAGGTCTCTGAATCTCCCAGATTCCAGTGCAAGTGCTGGGAATTGTCTCTGCTCACATCTGACAGGCTGCGGATGGCGAGGTCACAATCTCTGCTCCCCAAGACATCCTCAACTGTGGTGGTCAGCCTAGAGAGAGCCGGTGGAGAATCAGCAGCTGCTGGAGAAAGGCCGTCAAGGCACGACATTCGTAGCAGGAAACCTTCTGGTTTGGGAACTCTGCCTGTGCCGGTTTGAAAGTCATTATTTTCGCCAGGCAATGGTGGCTCACGCCTGTAATCCTAGCTACTCAGAAGGCTGAGATCTGAGGATCGCGGTTCAAAGCCAGCCCGGGCAGGAGAGACTGTGAGACTCCTATCTCCAATAAACCACCAGAAAAGCAGAAGTGGCACTGTAGCTCAAGTGGTAGAGAGCTCGCCTTGAGCTGAAGAGCTGAGGGACAGCGTCCAGGCCCAGAGTTCAAGCCCCATGACTGACAAAAAAAAAAAAAAAACTCATCTTTTGGTGGCTGAAATGGTCCATCTAATTTGACCCAGAATCCCAGGCATTAGTAGAAATGCCAGCTTCAAAAAAATAACCCTGGAAAAGCTGGCATTTCACTTGTCCCTATTAAACTTAATGGGTTCCAAAATCAGTAGTCCCCTTTTCCTTCCAGACAGCTTTCAGCAGGATACAGAAATGGCATTCAGAGAGCCTTAGCTAACTGCCATGTCCTGATCCCAAGCCCGCTCCAGCAGGGGGAACACACTTGCCTACCATTGCCCAGCTGGAAACAGCCCAGGAGGGACACAGATTGGAGTCTGCAGGACTCCAGGGAGGACTACCCACAAGTGCACTGCCCTGGGAGGAAATCCATGGCAACATTGGGGACCTGGAGCCCCCTGCTTAGATGCCCTTGGACACCATCAATGCCCTGGGTAAGATTCCCCTCTCATTCTCGGTCGTGGTGAACCATCTGCCATTTCACACGATTCATCACTTCCCAGACCCTCCTAGATTCACAGCCCCTGCCCTACACCCCCTATCTCATTCCCTAATTATGTTTAGCAGACATATTCCCAACTTTGAATTAGCTCCAACTATACACGTGAGAGCAGACTCTCTGGCTGGAAGAATGCAGCTGTGGTCACAGTAGCCTCATGAGCCTTCTGGCTAAAGACAGAAGGGCAGGTGTCCACTCTGGTCTGTGGTTCACACAGGCCTCCTAGGAGAGACCCACGCAGGCCCAGCAGTTACTGTGGGCTGCAGGAAAGGGGACGAAAGTGGTGGGAAGGAACATCTAATGAAACATTCTCTAAAGAAGACATGAAATGGTGAAAGAGAAAACAAAAATTGTGGCTGTGCTCATACTGGGCATTAATGAAAAAAGAACAACAAATACACACATGCACAAAAATAAAATGCTTTTGCTCAGGCTAGGAAGGTGGCTCAGTGTTAGAGCGCATTCCTTTCATGCACAAGGCCCTGGGTTCCATTCCTCAGCACCACATAAGATAAAAGATAAAAGCCGGAAGTGGTGCTGTGGCTCAAGTGGTAGAGTGCTAGCCTTGAGCTGAAGAGCTGAGGGACAGCGCACAGGCCCAGAGTTCAAACCCCACAACCGGACCCCCCCAAAAAAAATGCTTGTGCTCTTTTTAGAAATGCTGACTGTACAATGAGAAAGATGCTCTCTCTCTCTCTCTCTCTCTCTCTCTCTCTCTCTCTCTCTCTCTCTCTCTCTCTCTCTCTCTCTCTCTCTCTCTCTCTCATACACACCTAAACACACAGACTCAGTGCAGTGCTTCTCCTGAATTTGTTGGTTTCTCATCTAGGCAATGTACCAGCTCAAGCACGGGGGTTCACTTGTCAGAACCAGGGGCAACTACCCAAGGGGAACAATGCTCTAATAATGTAGAACTACCCTGCCTCCCCCTTTCTCCAGGGCCAGACCCTTGGGAACAACCAGCCTTGACTCCCCATTCACCAAAACCTAGGCTAGGACTCTGGGTGAACGAGTCCCAAGACATGTGGCTCCTCAGAGCCTGGACAGAAAATAAAGCACGGGGTCATGGTGCCTCCAGAGAGGTGTCTGACCTGGGGTGGGGGCGTTGTTGGGGACTTTGATGAGGTCCTAAAGGCTATATACATGGATGGACTCCCTACTTCCAGCCTACATACTTCTGGGCGACTTGGCAGATTCTTGGGGAGGACAAGGAGACCAGATGGACTGGGAGCACTAGTAGATGCTGGCAGAACTAGGAAATGTGATCACCCAGTCAGAACTGTTGACAGCTGGGGTTGGGGGTACAGGCTGGTTGTATATGTGTCAGAGGGGGTGTATTTTTCTTTCAAATACCCACCTTCTATCTGACCCCAATTCCCTCACCTCTCTAGTGGGCTCTTCTGGGAATGTCCTCAGGTGAAAGGGTGACTGAGCACAGAAGAAAAGAGCTCACACAGCAAGGGGGGGGGCTATCTTCTTTATCCAACACCTCCCTCCCCAGCAAAAAGGAAAAGACCTAAGAAGGCAGGTGGTGGGTGCTGCTCCCCACCTCTGACTAAAGCCACCAGGTTCCCACCAGGGAGAGAAAGGATGCAGATGCAAGGCTGTGTGGCTCCCACTGCTCCAGGCTAGGGGCTATGTGGTGCCCCCTCCTCACCTAACCCTGAAGCTCCCTTTTCCTGGAACACTGGCCACTAGCGATGAGGGTGGGATCCCCGGGTGGACACCCACCTCCACCTCCCACCCCTGGGGTGCATTTGTGGCAGAGCCAGGGCAGACTGTGGCGCATGGGGGAGGTGTATGCGTGATGGGTAAGGGGAAGCAAGAGGTGGTGTTCTGGTTCGGCTGGGATGGGGGGAGGCTAGAGTGGGGAGTTGGTAGGGGGTGGGGTCGTGGGCTGCTGGCCCGCAGGGCAGCCACTCACGTGTGCTGCTGGAAGAATCTGTAGGCTGCGATCAGTTGCGCAACCGGCATCTGAGGACCCGGGGCTGGGACCAAGTCAAGGCCACAAGCATGCCAGGGGCGTGCCATCTCCGCCAGGTGACTGCAAGAGGCTCTGTGGTTCAGAGACGGCAGCGCCATATTTGAAAAGCAGCGCTGCTGAGAGGGGGCAGGGGCGTCTGCAGGCGCATTGCGGGGCTGTGCGCAGCCTCTGCTTCTCAGCTCCTCCTCCCCTGTGTAGGCAGCTGCTGCTGCCTCCACCTCAGCAGCCATAGCCGCCTCACCGCCACATGCTCTGCACTTCTGGCCAGGACTCACACTATGGACAGAGCAGCCGACAGCCACTGAAGCCATTTCCACTGTGTTAGGTTTTTTAAAAAGAGGTAGCCGAGTAAGAACTGCACCACGCATGTGGTATTCAGGATAGGGGTAGGTTTATTCAGTAGACCTGCTGGGACCAGGCAAGGTTGGCACTCCACGCAGCTGGCAAAAGAAAAAGAGGGATGTTTGGCCCCAGATTAGGCCTTATATAGGGTAGGGATACGGGGAAGGGTGTGTCCAGGTAAAGGGAAGTGGGATCAGGTGGGAGAAAGGTGTGGCCACATCAGGTTAAGATGTGACCTCAGCGATGTGGATGTGACCTCTTCCAGGTGTCCCAGTTGCCTAGATAACGCAGGTACTGGGTGAGGTCTGTTCACAGTCCAGGAATGGACCTTACACACTGGTGATTGTGTAGTAAGAAGACCCCCTACTCAGGCAGGCAAGCCCAACTAGCCGTCCGGAGTGACAGAGCCCACCGCAACAAAGTTATTATTAAAGAAGCAACTTTATTGAGAAGGTTCCTACACTGACAGGCCAGGGTCGCAGCACAGGCTTGGAGATGATACTGCAACCCTGAGCAGCCCACTTGCTTAGGTTTTTAAATGCAAAAATCACAAGGTGAAGCCTGGTCACGTAGGCAACCAATGAGATTTTCACACACCCAAAAGATTGCACAGTCATACCAGACCACATGCAGGTGGCCAGTGAGGTTACACTTTGTCACATAATGGCTGTCTAAACCAGCCTGTCACTTTTGGTTTAAATGACTCATGAATTCAAGGTAAAGCAGAGCTTAAGGTAAACATACACAAAGGAGTTTAGTGGAGTTTAACATAAACATGTGAAAAAGGTGGAGTTTATAGTAAACTTGGGATGTCCCCAGCATGCCAGCATGAGCCTGATTTCTGGCTACCTGTTTAGTCCCTGAGTCTTTAACAGAACAATGGAGGTGGGTTAAGTTGTTATGGGGAGGGGGACCTAGAGGCATTTTCATTCCAAGAACTGGGCTGGTTGGAGCCAAGGTTTTTTTTTTTTTTTTTTCTAAAATCCCTAAAACAAAAACAAAACCTGTAAAGAAGCTGTCCCAGCTCGAGTCTCCTTTCAGGGCCTTCTTCACTTGTGCTCCTGCTCGCTCTTCTCTCTGCTCTCTCTCAGCCCCTCTCCTGGGCCTTGCCACCCTGATGCACAAGCCCCTGCTTCCTTGGGCCCCTAGCCATTGCTGCCACCAAAGTGTGCCCCTGAGCCCTGCCCCCTCCTCCCCTGGGCCCCGCTCCCCACCGCTGGCCACAATTGCAGCCCTGACTAGATCCTAAGGCCTCCAGACCATGGCAATTGCAGCCTTACCTCAGCTCAGCATTCTCCACCCCCCCCCCAGTACCTGCCCAGGGGATTGAATCTCCCCTCAGCCCCACCACTGGAAGAGACTCTCCTCCATTCCCCTTCACTCCACACACCAAGCAGGTGCATGGTGACATGTGTGTATCTGTGTTTGTGTTTGTGTCTGTGTGATTTTTGGGGATAACTACCTCTAAAGGACTCAGACTATAGCACCCTTTGGGATGACTCAGCACACAGTGCACTTCCAAAAACAGCACAAAGCACTCTGTGTAAAGGACTCAGCACACAGCTCCCTTTGAAGGACTCAGCATATAGTATACTGGGTAGAATACTCCACACACAGCACCCTTTGAAGGAGGGAGTCCATAGCCTGCAGTATAAAGGACTCAGTGCATGGCATGCTTTGAAAAACTCAGCACATAGCAATTTTTCCTAGGGACTCATTACATAGCACTCTATAAGACTCCAGACAGCACCTTTGAAGGGCTGAGTATGAAGCACCCTGTAAAAAACACCCAGTGCACAACTTTTGAAAAACTCAGCACATAGAACAATTTTGAAAGACTCAGCACATACCACACTGTGGAAGCACTCAGCACACAGCACCATTTGAAGGACAGTACAGAGCACCCTGTGTAAAGGACTCAGCACACAGCACTCAAAAAACTCACCTCATACCTCTCTTCGCAAGAGCTCAGCACATAGCAGGACCCATTGGGATGCACTAGATCACCACACCTTTTGAAGGACTCAGAATACAGTACGTTGTGTAATTGACTCAGCACACAGCACCCTTTGAAAAACCCAGGACGGTCTACTTTTCTCAGGGACTCAGCACATAGCATCCTTTGTGATGACTCAGCAAACAACACCTTTTTGAGGACTTAGCACAAAACCTCCATATAGGAAGGACCCAGCAAATAGCTCCCTGTGAAGGACTCAGCACATAGCTGTATGTCACAAGTTCACCTGTCATTAAAATTAAGGTGCTTTCTTCAGTATCACAATTCTTCAGAAACACTTCACAAACCCTACTACTTCACATTTAGAAAACCTGTGTTTTATGGGGGAAGGTGACTGGGGTCTTGAACTCAAAGCTTGGGGGCCCTGTCCCTGAGCTCTTTGGTTCAATGCTAGAGCTCTAACACTTGGAGGCACAGTTCCAATTTTGTTTTTTTGGGGTTGTTCTTTCACAGGTCTTATGGTGATAAGTAAGGACAAGTTGGGGTATCTGTGGGCAAAGGCTCTTAGCTCAGCCTGGAGCTGACCACTCTCTTCCTTGTGTCTCTGGAATGTTGGGTCTCCCCTGGAGCTCTCTTGGCCTAGCGTTGAACAGACCTGCTCTGGCATCAGCAATCAGGATGAGCAAAAGTCAGATTGGTCCTGGTCACTTCCCCAAATTGAACTCTAGAGGATGATGGCATGGGGCCGCATGTTCCGCGTGTGGCCCCCAGGGGGCAGGAGTGGCCCAGCATAGGGATTGTACCTGAGAGTTGTGTTTACTCTTGCTTCCCTAGGGCCCCCATCATGCTTCAAAGCCACACTGGAGAGGAAAGTTCTTGAGACTCTTACCTACAACTAACAATCGAAAAGCAAGTGGGGCTGTGGCTCAAGTGGCACAGCACTAGCCTTGAGCAAGAAAACAGGGATAGAACCTAGGCCCTGAGTTCACACACACACACACACACACACACACACACACACACACACACACACACACACACATACACCACATGCATGCAAAATCAGAGATTTCTACACTGCAATCTTTGGGTATTCTCTACTTTCCCCCCACTAAGCCTGGTGGCTGCTGGCCTAGGTTTTTGATGCATGCAACATCACATGGCATCTTTGATTTTGGGGGAACAGAATGGCTAGAAGGTCAGCCTTCCCCCATCCCGGCTCCTTGATTGGGTCATGGTCTATCCAGGCCCTTTGGGCTCCTTACAGACTTGCCAAGATGCGTTCAAAAGGCATCACATACTTTGCACTGGTGGCTCTTGCCTGTCATCCTAGCTACTCAGGAAGCTGAGATCTGGAGGATCATGGTGCCAAGCCAGTCTGGACAGGACAGTGAGACTCTGAGCCTCCATGAAACATCAGAAAAAAAAGTGGCATTGTGGCTCAAGTGGTAGAGTGCCAGCCTTGAGAAAAAGAGCTCAGGGACAGAGCTCATGGCCAACAACAACAAGGGGAGGCATTGCATGTTGTCTTTGGGATTGGCATGGGCCAAATATAATTGGAATTAATTGTAATTGGAATTGATCAAGTGCACCAAGACAAAGCAGTACCTCCTTTAGTCCCGAGCTCCTCCATCTCTTCTCACCCCCTGGCCTTGTCCGTGCTTTGGGTCAGCATGTGTCTGGCTGGACAGGAGGGCTCCAAGGAAGATCCCAGAGCAATCACCCCAACTCCTTCTGCTCTGCTGCTTCTGCTCTTTGCCATAGACCTTCTTCCTGGAATCCATCCATGAGGTCATCACCACCAACATAGTGGTGAGTGGTGGGTCTGGCCTAACTAGGGGCAGTCAGAGGTGGAAGTTGGTCTGGGACTAGGAGCCTCCACCTTGGGTGTGGGCTGAGGACAGAGTTGACCTTTATTTCATCCTGAGCCTTGCAGTGGTGGGGAGAAAGTTAGTCTTCACATTGAGTCAGGTAAGATCAGAATCTGGAGGAAAACTTGTGTGGGGGAGGATGTGGGACTCAGGGGGCCACTGTTGTTGGTACTCTCTTGGGACTCCCCTCTCCCTCTCATCCCTCAATGGTAGAAGACAAACTTCAACTAAGGGTATGGGAAGAAGGGGCAGGGGATTATTTTGGTGTGAACCAGACTTGTGTTTCATATTCATCCTAGCCCCTACTTCCTATTTATCTGAGGAATGGTCATATGGGTTTGGGAGGGGGGAGAATCATCCTAGCTGAGAATGTGGCTCAGTGATAGAGTGGTCACCTAGAATGCCTGAAGCCCTTGGTTCTATTGCACACAGAAAAAGCTGGAAAGAAGGTGGGGCTCAACTGGTAGAGTGCCAGTCTTGATCAAAAAGAGCTCAGGGACAGTGGCCAGGCCCTGATTTCAAGCCCCCAAGACTGGAAGAAAAAATCTTTGTTGGAGGCTGTTTTTTTTGCTTTGAAAACAATTTATTCTTTGTGATAAGCATAACATGTGCCTCTTTCCTGGCCACCAATGGGCCATTATATGCCCCTTGAGTTTGGGACAACTCCCTGAAGCCTTTGTCCTCCCTGACCCTCAGTTTAACTTTCCCATCACCCAGCAGATGGAGGCCTGAGAGAAAGCCACCTGACCACCTACTTCTGGTGGCTGCCAAGGCTTATGAGAGTCAGTATGTCACATAGAGAGTCATCATCTACGTCAGTTTACAGGAGAAAGTGGGCGAGCACTCCTCCCCTGAGCCTGGGAGCTGTGGACGGATCTGAATGTGGGGCATCTGGAGCAGGACTTGCTCCTTGGGGGAGTCCACTATGGGGATGGGAGCCCTGACCTCTCCTCTGGCAGTTTCCATGCTCTCTTCAAGTTGCAATTCGTCAAAACCTTTCTGCTCCTCCTTCATTTCACCCACCACAGGCCCTGAGGTGTCTGAAGCAGTGCTGGTGGTGGGTGGCATCTGAAGACTGCTGTATGTGCCTTCCCCTGTGAGGAACAACAGCAGCTCTTGCAGCACACTCCTCCTTTCTATCTTCTCCTGGGACAGCCAGTGTATGCACTTGGCTTTCTCCCAACACAGCTCATAGGATCTCAGGATAGGCTGTGTTTCCAGCAGCTGCACCCCAGCCTATGGTGATGAAAGCTGAGGCACAGCTGCCATGACCTGAGTTCAAGACCATTCTTGGCAAAAAAAAAAAAAAAAAAAAAAAACCAAAAAGGAGAAAAAACAATAGCTCCCTGGCTTGCAATTCACGCCGTTTCTCCGACCTTTGAATTTGAACTTAAGGCCTGGGTAACTCTGAAGCACTGTAGACGAAGGGGAAGCTCACCATGCTTGAAGACAAGAAAGTAAGGCCTGGTCCCTAGGCCTGAATTCAAGTCCCAGCCCTGGAAACATTCTATTTATATACATTGTAAAGGTAGGATTTGTACTTACGTATAGATGATCAGTCCATAACCTTTTTGTTGTGGTTATTTATTGTATTTCTATTTTTTTCATTTATTTTCTATTTTTTATTGTGAAAATACTGTACAGAGGGGTTACAATCACATGGGCAAGATAAAAAGTATATTTCTTATCAAGCATTGTAGCCTCCTCCTTTGTTTCCCCTTCCCATCCTCCTCCCAGCCCCCTCCTATCTTCCCCGCTCCTCCCCCCCCATGGACACCCACCACCCACCCCACCCCCCCACCCCCGGCACCAAAGTTGTAAAGTTAGTTTTTGACATAACGACTTGTACATCTCATTGTTGCAATGAGTCCACATGTATCCCTATTAAACAATTTGTTTTTCTCCTTCCTCTCCACAAATTATACTACATCAAATACAGTAAAAGCAGGGGTTATCCTGAGGGGGATGGACATACAAAGCAACAAAGAAACAATCTTATAAATGTGTTAGAAACATTTGCAAGAAAGAAAAAAAACATTTGAGTACATATCTTAGTGTTCATTTCTAGAACATCACCTTATCTGACCTTTTCTGTTGACTCAGACATATACTAGATATTGCAAATAACGGAAACCATGGGACCTATGTTTCTTTGGGCCTGGTTTACTTCACTTAATATAATTTTTTCCAAATCTTTCCATTTCCTAATAAATAGGGCAATGTCATTCTTTCTGATGGAGGCATAGAATTCTTGATCCA
Source organism: Dipodomys merriami (assembly GCF_024711535.1). Lineage (NCBI taxonomy): Eukaryota > Metazoa > Chordata > Mammalia > Rodentia > Heteromyidae > Dipodomys > Dipodomys merriami. The sequence goes on from NW_027204582.1 coordinate 838,186, forward strand.
TTCATTTTCTGAGGGACATCTGGATTGGTTCCATATGTTAGCTATAGTAAATAGTGCTGCAATAAACATCGTTATGCTGGTTGCTTTAGTGTGGTATTGTTTGTAAACATTTGGGTAAATGCCCAAAAGTGCAATTGCTGAGTCATTGGGGAGCTCTATGCGGAGTCTTTTGAGAATTCTCCAGACTACTTTCCAAAGTGGTTGAACAAGCTTACACTCCCACCAACAATGGGGTAAGGTTCCCTTCTGTCCACATCCCCTCCAGCATCTGTTGTTATTAGAGTTCTTGATTATAGGCATTCTAACTGGGGTGAGGTGGTATCTCAATGTTGTTTTGATTTGCATTTCTTTTATGGTTAGGGAGGTTGAGCATTTCTTCATGTGTCTATTGGCTATCCTTCTTTCCTCTTCAGAGAAGTTTCTCTTTAAGTCTTTAGCCCAATTATTTATTGGTCAGTTGTTTCTTTCAGGATTTGTTGTTGAGGGATTTAATTTTTTGTGTTCCAAGTAGATTTTAGATATGAGATTTTTTATTGACTATGATGACACACATTCTATTTATGATATTGATGATAACCCATCACATAGTATCTAGATTTGTAGATATGTTCTCCATCATGTCTGACACCCAGGACTCTCAGAGAAAAGAAAAACAGGTATCACACTCAGCTTCTTACTCCATGATCCAATTGTTGGCAGTGCTGGGATCTGAACTCAGGGCCTGGCAGACCCAATTCAGACCCTGAATGGGTGTGTCAACACGGCAACCTCTAGCCAATGAAACTGCCAGGGAATTTTCAAGACCCTGAGGTTGAGCTACAGGGGTGGACAAAATAGCCATACATGGATAGACAGGTGATAGAACACCAATAAATATTTATTTGTACAGAGTGCCAGAGACATCTACGTAGGATTCAATGACATCAACTACATTCCTACTACCTCTTAGGTATTTATTATGCCACCATTGAAGGAATAGTATTCTTTTCATGCTTAATAAACCATTCTTTAAGATGAATCATCGTCCTAGGATCATTGCATCTAATTTTGGACTAGACCAATGCACGCAGAAACTTCTCATTCAATCATGAGTTTGCTAACATTTCATTGTTATTCCCATGCATAGGAACAAGTATCTTGGTATCTCCCCCACTGGTAGGTGTCAGGACCAGGATTCAAGCTCAGGGCCTATGTTGCTGCATGGGCCTATGTCTTCCCTGATAGTCCGTTAGCCTTCTCCAATGCAAGGTGAAGTACCATTTGTAGCCGTGTAATTCAGACCCAGGATGGTCACCATGCAAAAGAAGAAAATATAAAAAAATCCATCCTGCGACATTTTTTCCATCATTTTTCTGTCATTTGTTCCTGTAAACTTCAGAGCCTAGGATGCCAGGATTGGCTATGGGACATGGGAGCCCGCCAGCCTAAGGTGATCAAAGCTGAGGTAGAGTTGTCATGAACTGAGTTCAAGTCCCATGCTTGGCAATACTACTACTACTACTACTACTAATAATAATAATAATAATACACCCTGGCTCAGAATTCTCACCATTTTTCTGCCACCTCTGAGATTCCAACTCAGGTCTGGGTAACTTTGTTGCACTATGGGGGAAGGTGAAGCTCACCATCCTTGAAGACTACAAGGTCAGGCCTAGTCCCAGGGCCTGAACTGAAGCCCGAGCACTGGCAAAAATCATATGCTCACCTATTTTACACATAGAATCTCTCTTTACATAGAGATGTGGAAGGTATCATGCATTCAGTGTAGTTATTCTTTTTATTGTGTCTTAGTCATGGATGCATTTTGCATTTTATTGCATATGATGGCAGCTATAACTGTGCTGACATGGATGGCAACTGATTCCCATGAATATAGAGTTGCCTGTATAGCATACTGCATCCTAGCTGACACCCAGGAATTTCACAGGACAGAAAAACAGGTGCAACGATTGGCTTCTCACATCAGGATTCATCTTTTGGCAGTGCTGGGATCTGACCTCGGGAACTAGCAGGCCTAATAGGCGAATGAGTCCAGGTAAGCAAACTAGCCTTTGAGCCACTAAGGAGCTCTGGCCATTCCCAGGACCTGAGATTGAGCCCCGTGGGTGGGGGGGGTAGGGAGAGAAGGGGAAGAACAATAGTCATCTATTCATAATCCGAAGGTAGTATGTAAATAAGTACATATTTGTATAGAGTAGGATGGCGACCAATGATGGAATCCAATCTACCTTGTTACTAACGATTCTTGGATCTTCCCCAATGCCTCCATTTCATGACTGTGATGATTATGGTCATGTTTCATCAACTCTTCATTAAAAATCATCAATACCCCATGAGTCTTGCCTGTCATTTCCTACTCACATCAAGCAGGAACTACTCATTCAAGGATAAGATTGATTGCATTCCACGACTCTTCCTCGGTCCAGAGAGTGTCCCAATATCTCCCACCATTCCCTCATCGTAACAGGGCTGACTGGGATTCGTCCTCAGGGCCTTCATTGTCTGGTTAGCCTGTGGCTCCCCCAAAAACCAGCAGGCCTTCAGCCATGCCAGGTCACCTTCACTCTGCAGGTAGCCATGTTCGGTTCCAGAATGGTCACCATGCAAAGGAAAATAAACATAAAAGAGCCAGGTGGAATTTACCACTGCTTATTTTCCCCTCAAGGGTTTTTTTTCCAGCAAGCCCCAGAGTCCGAGGGTTTGAGGATGGGCTGTGGGTCCAGAGGCTGCAGCCTAGGATGATCAGAGCTGAGGCAGAGTTGCCACGACTTGAGTTCAGGCCCCAGGGCTGGTAAAAAAAATGAAAAAACTGTGAATGAAGAACCCTAGCTCAGAATTTGTGCCATTTTAATGCTAGAGCTGGGATTTGAACTCAAGTTTGGGTAACTGTTGCACTGTGGGGGAAGGTGTAGCTCACAGTCCTTGAAGATTAAAATGTCAGGCCTGGTACTGGGCCTGATTTGAAGCCCCAGCACTGGACAAGCCAAACCTTTTTAAAAATAGGATCTCTATTTACATACAGGTGTGGTATGCACCTTGTTTTCAGTGTAGTAAATCTTTTTATTTTGTGTCTTATTCATCTATGGATGACAACATATTCCCATGGGTATAGAGTTGCCTATGCTTTCTAGATCCTAGCTGTGACCCAGTTCTTGCCTAAGATAGGAAAACATCTGCAAGGTTTGGCATCTCACATCAGGATGAACCTTTTGGCAGTGCTGGAAGTTGAACTCAGGGCCTAGCAGAACCAACTGCCAAATGTCCACATGAGCACACCAGCTTGTGAGCCACTAAGGAGCTAGACCATACCCAGGATCTGAGATCTAGCCCTGGGGTGGGGGTGGAGCACCATATTCATCCATTCATAAGCTGAAATTAGTATGCTAATAAAGGCCTATTTGTATAGAGTAGGAGATGTGGTGAGCTGTGTTGGAATCCTATCTTCCATGTGACTACCGATTCTTGGATCTTTCCCAATGACTCGATTTCCTGAATGTAATTATTATTGTCACACTTCATGCAGTCTTAATTAAGATCTTGCCTATCATTTCCTATGCAAATCATGCATGAACTTCTCAACTCTTCTCTCGGCCTGAATTCAAGCACCAGTACTGAAAAACATAACATTTATAGACATTTTAAAAATTTAAGTTATATCTTTATATTCATTTTAAATTATGTTTGTTGGAGTGATTCATTATATTTTATTATTATTAATTGATTGATTGATTGATTTAGCATTAATTTTATCAACTGTGAGTACAACTATAACATTTATTACATTTGTTCCAATCTATTCCATAGCATGTAGCTTTGCAGACATAATATATACATCATACGTGACACCGAGCATTGCACAGAAAAGGAAAACACATGTCACACATGGAATCTTACACCAGGAAGAAACTTTTGGCAAAGATGGGACCTTAACTGAGGGACTAGGAGGCCCAATTCATGAAGGGATGAGTGTCAGCACGGCAGCATCTAGCCCATGCAGGTGCCAAGTGGATCCCAAGACTTGGGATCGAGTTCCAGGTTGGGCCAAAATAGCAAACATCTTCTATGCAGATGATGGTATACTAATAAATATAAATTTAGATATTTTATAGTGCCAGAAATGTCTATTTAGTATTCAATGACACATAATATGCTCCTCCAGATTCTCAGGTCTTTAGTGAGGACTCCATTTAATCAATAGTATTATTTTAGTGCATAATAAACTATGAATTAAAATCAGTCCGTGTCCTGTGATTATTGGGTGTAATATTCTGCTAGACTAATTGATGAACTACTCATCCAACAATGACATTGTTCACATTCCTCTGGTGCTCCTATGGAGTAGCAATAGTTTCTTAGGCTCCCCAACCCTTTGTGGCATGACCGCTATTCAAACTCAGGACCAAGGATTCCAGGTTGGCCTATGGCTTCACTGACAGCTTGCCAGCCTTCAGCAGTGCCAGGTGACCTACAGGCTGCAGCTGTGTCATTTGGACCCGGGATGGTCACCATGCAAGGAAAGAAAACCAAGAAACCGCCAACCATCCAAAGATCGCGGTATTTTTTAGGTACTGTTTTCATTTTGTGTTCCTGTCAGTCCACGAGGCCTACCATCCCATGATCGGCTGTGGGTCCAGAGGCTGCACCATCGCAGCCTAGGGTTATGGAAGCTGAGTCAGTGTTGCCACAACCTCAGTTCAAGTCCCTTGATTGGCAATCAATCAATCAATCAATAAATAAAATTTTAAAATATTAAAAATAGCCAAGCACCCGTGGCTCACACCTGTAATCCTAGCTACTCAAGAGGCTGAGGATTGTGGTTCAATCCAACCCAAGTTGTAAAACCCATGAGACTCTTATCTCCAATAAAGCACTAGAAAACCAGAAGTGGTGCTGTGGCTCAAGCGGTAGTGCACTCACCTTGAGCTGAAGAGCGTAGGGACAGCGCCCAAAGCCAGAGCTCAAGCCCCATGAAAAAAAAAATTGTAAAAATACTAATGAAGCTCCCCAGCTTGGCATTCGTGCATTTTTTTTCCTGTCAGGCCTGGGATTTGAACTCAGAGTCTGGGTAACTCTAATGCACTGTGGGGGATGAGGAAACTCATCATCTTTGAAGACAAGCAATTCAGGCCTGTTCCCTAGGCCTGAATTCAATCCCCAGCCCTGTTAAAGTAATATTCATCCACATTTGAAATAATGATTAATATCCACATACTTATTTTTACCACATATTATTTTACTGTGTATTTATTTTTTTGCACTATTCATTCATTATTTATATTGACTATTATTACACTTATAACATGTATTAAATTGATTACATCTTATGAGAACTATACAGATTAGCATATGTATTATATATCTTACTTCAGACACAGGATATTCACAGAAATTCTATAGTAGATGATCCCATGCTTAGAAAAACAGAAAGAATACACCCACCAAAGTTGAATTCATACCTAGGCACCCCAGTGGCTCACATCTGTAATCCCAGCTACTCAAGAGGTGAAAACTGGAAGATGAAGTTTCAAAGCCAATCCAGGCAGAAAAGCCTGACTGACGACATCTCCAATTAACAAGGAAAAAGCCAGGCTACAGGTATGGCTGAAGTGGTAGAAAATCAGCTATGAACAATTATGCCAAGAAAGAGCAAGCTTTATTGAAGGGCGGAGAGAGGGGGTAGGGGAAGAAAGATAAGATTGAACTTCCAGACAGGTGTTCAGTCTATATCATGTTTGGTGTGGTTATTCATTGTAAGTTTTGTTTTATTCATTTATTTACCGTTTATTTTATTGACTGTGATGACAACTACCCATGTATTACATTGTTTACACGCTATCACATAGCATTTAGATTTGTAGACTTGTTCTCCATCATGCCTGACACCCCACACTCTCACAGAAAAGGAAAACAGGTGTCACACTTGGCTTCTTACTCCAGGAGGAAATTTTTGGCTTGCTCTGAGATCGAGCCCCAGGAGTGGCCAAAATAGCCATACATGGATAGGCAGGTGGTAGTACCCGAGTAACTATGTATTTATACAGAGTGCCAGAGCCGTGTATCTAGTATTCAATGACATCTGCTACATTCCTACCAAGTCTTAGGTAGTTATTATGCCTCCATTGAAGGAATATTATTCTTTTCATGCCTAATTAACCATTCATTAAGTACAATCAGTGTCCTAGGATTATTGCGTCTAATTTGAGTCTAGACCGCTGCACAAACTATTCAATCATGAGTTGGATAACATTCCATTGGAATTTCTATGCACAGGCAGGAGTCTCTTGGATCTCCTGCCATTGGTAGGTGTCAGGACCAGGATTTAACTCAGGGACTGTGTTGCCGTGTTGGCCTATAGCTTTCCTGACAGTCCACCAGTCTTCAACAATGACAGGTCACCTGTGCGTGGCATCCATGTCATTCAGACCTAGGATGGTCACTGTGCAAGGAAAAAAAGCCAAGAAACCGCCTACCATGGGTGGCTCGTGGCTTGTTTTAGTGTCATTTTCATTTTGTTTTCCTGTCAGACATCAGGTCTTAGGATTCCAGGATCAGCTTTGTTTCTGGAAGCTGCACCCCAGGCTAGTGTGATGGAAGCTGAGACAGAGCTGTCATGATCTGAGTTCAAGCCACGTGTATGGCCAAAAACAAACAAAAAAAATTAAAATAAAAAATAAAAACAATTAAAAAATTAAACAATTAAAAAATTTAAAAAACAATTATTTATCTCCCTGTTTTGCAATTCGTGCCATTTTTTCTGCGAGGCCTGGGATTTGAACTCAAGGTCAGGGTAAATAGGCAGCACTGTCACGCTAGGGGAATCACACCATACATGAAGCCAAGAAAGTCAGGCCTGTTCCCTAGGCCTGAATTCAACCTCAGTCCTGCAAAACATACTCCTCATATACATTTTATTTACATTTTAAGGACAGGATTTATACTTCCATATAGTCAGACAATATCATGTTTGGTATGGTTATTCATTCCATTTCTTGTTTTATTCATTTATTTACCAATTATTTTATTGACTCTGATGACATCTATACCGTTTATTACATTGTTTACTTCCTATCACATAGGATCTAGATTTGTAGATGTGTTCGCTATCATGCCTGAAACCCAGAACTCTCCCAGAAAAGGAAAACATGTGTCAAACTCAGCTTCTTACTCCAAGATTAAATTTTTGGCAGTGCTGGGATCCGAACTCGGGGCCTAGCAGGCCCAATTCATGAATGGGTAAGGGTGTGCATGGCAGCCTCTAGCCAATAAAGCTGTGAGGTGGTTCCCAGGTGCTGAGATGGAGCCCAGGTTTGGCCAAAACAGTGATACATGGATTGGCAGATGGTGTATACATTTGATATACAATTCATACATATTGGTAAAGAGTGCCAGAGCCATCTATCTGACTGAATGATGCCTACTACATTCCTACCATCTCTTAGGTATTTATTATACTGCCTTTGAAGTAATATTATTCTTTTTAAGATTAATAAACTATCAATTAAAATCAATCAGCATCCTAGGATTATTACATCCCCTTTTATACTTGAGTGATGCACGAACTACTCTTTCAATCAGTATTCCTATGCATAGGAATGAGTCTCTTGTGCTGTCCTGCCATTGGTAGGTGTCAGGACTTAGATTTTTAACCCAGGGCCTATGTTGACAGGTTGGCCTATGGCTTCCCTGATGGCCCACAAGCCTTCAGGAATAGCAATTCAACTCCACTTTGCAGCTGTGTCATTCAGACTCAGGATGGTCACCCTGCAAAGAAAAAAATAATGTAAAACCCCCAGTCCTCTGCAGCTCGCTACTTTTTGTGCTGTCCCACATTTTTTTTCTTCCTGCAAGCCCTCTGGGCCTAGGATCCCAGCATTGACTATGGGTGAGAGGCTGCAGCCCAGTCTAAGGCAATCAAAGCTGAGGTAGAATTGCCACGACCTGAGTTCAAGCTCCATGGTTGGCAAAAAAAAAAGAATGAATAAAAAATTAATTAATTATTTAAGTAAATTGAAAAAAGTCCCCATGGTTTGGAATTTCTTCCAGTTTTCTTTCCTAGCCTGCGATTTGAACTCAGGATCTTGGTAAATCTGTAGAAATGTGAGGGAAGGTACAGAGATTCTTCTACTTGAGTTCAAATCCTGTGGCAAGCCAAAAACAAAAAATTAAGTCACTGACCTCAGCTGGGGGTTGGGGGGATAGCTGTGGAGGTGGGAGGCAAGGGATGGCAAGGGGAAAACAAAGGAGGAGGCAACAATGCTCAATAGTAAATGTACTCATTACTTTGCTCATGTAACTGCATCCCCTCTATACAGCATTTTTACAACAAAAAATGTACAAAAATGAAACAATTTAGACCTCGGGGAAGCACCTTGCAGGTAAGGGAAGGATGTCTGAATAGATATACAAAATTATACACTGCTGTTTTTAAAATGTTCAGTATGGAACTGAATAAACATAACTGCTTGCATTAAAACTAATAAAGTCACTGTCTTGGAACTGGAGCTAGTATTTCTGCCACTGCTGGGATTTGATCTCACCATCCGGGTAACTCTTTTGCATCGTAGGTGAAGGGGAAGCTCACTGTCCTTGAGGAAAAGAAATTCAGGGTAGGGTTCCCAGAGCCTGAATTAAGTCCCTATAATGGAAAATAATATTTATGTACATGTGTAATATATGTGATGTATTACATGTGTATGTTTATTACAAACTATGATTTTTTATTATTCATTTTGTATTTCTGTATTTATATAATTTATTCATTTACTCATTATTTATTGTATTAGTATTGTTATACACATAATATTTATTACATTTTACACATCTCTTATAAAATTTTACATAATAATTTAGGACATTGACTCATTTTTCATTAATAATTTATTAAGTGTTGAAACATGATACATAATTAAATGGAGGCATTTGTCACAGTCTTCACATGTTTAGAGTCTCTCCCAAAAATGAACTTTGTCTTGTTTATCTTTAACAGCTTCCTATAGGAATTTCTTTAGATGACTTATATTCAGGAACCTTTCCTTGAGGATAGGCAAGTTGAGGGATAAAATTATAAGGATGGGACTGGGAATGTGGCTTAGGGGTAGAGAGCTCTCTCAGCATGCATGAATGCCAGGAATTGAATCCTCAGTGCCACATACTCAGAAAAAAAACAGAAGCTGTGGAGTGCTCAAGTGGTAGACCACTAGCCTTGAGAAAAAGAAGCACACAGACAGTAACCAGGCCATAAGTTCAAGTCCCAACACTGGCAAAAACAATAGGCCAGATGCCAGTGGCTCACACCTGGAACCCTATCTTCTCAGGAGGCTGAGATCCGAAGACCACAGTCCAAAGACAGCCTGGCAAGTAAAGCCTGCTAGACTTTTATCTCCAATGAACCACCAAAAGACCCCATGTGGTGCTGTCATTCAAGTGGTAGAGTGTTCACCTTGAGATGAAGGGCTCAGGAACCGTGCCCAGGCTTGAGTTCGAGACACACAATGGGCAAAAAGTGAGGGTTAATCAAAGTACTTTTCCTATTTGCTAATTAGGAGAACATTCTCTGGAAAATGAACGCTGATGTACACCAGAACTGGAGTCAGAGCTCAAGGTTCAAGTTTAGCAAATCCATATGCCCAGCCTCTCAGACCCTAGCATTATAACCTTGTGTCTTACAGAGTTCTGAAAGGTCCATTGTTGAAAGGCTTAATATGCTCCCCAAGCCCTTTGTGATAAGCAGTTGACTTATATTGTCAATGCCATTACAATTCTGACCTAGCAGAGCACCAGTAGTAAGGCCCATCACCCTAGCTCAGGAGGCTGAGGTCTGAGGATCACAGGGTGAAGCCAGCCAGGTCAGGAAATTCTATGACACTCTGACTTCCACTTCTGAAAGGGCAGATGTTCAAGAGCTTCCTGGGTTTCCCTTGGTGATGAGAAGTTACTTGTACTTGAGTTGAACTCAAGGTCTGGGCACTGTCTCTAGCACTCTACTACTTGAGCCACAGCACCAATTCTGGCTTTTTCTCTGCATGTGCTATAGAGTGATCAAATGCCGTGCTTCTTGCATATTAGGCAAGCACTCTCACACAAATCCACATTCCCAGCCCTCTCATCTTTTTCATAATGGTATTTTCTACATAAGTATGCTACCATTTTCCATTCCCCAAGTTTAATTTTCTGAATACTGGTTATTTAAAAAAAAAAAAAAAAACCTGATCTTCTGTTGCCCTGCCTGATTTGTGACTGTTCCTGCCTTGGCCTCATAATAAAATGTAAATAAAGGCTGCTGAGGTCTTAAGTGTGCATCATATAAGGACACAGGTCTGGAACTATGGAAGAGAAAAGCCATGGGCCTGAAAAGAAGAGAACGATGCAGTATGCGCATCAAGTCTATCTGAAAAATAAATCTTACATAAAAGGAGAAGCATTGCATACAATCTGTTTGCACTCAGGGAGGTAATATACACACATAAGTAGATAGGACACTGATACATAAACTTGGCCTTCTCTTTTTGAATTTTTTTGGTGGCCATATCAGGGCTTAAACTCAGGGCCCTATGTGTTCCTCAGCTGTTTTGCTCAAGGCTGAGACTCTACCACTGCCACAGCTCCACTTCTACCCATCTGGGTTAATTGGACATACGTGCCTGCCAGGTTTTCCTGCCTGGTCTTGCTTGTATCTCCTGCTCGGCTTTCTTTCTCAAAGCTGGAGCTCTACTCTCTGGGCCACTGATCCACTTCTGGTTTTCTGGTGGTTTATTGGAAATAAGAGTCTTGTAGACTTTCCTGCTCGGGCTGGCTTTCAACAGAGATCTCCTGAGGAGACTTCAAGTGGCTTTTCTCAGTGATTCGCCGAGGATCTGCTCCACACAAACTCTTAGTCTAAATCTTGAGAGGTACTAGAGAAAAAAGGAAACATGAAGATGCTTCTAGTATGTTCTAGTTACTTCAGGTTGGAGACACAAAACACTGAAAATTATTAGATAATTTTATAGGCAGACAGTATGAGGATGGCTCCAGGTTTTGGTCCTCTCGTGCTGAGACAGTAAATTCACTGCAGCTCAATGCTAAGTGACTGAATTGGCATGTCCTGTGGACATTTGCTGCCAAAATCATGTCACACTCATTTCTCACTTTTGGCTTCAAACCTGTGACCAGAGAAGAGGAGGAAAAAAAATCCTTCTCAGAGAAAGCACCTATAAAGAACATTGGGTAGTTTACTTATAAATTCAAGGCATTGGAATGATGCTGTTAAGTAGTCAGATTGTCCAGATTAAGAAATGAAGAAGAAAAGAAAGGCAGGTGCCAGTGGCTGCTGACTAGAATCCTCGCTCCTCAGGAGGCTGAGATGTAGAGAATCTGAGTTTGAATCCAGCCAGCATAGGAAAGTCCATGACACTGTTATTTCTAAGAAATCACAGAAAACCCAAAAGTGGGTCTGTGGCTCAAGGTTAATGCACTACTCTTGAGCAAAAGTAACTCAGGGACAACGCCTATGCTCATAGTTCAACCCCAGGAACTACTTCCATGTCTTTGTGTATGTGTGGATATATTTCTATAGGTGAAGCTCCAGAGTAGCTATGATAAAAGGCATCAAGCTAGAAATTTTGTTATCAATACAATGATTTCATAACACAGAAACTGCTTTCATGACAGTGCATGTTCCTGGGCTCCCGTCACAGTTCCCAGTGCAGCCTGAGGGTTTCTCTGCCTCCCAGGCCTGTTGGAAGAAGTCTCTCTCATTGTCTGGACAGGCAGACAAAAGGCCTCAGTCCTGTACAGCTGTGTAACAAACAACTGCATCTGGGCCAATTAGTGAGGGTTGAGTGTGGATGGGCTCTGAAGGTCAGGATAAAAATGCCTCTTTATACCCGAAGCTATCTCTCTCCCCAGAGCTCCGTGTTGACTGGCAGCCTTCATTGATGCCACCTCCTTTGGCAGGCCAAGTTCCCAGCACTTATCCTGCCTTTGTGAAACTATATTCTGCTGTTCAGATACAGTGCTCAATATAATTCAGGAGTCCTTCTGGCAGGCAACTAGGGCACTTAACCTCAAGAAATGTTTCATTGAGGATGATGATGGGCCTATGATGCCTCTGCTAGGTTTCCGGAACCTTTGGAAATCCAAGCACATGTCTGATTTCACCATGCTTCTTGTCATCTAGGACTGTTGAAGCACATTAAGCTTTGAAACCTTTGACCTCTCCAAGGTGAGCTCTGGGTGGCAAGGTTTTGGGGATGAACACAGGACCTGGGTGCTGACCACGAGCTCAGTGCAGGCGCCCAGTGCTTTACCATTTTGTGTCACAGCTTTACTTCTAGTCTGTGTGTGTGTGTGTGTGTGTGTGTGTGTGTGTGTGTGTGTGTGTGTGTGTGTGTGTCTGTGTGCATGCGCGCGTGCACACATACACCAGTCCTGGAGCTTGAAGTCAGAAACTGAGTACTGTACCTAATTTCTCTTGTACAAGAATAGCCCTCTCTCACTTGAGCAACAGAGCCACATCAGGCTTTTTTTTCTAGTGATGTGTTCCTGAGAAATCAAGTCCAGAGTTTCATAGATGAAAAGCACTGTACCACTAAGGCACATTCCCAGCCCTCTACTTCAGGTTTGTTATTTTGTTTCTTTTCTGTTGTTGTTGCTTGTAGGAGTTGAAGTCTGAGCCTGGGTGCTGTCCCTCAAGTCTTGTGCTCTACCACTTGAGCCAAAGCACCATTTCAGGTTTTCTCATGGTTTATTGGAGCTAAATGTCTTGAGGACTTTCCTGCCCAGGCTAGCTTTGAACCATGATCCTCAGATCTCATCCTCCTGAGGCGCTAGGATGACAAGCATGAGTGACAAGCATCCAGCTTCCACTTCAGGTTTCTTAGTGGTGAATTGGAGATAGTATTCTCATGGGACCTTTTGTGTCTGGAATAGTTTGGAAGCCAGATCCTCAGATCTCAGCTTCCTGAGAAGGCAGGCTGATAAACCTCAGCTATACATCCCTAAGCTGTGACACTGTACTGCAAGGGGGTACTTGGCTGCACATGGTGGAGTAATAGCCATGTGCCCAAGAGGTAAGGGTCAGTACCAATGCCACGAGTTCAAGGTTCATGACTGAGAAAAAACAAAACAAAACAATTGTCTGCAGTAGACAACTCACCCACTCTTCAGTAATACATAATTTTGTCTCTGACATGGAGACATACCTGCATCTCCATATTCTTGTCTACAAAATCATCTCAGTTATGTAGCTTTTACAAGGACCAGATGAAAGAATGCACTCTGTGAAGGACACAGCAGATGGTACTCTTTGAAGGACCCAGCACACAACATCCTGTGAACACTTAGCACCCAGCACGCAATGCAGGACTCAGCACACTGCAGCCTGTGAAGAACTCAGCACACAGCGCCCTGTGCCACACTCAGCACAGAGCACCCTATGAAGGATTCAGCACTTAGCTCTATTCCACAAGCTGTCATTAGAATAAGGATGCTGTCATCAGTATCACCATTCTTTGAGGAACATTTCACAAATCACACAAGTTCACATCTAATGGTTTAGTGGGGTGTTTTTTTTGGGGGGGGCAGGCTACCCATAGGGCTTGAACTCAACGCATGGGGATACTGTTCTAATAACATTTGCTCAAGGCTAAGGCTCTGCTACTTAGAGTCACATCTCCAAGAATCTCATATACTTCCTACCAGAGCTTTGTTTTAAAGCTCCCAAGCAGCCAGGATGATGGGGGTAAGCCAGCAGCATCTGCTTCTGTGGAGCTCAGTTGCAGCTGTTTACATCTGCCTGAGTCAGGTTAGGTCCAACTGTCAGTGCCAGACTCCTGGCTTGTCCGTGATGTGGTATTTGAAGTCCTGTCCTTCTATAATTGCAGTTAGAACATTCTACCATTTTTTGGTGGCAGTGGTGGGGCTTGAGTAAGGGCTTAGACACTCTCCCTAAGCATTTGTGCTCAAGGCTAGCACTCAATTGATTGAAAGACAGCAGAACTTCCAGGTTTTCTGCTTAAGTGACACTGAGGAATCAAACCAAGGGCTTCATGTTTACTAGGGGAGCACTCAATCACTGAGCCCCAGGAGTAAAGGAGGTATAAATAGATAGATTGTTGTATATAAATATTATATAGACAAAAGAGAGATGTCTATATTATTACATTATAGAAAATATTGTTATCAATTATTAGGTATTAAATCATATCTCCATTTATTGATGTGTCCCAGCTAACAATTAATAAAGCATTAATTAATACTCAATATCCTGTTATTGTTTTTCATATATGTACATACATCCATACATATAATTAAATATTTTAGAGAATGAGACAGGTGTCTATATGTTATTAAATTATGCATCATGTACTACTACCTATTATTAGGTATTTATGTCTCCATGCAATTTTTATTCTGTTAATACTTAATAAAATATTAATTAAACTTAATCCACATCCTATAATTACTGCATCTAATTTTATCCTAGAATGATTCATTACTAATTCAATCTGTTTATCATTTGTTGTAGTGACAAATCTTTCCACCTATGACTTTTTTTACCTTTGTGACATTCTACTTACATAGCTTATAGATTTGCATCCAAATTATACATCCTACCTGACACTGAGCATTTTCAAAGAAAAGAAAATCATGTATTACTTTCGGCTTCCCATTCTATGATTACATTATTGTCAGTGCTGGTATCTAAACTCAGGGCCTAGAAAGCTCAATTCATTTATGTGTGGCTGCCAGCACAGCAGCCTCTAGCCAATTCAGCTGCCAGGTTGTTCCCAGGCCCTGAGATTGAGCCCCAAATATTGACTCTATATTGTGCTTAGTGTAGCTATTTATTTTTTAATTCACTTATTTACCATTTATTTTATTGACTGTTCTTACACATGGACTATTTATTTCATTTATTACATAGGATAGATTTGCCTATGTATGACACTTCACACCTGACATCCAGGACATTCACAGCGAAGGAAAACCTGTGTCACCCAGAGTTTCTTACTCTATGAAACAATTTTTGTAAGTGCTGGAATCTGAACTCACAACCTACAAGGCCCAATTCATAAATTGGCGAGTGTCAGTATGCCAGCCTGGGGCATATGGAGTTGACAAGCAGTTTCCAACACCTGAGATCGAGCCCCATGGGTTGACAAAATAAGAACAGATTGACATACAGATGGTAGTACACAAAAAAATATAGATCCGTAAAGAGTTCCAGAGATGCCTATATATTATTCCGCTAACTAGGCTACATTCCTACCAATATTTGGGTATTTTAATGCCTCCATGTAATTTATATTATTGTTTTCATCCTTAATGAATTGTTAATTAAATCAACCACTGTCCCAAATCTATTGAGTCCATGTAATTAATAGTATTCTTTTAATGTTTCAAAAATATTCATGAAAATCCATCGGCCTCATAAAATCACTCTAATTTTATGGTAGCATCATTCAGGAACAACTAATTACACCTTGACATTCATAACCTTCCATCGGTATTCCTATGAATAGGAATGAGACTATTAGGATCTCCCGCCGTTTGTAGAGGTCAGGACCAAGCTTTGAACCTAGGGCCTATGTTGCCGTGTTGGCCTATGGCTTCCCTGGTAGCCCTCCAGCCTTCAGCAATGCCAGGTTTCCAACACTTTTCAGCCATGTCATTCAGACCCAGGAAGGTAACCTTGCAAAGAAAACAAATGGAAAAACCGGCAGCCATCTGCAAGTTGCAGGTTTTTCTTCTTTGTTTCTGTGTTGTTTTATGTATTTATTATTCCTGTCAGCATTTGGGCCCCGGGAACTCAGGTTTGGCTGTGGGTCCTTTGGCTGCACCCCAGCCTGGAGTGATCAAAGCTGAGGCACAGTTGCCATGCCCTGAGTTCAAGCTCTATGCTTGAGAAAATGAAAATAAAAAAAATAAACACATTAAAATATTTTAAAAATTATGAGGCTGCTTGGCTTGGAATTCATGCCATTTTTTTCTGCCAGTCCTGGGATTTGAACTCAGGGGCTAGGTACATCTAAAGCACTGTGGCAGAAGGGGAAGCTCACTATGCTGGTAGACAAGAAAGTCAGGCTTTTTCACAGGGCCTGAATTCAAGTCCTAGCTCTTGCAAAAATAATATTCATATGCATTTTAAATACAGGATTCATATTTACATACACATGTTTACTGCATATTGCAGTTAGTGTGGTTATTCATTTTATTTTGTGTTTTATTTATTTCTTATGTATTTTAGTGAGTATGATTACACACATAACCTTTTTTACATCTTGTTACATAGAACATAGATTTGCCAATGTACTATACCTCATTCCTGAGACCCAGGACTTTCACCGATAAGGAAGACAAATGGGACATTTGGCTTCTTCCACCAGGATTACTTAAGTTTTGGCAGTTCTGTGATTTGGACTCAGGGCATAGAAAGCCCACTTCATGAATGGGACGTGGGTCAATGTTAGCACACCAGTCTGATGCAAATGGAGTTTTCGGTCAAATTTGGTCCTAGGAGTGGCCAATATATGAACACATAGATGTGTAAAATGCAGTGTGTGTGTATTTACATATGTATATGCATCTATAAACATATACAGAGAGAGACAGATAGACATTTATGTAGATTCTAGTGTATAACTCTATATGAAGAGTGATGTCTATATCTTAATTTTATATATT
This sequence comes from Dipodomys merriami, assembly GCF_024711535.1. Lineage (NCBI taxonomy): Eukaryota > Metazoa > Chordata > Mammalia > Rodentia > Heteromyidae > Dipodomys > Dipodomys merriami. The sequence goes on from NW_027204582.1 coordinate 854,851, forward strand.
CTATTGCTACTAATTATTTTGTCTAAAATTATTCCTCCATTAATTAATCTCGGTAGAAGACTTAATAAAACATTAATTAAATTAATCAATGACCTATATTTAATGTATACAATCTTATATTAGAAAGACTAGTTAAATTGTAATTAAATTAGCACATTTCAAACATTCTATTAGTGTTCCTAGAGATAGGAACCAGTTTCCTAGGATCTTCAACCATGTGTATGTGGGAGTCCCAGGCTCGAACTCAGTTCGCAGGTGTCTGGGTTAACCTCCCGCTACACTGACCGCCCACCAGCCTCAGCCATGCAAAGTCATGTACAATTTTCAAGCCAAGTCAGTGAGACCCAGGATGGTCACTGTGCAAAAGAAACAAAGTAAAAACTGTTGTGTAAAACTTTCTGGTTTTTCCTCTTCCATTTTTATTTGTTTGTTTGTTGGCCAGTGCTGGGAGTTGAAATTGGGTCCTAGGATCCTTGGATCATCTGTGGGTGTAAAAGCTGCACCCCAGCCTAGGGTAATCAAGGCTGAGGCAGAGATGTGACGAACTGAGTTCAAGCCCCGTGCCTGCCCCCCCCCCAAAGTTAAGATCCTGGCTTGGAATTTGGGACATTTTATCTGCCATACCTAGGATTTGAAATCAGGGCCTGGGTAACTCTATTTTGCTGTGGGTGAAGTGGAAGCTCACCCTCCTTGAATAAAAGAAAGTCAAGAGCATTTCCCAGGGCATGAATTCTAGCCCCAGAACTGGCAAAATAATATTTATATACATTTATAATGTGCATCATATATGTATTTGTGTAGGTATTACATATTGTACCTAGAAAAAAATATTTTCATAGACAGCAGAACAAGTCAACATTGGCTTCTTACTCCATCTATTGTCTTTGGAGCTGCTAGGATTTGAACTCAGGGCCTCGAAAGCCAATTCATCAAGGGATCAATGTAAGCACAGCAGCATCAAACAAATTCACTGCCAGGGAGTTCCCAGGACCTAAGTTTAACCTCCAGGAGTGGCCAATATATAAATAGATAGATGCATAAATTACTGCAAATACATATATATGCATAGAGAGTGAGAGAGATGTTTATGTATATTCCAGTGTATATTTAAATATATAAATATATTTATAGAATGTGAGAAGTCTATATATCATTAAATTACAGGTAATATATTACTAATCATTATTAAGTATTAAATTATGCCTTCATTTAATGATGTATCATGGTTTAAGGCACAATAAATTGCTTCCTTTTGAAAAAGGAGCTCAGGGACAATTCCTAAGCTCATAGTTCAAGCCTCAGGGCCTGCACCAAAAAAAAAAAAAATAGAGCCAGTAATTCCATGTGTCTGTGGATGTGTGAATGTATTTCTATTAGTGAACATCCAGAGTCACTATGAAGAAAGGCACCCAGTTAGGAAATTTGCTTTGAATAGAATGATTTCATAGCCCAGAGGGTGCTTTCAAGACAGTGCATGTTCCAGGGCTCCCCTCCCTGTTCCCAGAATAGCCTGAGGGTTTCTCCACACCCCAGGTTGCTGGAGGAAGTCTGTCTCTTTGTTGGAACAGGCAGACAAAAGGCCTCACTCCCTAAAGCTCTCTAACAAACAACTATATCTGGGCCAACTAGTGATGATGATTGTGGGCAGGCCCTGAAGACTAGGAGAAAAGGGCCTCTTTGTACCCAAGGATATCTCTCTCCCCAGTGCTCTGTTTTGACAGGAAGCCTTCATTTGTGCCACCTCCCGGGGCAGGCCAAGTTCCCTGCACTTATCCTGTCTTTGTTAGAATATGTTCTAGTGTTGAAACAAACTGCTACACTGAGTTCAAGAGTCCTTCTGGCAGACAACAACCAGGGAGCTGAACCTAATGCAATGATTCATTATTGGCAACATTGCCTCCCTAGGTTTTTGGAAGCTTGCTACATCTAAGCACATTTGCAAAATCACAATGTTCCCTGTTATGTAGGTCTGGTGGAGCTCATCAGGTTTTGAAACCTTTGACCTCTCCTAGTTGGGCCTTGGGTGGCTAGGTTTGAACACAGTGCCTGAGTACTGACCATGAGCTCAGAACAGAAGCACAATGTGTAATAGGAAGACCCCTACTCAGGCAGGCAAACCCACCTAGTCGTCTGGAGTGACAGAGCCCACCTCAGCAAAGTTGGTAACAAAGAAGCAACTTTATTGAGAAGGTTTCTACACTGACCGGCCAGGGCCACAGCACAGGCTAAGGAGCTGATACTGCCACCCTGAGCATCCCCCATTCTTTGGTTTTTAAAGGCAAAATCCATGAGATCGAGCCAGGACATGCACAGGTGACCAATGAAATCATACCATACAAAAGGATTGCATGGTCATACCAGACCACACACAGGTGGCTAATAGGCAGAGTTTACTGTAAGCATGTGTGAAAGGTAGGGTTTACCACCATAAGCAGATGGTGTCCAGTAGTTGGAGCCAGATTACATTCTATCTGTTTTATGTGTCAGTCTTTAACTCAACAATCAAGGTAAGTTAGGTTGTTAAGGGGAGGGGAAACTCGAGGCATTCTTTCCATTCTAGAGGCATTCTTTCCATTCCAGGAGCAGGGCTGCTTGGAGCCAAGGTCTAGTTAACCTTGTTTAAAGTTTTTTTTTTTTTTTTCTAAAATCCCTAAAACAAAGGCAAATCCTGGAAAGAAGCTGTACCAGCTCAAGTCTCCTCTCAGTGCCTACTTCCCAGTACTTTACCCTTTGATGTCACAGTTTCACTTCTGGTATCTGTGTGTGTGTGGGGGGGGGGTAATTTGTGTGCATATAACAGTCCTGGAGCTTAAATTCAGGAACTGCGCACGGTACCTGAGTTTCTCCTGTACAAGGATAGCACTCTACCACTTGAGCCACAGAGCCACTACAGGCTTTTTTCTAGTGATGTGCCACTGAGGATTCAAAGCCAGGTTTTCAAACATGCAAAGCACTCTACCCCTAAGACCCATTCCCAGCACTGCACTTCAGGTTTCTTTCTTTCTTTTCTTGTAAGTTGGAGGAGTTGAAGTCTGGGCCGGGGTGCTGTCACTCAGCTCTTCAGCTTAAGTGGAGAGCTCTACCACTTGAGCTACAGAACCCATTCAGGTTTTCTGTTGGTTCACTGTAGATAACCATCTCTAGGAATCTCCTGCTCAGGCTGGCTTTGGAACATGATCCTGTGCTCTCAGCCTGCTGAGTAAGTAGCTAGGATGATAACCATGAGTCACGGACACCCAGCTTCCACTTCAAGTTTCTAAGTGGTGAATAGGAGATGATAATGTCATGGGACCTTTTGTGTGTGGGATAGTATTGAACCCAGATCCTCAGCTTCCTGAGCAGGCAGGATGATAGACCTCAGCTAAAGACACCTAAGCTGTGACACTTTGCTGCAAGGGGTTCCTTGGCTTGGCGCGGTAGAGTGTTAGCCATGAGCATAAGAGGAAAATCTGTGTCTAGGCTCTGAGTTCAAGGTTCATGATGGAGAAAAATAAACCAAAACAATTGTCTGCAGAGACACCTCAATAGAGTTCAGTACATACATAAATTTGGCTTTGCCTTGGGAAATATCTGTGCCTCAAGTTTCTCACCTGCACAATCATCTTACTTGTGGAGCTCTAACCAGGATCAGATGAAAGAATACACCCCGTGAAGGACTCAGCAACCAGCACCCCAGGAAGGACTCTTCATATATATGAAGGACTCTTCATATCCCTCAAGCTGTCATTAGAATTAGGATGTTTTCATCAGTATATCCATTCCTTCAGAAACATGTCACGAACCACACAAGTTCACATCTAACGGTTTAGACAGGTGGTTAGTCGGGGTTGGGGGGAGAGAAAAGGTCATCAGACTCAGGGTTTGCACTCATAGGGTTGTGGGTACTGTCCTAAGATCTTTTCCTCAAGGGTAGAGCTCTACCACTTTGTGCCTCAGCTCAGAGTCTCACAGACTTCTTGCCAGGACTGAGTTTTTAACCCACCACCTGAGCAGCTAGGGTGAGTAAACAGCATCTGGTTCGATGGAATTGGTTTGCAGCTGTTAACCTCTGGCTGTCAGGATAGATGGCAGCTGTTATCTTCAGATTCCCGGCTTGCTCTGTCATGAAGTATTTAATGCCCTTGCCTTGTATACTTGCAGTTAGAACCTTCTAACTTTTCTTTGGTGCTTGAGTGACAGCACCACTTCCAGCTTTTCTGTGCATGTGATAGTGTGGAGACAAACCCAGGGTTTCATACCTACTAGGCAAGCACTATACCACTGAGAACCAGGAGTGACAAGTGTAGAAATATATATATATATATATATATATATATATATATATATATATATATGTATATATATATATATGTATAAAATAAGAAAAATACCTGTATATTATTAAATTACATATCCTATATTACTATCAATTATACATAATTAAATTCCTTCATTTCTCATTGTTGAAAATATAATAAAATATTAATTGAAAATTAGTCAATGTACTATGATTATTGTTTTTAAGTTTAAAATATAATAATACACTAATTACTAATGTAATTGTTACTTTTACAACATTCCATTCATATGGATGTATGTCAGAATGCGTTTCTTAGGATCTCCCGCCATTCGTAGGTGGCGGTCCCAGAATTTGAACCCTGGGCCTAGGTTGCTGGTTTTGGCTATGGCTTGCCTGATAGCCCACCAAACTTCAGCAGTATAAGGTCACATACTCTTTCTGGGCCCTTTCATTTAGACCCAGTATGGTCACAATGCAAAGGAAAAAAAAACAAAGTAAAACCGCCTTCTGGAACTTCCCAATTTTAGGCTTATTCTCCCCCCCCCCCATTTTCTTTTTTTCTTTTTTGTTGTTTGTGGCGCCAGAAATCTGGGTCTGGACACTGTTCCTCAACTATTCATCTCAAGATTAGTGTTCTACCACTTGAGCAATAGCACCAATTCCAGCTTTTTTCTGCATATGTGGTGCTGAGGAATCAAGCCCAGGGACTTATGCATGCAAAGCAAGGACTCTACTACTGAGCCAACTTCCCTGCCCCACTCCTTTTTTTTTTTTATCAGTCCCGAGATTTGAACTTGGGTCCTAGGATCTCAGAATGGGCTGTGGGTCCATTGGCTGCACCCCAGCCTAGGGTGATCGAACCTGAGGCAGAATTGCCACAAGATGAGTTCAAGCCCCGGCCCTGAAAAAAATAAATTAAGGCCATGGCTTAGAATTTGCTCCATTTTTCTGGCAGGCCTGGATTTGAACTCAGGGTCTGGGTAACTCTGTGACACTGTGGGGGAAGGGAAGTTCACTGTTGTTGAAGACAAGAATTTCAGACCAGTTTCCAGGCCTGAATTTAAGCGCCAACACTGGAAAAATTAATATTCATATATGTGATCTTTTTACATACATGGGCTTATTCCATTTGACATTCATTACTCTTATTTATTCATTATTTATTTTATTTAGTATTATTACATATATAACATTTATTTCATTCATTACACCTTATCACATGCATATATTTGCATATGGATTATTCTGAGACCCAGGATTTTTACAGAGAAGGAAAAAAATGTGTCAAAGTAGGCAGGATGACAGATATCAGCCACAGATGCCTAGACTGTAACACTTTTGTAAGGGTTTCCTTGGGTCCCCTTGGTAGGGTGCTAACCATGAGCCCAACAGGGAAGGGTCAGTAGCTAGGCCCTGAGTTTAAGGTTCATGAGCGAGAAAAAATAAACCAAATCAATTTTCTGCTGGAGAAAACTCACTAGAGTTCAGTACATACATCATTTTGGCCCTGACATGGGGACATATCTGAGCCTCAAGGTTCTCATCAGTACAATAATCTGTGGAGCTCTTACAAGGACCAGATGCAAGAATGTACTCATTACACCATTCCTCATATAAGACCTATGACATAGCTGTATCCCACACGCTATCATTAGAATTAGGGTGCTTTCATCAATGTTACAAAACTACACAAAATTCACATCAAATGATTTAGAGGGGTGGGTTTTTTGTAGGGGAGTGGTGAGTCAGCCACGGGGATTACACTGAAAGTTTGGGGGCACAGTCCTAAGATCATTTGCTCAAGGCTAGAGATCTACCACTTTGAGCCACAGCTCAGAGTTTTGCAGACTTCCTGTCAGGACTGGATTTTAAAACCACCAGTGTCTGATCTCAGCCCTCCAGTATCTTGGATGACAGGGCTGAGGGAGTCAGAAGCATCTGGTTCTAATAAAAGACCCCGAATAGCAAAAACGCGCCTCAACGGAAAGAACACTGCTGGAGGAATATCAATACCAAATTTCAAACTCTACTATAAAGCCATAGTAATCAAAACAGCTTGGTATTGGCATAAGAACAGACCTCAGGACCAATGGAATAGAATTGAAAACCCAGAAATGAACCTACAGACCTATAGCCATCTAATCTTCGATAAGGAAGCTAAAACAATAGAATGGAAGAAAGACAGCCTCTTCAGTAAATGTTGCTGGCAAAATTGGTTAACTACATGTAGAAAACTAAAGCTAGATCCTTATATATCACCCTGCACCAGAATCAACACCAAATGGATCAAAGACCTTGAACTCAAAGCAGACACTCTGAAAACATTACAGGATGGAATAGGAGAAACCTTAGGTCTCCTTGGCTCAGGCCGAAATTTTCTGAATAGAGACCCGGAAGCACAACAAATCAAAGAAAGGTTGGACAAATGGGATTGCATACGGTTGCAGAGCTTCTGCAGGGCAAATGACATAGCTAGCAAGATCAATAGAAAGTCCACCGATTGGGAGAAGATCTTTACTAGCCATACAACGGACAAGGGTCTCATATCTAAAATATACTTGGAACTCAAAAAATTAAACCACCCAACAACAAATCCTGAAAGAAACAACTGCCCAATAAATAAGTGGGCGAAAGTCTTAAAGAGAAGCTTCTCTGAAGAAGAAAGAAGGATGGCCAATAGACACATGAAGAAATGTTCAACATCCCTAGCCATAAAAGAAATGCAAATCAAAACAACATTGAGATATCACCTCACTCCAGTTAGAACAGCAAAAATCAAGAACTCTAACAACAACAGATGCTGGAGGGGATGTGGACAGAAAGGAACCTTACTTCATTGTTGGTGGGAATGTAAACTTGTTCAACCACTTTGGAAAGCAGTATGGAGGTTCCTCAAAAGACTTCACATAGATCTCCCCTATGACCCAGCAATCCCACTTTTGGGCATTTACCCAAATGTTTACAAACAAGACCACACTAAAGCTACCAGCACAACTATGTTTATTGCAGCATTATTTACCATAGCTAAGATATGGAACCAACCCAGATGCCCCTCAGTAGATGAATGGATCAAGAAAATGTGGTATATACCCAATGGAATTCTATGCCTCCATCAGAAAGAATGACATTTCCCCATTTGTTAGGAAATGGAAAGGCTTGGAAAAAATTATATTAAGTGAAGTAAGCCAGGCCCAAAGAAGCATAGGTCCCATGGTTTCCCTTATTTGCAATATCTAGTATAGGTATGAGTCAAGCAGAAAAGGTCAGATAATGTGATGTTAGGAAAATGAACCCTTAAATATGTATTTTAATGTTTTCGTTTCTTTCATGCATATGTTTCTAACGCATTTATAAGATTATTTCTTTGTTACTTTGTATGTCTCTCCCCCACAGTGTAACCCCCGCTTTCACTATATTTGATGTCAGTATAACATGTGGAGGAGATGGGGGCAAACAAGTCGTTTAAGGATTCAGGTGGACCTGTTGCAACCATGAGAAGTACAAAATGTCATGTCAAAACCAGCTTTACAATGTCGGGGGGGAGAGGGGGGTATAATTGGGTGGGGGGAGGGGGGAGGCTGGGAAGGGAGGTGAAGGGTAAACAAAGGAGGAGGCTGCAATGCTTGGTAAGAAATGTATGCATTATCCTGCCCATGTAATTGTAGCCCCTCTGTACAGTATGTTCTCAAATAAAATAAAATAATATTAAAAAAAAAGAAAGATCTTAAAAAAAAATCATCTGGTTCTGTGTAGCTGGGTTGCAGCAATTTACCTTTGGCTAAGTCAGGTTACATGGCAGCTCACATCACCAGACTCCTAGCTTGCTCTACAATGATGTATTTGCAGTCCTATTCTTATCTTTGCAGTCAGAACATTCTATTGTTTTGTTTTGGTGCCAGACCTGCATCTTGAGTAAGTGTCTAGACACAGTCCCTAATCTTTTAAGCTCAAAGCTAGTACTCGACTGTTTGAGCAACAGCATGACTTCTGGATTTTTCTGTGCAAGTGGTAGTGAGGAATGGAACCTAGGACTTTGTACATACTCAGTGAGCACTCTAACACTGAACCCCAGGAGTGACAATTGTATAAACAGATAAATTTGTAGATTGGTAGATAGAGATAGATGGCTCAGTGGTAGAACGCTTGCCTTGCAGGCCTGAGGTCCTGGGTTCGATTCCTCAGCACCACATAAGTAAAAAGAAAAAAGCCAGAAGTGGTGTTGTGGCTCAAGTGGTAGAGTGCTAGCCTTGAGCTGAAGAGCTGAGGGACAGTACCCAGGCCCAGAGGTCAGGCCCTATGACCGGACCCATAAAAAAAGAAAATTAATCAATGTAGAGTAATTGTTGTGTATAATTTTAGAATATAATCATATACTAAATACTAATTTAAATGTTACCTATATAACATTCTATTTGTACGGATGTATATCAGAATGAATTTCTTAGAACTTCCCACCATTCATTAGTGGCAGTTCCAAGACTGGACCTCCAGGTCTAAGTTGCTTGTTTCAGCTTTGGCTTCCCTAATAGCCCACCAAACATTAGCAATGCAATGTCACGTACACATTCTGGGGCTTGTCATTTAGACCCAGATGGTCACAATACAAAGGAAAAAAAAAATAAAACAACCTTCTTGAACTTCTCAGTTTCATCCTTGTCCTTTTTATTGTTTTTTTTTTTTTTTCTGTCAGCTCCAAAATTTGAAGTAGGGTCGTAGGATCCAGTGATCAGCTGTGGTAGAGATGCAAAGACCTGAGTTCAAGCCCTGTGCTAGGCCATAAAAAAAGTAATAACAATAAGACCCTGGCTAGGAAATTGCATCATTTTTCTAGCAGGCCTGGGATTTGAACTCAGGGTCTGGGTAACTCTGTGACACTATGTGTGAAGAGGAAAACTCACCGTCCTTAAAGACAAGAAATTCATGGGGCTGGGAAGGTGGCTCAGTGGTAGAGTGCTTGCCTTGCATGCATGAGGCCCCTGGTTCAATAACTCAGCACCACATAAGCAGAAAAGCTAGAAGTGGCACTGTAGCTCCAGTGGTAGAGCGCTCGCTCACCTTGAACTGAAGAGCTGAGGGACAGTGCCCACGCCCAGATTTCAGGCACCATGACTGGCAAAAAAAAGAAAAGGAAAGAAAAAAGAAATTCAGACCAGTTCCCAGGGCATGAATTGAAGCCCCAGCACAGGAAAAGATAATATTCATATATATGAGATCTATTTACATACATAGGTTCTACTGCACATGACATTTATTACCCTTATTTAGTATTGTTACACATATAACATTTCTTTATTATATCATATCCCATAGGATATATTTGCATATGGATTATACATCCTATTGAGACCCAGGACTTTCATAGAGAAGAAAAAAAATGTGTCAAATTGGCTTCTTACTCCACAAATAAATTTTTGGCCATGCTGGTATTTCAACTCATCCTACATTGCCCAATCCATAAATGGGGTACATTCTTAGCACACCAGCCTCCGGGAAACTGAGCATCCAGGAAATTCTGAGGAACTGTGATCAAGCCACAGTAGTGCTCAAAAATGTGTAGATTGATATTATATATACCTGCACCTATATGTATATATATATATATATATATATATATATATATATTTACAAACACTTACAAAGAGGGAATGTGAAGATGTTATTAAATTATATATATGTTAGAACCAATTATTAGTTACTAAATTATGACTCCATTTAATGAGGTATCATGGTTGAATACTTACAAAAGAATTAAAAATTAGTCAATATCCTTAATCATACTTTGGTGCTAGAATGAAGATTTAAATCCAATAATTTTTGTGTGGCATTCTAAAATAGAATCATGAATTAACTGCAAATTTAATTATTACTTTTATAACATTCAATTAGCATTCATCAGGATCTCCCTCCATTTGTGGGTGATAGTCATAGCATTCGAATTCCAGGCCTGGGTAGGTTACTTTGAATGCAAAACATTGGAATGACACCATGAAGATTTCAGATTGTCATGATTAAAAAAGAGAAAAACAAGAAGAAAAGAAAGCCAGGTGTCAGTGGCTCCTGCCTATAAACCTAACTACTCCTGAGGCTGAGATGTAGAGAATGCCAATTTGAATTCATCCGGGGCAGGAAAGTCCACAACACTCTTCTTTTTCTAACAGATCACAGGGGAAAAAAAATATGAGTGGGGCTGTGGTTCAAGGGCAGAGTGCTATCCTTGAGCAAAAGGAGCTCAGGGACAGGGCCTAGGCTCAAAGTACAAACCTGGACCTGCCTAAATAAACCCCCACCCCCCAAAAAGGAGGCAATAACTCCATGTGTCTGTGTATGGATGGATGATGTATGGATGATGGGCATTCAGCAGGTTGCCCATGCCCATGTCCATCCCCCCAACCTGGGCAAGTCCTCAGAGAGTCCTAAGTCTGAGCCAGCAGCTTGAACAAAGCATCTTCTCTGCCGTTTAATAACTGATGCACCGCCAGCTTTGCCTGGGCTGTGCAACAAGTGCCTTATTTTCTGGCTGAGATGTCCCATCGGGACACCGAGCAGCCAGCCACTGCCTCCAGGGAGACCACAGGTCCTAGGCTGTAGGAGTTGTCAAAGGTTCTGGCTCCATATTCTCTATCCCTCTGTTAAATGTGAGCCTACTCCTCTGGGGCCTGGTGGCTATTCCTCACTCACCATTCTCATTGCCGAGTCACAGGTTGGTCCCAAATCTTGGCAAAGATATGAAATAGCAAGCGATTTCTGCACCAAAAGGGATAAGCCAATAAAGCCCACCCTCATAGTTCCTGTCAGATGTGAGCCTTGAGCTGCGAATGTGGCTTAGTGGTAGAGTACTTACCTAGCACACAGAAAGGCCTGAGTTTGATTCCGCAGGATCACAGAAACAGAAAAAGCCAAAAGTGGCACTGTGGCTTAAGTGATAAGAGTGCTAGCCTTGACCAAAAGAAACTCAGGAACATGCCCAGACTCTGAGTTCAAGCCCCAAGACTGGCAAAAAAGTCAGCCTGGTGAGACATATTCTTCTGGTACTCATAGGAGGGCCAAGGTTAGAGGTAAAAGATAGGGTAGAGGACAGTTGCTGGTGGCTCACACCTGTAATCTTAGCTACTCAGGAGGCTGAGATCTGAGGATCACAATAGCAAGCAGGAAAGTCTATATGAGACACTTTTCTCCTATTAAACACCCCAAAAGTCAGAAGTAGAGCTGTGGATCAAGTAATAGAGTGCTAGCCTTGAGCACAAAACCTCAGGGATAGCATCCAGGTCATGAATTCAAACCCTAGGACTGGCACGAACACACACACACACACACACACACACACACACACACACACACACACACACACAAACCAAGCTAGAGCATTTGCCAGTCAGCCTGCACAAGTTCCATCTCTAGCAACTCAATATTAAAAAAAAGAGGGAGAAGGGAAGGAAAAACTTGCTCCTGGAGGTGATATAACCAGTGCCAAAATTCCAGTGGAAGTTCTAAGATGTGGAACAAGATAGAGAGCCTCAGGCAGAAGGCACAACCTGCACAAAGTTTCTTTAGTTGTGCTGTAGAATAGTTGGTGTGGGTGGAATGAAGGTTCTGAGGCTTCACACAAGTCCGGTAATACATTCAAGGCTGGGTCAAGACTTGTATTTGAGCCACAGGGAGGGCAGAGGGTGGAAGTCCCAGAATGGGGCCCAGGGGGAAGATTAGCTTGGCTTTTCACGATGGACCCCAGCCATTTCCTGTGGCTGGAAGCCTTTTTTTCACAGCTCCTGACCCTCAGGCCTCCTTTGCATGGAGGAGTCAGGGCAAATGCACGTAAGAACACTTGCTTAAGAAAAGCTTCTAGCCCAATGCCACTAGTGGCTCAACCCATATAAATCCTAGCTACTGAAAAGACTGAGATCAGAAGTTGTGGGTCAAAGCCAGCTCAGGGGAGCAAAGTTAGTGAGACTTTTCTTGCCGATGAACTACCAGAAATGGAGCTGTGGCTCAAGTGCTAGAGTGCCAACCTTGAGGCAAAAGTTAAAGAGACAGGAGCCTAGACCCTAAGTTCAAGCCCCAGTATTGGCACATAAAAAATAAAGAAAAGCTTTCAGGAGTTCCGAGTCCACTGTGGTGAAAGTCTAAATCAGTTGGGTGCTGGTGGCTCATGCCTATCCTCCTAGCTCATCAGGCTTAGATCTGAGGATCGTCGTTCAAAGCCATCCTGAGCAGCAAAGTAGAGGAGACACTGATCTCCAATGAACCACAGGAAAACTGGAAGTGGTACTGTGGCTCAATTGGTCAGTTGAAGAGCTGAAGGGACACTGCCCAGGCCCAGAGTTCAAGCCCCACCTGGCCTGCGTGAACCTCACTCTGTGGCTCTAGGCAGAGTAATTTCCAGTGGACTGCTAAGGGTCTCCCAATATCTACGTGTCCTACAAGTCTTGAAAGCAGCCTCTTTGGGAGCCTTTTTCTATAGAGCGGGCCAAAGTATCAGAGAACGGTCTAGCCTTGGGGCACTGAGGTCATCAGCCAGGTCAACAGAATGGCATCTGTCATGGGTGCAGTGTGGATCTGAGCTGTAAATCAATATTTCAGACCAGGTTTCTGGGCCAGGAAGGGCAAGAGCTGCAAGATGGCACAGCAGGTAATGCCTACTCACGGGGGCAAATTTGTCAGGCACACCTTGGGTGGGTGTTGAGTTGGGCTCATGAAAGACTTGTTGGCTCGGGAATCCACAGCTGGCCGTCTGCTGATTGTAGCAGTGGGTTTCCCAGGAGTCCCAGGGCTCAGAGCCCTGCTTTCCTCACCAATGTTCAGCGGCAGATGAAGGTCTGCAATCATGCATTGAGTATAAACGAGCATCCATCGTGTTCTTCCCTTGGTCCTGTACCCTATGCATGGATGGAAGTGCAGGTTCCATAGAACTTACTGCCATGGCCCAGACCCCTCAGCCCAAGAAGGAGTAGGGGAGAAATAAATTACATGTCGAGAGTTTACTATGACTGTGCCTCTGGACTGCCCCCAGTTCTAGCTCAGCTCATCATTACTACCTTCGTGTGTGTATATGTGTGTGTGTGTGTGTGTGTGTGTGTGTATGTGTGTGTGTGTGTATGTGTGTGTGTGTGTGTGTGTGTGTGTGTGTGTGTGCGTGTGTGTGTGCATCGGCACATCTTAGTACTTGGGCTTGAACTCAGAACCCGGGCTCTTTTTTCATTCAAGGCTAGCAATTCTACCACTTGAGTCACAACTTTTCTTCCAGCTTTCAGTTGGTTATTTGAAGAGGAGAGTCTCACACACTTTAGAAAAGTGATCTGGGGATAAGAAATGTACTCATTATCTTGCCCATGTAATTGTAACCCCTCTTTACAGTATTTTCACAATAAAAGATGCTATTGATACAAAAAAAAGAAAAAAGAAAAAACAAATAAAGTGATGTGGGCTGCCTCTGAATGCCAATCCTTAGATCTCAGCCTCCTGAGGAGCTAGGAATATGAGAGCATGAGCTATTAACATCTGGCCACATTTTCCTTCTTGGCTAAGACAGTGTACCTCTCTCCCAGCCTAGCACCCATTTATACCTAACCTTCTTCCCCCTCCCCCTACTCCTCCAGGCTTCAGAGGAAACGTACCCTCCCCTGAGGACATAGAGATTGGATGCTTGACAGGTTTGAGCTTTATGTTCTCCACACAGTTAAGGGCTGCTGGGAGCTGATGTGGAGATCAGAGATCTAGGCCAAGGTAAGTAGATAGCTGTTTGAACAGAAGACAGTATGAAGAGACATCCTTGCAGCTGGATGCCAGTGGCTCATGCCTATAATCCTAGCTACTCATGGCTGACACTTGAGGATCAAGCAAGATTCAAAGCTAGCCTGGGCAGACTGTTATCTGCAATGAATCACCAAAACGCTGGGAATCAGAGCTACTGGAGTACAAGTGGTAGAGCACCAACCTTGTGCAAACAAGCTAAAGGATACCACCTAGGCTCTGAGTTTGAGCCCTGGTAAACACACACACACACACACACACACACACACACACACACACACACACACACACACACATCCTTAGCAGGTGCCAGTGGCTCATACCAGCAATCGTAGCTACTCAAGAGGTTGAGCTCTTAAGATGTCAGTTTGAAACTAGCCCAGGCATGAAAGTTCGTGAGATTCTTATATCCACTAAAATACTAAAAAGATGAAATGTGACCGGTGGTTCAAGTGATAGAGTGTTAGATTTGAGCAAAGGAAGCTCAGTGCCTAGGCCCTGAGTTCCAGCTCTAGAGTTTTTTTTTTTAAAACACCTTTTGCCCCCCCCCCTTAGGCCATCAACCCAGATTTTGGTCATCCTAGATCTCACTTCCACTCCTGCCATTTCTACAGCACCACCACAAGTGGCCTGTTTCTGGCGAGCTCTGGGTTAAGAAGTGAATGTACACAAGGGGGGCATACCTAGGTCAAGGCTAATGCCCCAGAACATTGAGGTATTGGCCATACCAGTCTCTCCTCCCCCAATTTTCTGGCCTTGGAATCTAAAGTCTGTGCCTCTGTAATCTGGGCATCCAGAATTCTCTAGAAGGATTGGAGAGGCCCAGATGGGGCTGGAAGATAGACTTGCCTGCGATAAAGTACGTGGACATTTCCTAAGCACCAACAGATATTTCCAAGCCACCTTGGCCTCACCTCCAATGCAGCCTGGAATCTTCCTTGCTTGGGCAGCCTTCAGTCCCCTATCAAGCTGGAGTTGGCCAGAGCCACCGGCAACCCCCTTCCCTCACTCCACTACCAGCCTGCTGAGAGGGACATGCAGCCAGAGGTCTAGCTGAGGAAAAGGGCAGGACATCCCATGTCTGAGTTCCCCACCCAGAGACAGGCAAGGCTGTATTGCAGCTAGCCCAGCAGATGCAGAATCCCCTGCAGGAGGCCAAAGATTTGGACAGCTGGACTTGGGCCCCAAAGAAAAGTTGAACTCAGGTCTCTGGCCATTTAGGACTCATGGTAGACCCTGATAGGAGGCTAAAGGCAAGGTTGGTGTGGAGGAGGGGCACCATCCGAGGTGAGAAAGAGGCAGACAGGCACCCAGGAAGGGGACAGAGAAAGATGAGGGAAACACACACACACACACACACACACACACACACACACACACACACACACACAAATATGGCACTGGTGTCTCACATCTGTCATCCTAGCTACTCAGGAGGCTGAGGTCAAAGCCAGCCAGCACAGAAATGCCTGTGAGGCTCTTATCTCCAATGAACCACCAAATAGCAAGAAATGGAGCTGCAGCTCAAGTGTTAGAGCACTAGCTTTGAGCACAGTAGCATAGGAACTTCACGTAGAACCTGAGTTCAAGGCCCAGGTCTTCTACATCCAAAGTCACAGACACACACACACAGACAAAAGACACACGAACACACAGACACACCCAGTGGTAGCCCAAAGCCTCAGCATTCCCTGAGCACCCTGAACTTTCCACCCCAGAGAAGATGGCTCTACCATCATCAGACCAACTGCAGACAAAACTCAGAGCCTCTCACATGTCTAGAATGGTTCACAACATATCATGGCATTTCTACTGTACACACTGTTATGCAGAAAATTCAGCTACCTTTTATTTGGTTGTAGGTTATGGGGTTTGAGCTTTGGGCCTGCCAGCAGGCCCTCAGCTCTTCAGATGAAGGTGTGCGCTCTACTACTGGCGCCACAGCACCACATCCAATTTTCTGGTGGTTCATTGGAGGTAAAGTCTCACAGACGTTCCTTCCCAAGCTGGCTTTGAACAGTGATCCTCAGATCTCAGCCTCCTGAGTAGCTAGGCTGACTGTTATGCGCCACGGGCAGCGCAAGGCTACACCCAACTTTTTTTTTTTCTTCAGCTCTTTTCTTTCTTTCTTTTTTTATTGTGAAAATCCTGTACAGAGGGATGACAATTACATGGGCAAGATAAGGAATACATTTCTTATCAAGAATTGTAGCCTCCTCATGTAGCCACCTTCTTATACCAAGGGAAAACCCAACTCATCAAGACACAAACCAAATGTAACCCTAAACTTCAGACTTGGTCACCAGCATGCAAACCATTCTTCCATGGATGGAGAGCATATAATTGACACTACCATCCTACACCTGCTCCCATTCACCCACTCCCTGCCTACCACAGGCCATGACCTCTGGAGTTCTTGGTAAGGCACCACCCACCCTGCTATGGCTTCACACTGTGGTAAACCTGGAGAGTTATTAGAAATGTCTGTACAGTGAGGCCAGCACCTAGTCTCACAACCATAGCAACCATACTACTTCACTATCTCTTGCAAGCAAAGAAGGGGTGTCTTTCTTTCTTGTTTGTTTTTTTGTTTTTGCTTTTGCTTTTTGGTTGAGGGGCTTGAACTCAGTGCTTGGGTACTCTCCTTGATGTCTAATTTTCCTCAAAGCCAGTGCTCTACCACTTGAGCCACAGTGCCACTTCCGGTTGGAGATTGGAGATGAGGCTCTGGTGGGACTTTCCTGCCTGGGCTGGGAAATGAGAGCCTCTGGATCTCAGCCTCCTGAGTGGCCAGCATGACAGGTGTGGGATGACAGGCATGAGCCACCGGCTCATAGCCTAAGGTGTCTAGTCTTTCAGAATGTCCATCTAGTCCTCCTCTAGACACTACCACCTAGACACCCCTCTACCTCCCTCAGGGACAGCAAAGGGATGCTAGAATCTGGGTGAAGCCATGGGGATTAAAGGGCCCCCTCCACATCATTAATCCCCTCTATCCTCCCATCTGCCTCCTGCAGATTGCCTGGTCTTCCAGGGCAGATCAGACCCACAAAGAGTTCTTGGGCCTGCCCTATGTCCCCCTGCCCCACCCAACTGATACCTGAGGACTTCTGGGGCCAGCTGCTCCATGTCCTGGTGGAAGACATTAGGAGGGTTGCTGACAAGCGGGCCCAGGGGTACCCAGGGCAGAAGGACTGTCCAGCTCCCCTCTGTCAGAGGAGACACAAAGCACAGATGGATCTACTAAGAGCTTCAGGGCATAGCCATCCACTTGTCACAAAAGTCACTGGGAGAACTGTTTTATGGTGACAGCCCTGGGGCCTGACCTCATGGCCTGGCACTGTCCCTAACTTGCTTTGTCTCCAGGGGAGTGCTCTTACACCTGAGCAAACATGCCACTTCCAGATTTTTCTGTGTATGCAGGACCTAGGAATCGAACCCATGCTTTCCTGTGTGCTAAGCGAGCCCTCCACCTCTGAGACAAAATCCCAGCCCTAGATAGCTGTTCTTCTGTGAAGCCTCAAGCCTGTCTTGGGACAGTTTCGCACATCTATACCAAGTCTCTCACCAGCAGCCCTGGCTGGAAATGAACACGCTCTGCTATGTTGCCCATCATCTGCAGCACCTTTGCTCTCTGTGCTTCCTTCAGATCCTCCTTGTTAAGCAAGACCCCCTTTTCCAGTGCTGTCTCCAAGAAGCCCTTTCTGATCACCTTGGAAAAGCTGGAGGCTCTCCGCTGTGCAGGCTGCCAGCCTTGTCAGACTCTGCCTTCCAGCCAGTGTGGGTTGAGAATGCATGAATGGGAAGGCTTGGATTCCACCACCGGATTTGTGAAGGCCCTGATACACCACCCAGGGGCAGGTGTTGTATCACACTCCGTGAGTGGGGGCTCGAAGCCTGGGCAATCTGTGGGCAAAAAGACAGGACCATTTCTTTGTGTGGGCTTGAACTGAGGATCTGGGAGCTGTCTTTCTGAGTTTTATTGCTTAATGCTGGTGCTCTACCACTTGAGCCACAGCACCACTTCTAGCTTTTAGGTGGTTCTATGGAGAGTAGAGTTTCATGGGCTTTCCAGCTTATGGCTGGCTTCAAACTGTGATCCTCAGATCTCAGCCTCCCGAGTAGCCAGGATGATAGGCATGAGCCCGAACCCCAGGTGATGGGCACAAAAGGCTTTTTGGTTTTTTTTGCTCCTGTTTATCTCCTGTCAACTAGCAAGCCCAAGTTAAAATAATCATTACAGGGGATCAAATTCCTCTCCTAGGTCAGTTAATCCAAGGAGATAAAGTGTCTTTGGAAAAGGCTAGTCTCAGTTGGATTAGGGGTATTTCTGTGTGTGTGTGTGCGTGAGTGTTGGGAATACCTACCCTCATCTCTGTGGTGCCTCATCCTCCCAGCAGGGAGAGCATCCAGGATCCTGACCCCAAGGGAGGTGGATGGGGCAGGGTACCTAAGGTCACAACCAGGGGGATGATCTGAATTCTGTCCTGCAACCTAAGCCTGGGCAGATGAAGGAGAGAAAGAGAGGGTTAGGGAAACAGGAAAGGGAGCCCCTTACCTTTGGCTACATGTACCAGCGAGAAAACTGAATACATCTTTCTTGGAAGTCAGATAAAAGGTGTACAATGTTCATTTATTTCATGATGGTGTTAGTCCTAGGGCTTGGATTCAGGGCTTGGGTGTTATCCCTGAGCTTCTTTTTTTCAAGGCTGAGGCTCTACCACTTGAGCCACAGCACATCTGGCTTTTTGTGTGTGTTTTTGGGGAGGGAGGTGGTTTATGGGAGATAAGAGTCACACGTACTTTCCTGCCTGGGTTACTCTGAGTCACAACGATCAGACCTCAGCCTCCCAAAGTGCTAGGATGGTGGGTGGGAGCCATGAGCTCCTGACCGCCAGCATCCATTTATAATCCCTTAAACCCAAGGCCAGGCCACCCATACTACACCTCCTTGTTGGGAGTAGGAAGCAGACGTGAGTGGGTTTGATACTTCAACAGCCTACCTATCTTTGAGCATTGTTCTGGCTCAGTCTGATGGAGGCTTCGTCCTTATCCACAGCAATGATTTGGCTCTGTCACAAGAACAAATGTTCCCCGGGAGGAATCAGGTTGGGTCTCTCCTCTGAACCCACCACCCTAACCAAAACGACACTCCCCAGCAAAGGGTAGTACACACAGAGTGTTTTTATTGTCTTAGAGCCAAGGTCTTGTCAGATAGGTGGGGGTATAGGTCAGAGGCTTGGGATTGTGCTGGGCAGGGGGACAAGGTGACACCTTCTCATCTACTTTCCTTCAATGGTGTAGCAGAGTGATGTGGGGAAGGACTCATGGGATGGACAATGAATAATCATCATGGTCTAGCCAGGGCACAGAGGGGTTTACCTCATGAAGCTGCTTCAACAGGCTGAGCAAAACAGCGCCTGACCCACAGCCCACCTCCAGAATGAGAGGGCCACCTTGCGTTCCAGCCTCATGGGGATGCTGGGCCAACTCCTCCAACACTCATTCTACCAATTCCTGAGAGACAGAGAGAGAGAGAGACAGAGACAGAGACAGAGACAGAGACAGAGACAGAGACAGAGACAGAGACAGAGACAGAGATAGAGACAGAGACAGAGACAGAGACAGACAGACAGACAGACAGACAGACAGACAGACAGACAGACAGACAGACAGACAGACAGAGAAAGAGACAGAGACAGAGACAGAGACAGCGACAGAGTTCCAGAATTACACTTAAGCCAGATGCCGATGGCTCAAACCTATAATCCTAACTACACAGGAGTCTGGGATGTGAAGATCTTGGTTCATAGCTGGCTTGGGAGGAATGCCTGTGAGAATCTTATCCTCAAAGAACTAACAGAAAACGGGAAGTGATGCTGTGACTCCTGTGGTAGAGCACTAGCCTTTATCTGAGGAGCTCAGGGACAGCATCCAGATCCAGAATTCAAGCCCCACAAATGACAAGAAGTGGACTTCCCATCACAAGAAGTGGACTGAATAACACCCACTGTCCTAGGAAGCATGGCAGAGAAATCAGGCCAAGCTTCCTGTCAAGTGAGGGTCACGAGTAGGTCACCTGACTTCTCCATGACTCATTTTCCCCAGCTAGAAAAATGAATAGAGTGAAGGATCCCTACCTCATGAGGATAGGGTAATGAGAGACAGCCATGTTTTGTTTCATAATCCCACACCTGTTGCATGATTAATAACAGAACCCATCTGAGCCCTTTCCCGGCAACTTCCTGTCATATGCTCACAGAATTGATGAGAACTGTATCTGACACCTGCTCCCTCTGTTCCTGGCTCTGCTCCAGAGATCCCTCTGTATTAGTCCCTTATTTCCTCACAACTGTCCCATGAGGAGACTGAGGTCCGATGGTTGACATCCAACCTAAAGCTTCACCTGAGGTCAAGAATCGGCTGCTGTGAACTATGAGTTTGGAACAATCCATCTAATGCGAGGAATGACCTGGGCGATAAATATCTACCAGCCCCCTCCTCCCCACAAACATACACACAACACACTTCCATCCTCCTTTGCAAAGATCTTTTTCTTTCTTTCTTTTGATTGGTTGTGGGTCTTGAACTCTGGGCCTGGGTTCTATCCCTGAGTTCTTCAGCTCAAGTCCAGCACTCTACTACTTAAGCCACAGCACCACTTCCGGTTTTCTGGTGCTTTATTGGAGAGAAGTGTCTGAGGGTCTTTCCTGCCCAAGCTGGCTTTTACTCTTGATCCTAAGATTCAGCTCCTGAGTACTTAGGATGACGTCCATGAGCCACTGACACACAGCCAAAGATGCATTTCTATGCCTGTCATACTATCCCCTCAGGAGACTGAGATCTGAAGACTGCAGTTGAATGCCATCCTTGGAAGGAAAGTCATTGAGAACTCTTATCTCCAATTAAAAACCCAAAAACCTTGCAAGTGGAGTTGGAGCTCAAATGGTGGAGTGCTAGCTTTGAGCATAAAACAAGGGATGGGAACCAGGCCCTAGTTTTAAACTTTTTCTAGCATAAACCTACCCAACAAAGGGAAGCAGGTGAGCACACGGGAGCTCAAAGCTCACACATAATACTCAAGACTCAGAGAATAGACCCCATCGTGCTCTGAGTCTCTAGATTCTATGCCCTAGATCATGGCAGGCTGAGATGGGACTGACCATGCACCGAGTCAGGACATTTAAGTACAATCACAAACTGAGATCCCATGACCTCATCAAGGACTCAAGGTCTCTCACTGTCCTGTCTTGACACTGGGTAGTCAGTTGAGATCTAGTTATCCAACCAAAGGATATTGGAATGAATTAATTTCTCAGCCAAGGGATGCAGACTGGAGGGCTCTAGGTCCCTTTATCTGGGGAAGGAGAAAAGGGCTGATCCACCTCAGGAATGATCCTGGGTTGTGAGTATCCTCAAAGAAACAATGCAGCTCAGAGCCCAGTACCTCTGGTTTTCTCACCAGCCTCGACCTTCAGTCTGCCCTCTCTAAATCCCACATCTGCCATCTAGACTAAAGGCTGAGCCAGCAAGGAGACCCACCTCTACCTCTGAGAATGGCAGTCACGGGGCCCTAGAGTCCCCTAGAGGAAGACTCAGAGCAACATGCATCTGACTGTTTCCTTCATTCCCTGGCTGTCCTGTGCCAGTGGCCTGGTTTCCTCTGTCTGTGGTTGAGGCATGAACACTGGGGGTGTCATCTTCAGATTGAGCCAGCAAAAGTCCCAGTCCCCAAGGATGTACTGCACAGGCATCCTGCAGTGGACGACAGCGAGGTTGTCAAGGGTGAACCTAGAGTGCCAGGACTTTTAATAGCCATGTGGCTGGGTTGAAGGCTCTATCACTGATGGTCTAGGTTGTAAGGTGAGGTCACGGCTTCAATGGCCTGACACACCTGATCTGGGATCATCCTCCCTCTTCATCTTCCTCCTTATCCCCTGCCTCCCCCCCTCTGGACATCGCACTCCCTATCCTCCCTAACGTTTGGACCCTTTCTTCTCATCTGACCAGAAAATAAAGTCGGTGACACACCCTGAGCCCTAGGGTCTACACCAGGCTGTTTCCCTCAGCAGTAAGCAAACCACTCAGATCCTGGATATCATGAAGTTGCTGAGGGGACAGTGGCTTCGTCCTACATACTGGCTTTAGGCTCTGAAACTGTCCCCACAGAGATTGTGAATGATTGGCTCGCTTGACTCCAAACCAAGGCCTGCATGATCCCTTCTTCCTTCCTTTCCTTCTTTTCTCCCTCTATTCTTCACTCCTCTCTTTCTCTGTCCTCTCTTTGTGTCACTCCTGGGCCTTAAAATCAGATACTGGGTGCTGTCCCTGAACCTTTTTACTCAAGGTCAACAGCCTATGGCTTGAGCCACTCATCCACTTCTGGCATTATCTTTTTGGTAGTTAGTTGGAGACAAGAGTCTTAAAGGCTTTCCTGCATGGGCCTTAAGCCTCAATCCTCCCATCTCAGCCTCCTAAGTAGCTAGGATGACAGGAGTGAAGCAATGGTATCCAACTCAAACCAAGATTTCTTCATGTTCTGTGGATCCAGCACTGGAACCTTTCATCGTGTATGACCCGCCCCTTACCCCCTGGGCTTGGCACACACTAATGGTTTTTTTGGATAAATAAAAGAGCATCTGTCTATGACAATACTACAGCAAAGTCCCATCTAATTCATTAAGCATCCTGGGTGGGGACAAATCCTGATGTAGCTCTCCAACAGTTCTCCCTCCTCCCTCTTCCCACCCTCCTGGTACCACTGCACTTAACTGTTTTGGTTCCAAGGACGTGAACCATGTTGTCCTCACTGGATTCCAGGGCCTCTGGGATGCCTATCTTCTCAAAGATCTCTGTCCAGCCACTGACCAGCTCTGTGGCACTCCATTCCCCACTCAGGTGTGAACAAGGTTGCTGTGTGGTGAACGCCAGGCTCAAGGGGCCTCCTCTCCACTCCCTGGGGCAGACAGGATGGTCCACTATCTCTGGCCCCCAAGTTTCATGTTGCAGAGAAAGGATCCTTGAGGCATTCCAGGTCTCAGAATCTCCCAGATTCCAGTGCAGGTTCTGGGAATTGTCTCTGCTCACATCTGACAGGCTGCGGATGGCGAGGTCACAATCTCTGCTCCCCAAGACATCCTCAACTGTGGTGGTCAGCCTAGAGAGAGCCGGTGGAGAATCAGCAGCTGCCAGAGAAAGGCAGTCAAGGCACGACGTTCATAGCAAGGAAACTTCTGGCTTGGGAACTCTGCCTGTGCTGCTTTGAAATTCAATGTTTGGTGGCTGAAATTGTCCATCTAATTTGACCCAGAATCCCAGACATTAGTAGAAATTGCCAGCTTCAAGAAAAAACCCTGGAAAAGGTAGCATACTTAATGGGTTCCAAAATAAACAGTCCCTTTTTCCTTCCAGACAGCCTACAGCAGATTACAGAAAATGGCATTCAGAGAGCCTTAGCTAACTGCATGTCCTGATCCCAAGCAGGCTCCAACAGGGGGAACACACTTGCCTACCATTGCCTAGCTGGAAACAGCTCAGGAGTGATACAGATTGGAGTCTGCAGGACTCCAGGGAGGACTGCCTACCAGTGCACTGCCCTGGGAGGAAATCCATGCCTCCATTGGGGACCTGGAGCCCCCTGCTAAGATGCCCTTGGACACCATCAATGCCCTGGGTAAGATTCCCCCCTCATCCTCGGTCGTGGTGAACCATCTGCCATGTCACACGGTTCATTAATTCCCAGACCCTCCTAGCTTCACAGCCCCTGCCCTACACCCCCTATCTAGTTCCCTAATTATGTTTGGCAGACACATTCCCAACTTTGAATTAGCTCCAACTATACGCATGAGAGCAGACTGTCTGGCTGGAAGAATGCAACTTTGGTCACAGTAGCCTCATGAGCCTTCTGGCTAAAGACAGAAGGGCAGGTGTCCACTCTGGTCTGTGGTTCACACAGGCCTCCTAGGAGAGACCCACGCAGGCCCAGCAGTTACTGTGGGCTGCAGGAAAGGGGACGAAAGTGGTGGGAAGGAACATCTAATGAAATCTTCTCTAAAGGAGCCATGACACTGTGAAAGAGAAAACAAAAATTGTGGCTGGGCTCATACTGGGTATTAATGAAAAAAGAACAACAAATACACACATGCACACAAATAAAATGCTTTTGCTCGGGCTAGGAAGGTGGCTCAGTGGTAGAGTGCTTTCCTTGCATGCACAAGGCCCTGGGTTTGATTACTCAGCACCATGTAAGCAAAAAGAAAAAAGTCGGAAGTGGCGCTGTGGCTCAAGTGGTAGAGTGCTAGCCTTGAGCTGAAGAGCTGAGGGACAGCGCACAGGCCCAGAGTTCAGACCCCACAACCAGACCCCCACTCCAAAAAATTATTGTACTCTTTTTAGACATGCTGACTGTACAATGAGAAAGATGATCTCTCTCTCTCTCTCTCTCATACACACCTAAACACACAGACTCAAAGCAGTGCCTCTCCTGAATTTGTTGATTTCTCATCTAGGCAACGTACCCTTGTCAGAACCAGGGGCAACCACCCAAGGGGAACAATGCTGTAATATTGCAGAACCACCCTGCCTCCCCCTTTCTCCAGGGCCAGACCCTTCTCCTTGGGAACAACCAGCCTTGACTCCCCATTCACCAAACCCTAGGTTAGGACTCTCGGTGAAGGAGTCCCGAGAAACGTGGCTTCTCAGAGCCTGGACCCAAAACAAAGCAGGGGGTCATGGTGCCTCCAGAGAGGTGTCTGACCTGGGGTGGGGGTGTTGTTGGGGACTTTGATTGGGTCCTAAAGGCTATATACATAGATGCACTCCCTACTTCCCTCCTACATACTTCTGAACAACTTGGCAGATTCTTGGGGAGGATGAGGAGACCAGATGGACTGGGAGCACTAGCAGAAGCTGGCAGAACTGGGAAATGTGATCACCAAGTCAGAACTGTTGACAGCTGCGGTTGGGGGTACAGGCCGGTTGTATGTGTGTCAGAGGGGGTGTGCTTTTCTCCCAAATACCCACCTTCTATCTGACCCCAGTGCCCTCACCTCTCTAGTGGGCTCTTCTGAGAATGTCCTCAGGTGAAAGGGTGACTGAGCACAGAAGACAAGGGCTCACACAGCAAGGGGGGCCTATCTTTTGCATCCAACACCTCCCTCCCCAGCAAAAAGGAAAAGACCTAGAAGGCAGGTGTTGGGGTGTTGCTCCCCATCTCTTTTGAAAGCCACCAGGTTCCCACCAGGGAGAGAAAGGATGCAGATGCAAGGCTGTGTGGCTCCCACTGCTCCAGGCTAGGGGCTCTGTGGTGCCCCCTCCTCACCCATCCCTCAAGTTCCCCTTTTCCTGGGACACTAACTGCTAGAGATGAGGGTCGGATCCCCGGGTGGACACCCACTTCCACCCTCCCCCCTTGGGTGCATTTGTGGCAGAGCTAGGGCAGACTGTGGCACATGTGGGAGGTGCAGGCGTGATGGGTAAGGGGAAGCAAGAGGCGGGGTTCTGGCTCTGCAGGGGTGGGGGGTTGGGTAGAGTGGGGAGGTTGCTGGGGGTCGGGTTGTGGGGTGCTGGCCCGCAGGGTGGCCACTCACGTGTGTTGCTGGAAGAAGCTGTAGGCTGTGATCAGGTGTGCACCTGGCATCTGAGGACCTGGTGCCGGGACCAAGTAAGGGCCACAAGCATGCCAGGGGCGCGCCATCTCAGCCAGGTTACTGCAAGAGGCTCTGTGGTTCAGAGCTGGCAGGGCCATGTTTGAAAAGCAGCGCTGCTGAGAGGGGGCGGGGGCATCTGCGGGCACATGGCGGGGATGTTCGCAGCCTCTGCTCCTTCTCAGCAGCAGTTGACTCAGCGGCCTCCTCCCCTGCGTCTGCCGCCACTGTTGCCTCCACCTCAGCAGCCATAGGTGCCTAGTTGCCACATGCTCTGCACTTCTGGCCAGGACCCACGCTATGATCGGAGCAGCCGCCAGCCACTGAAGCCGTTTCCACTGGTGGTTGTGTAGTAGGAAGACCCCTACTCAGGCAGGCAAGCCCTCCTAGTCGACCGGAGTGACAGAGCCCACCGCAACAAAGTTGTTATTAAAGAAGCAACTTTATTGAGAAGATTCCTACACTGACAGGCCAGGGGCACAGCACAGACTCGGGGAGCTGATACTGTGACCCCCAGTGGCCCAAGTACTTATGTTTTTAAATGCAAAAATCACAAGGTGAAGCCTGGTCACGTAGGCAACCAATGAGATTTTCACACACCAAAAAGATTGCACAGTCATACCAGAGCACACCCAGGTGGCCAATGAGGTTACACTTTGTCACATAATGGCTGTTTAAACCAGCCTATCACTTTTGGTTTAAATGACTGGAGAATTCAATGGTAAAGCAGAGCTTAAGGTAAACATACACAAAGGAGTTTAGTGGAGTTTAACATAGGCATGTGAAAAAGGTGGAGTTTATACTAAACTCCGGATGTTGCCAGCATGCCAGCAGGAGCCGGATTACTGGCTAACTGTTTAGTCAGTCTGTCCTTAACAGAACAATGAAGGTGGGTTAAGTTGTTAAGGGGAGGGGGACCTAGAGGCATTCTTTTCATTCCAGGAACTGGGCTGGGTGGAGCCAAGGTTTTTTTTGGTTTTTTGTTTTTGTTTTTTTTTCTAAAATCCCTAAAACAAAAACAAAACCTGTAAAGAAGCTGTCCCAGCTCGAGTCTCCTCTCAGGGCCTACTTCACTTGTGCTCCTGCTCACTCTTCTCTCTGCTCTCTCTCAGCCCCACACTCCTCTCCTGGGCCACGCTGCCCTGATGCACACATGCCCCTGCTCCCTTGGGCCCCTGGCCATTGCTGCCACCAAAGTGTGCCCATGAGCCCCGACCTCTACTCCCCTGGGCCCCGCCCCGTACCACTAGCCACAATTGCAGCCCTGACTAGGTCCTAAAGCTTCCAGACCATGGCAATTGAAGCCTTACCTCAGCTCAGCATTCTCCCTCCCACCCCAGAGCCTGCCCTGGGGATCGAATCACCCCTCAGCCCCACCGCTGGAGGAGATTCTCCTCCATTCCCCTTCATTCACACACAAAGCAGGTGCATGGTGACACTCGTGTGTGTATGTGTGTTTGTGTTTGTGTCTGTGTGATTGTTGGGGATAACTACCTCTAAAGGACTCAGAATATAGCACCCTTTGGGATGACTCCGCACACAGCGCACTTCCAAAAATAGCACAAAGCACTCTGTGTAAAGGACTCAGCACACAGCTCCCTTTGAAGGACTCAGCATGTAGTACTGAAAAGACCCCAGACTCCAGTATATGTTCACCCATTGAGCCCCCCATTGAGCCCTTTAAGGAAAACTGCTGCCCCTTCCCCTGCATACCTAAGAGAGCGAAGCAGGACACAGGCAAGTCATTACATGCCCTAAAGCCAGGCATTCCTGAAAAATAGCCGACCCTCCCGTCCCTTCCTGTAAAACTTAGCTATAATGGCAGGGTAGGTCAGGAGGTAATAAATCACTTGTCAAAATTGGGGAACGAACAGTTTCGGTGCATGACGACCAGCACAGACTTGCCGGGGCAAGTACCGACACGTCAGCTTTCCCCCAACCCCACCTGCCCCATCTGGCCAGCTTAACCTGACCAATCCCCACCCTGAGCGTAATTTGAAATTAACCAATCAATATTCTGTAACCAAGCATCTCGCTTCTGTAACCTTGCTTCTGCTGTCCATAAAAGGAGGGTGCTTTCAAGCACTCGGGGCGCAAGTCTCCCGATAGACTATGTCGCCCCGGGTACCCGTGTAACCGGTTCTCAGACATTCAACCCGAACCTTGTGGATCTCGAGGTTGAGTGCACCTGGGAGCCGAGGGCTTGCCCAAATAAACCTCTTGCTGATTGCATCCGCACAAGTGGTCTCGTTGTTCCTTGGGGAAGGGTCTCTTCTGATTGAAGGACACCCTACGCCGGGGGTCTTTCATTCTGGGGGCTCGTCCGGGATAGAGACCCTCACCCAGGGACCACCGACCCATTTTCGGGAGGTAAGCTGGCCAGCGTCTGTGTATTGTCTGTGTATTGTCTGTGTGCTGTTTAAAGTCAATCTGTGTGTCCAATTATTGTGCGCTTGCGATTCTGTGAGTTCGGCCGTACTCGTCTGTATCTGGCGGACCCGTGGAGGAGCTGACGAGCTCGTACTCCCGACCGCAGCCCCCAGGAGACGTCTTGGGGGTGTCCGGAGCCTGAAAAAGTGGCTCATCCGGGGTCTGAAAGTTCTGGGTGAGCGTGGCAGGCTCACTCAGCAGACTTAAAAGTGACCCGTCCGGAGCCTGAAAGAGTGGCTCGTCCGGGGCCTGAAAGAGTGGCCCGTCCGGGGTCTGAAAAAGTGACCCGTCCGGAGCCTGAAAGAGTGGCTCGTCCGGGGCCTGAAAGAGTGGCCCATCCGGGGTCTGAAAAAGTGACCCGTCCGGAGCCTGAAAGAGTGGCTCGTCCGGGGCCTGAAAAAGTGGCCCGCCTGTTTTCTGGAACTCCGTCCTTTTTAGACGCGTGATTGCTTGGGAGACGAGTCTCCGTCTGGTTTTTGCCTTCGGTTGATCGCCGAAACCGCGCAGCGAAAAAGTAACGTGACCAGTTATAATTGTAATGTTGTTTGTTGTAGAGTTTTGGTTGCTTGCATTGCTTCTGCCCTTGTGGTTTGTTTTTCTGTTGATCTGCTGTCTTTGCCTTCGCTGTGGAGAATTTGGGAGAGTGTGTTACTGTGAAAACCTTAAGTTAAAACTACACAGGTCTCTATCAGGTTTTGCTTTCAGTTTATTAACAACAGCGCGCAGCGAAGCCAAGTGTTGTCTGTATTGTTGTTTGTATTGTTGTCTGTATTGTTTTTGTGTTCGTTAACAGTTTTAAAATGGGACAAACTGTCGCGACACCACTTAACCTTACTTTGCAGAACTGGAGGGATGTGCAAACATCAGCTCACAATCTTTCAGTAGAAGTTAAAAAAAAAGAAAATGGATAACTTTTTGTTCATCAGAATGGCCCACTTTCAACTGTGGCTGGCCACGGGAAGGAACCTTTAATCTAACCATTGCCTTACAGGTTAAGGCCAAAGTCATGGACCCGGGACCGCACGGACACCCAGACCAGGTCCCCTATATTGTTACTTGGGAAGCTCTTATTTTAGAACCTCCCCCGTGGATGAAACCCTTCTTATCTACCCCGGCCCCCCAAATCCCTACCCCCTTAACCCTTCCATCTGCCCCTCAGCTCTCTCCCCCACTCCTTCCCTCTCCAATTTCCCAACCTCAGCTCTCTCTCCTTCCCGGGGAGTTTAGCCATGGTCGGCCACTCCCATCTGAAGTCGCTTTTTCTGTTTGGCGCCTGTCTGTTTTTGTGTTTCTGTTTAGTGTTAATTGTTTCTGTTGTCTGTTTTGTTGTCCTTAAAGGGATGGGGCAGCAACTAACAACCCCCTTAAGTCTGACTATAGATCACTGGAAGTCACAGCCTGAGCCGAGATTGTCAGGTTTTGGGAACTTGCTTGTTTGTCAATTATGAAATTGCCACTGACCATCTGCAGGTGGCCTCAGTTAGATCTCAGCCTCGGGCCTTGGCTCGGGGGGTCTGAGCGTGGGGGAGAACCTGTCAGTCTGAGGGAACGGCCGCTAGGGACCTCCTTCCCTTGCCCCAAGATGACTGGGAATTCGCCTCTGCCTTGGAAGACCCCCGGGTCAACGTCTGCAGGACTCTAAGAGAAAAATCCTCCGGAGGTGAGTAGGGGGGTTGAGTCCCCTGGTAAGTGAATGGTGGTGAGATGTCGCCCCATTCACTGAGACTTGATTTTGTCTTTGTGGCCACATGTTTGTCTTGTTAACTTTAGTGTGTTTGTTTTATGGGGTAGGAAAGTTCTGGGTGAGTGTGGCAGGCTCACCCAGCAGACTCTGGATTCAGCTTGCTGAGTGGGAACAGCACAGAGTTCCGGTAGGGATAAACTGGGGCCCATTAGTCCCCAACTCAGCCTTCAGTTCTTGTCTAGTTCTGTTTTTAGAATTGGTACCAGTTTTAAATGTGGATCCTTGGTTTTTGTGTTTATCTGTGTTTTTGTTATTTATTTATTTAAACATCTCTGAGGGAATAAAAGTTCCAGCGGGGCCTGGTCACAGACCTGCTATGCCCACCCTCCCCGCGAGGCATGAAGGGTTACTGGGCTAGTTTGGTTCCCTTCAAGCCTCAGGCTGCACCTTCTCCCAGTGGAGGCTGCTGGAGGACAGGTGAGGGCGTAGAAGGCTGTGTACCTGGATTGGACTTTTCAGCTAGTTCTGTCTAAAATTGGGTTAAAAAAAAAAAAATCAGGCCAGTTTAGTCTTAGGTGACTCCCTCCCTCAGCCCTCCTCCAACTCAGAAGAGATTCAAAAGCCTTGCTAACAAGCAAGCTCTGTGAAAATGAAGCACAACAAAGGTACCTAGTTCTAAAAGAAATACTGTCTTAAATTTTTTGTTTAAAACCTTTAGAAAGTGTACGTACAACTGATTTTGATTTTTGCGCGCTTTAAGATCTGTGTGTTTTGTGTGTGTCTGTGAACGTGTTCAAAGATAAAAAAAAAAAATTGTCAGCATGCTGTAACAATTGGGTGATTTAAATTTAAATTTCAAAAGGTTAGGAGGTTTGGACATTACCAAAAAATTTTAAAAAATCCTCACATTGTTTTAAATAGCTTTTTAAAAGGTTCTTTAACTTGCAAATTAGAAAATCTGGTATTTTAAAAACTAATATTTTAAAATGCATAAGTCTGTTTATACTGTAATCAAGTTATCTGGCTTAACAAAAATGCATTGGCTGTTTGGGGTCTAATTCCCTTGGCTAAAATTTGGGGATAAATATTAGAAATTTAAATGTAAAGGTTAGTTTAACACTGTCAAAGATGTTACCTGTTCTATCTAAAACTGTATTTCATTTGAGAACCAAGAGAAGAGACGGGGAAAAACTTAGAAACCAACAGAAGACCTATCTTTAGGGGTGAAGGGTGAACAAGCAGAAGTGCAGTTCAGCTGGTCATGCAGTGGGACAGGCCCTGGGAGGAGTCCAAGCATGATGAGGCAAACTGGCACAAACGCAGTTCATCTAACCCTAAAGAGTCAGATTGGGTGTGTGCCTGCCTATTCCATAGGAGGGGCCAAGTGGCCCATCGTTGTTCTGTCTCTTTTCCCTGCAGATAGGCACTGAAAACATGATGGTTAAAATGAATGATGTGATGATCTGATTAGTATTGCTAAAACTTTCCCTTGGATGTGTTAACATTAAAATTAGGAAGGCCTTAAAAAGAGGGTAAAAAGTTATTTGTATAATGTGGCTTACTTTCAATTATGTTCTACAATTAGGATGTTTTTAAAAGTTGTGAAGATGTTAAATCTAGCTTTGTGGTATAGTAAAGGTGACTGTAATTCTTGCATTAAGGAAAATTGGCATTTGAGTTTTAAAAAAATCTTAATGTGTGTCTGTTTTAAAACAAGCAGCCAAGAGACAATGAGTGACACTTGGCCTCAAGATTTCAA
Source organism: Dipodomys merriami (assembly GCF_024711535.1). Taxonomy (NCBI): domain Eukaryota; kingdom Metazoa; phylum Chordata; class Mammalia; order Rodentia; family Heteromyidae; genus Dipodomys; species Dipodomys merriami. The sequence continues at coordinate 886,395 of NW_027204582.1, forward strand.
GGGATCTTTTCAAAATGCAAATGAAAACTAAATTATAAAATATTAAAGGTGATTAATAAGAGGTTTTTAAAAAAATTAGAAATAAATTTTGGATATAAAGTTTAAAGGTAAAGCTGTTTTTAACATTGGCTTCAATGTGCACAGAGAAAGAAAAAATTAGGATTATCAAAATAATTGCTATTCTAGTTTGCTCTTCTAGGTTTTTTAAGTTTCCAGCAAGCCCAAAGCAAAGCACAGAGGATTCTTACAAGTTGTCAGATGTAACTTTGACTCTTAATGTTTCAGGTAAGAGCATGCTTAAAAGCTACTTCTGTGTTGACCACCTTGTTGCTTTTAATTGGAGTAAAATGGCCTTTTGTAAGACTCATTGATCTGCAAACTGGTTCAAAGCCAGCCCGGGCACAAAAAGGTCCCTGCGAGACTGTCACCTCTACTCAGCCAGCAGAGTGCTGAAAGAGCAAGCAGAAATGCTTTGGGACTCACAGTGGCAGAGTACTAGCCCTGGACTGAAGAGTTAAGGGACAGCATTCAAGCCCCGAGTCTGGGACTCAAAGTGGCAGAGTGCTAGCCTTGAGCTGTAGAGCTGAGAGACAGTGCTCAGGCCCTGAGTTCAAGTCCAGCAACCAGCTAAGGAAAATGCCAATGAGGCATTTATCCCAATGTAGAGAAGACACTCCTGGGACAAAAAGCAATGGTGGAGCATCCAGAGGCAGTAAGCCACTGCTTGGATGGCAGAAATGTCAGATCCTAGAGTCATTTGTGCGTGGCCCTTCAAAACTGATCAGAGCCGGGAGGTCATAGGAAGATAGTTTGGAAGCATGCCTAATGTGCATGACTACCTTGTAAGGGACAGGAACTTGCCAGTCCTCTGTGATAGTAAAAAACTAATGTTATAAAATGTGGGGGGTAGTTTAAATCTTAACCCCTTTATGTGCCAAAAGCTCTAATTGGCAGTAATATTGAGCTGACACCAGTTACATGAAATTCATCTTCTCAGGAAAAAGTTTGTAAACCCGAGAGTGTGTTTCTATTGATATCTGTCTAAAGGCCTGCAACGGTAACTCAGGCATTGTGTTAGGGTTACTAAAGATCACATTCCTAAGTCATCCAGAAAGATGCTTTTACAAACCAGAGTGCTAAACAAGCTATACTGCTATAGCTGGAGAAAAGGTCTGTGCAGTTGTCAAAAGTTAAATATTGTTCTTAATGACTTCTAACCCTGATGGCCTCTTTGTAAAATAGGCTAAGGTTATAGGCTCCTGGCTAGGTAAGATCAACGCCCCTAAAGTCAGCTTGAAGAAGTTACAGAAGATGGACCTTCGCCCTTCTACCCCCATTTTAAGATCAAGAGTCCAGAGTCAGTTTTGGAAAAATGAGGCAAAATAGATAAAATAATTTTTAATAAGGGCATAAAAAATAGTGTTAACTGTTGTAGGTGTGCAAGGTGTGGAGACTGCATTTGTCAGAGATGGTTACAAGACTAAGCCTTCTGTGTCTATTTACAAAAATATCTGGTTAGTAAAAAGTTGTGATTTTGGTAAATTGTCCTGAGCTATTGTTTAAAAGATCTTAAAAACCAGCAGGATCAAAGCCTGCCAAGCCTAGGCAATGTATCTTTAACCAGTCTGTGTAGGAATTTACAGCCCAGCATGAGGTGTGACGACAGTCCCTTGGAGCCACTGAGAGACCCTGCTGTTCCGGTTGCTGCTGCTGCTGTACACCGTAATGGGTAAAGTTCAACGACGGCCTGACAGTCACCTGGAGGAACTCCTGCTTGATTCCATCACCTGAGTCTGCTTCCTGGTTGAAAGCTGCTAAATCTAAGATCTTGTGGGACATTCTTTTGGGTGATATCCAGAAACCCTCTCTTCCCACAGTGGATATTGGGGACAAGGATATCACTGGCTTGCTTGTCTTAGGCACTTCAGTGCATAGTGACTGAAAATCCACTCTAGGGTCACAGCCTAGTTTGACTCTGATATGGTAATAACCTGAGTGTGTTATCAATAGAGGTAATACTCTTAGCCTTAAAATCTAGCAAGCTTCTGCATCACGGTGGTGCCTTAAGGCTGTCCTAAGATAAAGGTTCCGCAAGCCAAAGGAAAAATTGGGCAGTTTTAAACTACAGCCACAAAGATGGTCAAGAGATTGTAAAAAAGAGGGTGGTAATGAAAGCCTTGGGAAAGGAATTGTAAAGAAAGAAGGAAGTAAAGAAAGCCTTGGAAAGAGAATTGGGGAAATTTGAAAAGTAAGGATTGTCTTTAAGACAAACCTCAGAAAGTTTAAGTATGTCGCAAATGGTATGAGTATGTCTTAAAATTGGAGCTTACAAGTACAGCTGGTATATCAGGCGACCAGCTGGTGACCATCCAAGAACGAAGCCTTGCAGCAAGATTGTATAACCTTTTGCTGATAAAAGTTTGTTATCCTCTACATTAGTCTGTCTGGGCGCTGACAAACTCCGTAAAATCGCACTCAGCACTCAGCATTCCAAAATCGAAGGGGGTTAGACTTGCTTTTTCTAAAGGAAGGGGGCCTATGTGCAGCCTTAAAGGAAGAATGTTGTTTTTATGCTAACAAAACAGGAGTGGTAATCAGGACCCTAGACAAACTCCAAGAAAGATTAAACAATAGACAGCGAGAATTTGAGTCTCAACAAACTTGGTATGAAGGGTTGTGGACTCCATGGTTTACTACCCTAATATCATCCTTAATGGGACCCCTAATACTCCTCATGTTAATCCTTACTGTGGGCCCCTGCATCGTAAATCGCCTAATACAATTTGTAAGGACCGCCTATCGGTCGTGCAGGCCCTAGTATTAACCCAACAATATCATCAACTTAAATTAACGGAGGAACCTCCAGTTGAATGAAGGATTTCATTCAGGCAAAAAGAAAATGGGGGAATGAAAAGACCCCAGACTCCAGTATATGTTCACCCATTGAGCCCCCCATTGAGCCCTTTAAGGAAAACTGCTGCCCCTTCCCCTGCATACCTAAGAGAGCGAAGCAGGACACAGGCAAGTCATTACATGCCCTAAAGCCAGGCATTCCTGAAAAATAGCCGACCCTCCCGTCCCTTCCTGTAAAACTTAGCTATAATGGCAGGGTAGGTCAGGAGGTAATAAATCACTTGTCAAAATTGGGGAACGAACAGTTTCGGTGCATGACGACCAGCACAGACTTGCCGGGGCAAGTACCGACACGTCAGCTTTCCCCCAACCCCACCTGCCCCATCTGGCCAGCTTAACCTGACCAATCCCCACCCTGAGCGTAATTTGAAATTAACCAATCAATATTCTGTAACCAAGCATCTCGCTTCTGTAACCTTGCTTCTGCTGTCCATAAAAGGAGGGTGCTTTCAAGCACTCGGGGCGCAAGTCTCCCGATAGACTATGTCGCCCCGGGTACCCGTGTAACCGGTTCTCAGACATTCAACCCGAACCTTGTGGATCTCGAGGTTGAGTGCACCTGGGAGCCGAGGGCTTGCCCAAATAAACCTCTTGCTGATTGCATCCGCACAAGTGGTCTCGTTGTTCCTTGGGGAAGGGTCTCTTCTGATTGAAGGACACCCTACGCCGGGGGTCTTTCAGTACTTTGGGTAGATTACTCAGCACACACCACCCTTTGAAGGAGGGAGTCCATAGCCTGCAATGTGAAGGACTCAGTTCATAGCATGCTTTGAAAAACTCAGCACATAACACTTTTTCCCAGGGATTCATCACATAGCACCCTATAAGACTCCACACAGCACCCTTTGAAGGGCTGAGTATGAAGCACCCTGTGTAAAACACCCAGTGCACAGCACCCTTTGAAAATCTCAACACATAGAACAATTTTGAAGGACTCAGCACATACCACACTGGAAGCACTCAGCACACAGCACCATTTGAAGGACAGTACAGAGCAAACTTTGTAAAGGACTTAGCACACAGCACTCAAAATACACCTCATCCCTCTCTTCACAAGGGCTTAGCACATAGCAGGACCCTTTGGGATGCAGTAGCTCACTACACCTTTTGAAGGACTCAGCATACAGTACATTATGTAATGGACTCAGCACACAGCACCATTGGGAAAACCCAGGATGGTCCACTTTTGTCAGGGACTCAGCACATAGTATCCTTTGCAATGACTCAGCAAAGGGAACCTTTTTGAGGACTCAGCACAAAACCCCCATGTGGGAAGGACCCAGCAAATAGGTCCCTGTGAAGGAATCAGCACATAGCTGAGTGTCACAAGTTCAGCTGTCATTAGAATTAGGGTGCTTTCTTCAGTATCACCATTCTTCAGAAACACTTCACAAACCATACTAGTTCACATTTAGACAACCTGTGTTTTATGGGGGAAGTTGACTGGGGGTCTTGAACTCAAAGATTGGGGGCCCTGTCCCTGAGCCTTTTGGTTCAATGCTAGAGGCCTACCACTTGGAGGCACAGCTCCAATTTTGTTTTTTGGGGTTTGTTCTTTCACAGGTCTTATGGTGATAAGTAAGGCTAAGTTGGGGTATTTGTGGGCAAAGGCTCTTAACTCAGCATAGAGCTGACCTCTCCCTTTTTCGTAACCCTGAAAAGCCGGACCTCCTGGAGCTCTCTTGGCCTAGGGTGGAACAGACCTGCTCTGGCATCAGCAATCAGGGTGAGCAAAAGTCAGCTTGGCTCTGGTCACTTCCCCAAATTGAACTCTAGAGGATGATGGCACAGGGTTGCATGTTCCGCCTTTGGACACGAGGGGGCAAGAGTGGCCCACCATAGGGATTGTACCTGCAAGTTGTGTTTACTCTTGCTTCCTTAGGGTCCCCTTCATGCTTCAAAGCCACCCTGGAGAGGAAAGTCCTTTAGACTCTTACAATTAACAATCGAAAAACAAGTGGGGCTGTGGCTCAAGTGGCACAGCACTAGCCTTGAGCAAAAAAACTCAGGGATAGAGCCTAGGCCCTGAGTTCACACACACACACACACACACACACACACACACACACACACACACACACACACACCACATGCATGCAAAATCAGAGATTTCTACACTGCAATCTTTGGGTATTCTCTACTTTTCCCCCACTAAGCCTGTTGGCTGCTGGCCTAGGTGTTTGATGCATACAACAGCACCTGGCATCTTTAATTTTGGGGGGACAGAATGGCTAGAAGGTCAGCCTTCCCCCATCCCAGCTCCTTGATTGGGTCATGGTCTATCCAGGACCTTTGGGCTCCTTTACAGACTCACCAAGATGCCTTCAAAAGGCATCACATACTGGGCACTGGTGGCTCATGCCTGTCATCCTAGCTACTCAGGAAGCTGAGATCTGGAGGATCACGGTGCCAAGCCAGTCTGGGCAGGAAAGTGTGTGAGACTCTTAGCCTCCATGAAACGTCAGAAAACAAAAATGGCATTGTGGCTCAAGTGGTAGACTGCCAGCCTTGAGCAAAAGAGCTCAGGGACAGTGCTCACGGCCAACAACAGCACGGAGAGGCATTGCATGTTGTCTTTGGGATTGGCATGGGCCAAATGTAATTGGAATTAATTATGATTGGAATTAATCAAGTCCTCTAAGAGAAAGAAGTATCTCATTTAGTCTTGTGCTCCTCTCTCTCGTCTCACCCCCTGGCCTTGTCCGTGCTTTGGGTCACCACGGGTCTGGCTCGACAGGAGGGCTCGAAGGAAGATCCCAGAGCAATCACCCCCACTTCCATATGCCCTGTCACCTTGCTGCTTTTGCTCTTTGCCATAGACCTTCTTCCTGGAATCCATCCATGAGGTCATCACTACCAACATAGTGGTGAGTGGTGGGTCTGGCCTAACTAGGGGCAGTCAGAAGTGGAAGTAGGTCTGGGACTAGGAACTTCCACCTTGGGTGTGGGCTGAGGCCAGGGCTGACTTTTATTTCATCCTGAGCCTTGCAGTGGTGAGAAGAAAGTGTAGACTTTACATTGAGTCAGATAAGATCAGAATAAGGAGGATCACTTGAGTGGGGGAGGATGTGGGACTCAGGGGGCCACTGTTGTTGGTACTCTCTTGGGACTCCCCTCTCCCTCTCTCATCCCTCAATGGTAGAAGAGAAACTTCAACTAAGGGAGTGGGAAAAGGGGGCGGGGGAATATTTTGGTGTGAACCAGACTTGTGTTTCATATTCATCCTAGCCCCTACTTCCTATTGATCTGAGGAATGGCCATATGAGTTTGGAAGGGGGAAGAATCATCCTAGCTGAGAATGTGGCTTAGTGGTAGTGTTCGCCTAGCATGCCTGAAGCCCTTGGTTCTATTCCACACAGAAAAAGCTGGAAGGGGAGGTGGGGCCAGCCTTGATCAAAAAGAGCTCAGGAATAGTAGCCAGGTCCTGAGTTCAAGCCTCAGGGCTAGAAGAACAAATCTTTGTTGGAGGCTTTTTTTTATTTTGAATTGAAAACACTTTATTCTTTGTGATAAGCATAACATGGACCTCTTTCCTGGCCACCAATGGGCCATTAGATATCCCTTGAGTTTGGGCCAACTCCCTGCAGCCTCTGCCCTACCTTACCCCCAGTTTAACCATCCCGTCATCTGGCATATGGAAGCGTGAGAGAAAGCCACTTGGCCACCTACTTCTGGTGGCTGCCAAGGCTTTTGAGATTCGGTATATCACAGAGTTCTTCATCATCCACATCAGTCTACAGGAGAATGTGAGAGAGCACTCCTCCCCTGAGCCTGGGAGCTGTGGGCGCATCTGGATGTGGGGCATCTGGGGTAGGACCTTCTCCTTGGGGGAGTCCACTATGGGGTTGGGAACCCTGAACTCTCCTCTGGCAGTTTCCATGCTGTCTTCAAGTGGCAATTCTTCAAAACCTTTCTGCTCCTCCCTCATTTCACCCACCACACGTCCTGAGGCGACTGAAGCAGAGTTGGTGGTGCGGTGGAGGGGTTCAGCCTGTGCTGGCATCTGTAGACTGCTGTCTGTGTCTTCCCTTGGGAGGAGTGACAGCAGCTCCCGCAGCACTCTCCTCTTCTCCATCTTCGCCTGGGACAGCCAGTGCATGCACTGGGCTTTCTCCCAACATAGCTGATTCAGGACCAACATCTGCTCTTTACACACCATGAGGGACTCCTCGATGGTTTGCATGTGTGCCGACAGCTGTCTGCATCAATGGTGGAGCTCACCTGCTGGACTCTGGAAGTCCACCTCATCAGGCAAGTCATGGACAAAGCAGATTTTCTTCTTAGATGCCCATGTCTTCCGCTTCTCATCCCCATGCCTACTGTGGTGGCAGCTCATGGTGTTGAGGGTCTCTGGCTCCAGCTTAGTCTGGCACTGAGCTGCTGGGTCGGCCAGAGGGTGCCTGCAGCTGGCAGGCCATTCTTGTGGCAGGAGTTTCCCCCTGTGGATCTCATCCTCCAAGAGCACTCTCAGAGCCATGTCACTCTTGGTATGGGGAACATCTCCATCCTCTGTGATGGTCACATGGGGGGGAGGGAGTCACCTCCTTACCTTTTGTTTCTCCAGGGCTCATGCCTTCCCCTTCCCCAGGGAAAACCAAGGAGCTCAGCTGGGCCTGCAGGCACTCCTCCTGTGATCTGCTGGCTTCCAGGCACTTGAGAGTGTCCTGCCACTGGGCAAACCACCTGGTCCCTCCAGTTTGTTGAGCCCTTCACTTGCTTCAGCTGCTCCAGAAGCTGGGTCTGCCTCTCTAAGTGCTGCTGCAGGGCCTCCTTCTCAGAGCACAGCCACTCATTGGAGGCAATGTGCCTCACAGGAGGCTCTGAACTCCTGCACTGGCCCAGGGACTGCTCCTGCTGCTCCTGAGCTGCTTGGCTCACTCTCTCAGCCACCACTATCCATTTCTCTATCTTCTCCTCTGAGCAGTCCAACTGTTCCCACAGGTGTTTCTTCATCTACTGCTCTGAGTCCAGGATGCTGGCGAGCTCCTCCTTCTCGCTGCTCACCCTGTGGAGAGCGTTCCAAAGCAGGGCCAGCTTTTCCTCGGGTTGTCCATCCCACACACATGCACATCGTGGGGTCTCAGGGATCTCCTGCCGATCCTAGGCTTTCTCCTCCAGTCTCTGCAGTTGCTCCTGCTGCTCCACGTTTTGAAGATGGAGACTGGTTTTCCTGGACCTGGATGTGAAGTTGTTCCTCAAGGTTTTTCAACTCCATCTGGTTGCTGTAGGCCTGGGCTTGCAGCTGCCGCTTGGCCTGATGGTCCTGAGGGGGCCGTGGCTTTACCAGCTTCCTTCTCAGTTCCCACAGCTCATTCCCTAGGTCCAACACATGCCTTGCCCCTCATTCCTTCTCCTCTGTCAGTTGGTTTACCCATTGGGTTCAGCTGCCATGCCTCCTCCTTCCGTGCAGAGCTCTCAATGCTCAGGTCCTCCATGAAGGTGTCTCTCTCCAGATAAGCTGTGGTCACCAGCCTGCTCAGGTTGTCCAGTAGTCTCTTCAGTACCTCACGTCCTTCCAGTGCTTGTTGGAACTTACATATTCTCTTCTTCATGTTGCTCCTCTGAATCCATCTTCCCCTGCAACTCTGTGTTCACTTGTTCCAGGTCATCGAAGCTTCTGGTCTCTTGCTAGAGCTGAAGGGTCACATCATTCAGCTGTTTGAAGAACATTTTGGTCTCCTCCTTTGCAGAGCAGTGACTGCAGAAGCCGCTATCTCCAGCTCTGCCATGGGCCACTCTGTAGCTTGCAGGCAGCTGGTGAGAGCTTCGTGATCCCTTTCTCTGTCACCAGTGGCCTGCTGCACTTGGGCCAGTGCACATTGTAAATCGCTTTCTGCTGAAACCAACCACTTTATGGTGCCTTGTGGATCTCTACCTCCATTTTTGGTGCTGCATGTATCTAGGCTATCTTCTCCCTCACTTACTCCCATTGATTCTGCAGGTCTGTCTTTCCCAGCGTCAGTGATTGGATTGTGGCATAGAGTGCCTGGTTTCTTCTTTTCTGTGGTCCAGGGTGGACACCACATGAAGGTAGCACCTCTGTGGATCCTTGGTGGGATTGGGACCCTTGACACTCTGGACCATCGTGGCTGTGACTGTTTCCAAAGGCAGGGGAGGACCATGGTCGGCATCACCTTTGGCCAGACTCTCCATTCATTCCAGCTACCCAGTGGTGTTTGTCTTCGGGATCCCTCCCTTTTTCGTGTTCTTTGTTTTCCTGAATGTTTCAGGTCTGTCGGGAGGATACTGCTGGTGTTCTTGTGGCAGTTTCTTGCCCACAGTTCTCTCATTGAGTCTTATGGTTTAAGACATCTGAGCAATGGGACAGGAAAGTTGGGCTGGCCACGTTCCCAGGCTCTAGGAAATCCTCTCTTCTCCCACTCACCAACTAGGACATCATTTCCTACTCTACCTCAAAGTCACCTGGAGTCTCTTGCTCACCACTCAGCCACCTCTACCTTCCTCAACTGCTGGTAGTGGTGTCAACCAACAGAGGGAATCCAGGTGTAACTGGGAAGCATGGAATGTGGGCGTGGCCACTATTCTTGTATCCCATTGGGCAAAAAGAACCATGAAAGAATGGGGGTGTACCTGGAATCCTGTGATGCAGACAGAATGGACAGAGTCAAGATGACAGCAGCCCCTTCACCAGGAAACTCTGTCCAATCCAGTTGGGGACAATAGGGAGACCTGCTTTAGCCTGATGGCTGCACAGATTGTTGTGTATGTCTGTTTGTTGCCAGTCCTGGACCTTGAAATCAGGACCTGGGCACAGTCTATGAGCTGTTCTTGCTCAAAATGAGCCCTCTACCAGTGGAGCCACACAGCTCTACTTCTGGCTTTGTTGGCATTGAGGTTGCACAAGAGTCTCAAGGACTTTCCTTTCTAGGGGGACTTTGACCTTGATCCTCCTGTCTCAGCCTTGTAAATATCAAGGAGGACTGCTGAAAGCCACTGATGCCTGGTTAATCATTGTTTGGGATTATGTCTTCCCCATTCTCCTGCAAGCTTTCAGCAATGCAAGGTGAAGTATCATTTGGAGCCAGATCACTCAGACCCAGATTGCCATGGTGTAAAGGAAGAAAATGTAAAAATGCCATCCCGCCACTTTTTTTCTGTGCATTCCCCAAACCCCCTGCACAAGGCCTGGAGTTCTAGGATCCCAGGATGGGCTGTGTTTTCAGCGGCTGCACCCCTGCCTATGGTGATGAAAGCTGAGGCACGGTTGCCATGACCTGAGTTCAAGACCGTGCTTGGCAAAAAAAAAAAAAAAATAGTTCCCTGGCTTGCAATTTACGCCATTCCTCCTACCTTTGAATTTGAACTTAAGGCCATGGTAACTCTGAAGCACTGTGGATGAAGGGGAAGCTCACCATGCTTGAAGACAAGAAAATAAGGCCTGGTCCCTAGGCCTGAATTCAAGTCCCAGCCCTGGAAACATTCTATTTATATACATTGTAAAGGTAGGATGTGTACTTACGTATAGATGTTCAGTCCATGTCCTGTTTGTTGTGGTTGTTTATTGTATTTTTGTTTTATACATTTATTTTCCATTTTTTATTGTGAAAATATAGTACAGAGGGGTTACAATTACATAGGCAAGATAATGAGTATATTTCTTATCAAGCATTGTAGCCTCCTCCTTTGTTTCCCCTTCCCATCCCTTCCCATCCTTCCCTCCACCCCCCACCCAATCCTCCACGCTCTCACCTGCCACTCTACACCAAATTTGTAAAGTTCATTTTCGACATAACGACTTGTACATCTCATTGTTGCAATAGGTCCACCTCTATCCGTATTTTAATGATTTGTTTTTTCCTCTTCCTCTCCACAAATTATACCGACATCAAATATAGTTAAAGCAGGGGTTATACTGTGGGGCAGAGACATTCAAAGCAACAAAGAAATCATCTTATAAATGTGTTAGAAACAATCCCATGAAAGGAAAAAAAAACATTTCAATACATATCTTAGGATTCATTTCCTTAACATCACCTTATCTGATCTTTTCTGCTTGACTCAGACATATACTAGATATTGCAAATAAGGGAAACCATGGAACCTATGTTTCTTTGGGCCTGGCTTACTTCATTTAATATAATTTTTTCAAGGTATTTCCATTTCCTAACAAATGGGGCAAAGTCATTCTTTGTGATGGAGGCATAGAATTCCATTGTGTATATATACCACCCATTCATCTAACGAGGGGCATCTGGGTTGGTTCCATATCTTAGCTATAGTAAATACTGCTGCAATAAACATAGTCATGCTGGTAGCTTTAGTGTGTCTTGTTGTAAACATTTGGGTAAATGCCCAAAAGTGGGATTGCTGGGTCATAGGAGAGCTCTATGTGGAGTCTTTTGAGAATTCTCCAGACTACTTTCCAAAGTGGTTGAACAAGTTCACACTCCCACCAACAATGCAATAAGGTTCCATTCTGTCCACATTTCCTCCAGCATATGTTGTTATTAGAGTTTTTGATTATAGGCATTCTAACTGGGGTGAGGTGGTATCTCAATGTTGTTTGGATTTGCATTTCTTTATGGCTGGGGAGGTTGAGCATTTCTTCATTTGTGTATTGGCCATCCTTCTTTCTTCTCCAGAGAAGTTTCTCTTTAAGTCTTTTGCCCACTTATTTATTGGATGGTTGTGTCTTTGAGGATTTGTTGTTGGGGGATTTAATGTTTTGAGTTCCAAGTATATTTTAGATATGAGATTTTTTTATTGACTGTGATGACACACATTCCATTTATGATATTGATGACAACCCATCACATAGTGTCTAGATTTGTAGATGTGTTCTTCATCATGAGTGACACCCAGGACTCTCAGAGAAAAGGAAAACAGGTATCACACTCAGCTTCTTACTCCATGATCCAATTGTTGGCAGTGCTGGGATCTGAACTCAGGGCCTGGCAGACCCAATTCAGACCCTGAATGGGTGTGTCAACACGGCAACCTCTAGCCAATGAAGCTGCCAAGGAATATCCAGACCCTGAGACTGAGCCACAGGGATGGACAAAATAACCATACATGGATAGACAGGTGGAAGAACAACAATAAATATATATTTGTACAGAGTGCCAGAGAAATGTACCTAGGATTCAATGGCATCAACTACGTTCCTACTAACTCTTAGGTCTTTTTTATGCCACCATTGAAGGAATAGTATACTTTTCATGCTTAATAAACCATTCATTAAGATGAATCATTGTTCTAGAATCACTGCGTCTAATTTTGGACTAGACCAATACACGCAGAAACTTCTCATTCAATCATGAGTTTGCTAACATTTCATTGTTATTCCCATGCATAGGAACAAGTATCTTGGGATCTCACCAACTGGTAGGTGTGAGGACCACGATTTAAGCTCAGGGCCTATATTGCCGCATGGGCCTATGGCTTCCCTGATAGCCCATTAGCCTTCGCCAATGCAAGGTGAAATACCCTTTGCAGCGGTGTAATTCAGACCCAGGATGGTCACCGTGAAAAAGAAGAAAATATAAAAAATCCATCCTGCGACATATTTCCCTGTCATTTTTCTGTCATTTTTTTCCTGCAAAGCTTTTGAGCCTAGCATTCTAGGATCGGCTACGGGCCCATGGGACCCCTCCAACTGAGGTGATCAAAGCTGAGGCAGAGTTGTCATGAACTGAGTTCAAATTCTATGCTTGGCAATAATAATAATAATAATAATAATAATAATAATAATAATAATAATAATAATAATAATAATAACACACCCTGGCTCAGAATTCTCACCATTTTTCTGCCACCTCTGAGATTACAACTCAGGTCTGGGTAACTTTGTTGCACTGTGGGGGAAGGTGAAGCTCACCATCCTTGAAACTACAAGGTCAGGCCTAGTCCCAGGGCCTGAACTGAAGCCCCAGCACTGGCAAAAATCATATGCTCACCTATTTTACACATAGGATCTCTCTTTACATAGAGATGTGGAAGGTATCATGCATTCAGTGTTGTTATTCTTTTTATTGTGTGTCTTAGTCATGGATGCATTTTGTACTTCATTGCATATGATGGCAGCTATAACTGTGCTGACATGGATGGCAACTGATCCCATGAATATAGAGTTGCCTATATAGCATACTGCATCCTAGCTGAGACCCAGGACTTTCACAGGACAGACAAACAGGTGCAATGATTGGCTTCTCACATCAGGATTCATCTTTTGGTAGTGCTGGGATCTGACCTCCTAGACTGCAGGCCCAATAGGGGAATTGGTCCAGGTAAGCACACCAGAATGTGAGCCACTAAGGAGCTAGGCTGTTACCAGGACCTGAGATGGAGCCCTGCAAGGGGGGAGATGGGAGAGCATAATAGTCATCCATTTATAATCTGAAGGTAGTATGTAAATAAGTACATATTTGTATAGAGTAGGATGGCGACCAGTGATGGAATCCAATCTACCTTGTTACTAACGATTCTTCGATCTTCCCTAATGCCTTCATTTCATGACTGTGATGATTATGGTCATGTTTCATCAACTCTTCATTAAAAATAATCAATACCCCATGAGTCTTGCCTTTCATTTCCTACTCATATCAAGCAGGAACTACTCATTCAAAGATGAGATCCATCGAATTCCATGACTCTTCCTAGGTTCAGAAACGAGTATCTCAGGATCCACTGCCATTCCCTCAATGTATGGCGGCTGACCAGGGTTCGACGTCAGGGCCTCCGTTGCTGGGTCAGCCTCTGGCTCTTCTGATAGCTAACAGGCTATCTGCCACCCCAGGTCACCTTCACTCTGCAGGCCACTGTGTTTGGACCCAGCATTGTCAGCATGCAAAGGACAATAAATGTAAAAGCACTAGGTGGAACTTCCTACCGCTTTTATTCACCCTAGCGTTTTTTTTTTTTCCAGCAAGCCCCGAGATCCTAGGGTCTGAGGATGGGCTGTAGGTCCAGAGGCTGCAGCCTAGGATGATCGGAGCTGAGGCAGAGTTGCCATGACTTGAGTTCAAGCCCCGGGTCTGGGAAAAAAATAAAAATAAAAAATTATGAATGAAGCACCCTAGCTAAGAACTCACACTGTGATACTGCTAGAGCTGGGATTTGAACTCAGGTCTTGGTAACACCATTGCACTGTAGGAGAAGGGGAAGCTCACCATTCTTGAAGACTAGAATGTCAGGCCTGGTCCAGGGCTTGATTTGAAGCCCAAGCACTGGATAAAATAAAAAGCCCAACTCTTTTACACATAAGATATCTATTTACATACAGGTGTGGTATGCATCTTGCATTCAATGTGGTTATCTTTTTTAAATTTTGAGTCTTATTCATGGATGTATTGTGTATTTTATAGAGTATGGTGACAGGTATATCTGTGCTGACATGGATGACAACCTATTCCCATGGCTATAGAGTTTCCTATGCTCTCTAGATCCTAGCTGTGACTCAGGACTTGCACAATATAGGAAAACATCTGCAAGGTTTGGCATCTCACATGGATGAACCTTTTGGCAGTGCCGGAAGTTGAACTCAGGGCTTAGCAGAACCAACTGCCAAATAGGTCCACATGAGCACACCAGCTTGTGAGCCACTAAGGAGCTAGGCCATACCCAGGACCTGAGATCTAGCCCCGGGGTGGGGGTGGAGCACCATATTCATCCATTCATAAGCTGAAATTAATATGCTAGTAAAAGCCTGTTTGTATAGAGTAGGAGATGTGGTGAGCTGTGTTGGAATCCTATCTTCCATGTGACTACCGATTCTTGGATCTTTCCCAATGCCTCGATTTCCTGAATGTAATTATTATTGTCACACTTCATGCAGTCTTAATTAAGATCTTGCCTATCATTTCCTATGTGAATCATGCATGAACTTCTCAACTCTTCCCTAGGCCTGAATTCAAGCACCAGTACTGAAAAACATAACATTTATAGACATTTTAAATATTTGAGTTATATCTCTATATTCATTTTAAATCGTGTTTGTTGGAGTGATTCATTATATTTTATTATTATTGATTGATTGATTGATTTAGCATTTATTTTATGGACTGTGAGTACACCTATAACATTTATTACATTTGTTCCAATCTATTCCATAGCATGTAGCGTTTCATACATAATATGTACATCATACCTGACACCGAGCACTTGCACAGAAAAGGAAAACAGGTGTCACACATGGAATCTTACACCAGGAAGAAACTTTTGGCAATGAGACTGAGGGACGAGGAGGCCCAATTCATGAAAGGGTGAGTGTCAGCACGGCAGAATCTAGCTCATGTAGGTGCCAAGTGGATACCAAGACCTGGGATCGAGTTCCAGGTTAGGCAAAAATAGCAAAAATGTTCTATGCAGATGATGGTATACTAATAAATATAAATTTAGATATTTACATACTGCCAGAAATGTCTATTTAGTATTCAATGACATATACTATGCTCCTAAGGATTCTCAGGTCTTTAGTGAGGACTCCATTTAATCAATAGTATTCTTTTAGTGTATAATAAACTATGAATTAAAATCAGTCGGTGTCCTGTGATTATTGGGTCTAATTTTCTGCTAGACTGATTGATGAACTACTCATCCAACCATGACATTGTTCACATTCCTCTGGTGATCCTATGGACGGGCAATAGTTTCTTAGGCTCCCCAGCCCTTTGTAAGTGGCATGACCAGGATTCAAACTCAGGACCTAGGTGTCCAGGTTGGCCTATGGCTTCACTGATAGCCTGAAAGCATTCAGCATTTTCAGGTGACCTACAGGTTGCGGCCGTGTAATTTGGACCCGGGATGGTCACCATGCAAGGAAGGAAAAGCAAGAAACCGCTGACCATGCACAGATTGCGGTTTTTTTCGGTGCTGTTTTCATTTTGTTTTCCTTTCAGCCCCAATTAACTGACAAAAAGCCAGGCTACAGGTATGGCTGAAGTGGTAGAAAATCAGCTATGAACAATCAAGCCAAGAAAGAGCAAACTGAATTCAAGTGTGGAGAAAGGGGTGTAGGGGAAGAAAGCAGAGAGAAATCCTCCAAAAACAGAGAAAAAACCAACAGTAAACACAGACCACCTAATTTATGGTAGCACCAAACTGAAAATAAAAAATCAAGCTTGTGCAGTTGTATAACATTACAGAAGCACATATGCTTTTAGGTACACTTCAAAGCTATGTTTTAATAATATAAGTACATATATATTTAAATATATATACATATTATATATATATATTAAATAAACTAAGAAAGCATCCAATGAATAAGTACTTCTGAATTAGTGCCTTAACCATGGCATTATAAATTATTTATATTAAAATTGTATTCCAAGTTTCATTCCTCAAAATCAATCTTTAATAAGTTTGTTCATGCACTGGGCATCGGTGGCTCACACCTGTAATCCTAGCTACTCAGGAAGCTGAGTTCTGAGGATGGTGGTTCTAAGCCAGCCTGGGCAGGAAAGTAGTGAGATTCTTATGTCCAATAAACCGGAAATGGCATTGTGGCTTATCTCTAATAAACCAGAAACCGCACTGTGGCTCAAGCAGTAGAGCACTTGCCATGAGTTGAAGAGCTGAAAATGGGCAGCCAAGCCTAGAGTTTAAGCCCCACCACCGACAAAAAAAGAAAGAAAGAAAGAAAGAAGTTTCTTCATACAGATCATAAAATTCTAACCTTCTGAGCTTTAGGAAACTTGCCTTCCTTTTCTTCCAGGGTCTTATGCTCTTTAGGAAAGTACTCCACTACTGAGCTACATCCCAGGCCCAATGTTTTAGTTTTTCATTTTACAATTCACTTTATTCCCAAAATGCTTACAAGTACCTCCTGTCCTTACAGAAGTGAGTTTTTATTCAGAAACCCAACCTTTTGTGATATGAGGAATCCCCTAGTGTATTTTGTGGTAGGCACTGAGGAAAGCTCACATGATACAATTGCAGAGAGTTTATAGTTATAGAAATAACTCTAAATAGAAATAACATCAACTGTCCCTCTAGGGAGGAATGATATACTCATTTTCATTCTCACTCTTCATGGCAGATGGTCAAAATGGAAACACCAATGTGCTGTGCTGAAATGTAAACGTTTAAACCCCTTTTTGAAAAACTCTCATGTTATAAAATCAAAATGTATCAAATAAAGGCTAAGTGAACTTTTAAAAATATGAAAAATGCTAATGAAGCTCCCTGGCTTGGAATATGTGCTATTTTTTGTCTGCAAGGCCTGGGATTTGAACTCAGGCTCTGGTAACTCTGTTGCATTCTGGGTCAAGGGGAAGCTCTTTATGCTTGAAGATCAGAAAGTCAGGCCGCTTCCCTAGGCCTGAATTCAGGCCCCAACCCTGGAAAGCATAGTCCTTACATGTATTTTAAAGATAGGATTGAACTTCCAGAGAGGTGTTCAGTCTATATCATGTTTGGTGTGGTTATTCATTGTACATTTTGTTGTATTCATTTATTTACTGTTTATTTTATTGACTGGGATGACACCTAACCATGTATTACATTGTTTACACCCTATCACATAGCATTTAGATTTGTAGACATGTTCTCTATCATGCCTGACATCCCGCACTCTCACAGAAAAGGAAAACAGGTGTCACACTTGGCTTCTTACTCCAGGAGGAAATTTTTGGCAGGCTCTGAGATCGAGCCCCAGGGGTGGCCAAAATAGCCATACATGGATAGGCAGGTGGTAGTACACCAATAAATACATATTAGTACAGAGTGCCAGAGCTGTGTATCCAGTATTCAATGACATCTGCTTCATTCCTACCAAGTCTTAGGTAGCTATTATGCCTCCATTGAAGGAATATTATTCTTTTCATGCCTAATTAACCATTAATTAAGTTCAATCAGCATCCTAAGATTATTTAATTTGAGTCTAGACCGCTGCACAAACTATTCAATCATAAGTTGGATACCATTCCATCGGAATTTCTATGCACAAGCAGGAGTCTCTTGGGATCTCCTGCCATTGGTAGTTGTCAGGACCAGGATTTGAACTCAGGGACTGTGTTGCGGGGTTGGCCTATGGCTTTCCTGACAGTCCACCAGCCTTCAGCAATGACAGGTCACCTGTGTGTGGCATCCATGTCATTCAGACCTAGGATGGTCACCGTGCAAGGAACCAAAGCCAAGAAACCGCCTACCATGGGTGGCTCGTGGCTTGTTTTAGTGTCATTTTCATTTTGTTTTCCTGTCAGACATCGGGTCTTTGGATTTCAGGATCGGCTCCCCAGGCTAGTGTGATGGAAGCTGAGACAGAGCTGTCACGATCTGAGTTCAAGCCACGTGCATGGCCAAAAACAAAAAAAAAAATTAAATTAAAATATTAAAACAATTAAAAAATCAAACAATTTAAAAAATTTTAACAAACAATTATTTATCTCCCTGTTTTGCAATTTGTGCCATATTTTTTTGGTCAGGCCTGCGATTTGAACTCAAGGTCTGGGTAAATAGGCAGCACTGTCGGGCTAGGGGAATCACACCATACTTGAAGCCAAAAAAGACAGTCCTGTTCCCTAGGCCTGAATTCAAGCCTCAGTCCTGCAAAACCTCTCGGTATATACATTTTATTTACATTTTAAAGACAGGATTTATACTTCCATATAGTCAGACAATATCATGTTTGGTATGGTTATTCATTTCATTTCTTGTTCTATTCATTTATTTACCATGTATTTTTTTGACTCTGAGGACACCTATACCGTTTCTTACATTGTTTACTTCCTATTACATAGCATCTAGATTTGTAGATGTGTTCACTATCATACCTGACACTCAGGACTCTCCCAGAAAAGGAAAACCTGTGTCACACTAGGCTTCTTACTCCAAGATTAAATTTTTGGCAGTGCTGGGATCCAAACTCAGGGCCTAGCAGGCCCAATTCATGAATGAGTAAGGGTGAGCATGGCAGCCTCTAGCCAATGAAGCTGTGAGGCGGTTCCCAGGTGCTGTGATGGAGCCCCAGGTTTGGCCAAAACAGTGATACATGGATTGGCAGATGGTGCTAAACAATTAATACATATTGATAGAGTGCCAGAGCCATCTATCTGACTGAATGACGCCTACTACATTCCTAACAACTCTAAGGTATTTATTATACTGCTTTTGAAGTAATATTATTCTTTTCATGCTTAATAACCTATCAATTAAAATCAATCAGCATCCTAGGATTATTACATCCACTTTTAGACTCAAATGATGCACAAACTACACTTTCAATCATTATTCCTATGCATAGGAACAAATCTCTTGTGATATCCTGCCATTGGTAGGTGTGAGGACTTAGATTTTTAACCCAGGGCCTATGGTGACAGGTTGGGCTATGGTTTCCCTGATGGCCCACCAGCCTTCAAGAATAGCAGTTCAGCTCCACTTTGCAGCCATGTCATTCAGACTCAGGATGGTCACCCTGTAAAGAAAAAAATAATGCAAAAGCCCTAGATCTTTGCAGCTTGCCACTGTTTGTGCTGTCCAACTTTTATTTTCTTCCTGCAAGCCCTCTGGGCCTAGGATCCCAGCATTGACTATGGGTGAGAGGCTGCACCCCAGTCTAAGGCAATCAAAGCTGAGGTAGAGTTGCCACAACCTGAGTTCAAGCTCCATTGTTGGCAAAAAAAGAAAAGAATAAATAAAAAAAATTAATTAATTATTTAACTAAATTGAAAAAAAATCCCCCTGGTTTGGAATTTCTGCCAGTCTTTTTCCTAGCCTGGGATTTGAACTCAGGATCTTGGTACATCTGTAACAATGTGAGGGAAGGTGCAGAGTTTCTACTACTTGAGTTCAATTCCTGTGGCAAGCCAAAAACAAAAACTTAAGTCACTGACCTCAGCTGGGGGGTGGGGGTTAGCTGTGGAGGTGGGAGGGAAGGGATGGCAAGGGGAAAACAAAGGAGGACGCAACAATGCTCAATAGTAAATGTACTCATTACTTTGCTCATGTAAATGCAACCCCTCTATACAATATTTTTACAACAAAAAATGCACAAAAAAGGAAATAATTTAGAGCTCAGAGAAGCACTTTGCAGGTAAGGGAAGCATGTCTGAATAGATATACAAAATTATACACTGCTGTTTTTAAAATGTTCAGTATGGAACTAAATAAACATAACTGCTTCCATTAAAAATAATTAAGTCACTGTATTAGAACTGGGGCTAGTATTTCTGCCACTGCTGGGATTTGATCTCACCATCCGGGTAACTCTTTTGCATCGTAGGTGAAGGGGAAGTTCATTGTCCTTGAGGAAAAGAAATTCAGGGTAGAGTTCCCAGGGCCTGAATGAAGTCCCTATAATGGAAAATAATATTTTTGTACATGTGTAATATATGTTACATATTACATGTGTATGTTTAATACAAACTATGATTTTTTATTATTGATTTTGTATTTCTATATTTTATTCATTTACTTATTGTTTATTGTATTAATATTATTATACACATAATATTTATTACATTTTGCACATGTATTATAGAATTATACACAATAATTTAGGACATTGACTCATTTGTCATTAATACTTTATTAAGTGTTGAAACATGATACATAATTAAATGGAGGCATTTGTCACAGTCTTCACAATTTTAGAGTCTCTCGAAAATATGAGATTTTTCTTGTGTATTTTTAACACCTTCCTATAGGAATTTCTTTAGATGATTTATACTCAGAAGCCTTTCCTTGAGGATAGGCAAGTTGAGGGAGAATATTGTAAAGGTGAGACTGGGAATGCGGCTTAGTGGTAGAGAGCTTTCTCAACATGCATGAATGCTAGGGTTTGAATCCTGAGTGTCACATACTCAGAAAAAGCCAGAAGCTGTGGAGTGCTCAAGTTGTAGATCACTAGCCTTGAGAAAAAGAAGCACGGAGACAGTACCCAGGCCCTAAGTTCAAGCCCCGGCACTGGCAAAAACAATAGGCCAGATGCCAGTGGCTCATACCTGGAACCCTATCTTCTCAGGAGGCTGAAATCCGAAGACCAGAGTTCAAAGACAGTCTGGGCAAGGAAAGCCTGTTAGACTCTTATCACCAATGACCCACCAAAAGACCCCATGGAGGGCTGTGGCTCAAGTGGTAGAGTGTTCGCCTTGAGATGAAGGGCTCAGGAACAGTGCCCAAGCTTCAGTTTGAGACACACAAAGGGAAAAATTGAGGGTTAATGAAAGTACTTTTCCTATTTCTAATTAGGAGAACATTCTCTGGAAAATTAACCCTGATGCTGATGTACACCAGAATTAGAGTCAGAACTCAAGGTTCAAGTTTAGCAGATCCATATGCCCAGCCGCTCAGACGCTAGCATTATAACCTTGTGTCCTACAGGGTTCTGAAAGGTCCATTGTTGAAAGGCTTAATATGCTCCCCAAGCCCTTTGTGATAAGCAGTTGACTTGTATTGTCAATGTCATTACAGTTCTGACCTAGCAGAGCAACAGTAGCTAAGGCCCATCACCATAGCTCAGGAGGCTGAGGTCTGAGGATCACAGGGTGAAGCCAGCCAGGGCAAGAAAGTCAATGACACTCTGACTTCCACTTCTGAAAGGGCAGTTGTTCATGAACTTCCTGGGGGCCTGGGGGTTTAGCCCAGCGGAAAGGCGCCCGCCTGGGGGGCGCAAGGCCCTGGGTTCGGTTCTCAGCCCTGGTTAAAAAATAAAAAATAAATAAAAAAAAAAAGAACTTCCTGGGTTTCCCTTGGTGATGAGAAGTTACTTGTACTTGAGTTGAACTCAAGGCCTGGGCACTGTCTCTAGCACTCTACTACTTGAGCCACAGCACCAATTCTGGCTTTTCTGTGCATGTGCTACAGAGGGATCAAACCCTCTGTAGGGCTTCTTCCATGGCAGGGAAAAGCACTCTCTCACTAATCCACATTCTCAGCCCTATCATCTTTTTCTTAATGGTAGTTTCTACCTAAGTATGCTGCCATTTTACATCCCCCAAGTTTAATTTTCTGAATACGGTTATTTCAAAAACCCTGATCTTCTGTTCCCCTGCCTGATTTGTGACTGTTCCTGCCTTGGCCTCATAATAAATTGTAAATAAAGGCCGCTGAAATCTTAAGTGTGCATCATATAAGGACACAGGCATGGAACTCTGGAAGAGAAAAGCCATGGGCCTGAAAAGAAGAGAATGATGCAGAATGTGCAACAAGCCTATATGGAAAATAAATCTGTACATAAAAAGAGAAGCATTGCCTACAATCTGTTTGTACTCAGGGAGGTAATATACACACATAAGTAGGTAGGACACTCATACATAAACTTGGCCTTCTCTTTTTGAATTATTTTCATGGCCATCTCAGGACTTAAACTCAGGGCCTTATGTGTTCCTCAGCTTTTTTGCTCAAGGCTGAGACTCTACTACTGCCACAGATCCACTTCTAGACATCTGCGTTAATTGGACATAAGCACCTGCCAGGCTTTCCTGCCTGGTCTGGCTTGTATCTCCTGCTCGGCTTTCTTTCTCAAAGCTGGAGCTCTACCCTCTGGGCCACTGATTCACTTCTGGTTTTCTGGTGATTTGTTGGAAATAAGTCTCGCAGACTTTCCTGCTCAGCCTGGCTTTGAACAGAGATCTCCTGAGGAGACTTCAAGTGGCTTTCCTCAGGGATTCGCCGAGGATGTGCTCCACACAAACCCTTAGTCTAAATCTCAAGAGGTACTAGAGAAAAAAGGAAACATGGAGATGCTTCAAGTGTGTTCTAGAGGGGCTGGGAAGGTGGCTCAGTGGTAGAGCGCTTGCCTTGCAATGCATGAGGCCCTGGGTTCGATTACTCAGCACCACATAAGCAAAAAAAAAAGTATGTTCTAGATACTTCAGTTTGGAGACACAAAACACTCAAAATTATTATATAATTTTATAGGCATACAGTATGAGGATCACTCCAGCTATTGGTCCTCTCATCCTGAGACAGTAAATTCACTGCAGCTCAATGATAACTGACTGAACTGGTATGTCCTGTGGACATTTGCTGTCAAAACGATGTGACACTCATTTATCACTTTTGGCTTCAAACCTGTATACAGAGAAGATGAGGAGAGAAAATCCTTCTCAGAGAAAGCACCTATAAAGAACATTGGGTAGTTTACTTATAAACTCAAGACATTGGAATGATGCTGTTAAGTAGTCAGATTGTCCAGATTATAAAATGAAGAAGAAAAGAAAGGCACGTGCCAGTGGCTTCTGACTGTAATCCCTGCTCCTCAGGAGGCTGAGATGTAGAGAATCTGAGTTTGAATCCAGCCAGCATAGGAAAGTCCATGACACTGTTATTTCTAAGAGATACAGAAAACCCAAAAGTGGGTCTGTGGCTCCAGGTTAATGCACTACTCTTGAGCAAAAGGAACACAGGGACAATGCCTGTGCTCATAGTTCAACCCCAGGACCTGCTTCCATGTCTTTGTGTATGGTTGGATGTATTCCCATAGGTGAAGCTCCAGAGTAGCTATGATGAAAGGCACCAAGCTAGAAAATTTGTTTTCAATACAATGATTTCATAACACAGAAACTGCTTTCATGACAGTGCATGTTCCTGGACTCCCCTCACAGTTCCCAGTGCAGCCTCAGGGTTTCTCTGCCTCCCAGGCCTGCTGGAAGAAGTCTCTCTCATTGTCTGGACAGGCAGACAAAAGGCCTCAGTCCTGTACAGCTGTATAACAAACAACTCCATCTGGGCCAATGAGTGAGGATGAGTGTGGATGGGCTCTGAAGGTCAGGATAAAAAGGACTCTTTGTACCCCAAGCTATCTCTCTCCCCAGTGCTCTGTTTTGACAGGAAGCCTTCATTTGTGCCACCTCCTGTGGCAGGCCAAGTTCCCTGCACTTAATCTGCCTTTGTGAGACTATATTCTGGTGTTCAGATACAGTGCTCAATATAATTCAGGAGTCCTTCTGGCAGAAAACTAGGGCACTTAACCTCAAGAAATGTTTCATTGAGGGTGATGATGGGCTTATGATGCCTCTGCTAGGTTTCCAGAAGCTTTGGAAATCCAAGCACATGTCTGATCTCACCATGCTTCCTGTCATCTAGGACTGCTGAAGCACATTAGGTTTTGAAACCTTTGACCTCTCCTAGTTGAGCTCTGGGTGGCAAGGTTTTGGGGATGAACACAGGACCTGGGTGCT
This sequence comes from Dipodomys merriami, assembly GCF_024711535.1. Taxonomy (NCBI): domain Eukaryota; kingdom Metazoa; phylum Chordata; class Mammalia; order Rodentia; family Heteromyidae; genus Dipodomys; species Dipodomys merriami. The sequence continues at coordinate 910,391 of NW_027204582.1, forward strand.
GACCATGAGCTCAGCGCAGAAGCCCAGTGCTTTACCACTTTGTGTCACAGCTTTACTTCTAGTCTCTGTGTGTGTGTGTGTGTGTGTGTGTGTGTGTGTGTGTGTGTGTGTGTGTGTGTGTGTGCGTACATGTGCACGTGCACATATACACCAGTCCTGGAGCTTGAACTCGGGAGCTGAGCACTGTACCTAATTTCTCTTTTACAAGAATAGACCTCTCCCACTTGAGCCACAGAGCCAGTTCAGGCCTTTTTCTAATGATGTGTTCCTGAGAAATCCAGTCCAGAGTTTCATAGATGCAAAGCACTCTACCCCTAAGGCATATTCCCAGCCCTCTATTTCAGGTTTGTTATTTTGTTTCTTTTTTGTTGCTGTTTCTTGTAGGAGTTGAAGTCTGGGCCTGGTGCTGTCCCTCAAGTCTTGTGCTCTACCACCTGAGCCAAAGCACCATTTCAGGTTTTCTCATGGTTTATTGGAGCTATGTGTCTCAAAGACTTTCCTGCCCAGGCAAGCTCCTCAGATCTCATCTTCCTGAGGAGTTAGGATGACAAGCATGAGTGACAAGCATCCAGCTTCCACTTCAGGTTTCTTAGTGGTGAATTGGAGATAATAGTCTAATGGGACCTTTTGTGTCTGGCATAGTTTGGAAGCCAGATCCTCAGATCTCAGCTTCCTGAGAAGGCAGCCTGACAGACCTCAGCTATAGACCACTAGGCTGTGGCACTCTACTGCAAGGGGGTCCTTGGCTCCACATGGTGGAATAATAGCCATGTGCCCAAGAGGGAAGGGTCAGTGCCTATGTTGCGAGTACAAGGTTCATGATTAAGAAAAATCAAAACAAAACAATTGTCTGCAGTAGACAACTCACCCACTCTTCAGTAACACATAATTTTGTCCCTGCCATGGGGACATATCTGTATCTCAGTGTTCTTGTCTGTATAATGATCTCAGTTGTGTAGCTCTTACAAGGACCATATGAAAGAATGCACTCTGTGAAGGACACAGCAGATGGCACTCTTTAAAGGACTCAGCACAAACCATCCTGTGAAGACTCAGCACCCAGCACCCAATGCAGGACTCAGCACACTGCACCCTGTGAAGCACACAGCACACAGCACCCTGTGCCAGACTCAGCACAGAGCACCCTATAAATGACTCAGCACATAGCACTATTCCACAAGCTGTCATTAGAATTAGGTTGCTTTCATCAGTATCACCATTCTTTGAGGAACATTGAACATTTCACAAATCACACAAATTCACTTCTAATGGTTTAGAGGGGATTTTTTTGGGGTGGGGCTACCCATAGGGCTTGAACTCAATGCATGGGGATACTGTTCTAATAACATTTGCTCAAGGCTAAGGCTCTGCTACTTAGAGCTACATCTCCAAGAGTGTCACATACTACCTACCAAGGTTTGGTTTTAAAGCTCCCAAGCAGCCAGCATGGTGGGGGTAAGCCAGCAGCATCTGGTTCTGTGGAGCTGGGTTGCAGCTGTTTACATCTGCCTGAGTCAGGTTAGGTGGCAACTGTCATTGCCAACTCCTAGCTTGTTCTGTGATGTGATATTTGAAGTCCTGTCCTTCTATAATTGCAGTTAGAACATTCTACCATTTTTTGGTGGCAGTGCTGGGGCTTGAGTAAGGGCTTGGACACTGTCCCTAAGCATTTGTGCTCAAGGCTAGCACACAATTGATTGAAAGACAGCAGAACTTCCAGGTTTTCTGCTTATGTGGCACTGAGGAATCGAACCCAGGGCTTTGTGCTTACTAGGGGAGAACTCCATCACTGAGCCCCAGGAGTAAAGGAGGTATAAATAGATAGATTGTTTTATATAAAAATTATATAGTCAAAAGAGAGATTTCTGTATTATTACATTATAGATAATATTATTACCGATTATTAGGTATTAAATTATATCTCCATTTAATGATGTGTCCCAGCTAATATTTAATAAAGCATTAATGAATACTCAGTATCCTGTTATTGTTTATCACATAGGTACATACATCCATGCATATACTTTATAGAATGAGACAGATGTCTATATATTATTAAATTATGTCTATATATTATTAAATATTATTAAATTTATTCAATTAAATTATTAAATTAAATACCAATTATTAGGTATTTATGTCTCCATGCAACTTTTATTCTCTTAATGCTTAATAACATATTAATTAAACTTAATCCACATCCTATAATTACTGCATCTAATTTTATCCTAGAATGATTCATTACTAATTCAATCTGTTTATCATTTATTGTAGTGACAATTCTTCCACCTATGACTTTTTTTACCTTTGTGACATTCTATTTACATAGCATATTGATTTGCATCAGAATTATACATCCTACCTGATACTGAGCACTTTCAAAGAAAAGAAAATCATGTGTCACGCTCGGCTTCCCATTCCATGATTACATTTTTGGCAGTGCTGGGATCTAAACTCAGGACCTAGAAGGCTCAATTCATGTATGGGTGGCTGCCTAAAAAGCAGCCTCTAGCCAATTCAGCTGCCAGGTTGTTCCCAGGCCCTGAGATCGAGCCCCATATATTGACTCCATATTGTGCTTAGTGTAGCTATTCATTTTTTTTGTTTTATTCATTTATTTACCATTTATTTTATTGACTTCTTACACATGGACTATTTATTATGTTTATTACATAGGATAGATTTGCCTATGTATGAAACTTCACACCTGACATCCAGGACATTCACAGCAAAGGAAAACCTGTGTCACCATGGGCTTCTTACTACATTAATCAATTTTTGTGAGTGCTGGCATCTGAACTCACAACCTACAAGGCCCAATTCATGAATTGGTGAGTGTCAGTATGCCAGCCTGGGGCATATTGAGCTAACAAGCAATTTCCAGCACCTGAGATCGAGCCCCAGGGGTTGACAAAATAAGAACAGATGGACATGAAGATGGTAGTACACAAATAAATATAGATCTTTATAGAGTACCAGAGATGTCTATACATTATTCATTTAAATAGGCTACATTCCTACCAATATTTGGGTATTTTTAATGCCTCCATGTAATTTATATTATTGTTTTCATCCTTAATGAATTGTTAATTAAATCAACCACTGTCCCGAAACTATTGCGTCCATGTAATTAATAGTATTGTTTTGATGTGTCAAAAAATATTCATTAAAATCCATTGGCCTGCTAAAATCACTCTAATTTTATTGTAGTACCATTCAGGAACAACTTATTCAACCTTGACATTCTTAACCTTCTATCAGTATTCCTATGAATAGGAACGAGACTATTAGGACCTCCCACCATTTGTAGGGGTCAGGACCAGGCTTTGAACCCAGAGCCTATGTTGCAGTGTTGGCCTATGGCTTCCCTGGTAGCCCTCCAGCCTTCAGCAATGCCAGGTTTCCAGCACTTTTCAGCCATGTCATTCAGACCCAGGAAGGTAACCTTGCAAAGAAAACAAATGTAAAACCGGCAGCCATCTGCAAGTTGCAGGTTTTTCTTCTTTGTTTCTGTGTTGTTTTATTTATTTATTATTCCTGTCAGCATTTGCGCCCCAGGTACCCAGGTTTGGCTGTGGGTCCAGTGGCTGCACCCAAGCCTGGAGTGATCAAAGCTGAGGCAGTTGCCATGCCGTGAGTTCAAGTTGTGTGCTTGAAAAAATAAAAATGAATAAAAATTGTAATAAACACATTCAAAATATTTTAAAAATTATGAGGCTGCTTGGCTTAGAATTCATGCCATTTTTTTCTGCCAGTCCTGGGATTTGAACGCATTGCCTAGGTACGTCTAAAGCACTGTGGGAGAAGGGGAAGCTCACCGTGCTGGTAGACAAGAAAGTCAGGCCTGTTCCCAGGGCCTGAAGTCCTAGCTCTTGCAAAACTAATATTCTTATGCATTTTAAATACAGGATTCGTATTTACATACACATGTTTACAGCATATTGCAGTTAGTTTGGTTATTCATTGTATTTTGTGTTTTATTTATTTCTTATGTATTTTAGTGAGTATGATTACACACATAACCCTTTTTACATCTTATTAAATAGGACATAGATTTGCCAATGTACTATACATCATTCCTGAGACCCAGGACTTTCACTGATAAGGAAAACAAATGGGACATTTGGCTTCTTCCACCAGGATTACTTAAGTTTTGGCAGTTCTGTGATTTGAACTCAGAGCCTAAAATCTCACTTCATGAATGGGGAGTGGGTCAATGTTAGCACACCAGTCTGATGCAAATGAAGTTGTCTGGCAAATTTGGCCCTAGAAGTGGTCAATATATAAACACATAGATGTGTAAAATGCAGTGTGTATGTATTTACATATTTACCTAAATTGATGTAGATTCTAGTGTATAACTCTATAGTTATGTAGATTCCAGTGTATAAGTAGATATTTATGTAGATTCTAGTGTATAACTACACATTTATGTAGATTCTAGTGTATAACTCTATATAAAGAGTGATGTCTATATCTTACTTTTGGATATTCTATTACTACTAATTATTTGGTCTAAAATTATTCCTCCATTAATTAATCATGATAGAAGACTTAATAAAGTATTAATTAAATTAATCAATGACCTATATTTAATGCATACAATCTTACATTAGAAAGACATTAATTAGTAATTCAATTAGTACATTTCAAACATTCTATTAGTGTTCCTAGAGATAGGAACCAGTTTCTTAGGACCTTCAGCCATGTGTATGTGGCAGTCCCAGGATTGAACTCAGGGCCCAGGTGTCTGGGTTAACCTCAGGCTTCACTGACAGCCCACCAGCCTCAGCCATGCAAAGTCATGTACAATTTTAAAGCCAAGTCAGTGAGACGCAGGATGGTCACTGTGCAAAAGAAACAAAGGTAAAACTGTTGTGTAAAATTTTCTGGTTTTTCCTCTTCCATTTTGGTTTGTTTATTGGCCAGTGCTGGGAGTTGAAATTGGGTCCTAGGATCCCTGGATCATCTGTGGGTGTAAAAGCTGCACCCTAGCCTAGGGTAATCAAGGCTGAGGCAGAGTTGTGATGACCTGAGTTCAAGCCCCGTGCCTGCCCCCCCAACAAAGTTAAGGTCCTGGCTTGGAATTTGGAATATTTTATCTGCCATACCTAGGATTTGAAATCAGGCCCTGGGTAACTCTATTTTGCGGTGGGTGAAATGGAAGCTCACCCTCCTTGAATAAAAGAAAGTCAAGAGCATTTTCCAGGGCATGAATTCTAGACCCAATCATGGGAAAATATTTATATATATTTATAATGTACATCATATATATGTATTTGCAAAGGTATTACATATTGTACCTAGGAAACAATATTTTCACAGACAGCAGAACAGGTCAACATTGGCTTCTTACTCTACCTATTGTCTTTGGCACTGCTGGGAATTGAACTCAGGGCCTAGAATGCCAATTCATCAAGGGAACAATGTAAGCACAGCAGCCTCAAACAAATTCACTGCCAGGGAGTTCCCAGGACCTAAGTTTAACCTCCAGGAGTGGCCAACATATAAATGGATAGATGCGTAAATTGCTGCAAATACATATATATGCATAGAGAGTGAGAGAGAGAGAGATGCATATGTATATTCCAGTGTATATGTAAATGTGTAAATATATTTATAGAATGTGAGATGTCTATATATCATTAAATTACTTGTAATATATTACTAATCATTATTAAGTATTAAATTATGCCTTCATTTAATGATGTATCATGGTTTATGACACAATAAAGTGCTTCCTTGTGCAAAAGGAGCTCAGGGACAATGTCTAAGCTCACAGTTCAAGCCTCAGGACCGATACCAAAAAAAAAAAAAATAGAGCCAGTAACTCCATGTGTCTGTGTATGTGTGAATGTATTTCTATTGGTGAACATCCAGAGTCGCTATGAAGAAAGGCACCCAGCTAGGAAATTTGCTTTGAATAGAATGATTTCAAGACAGTGCATGTTCCAGGGCTCCCCTCCCTGTTCCCAGTGTAGCCTGAGTGTTTCTCCACACCCCAAGTTCCTGGAGGAAGTCTGCCTCTTTGTTGGAACAGGCAGACAAAAGGCCTCACTGCTGTACAGCTCTGTAACAAACAACTCTATCCAGGCCAACTTGTGATGATGAGTGTGGGCAGGCCCTGAAGACCAGGAGAAAAGGGCCTCTTTGTACCCCAAGATATCTCTCTCCCCAGTGCTCTGGTTTGACAGGAAGCTTTCATTTGTGCCACCTCCCATGGCAGGCCAAGTTCCCTGCACTTATCCTGTCTTTGTTAGACTATATTCCAGTGTTGAAACAAACTGCTACAATTAATTCAAGATTTCTTCTGGCAGACAACAACTAGGGAGCTGAACCTAATGCAATGATTCATTATTGGCAACGGTGCCTCCCTAGGTTTTCGGAAGCTTGCTACATCTAAGCACATTTGCAAAATCACAGTGTTCCCTGTTATGTAGGGCTGGTGAAGCTCATCAGGTTTGGAAACCTTTGACCTCTCCTAGTTGGGCCTTGGATGGCTAGGTTTCCGGGTTGAACACAGGGCCTGGGTACTGACCATGACCTCAGAACAGAAGCTCAGTGTCTAGTAGGAAGACCCCTACTTAGGCATGCAAACCAACCTAGCCGTCTGGAGTGACAGAGCCAACTGCAACAAATTTAACAAAAGAAGCAACTTTATTGAGAAGGTTCCTACACTGACTGGCCAGGGCCACAGCACAGGCTCAGGAGCTGATACTGCTGAAGTGAGCAGCCCCCATTCTTTAGTTTGTAAAGGCAAAATCCATGAGGTTGAACCTGGTCATGCATAGGTGACCAATGGGATCATACCATACAAAAGGATTGCATGGTCAAGTCTCCTCTCCGGGCCTATTTCCCAGTGCTTTACCCTTTGATGTCACAGTTTCACTTCTGGTATCTGTGTGTAGGGGGTAATTTGTGTGCATATACCAGTCCTGGATCTTGAACTCAGGACCTCAGCAATGTACCTGAGTTTCTCCTGTACAAGGATGCACTCTACCACTTGCACCACAGAGCCACTTCAGGCTTTTTTCTAGTGATGTGCCACTGAGGATTCAAAGCCAGGGTTTCATACATGCAAAGCACTCTACCCCTAAGACCCATTCCCAGCACTGTACTTCAGGTTTCTTTCGTTCTTTTCTTGTAAGTTGGAGGAGTTGAAGTCTGGGCCTGGGTGCTGTCACTCAGCCCTTCAGCTCAAGTGGAGAGCTCTACCACTTGAGCTACAGAGCCCATTCAGGTTTTCTGGTGGTTCATTGGAGATAACCATCTCAAGGAATCTCCTGCTCAGGCTGGCTTTGGACCAAGATCCTGAGCCCTAAGCCTGCTGAGTAAGTAGCTAGGATGACAGGCAAGAGTCACCAGCACCCAGCTTCCACTTCAAGTTTCTAAGTGGTGAATAGGAGATGATAGTGTCATGGGACCTTTTGTGTGTGGGATAATTTTGAACCCAGATCCTCAGCTTCCTGACCAGGCAGGATGATAGAACTCAGCTAAAGACACCTAACACGTGACACTTTGCTGCAAGGGGGTCCTTGGCTCCATGTGCTAGAATACTAGCCATGACCATAAGAGAAAAATCAGAGTCTAGGCTCTGAGTTCAAGGTTCATGATGGAGAAAACTAAACCAAAACAATTGTCTGCAGGAGATAAGTCAATAGAGTTCAGTACATTCATCAATTTGGCCCTGCCTTGGGAAATATCTGTGCCTCAAGTTTCTCATCTGCACAATCATCTTACTTGTGGAGCTCTAACAAGGATCAGATGAAAAAATACACCCTGTGAAGGACTCAGCACACAGCACCCCATGAAGGACCTAGTACCCCAGGAAGTACTCTTCATATACCTGTATCCCACAAGCTGTCATTAGAATTAGAATGCTTTCATCAGTATTGCCATTCCTTTAGAAACATGTCAGGAACCACACAAGTTCACATCTAATAGTTTAGACGGGTGGTTAGTCGGGGGGGGGGGAAGAGGGGGAAGGGTCATCAGACTCAGGGGTTGCACTAATAGGTTGTGGGTACTGTCCTAAGATCTTTTCCTCAAGGCTAGAGCTCTACCACTTTGAGCCACAGCTCAGAGTCTCACAGACTTCCTGCCAGGGCTGAATTTTCAACCCACCAGTGTCAGATCTCATCCCCGGAGCAGCTAGGGGTGAGCCAGCAGCGTCTGATTGGATGGGGTTGGTTTGCTGCTGTTAACCTCTGGCTGTCAGGATAGATGGCAGCCGTCATCTTCAGATTCCCAGCTTGCTCTGTCATGAAGTATCTAAAGTCCTGGCCTTGTATATTTGCAATTAGAACATTCTAACGTTTCTTTGGTGCTTGAGTGATAGCACCACTTCTGGCTTTTCTGTGCATGTGATAGTGTGGAAACGAACCCAGGACTTCATACATAATAAGCAAGCACTCTACCACTGAGCCCCAGGAGTGACAAGTGTAGAAATAGACATATAGATAGCTTACATATATATATATATATATATATATACACATATATATGCATGTATAAAATAGGAAAGATATCTGTATATTATTTAAATTACATATACTATATTACTTTCAATTATCCATAATTAAATTACTCCGTCATTGCTTATTGTTGAAAATATAATAAAATATTTATTGAAAATTAGTCAATGTACTATGATTATGCTTTTTAATTTTAAAATATAATCATATACTAACTACTAATGTAATTGTTTCTTTTTTTTAAAATTTAATTTAATTTTATTTGTGAACATATTGTACAGAGGAGTTACAATTACATGGGCAGGATAATGCGTACATTTCTTACCAAGCATTGCAGCCTCCTCCTTTGTTTACCCTTCACATCCCTTCCCAGCCTCCCCCCTCCCCCCCAATCCCAATCCTTCTCCTTCCCCCCCCCCCACCGACGTTGTAAAGCTCGTTTTGGACATGACAACTTGTACTTCTCATTGTTGCCAAAGGTCCACCTGTCTCCTTAAACAACTGGTTTTTCCCCATCTCCTCCACAAGTTATACTGACATCAAATATAGTGAAAGCAGCGGTTATACTGTGGGGGAGGGACATACAAAGCAACAAAGAGATAATCTTATAAATGCGTTAGAAACACATGCATGAAAGAAAAAAAAACATTAAAATACACATCTAAGGGTTTATTTTCCTGACATCACATTGTAATTGTTTCTTTTACAACATTCCATTCATATGGATGTATGTCAGAATGCGTTCCTTATGATCTCCCGCCTTTTGTAGATTCAAATCCCGGGATTTGAACCCTGGGCCTACGTTGCTGGTTTTGGCTATGGCTTGCCTGATAGCCCACCAAACTTCAGCAGTGTAAGCTCACATACTCTTTCCGGGCCCTTTCATTTAGACCCAGGATGGTCACAATGCAAAGGAAAAAACAAAGTAAAACCGCCTTCTGGAACTTCCCAGTTTTATCCTTATTCTTTTTTTTTTTTTTTTTTTTTTGGGTCCGGTCGTGGGGTCTGAACTCTGGGCCTGGGTGCTGTCCCTCAGCTCTTCAGCTCAAGGCTAGCGCTCTACCACTTGAGCCACAGCGCCACTTCAGGCTTTTTTCTTTTTGCTTATGTGGTGCTGGGAATCGAACCCAGGGCCTCAGGCATGCAAGGCAAGCGCTCTACTACTGAGCCACCTTCCCTGTCATTCTCCTTTTTTTTTTTTTTTTACCAGTCCTGAGATTTGAACTTGGGTCGTAGGATCTCAGAATGGGCTGTGGGTCCATTGGCTGCACCCCAACCTAGGGTGATCGAGCCTGAGGCAGAATTGCAACAAGATGAGTTCAAACCCCGGGCCTGGACAAAATAAATTAAGGCCATGACTTAGAATTTGCTCCATTTTTCTGGCAGGCCTGGGATTTGAACTCAGGGCCTGGTAACTCTGTGACACTGTGGGGGAAGGGAAGCTCACTGTTGTTGAAGACAAGAATTTCAGACGAGTTTCCAAGCCTGAATGTAAGCACCAACACTGGAAAAATTAATATTCATAGATGTGATCTTTTTACATACATGGGCTTACTCCATATGACATTTATTACCCTTATTTATTCATTATTTATTTTATTTAGTATTATTACATATATAACATTTATTTCATTTATTTCATCTTATCACATGGATATATTTGCATATGGATTATACTTCATACTGAGACCCAGGATTTTTACAGAGAAGGAAAAAAAATGTGTCAAAGTAGGCAGGATGACAGATATCAGCGACAGATGCCTAGACTGTAACACTTTTGTAAGGGTTTCCTTGGGTCCCCTTGGTAGGGTGCTAGCCATGAGCCCAACAGTGAAGGGTCAGTAGGTAGGCCCTGAGTGTAAGGTTTATGACCGAGGAAAATAAACCAAAACAATTGTCTGCAGGAGAGAACTCACTAGAGTTCACTACATACCTCATTTTGGCCCTGACATGGGGACATATCTGAGCCTCAAGGTTCTCATCTGCACAATAATCTTTGGAGTTCTTACAAGGAACAGATGCAAGAATGCAAGAATGTACACCATTCCTCATATAAGACTCATGACATAGCTGTATCCCACACGCTGTCATTAGAATTAGGGTGCTTTCATCAGTGTTAACAAACTACACAAAGTTCACATCAAATGATTAAGAGGGGTGGGTTTTTTGTAGGGAGGGGGCGGTGAGTCAGCCACGGGGATTCCACTGAAAGTTTGGGGGTACTGTCCTAAGATCTTTTGCTCAAGGCAAGAGCTCTACCACTTTGAGCCACAGCTCAGAGTTTTGCAGACTTCCTGTCAGGGCTGGATTTTAAAACCACCAGTGTCTGATCTCAGCTCCCCAGTATCTTGGATGACAGGGCTGATTGAGCCACAAGCATCCGGTTCCATGTAGCTGAGTTGCAGCAGTTTACCTCTGGCTAAGTCATGTTAGATGGCAGCTCTCAGCACCAGACTCCTAGCTTGCTCTACGATGATGTATTTGCAGTCCTATCCTTATATCTTCGTAATCAGAACATTCTATTGTTTTGTTTTGATGCTAGTTCTGCATCTTGAGTAAGTGTCTAGACACAGTCCCTAAACTTTTATGCTCAACGCTAGTACTCGACTGCTTCAGTAACAGCATGACTTCTGGATTTTTCTGGGCAAGTGGTAGTGAGGAATGGAACCCAGGACTTTGTACATAGTGAGCACTCTAACACTGATCCCCAGAAGTGACAAGTGTATAAATAAATATATAAATGTGTGGATTGGTAGATAAAGATAGATAGATAGATAGATAGATAGATAGATAGATAGATAGATAGACAGATAGATAGATAGATGTATATGTATAAAACAAAACAGATGTCTGTATATTATGAAACTGCATATATGATATTACTATCAATTATTGGCAATTTATTCCTTCCCTTTTAAGTATCATGATAGAATACATAATAAAGTATTAATTGAAAATTAGTCAATGTAGAATAATTGTGTATAATTTTAGAATATAATCATACACTACTAATAGAAATGTTACTTTTATAAAATTCCATTTGTAGGGATGTATATCAGAATGCGTTTTTTAGAACCTCCCACCATTCATTAGTGGCAGTTCCAAGATTCGACCTCCAGGTCTAAGTTGCTGGTTTCAGCTATGGCTTCCCTAATAGCCCACCAAACATTAGCAATGCAATGTCATGCACACATTCTGGGGCTTGTCATTTAGACCCAGGATGGTCACAATACAAAGGAATAAAAAGTAAAACCACCTTCTTGAACTTCTCAGTTTTATCCTTCTCCTTTTTATTTTTTATTTTTTGCCACCTCCAAAATTTGAAGTAGGGTCATAGGATTCAATGATCAGCTGTGGCAGAGATGCAAAGACCTGAGTTCAAGCCCTGTGCTAGGCCAAATAAAAAGTAATAATAACAACAAGACCCTGGCTAGGAAATTGTACCATTTTTCTAGCAGACCTGGGAATTGAAGTAAGGGTCTGGGTAACTCTGTGACAGTGTGTGTGAAAAGGGAAGCTCACCATCCTTGAAGACAAGAAATTCATGGGGCTGGGAAGGTGGCTCAGTGGTAGAGTGCTTGCCTTGCATGCATGAGGCTCTTGGTTCAATAACTCAGCAACACATAAGCAGAAAAAGCTGGAAGAGGCACTGTAGCTCAAGTGGTAGAGCGCTCACCTTGAACTGAAGAGCTGAGGGACAGTGCCCACGACCAGATATCAGGCACCATGACTGGCAAAAAAAAAAAAGAAAGAAGAAATTCAGACCAGTTCCCAGGGCCTGAATTGAAGCCCCAGAACTGGAAAAAATAATATTCATATATATGAAATCTATTTACATACATGGGTTCTACTGCATATGACATTTATCACCCTTATTTATTTAGTATTATTACACATATAACATTTCCTTTATTATATCATATCTCATAAGATGTATTTGCATATGGATTATACATCATATTGAGACTCAGGACTTTCACAGAGAACGAAAAAAAAGTGTAAAATTGGCTTCTTACTCCACAAATAAATTTTTGGCCATGCTGGAATTTCAACTCAGCCTACAATGCCCAATCCATAAATGGGGTACAATCTTAGCACACCAGCCTCCGGCAAACTGAGCATCCAGGAAATTCTGAAGACCTGTAATCAAGCCACAGTAGTGCCCAATAGACAGATGTGTAGATTGATATTATATATATACATATATATATTATATATACATACATATATACCTGCATATATATATGTATATATATATATATATACACACACATACAAAGAGAGAATTTGAGGATATTATTAAATTACATATATGTTATTACCAATTATTAGTTACTAAATTATGACTCCATTTCATGAGGTATCATGGTTGAACACTAATAAAAGCATTAATTAAAAATTAGTCAATATCCTTAGTCATACCATGGTGCTAGAATGAAGATATAAATCCAATAATTTTTGTGTGGCATTCTAAAATAGAATCATGAATTAACTGCAAATTTAATTATTACTTTTATAACATTCCATTAGCATTCACATGAACAGGAATGAGTTCATCAGGATCTCCCTCCATTTGTGGGTGGTAATCATAGCATTCGAATTCCAGGCCTGGGTAGATTACTTTGAATGCAAACCATTGGAATGACACCGTGAAGATTTCAGATGGTCACAATTTAAAGAAAAGAACAACGAGAAGAAAAGAAAGCCAGGTGTCAGTGGCTCCTGCCTATAACCCTAACTCCTCCAGAGGCTGAGATGTAGAGAATTCCAATTTGATTTTATCCGGGGCAGGAAAGTCCAAAACACTCTTCTTTCTAAGAGATCACAGGGGAAAAAAAACCATGAGTGGGGCTGTGGCTCAAGGGCAGAGTGTTATCTTTGAGCAAAAGGAGCACAGGGAGAGGGCCTAGGCTCATAGTACAACCCTGGACCTGCCTCAGCCCCCACCCTCCCATAAAAGGAGGCAATAACTCCATGTATCTGTGTATGGATGGCTGATATATGGATGATGGGCATTCAACAGGTTGCCCATGTCCATTCCCCCAACCTGGGCAAGTCCTCAGAGAGTCCTAAGTCTGATCTAACAGCTTGAACAAAGCATCCTTCTCTGCCATTTGATAACTGAAGCCCCGCGGGCATTGCCTGGGCTTTGCAACAGGTGCCTTATGTTCTGGCTGAGATGTCCCATCGGGACACCTAGCAGCCAGAAACTGCCTCCAGGGAGACCACAGTTCCTAGGCTGTAGGAGTTGTCACAGGTTCTGGCTCCATATTCTCTATCCCTCTGTAGGATCTGTGAGCCTACTCCTCTGGGGCCTGGTGGCTATCCCTCATTCACCATTCCTCATTGCCTAGTCACAAACTGGTCCCAAATCTTGGCAAAGATATGAAATAGCCAGCGATTTCTGCACCAAAAGGGTTAAGCCAATAAATCCCACCCTTATAGTTCCTGTCAGAAGTGAGCCTTGGGGTGATAACGTGGCTTAGTGGTAGAGTGCTTACCTAGCACACACGAAGCCCTGGGTTTGATTCCTCAGGATCACAGAAACAGAAAAAGCCAAAAGTGGCACTGTCGCTTAAGTGATGAGTGCTTGCCTTGACCAAAAGAAACTCAGGAACATGCCCAGACTCTCAGTTCAAGCCCCAAGACTGGCAAAAATCTCAGCCTGGTGAGACATATTCTTCTGGTACTCATAGGAGAGCCAAGGTTAGAGGGAAGAGGTAGGGTAGAGGACATTTGCTGGTGGCTCACCCCTATAATCTTAGCTATTCAGGAGGCTGAGATCTGAGGATCACAATTGCAAGCAGGAAAGTCTATATGAGACATTTTCTCCAAATAAACACCCAAAAAGTCAGAAGTAGAGCTGTGGTTCAAGTAATAGACTACTAGCCTTGAGCACAGAACATTAGGGATAGCATCCAGGCCATGAATTCAAACCCCAGGATTGGCACAAACACACACACACACACACATATACACACATACACACATACACACACACACACCAAGCCAGAACATTTGACAGTCAGCCTGCACAATTTCCATCTCTAGTAACTCAATATTAAAAAAAAAAAAGAGAGAGAAGGGAAGGAAAGACTTGCTCCTGGAGCAAGTGCCAAAATTCCACAGGAGTTCTAAGACGTGGAACAAGATAGAGAGCATCAGGCAGAAGGTACAACAATGCACGAAGTTTCCTGAGGTGTAGTGTAGAATAGATGGTGAGGGTGGAATGAAGGTTTTGTGGCTTCAGACCTGTCTGGCAGGACATTCAAGGCTGGGTCAAGGTTTGTACTTGAGTCACAGGGAGGGCAGAGGATGGAGGTCCCAGAATGGGACCAAGGGGGAAGATTAGCTTGGCTTTTCACCATGGACCCCAGCCATTTCCTGTGGCTGGAAGCCTATTTTTCACAGCTCTTGACCCTTAGGCCTCCTTTGCATGGAGGAGTCAGGGCAAATGCAGGGAAGAACACTTGCTTAAGAAAAGCTTCTAGAGGAGTTCCGGGAAGATGGCGGAGGAGAAGCTGGAATCTGAACAAGCTCTCGCATAGAAAAGAGTTTTAGAGTTCCAGTGAACAGTCCTAAGCCAGAGAATCACACCAAGTGTGTCATCACAGGACAGAGAGTTAGACAAGAGAGGGGAAACCAAGGAAACGCAGCAGCTGCCGCTCTGGCGGCGGGGCCGCGGCGGCGGCGACCACCGCCGCGGAGACATACCTGAGACACAGAGAGTCGGGGAGGAAGGAGCCAGACGCAGCGGACGAGCGGATTCTACTCAACACCAACAAGAACCGACAAGGTGCGAACATCTTCATCCTGCTGTTTGCAGACCAGAGACGACCCAGGATCCAAGACTCGGCGTGAGTACAAGCCCGACATCCTCACTCCTCAGGGAGCAGAGGAGGGAAGGCCAACCCTCCCCCCCAGCACCGGTGATCTCCATCTTGGATACCGACAAAGTTCGGAGGAGCTGCTAGCTCCAGCTCAGGCCTTGGAATAAAATGAGTCATTTAGCAGGTCACAAGAACTTAACGGCGAAGTGACCTGCCAGACTCAGCTCCATCCAGGGAAAAGTCACCCAGCTCAGGCGCCAGCCATCGGAGTGCCTTGCTTCACTGGGTAACCAGAGCCAGAGGCTGCCCCTCCCTCTTGCAGCCTCGACAATCAATTGAAAAACAGAAACCCTGAGAATGGCTCCAGGCTGGGAGCTGTGAGCTTTATCACAAAATAGCCCCAGGGAAAAGCTACTGTTTATTGAAAGGCCTCAACTCTACCCAGAACCTAGCCTCATCACCACATCCCCCTCTTTTGTGACTCTCAAAGCAGACCACCCTCCCAGAAAACTAACCTGGGAGGGGGATCTCAAAATCTTGGGTAAAGCAGAGCATTTTTCTGCCTCTTCCAACCAACCGACTTAAGAAACCAATCAAGCCACAGGACCTCAAGCTGACCAGAGACTCCAACAAGAGACTGGTTGCAGACAAAAGGGAGATACAGGATTCTTCCCACTCCTCCCCCCCACAAAAAAAAAATCAAAAGACTTTTTTTTCTTTTTTTCTTTTTCTTTTTTTTTTTTCTTTTTTTTCTTCTTCTTCTTCTTTTCTTTTTTTTGCTTGTTTTTTGTTTTTTGTTACCTTATATATATATATATATATATATAAATTTTTTCCCTTCTAAAACTTTTATTAATCTTTAATTTTTGCCTCTTCTGAAAAAATAATTGTTTTCCAGTAACCTTTTTTTTTTCTCATCTTATAATTTTTATTTTAGGAATACGTGAATGAGAGTTTTCCTTTCTTTTCTTGTCTTCTTTCTCTTTTTCTTTCTTTATTAATTATCTTTTTGTTTTTTATCTAGCTCTACTGAACTTCTGATCTTTTCTTCTCCCGTTCCCATCCTTAAAGCTTTTCACAACTCCTCTATGTCCCTCCCCTTCTCTGAACATATTCACATTCCTCTCTAAATAGACGGTCTTTTAACCTCTATAATAACATTAATTTTTACGTTTCTATTCTTTTTCTGGTCTCTCTTTATTCCCCTTTCCGTCTCTTCTTTTTCTCTCTCTCTCTACTTGCATCCTACCCAACTCATTTCCTGCACTGTGATTAGGACATAGTTAACTCTCCCTGTGCCTCCCCACACCAATCTATTCCTATTTTTTACCCACATCTCTCCCTAATCCTAATAATTTCTGGTTTTCCAAATTCTTTTCTGCGATTCGAAGTCCTTTAACATATAGTCGTTTGATGTTGAATAGATGTATCTGTTGAACTAGATTGTATCTGTAGACTATTGACTGTACAAATGCAAACTTTGGTTGATGGTTGCCTTAAGATAGTGTTCTAGCACAAAACTGGTGCAATCTTTATCTCAAATGGGCCGAGTAAGCCGGAAAAACACAAGAAAGATGGCAAATTCGGGTATCTCAATTCCCAACCTTGATAATCAGGGATTAGAACAGATAAAGAATAATCCAGAGGAGAGTTCCCAAATAGCTCTACAAACACTAATAGCAAACATGATAAATGAGAAGTTTGACAATGTACAAAGGACCCTGTATGAGCGTGATAGGGAGAGAGAGGAGGCATCCCAGAAGTTTATACAGGAATATCATAAGCGTGAGGAAGCTTCTCAAAAACTGATACAGGATTTGCGTGAACAACTTG
This sequence comes from Dipodomys merriami, assembly GCF_024711535.1. Classification (NCBI taxonomy): domain Eukaryota; kingdom Metazoa; phylum Chordata; class Mammalia; order Rodentia; family Heteromyidae; genus Dipodomys; species Dipodomys merriami. The sequence continues at coordinate 927,528 of NW_027204582.1, forward strand.
AGAATACTCAAAGAGAAAGGGAGGAATGGCGTGAGCAGGCAGAGAACACTCAAAGAGAACTGCAGGAATCCCACAGAAGGGAGGAAACTAATCAAAGAGTAATTCACGAATTAAGAGACCAGGTAGAGAATACACAAAGATCACTAAAGACATTCATGGAATCCATTAACAAAGAGCTGAAGGAAGTCAGGGAGACCACAAAGGGAATGCTGAATGGAACCCAAAAGAAGGAATGGGAGTCCAAAGAAACCATAACCAATCAACTAAGTGATTTGAGAACAAACACTGAACACCAAATTAAGGAAGTAAAGAAAATCATACAAGACCTAAAACAGAGCTTCAACAAAGAACTTGAAGCCATCAAAGCTGACCAATTAGAAGGAAAAGAGATAAAAAACAAAGTAGAGAGTCTTGACAGCAGGTTAGACCATGCAGAAGATCGAATCTCAGGGATTGAAGAGAGCCTAGAGATTATAGAGAAAGAACATACAACCATCCAAGACAAGTCCAAGAAATATGATAGGTCTATCCAACACCTGGAAGACACCATCAGAAGGCCCAATCTAAGGATAATGGGTGTAGAGGAGCACCTAGAAACAGAAGTTAATGGTCTAGGAAATTTGTTTAACAGGATCCTAGCAGAGAACTTCCCAAACATACAAAAAGATAGGCCTATTCAGATACAAGAAGCTTTTAGAACCCCAAATAGACCAGACCAGAATAGGACATCCCACCGTCACATTATAATCCACACAGGATCAACCCAGACCAAGGAAAAGATCCTTAAAGCAGTCAAGGAGAAAAGGTTAATCACCTATAAAGGGAAACCAATTAGAATTACCACAGATTTGTCAGCAGAGACAATCAAAGCAAGAAGAGCCTGGAATGACGTATGCCATGCCCTAAAAACAAACAACTATCAACCAAGAATACTGTACCCAGCTAAACTCTCCTTCATAACTGAAGGCCAAATAAAAACCTTCCATAGCAAAGAAAAATGGAAACAATACATCTCCACCAAACCAGCCCTGCAAAAGATTCTTAAAGATGTCCTACACATAGAAAACCAACAAGACCGCAACAAAGGCCAAGAAACTGCACCCAAACTGAGAATCCAAGAACCTTAGGAAGAACCCAGTTTTCACAGCCCCCAAGAAGGTGGATAACATGGCAGGAACCCCCAAATACCTCTCAGTCCTATCTCTTAACGTTAACGGACTGAACTCTCCAATTAAGCGACATAGACTGTCTAGTTGGATTAAAAAACAAGACCCCTCTATCTGCTGCCTGCAGGAGTCACATCTTGCCTGTAAAAACAAACACATTTTCAATGTTAAAGGCTGGAACAAAATCTACCAAGCAAACGGCCCTCATAAACAGGCGGGAGTTGCAATCCTAATATCAGATAAAATAGACTTCAAACTAAAATTCGTGAGAAGAGATAAAGAAGGTCGCTACATACTAATTAAAGGATCTCTCCTTCAGGAGGATATTACAATTCTAAATATCTATTCGCCAAACAATGGAGCACCCAAATTTATCAAAGAAACACTACTTTCCCTCAAATCCCATATAGATCCAAAGACATTAATTGTTGGGGATTTTAACACACCACTCTCCCCACTAGATAGATCACCTCGGCAAAAACTCAACAGAGAAACCGCAGATCTAAACAGCTGCATAGATCAACTAGACTTAACAGACATTTACCGAACATTTCCCCCAGCAGCAACAGAATACACGTTCTTCTCAGCAGCACATGGAACGTTTTCTAAAATAGACCACATTTTAGGCCACAAAGCAAACTTGTCTAAATTCAGAAACATTGAAGTTATACCTTGCATTCTCTCTGACCTCAGGGGAATAAAATTAGATCTCAACACCAAAAGCCACCAAAGAAAGTCCGGTATCACATGGAGGCTGAACAACACACTGCTGAATCATGAGTGGGTCATGGAAGAGATTAGAAAGGATATTCAAATGTTCATGCTATTCAACAAAAATGAACACACAAATTACCAGCTCCTCTGGGACACAGCAAAGGCAGTACTCAGAGGCAAGTTTATAGCTCTGAGCTCCTACATCAACAAATTGGAGAGATCGGAAACTAACAATTTAATGACACATCTAAACCTCCTTGAAAAAGAGCAGCAAGATAAACCCCAATCCAGTAGACGGAAAGAAATAATCAAAATTAAATCAGAATTAAATGAATTAGAATCCAAAAAAACTATAGAAAGAATCAACAAAACAAAGAGTTGGTTCTTCGAAAAACTTAACAAAATTGACAGACCCTTAGCAAACCTTATCAGAAAAAGGAGAGAACACACCCAAATTAATAAACTCAGAGATGAGAATGGAAACATCACCACAGAAACAACCAAGATTCAGAACATTATTAGGGGATACTTCTCAAAACTTTATGCTAATAAGTTTGAGAACTTGACAGAAATGGACCTTTTCCTAGCAAATATTGATATGCCAAAACTAAACCAAGATGAGTTAAACCAGCTTAACAGGCCCATATCAAGCATTGAAATAGAAACAGCAATAAGAGACCTCCCAGCTAAGAAAAGTCCAGGACCAGATGGTTTTACAGCGGAATTTTACAAGGCCTTCAAAGCAGAGCTCACACCAATACTCCTCCAACTCTTCAATGAAATTGAAAGAGAAAGCTCACTACCGAACACATTCTATGAAGCCATCATAACCCTCATCCCAAAACCAGGCAGGGACTCATCAAAGAAAGAGAACTATAGACCCATTTCTTTGATGAACATTGATGCAAAACTTCTCAACAAAATTTTGGCCAATCGACTTCAACAATTCATCCAAAAAATCATACACCATGATCAAACAGGATTCATTTCAGGGATGCAAAGCTGGTTCAATATACGCGAATCAATTAATATTATTCATCACATCAACAGGAGCAAGAATAAGAACCACATGGTTATCTCAATAGATGCAGAAAAAGAATTTGACAAGATCCAACACCCCTTTATGATGAAGGTTCTGGAAAAATTAGGAATCCATGGAACATTCCTCAATACAATAAAGGCTGTATATGACAAACCTACAGCCAGCATTATACTCAATGGTGAAAAACTAAAGCCATTTCCTCTTAACTCAGGAACAAGACAAGGATGCCCACTCTCTCCACTTCTCTTCAATCTAGTATTAGAATGCCTAGCTACAGCAATAAGACAAGATGCAGACATAAAGGGGATCCAAATAGGGAAAGAAGAAATAAAACTCTCCCTCTTTGCAGATGACATGATCTTGTATTTAAAGAATCCCATAGACTACACTCCCAAATTACTCAAGCTGATTCAAAACTTTGGCAAAGTAGCAGGTTATATAATTAACCCCCAATAATCAATGGCTTTTCTATATGCCAACAATGAGAAAAGTGTGGCTGAAATTAGGAAAGCAACTCCATTTGTAATAGCCCCACAAAAAATAAAATACCTAGGAATTAACTTAACCAAAGAAGTGAAGGACCTCTATGATGAAAACTTTAAAATCTTGAAAAAGGAAATCAACACAGAACTTAAAAAATGGCAAAACCTCCCATGCTCCTGGATTGGCAAGATTAACATCGTGAAAATGGCAATACTTCCCAAGGCTATCTACAAATTCAACGCGATACCTATCAAAATTCCACCCTCACTCTTCAAGGAAATAGAGGAGGCAATCCAAAAATTCATATGGAACAATAAAAGACCCCGAATAGCAAAAACGCTCCTCAACGGAAAGAACACTGCTGGAGGAATATCAATACCAAATTTCAAACTCTACTATAAAGCCATAGTAATCAAAACAGCTTGGTATTGGCATAAGAACAGACCTCAGGACCAATGGAATAGAATTGAAAACCCAGAAATGAACCTACAGACCTATAGCCATCTAATCTTTGATAAGGGAGCTAAAACAATAGAATGGAAGAAAGACAGCCTCTTCAGTAAATGGTGCTGGCAAAATTGGTTAACTACATGTAGAAAACTAAAGCTAGATCCTTATATATCACCCTGCACCAGAATCAACTCCAAATGGATCAAAGACCTTGAACTCAAAGCAGACACTCTGAAAACATTACAGGATGGAATAGGAGAAACCCTAGGTCTCCTTGGCTCAGGTCGAAATTTTCTGAATAGAGACCCGGAAGCACAACAAATCAAAGAAAGGTTGGACAAATGGGATTGCATAAGATTGCAGAGCTTCTGCAGGGCAAATGACATAGCTGGCAAGATCAATAGAAAGCCCACCGATTGGGAGAAGATCTTTACTAGCCATACAACGGACAAGGGTCTCATATCTAAAATATACTTGGAACTCAAAAAATTAAACCACCCAACAACAAATCCTCAAAGAATCAACTGCCCAATAAATAAGTGGGCGAAAGACTTAAAGAGAAGCTTCTCTGAAGAAGAAACAAGGATGGCCAATAGACACATGAAGAAATGTTCAACATCCCTAGCCATAAAAGAAATGCAAATCAAAACAACATTGAGATATCACCTCACTCCAGTTGGAACAGCAAAAATCAAGAACTCTAACAACAACAGATGCTGGAGGGGATGTGGACAGAAAGGAACCTTACTTCATTGTTGGTGGGAATGTAAACTTGTTCAACCACTTTGGAAAGCAGTATGGAGGTTCCTCAGAAGACTTCACATAGATCTCCCCTATGATCCAGCAATCCCACTTTTGGGCATTTACCCAAATGTTTACAAACAAGACCACACTAAAGCTACCAGCACAACTATGTTTATTGCAGCATTATTTACCATAGCTAAGATATGGAACCAACCCAGATGCCCCTCAGTAGATGAATGGATCAAGAAAATGTGGTATATATACACAATGGAATTCTATGCCTCCATCAGAAAGAATGACATTTCCCCATTTGTTAGGAAATGGAAAGGGTTGGAAAAAATTATATTAAGTGAAGTAAGCCAGGCCCAAACAAGCATAGGTCCCATGGTTTCCCTTATTTGCAATATCTAGTATAGGTATGAGTCAAGCGGAAAAGGTCAGATAATGTGATGTTAGGAAAACGAACCCTTAAATATGTATTTTAATGTTTTCGTTTCTTTCATGCATGTGTTTCTAACGCATTTATAAGATTATTTCTTTGTTGCTTTGTATGTCCCTCCCCCACAGTGTAACCCCCGCTTTCACTATATTTGATATCAGTATAACATGTGGAGGAGATGGGGACAAACAAGTTGTTTAAGGATTCAGGTGGACCTGTTGCAACAATGAGAAGTACAAGATGTCATGTCAAAACCAGCTTTACAATGTCGGTGTGGGGGGGGGAGGGGGGTATAATTGAGCGGGGGGAGGGGGATAAAATTGGGTGGGGGGAGGGGGGAGGCGGGGAAGGGAAGTGAAGGGTAAACAAAGGAGGAGGCTGCAATGCTTGGTAAGAAATGTATGCATTATCCTGCCCATGTAATTGTAGCCCCCCTGTACAGTATGTTCTCAAATAAAATAAAATACAATCAAAAAAAATGTTTAAGCATGCATTTAAAATAGATTCAGTAAATAACAAGCACATTGAAATAAAATGTACCTGAACATCACCCTACAAAAAAAAAAAAAAAAAAAAAAAAAAAAAGAAAAGCTTCTAGCCCAATGCCAGTGGTGGCTCAAACCCTGCAAATCCTAGCTACTGAAAAGACTGGGATCAGAAGTCGTGGGTCCAAGCCAGGTCAGGGGAGGAAAGTTAGTGAGAATCTTCTTGCTGATGGACTACCAAAAGCCAGAAATGGAGCTGTTGCTCAAGTGGTAGAGTGCCAGCCTTGAGGCAAAAATTAAAGATACCAGAGCCCAGACCCTAAGTTCTGGCACATAAAAAATAAAGAAAAGCTTTCAGGAGTTTCTAGTCCACTGTGGTGAAAGTCCAAATAAGTTGGGTGCTGGTGGCTCATGCTTATCCTCCTAGCTCCTCAGGAGACTGAAATCTGAGGATCATGGTTCAAACCAGCCTGGGCAGGAAAGTCTAGGAGACTCTGATCTCCAATGAACCACAGGAAAACTGGAAGTGGTACTGTGGCTCAAGTAGTAAGTTGAAGAGCTGAAGGAAGAGTGCACAGTCCCGAGTTCAAGGCCCAACTGACCTGCTTGAACCTCACTCTGTGGCTCTAGGCAGAGTAATTTCCAGTGGACCACTATGGGTCTCCCAATATCTAGTTGTCCTACAAGTCTTGAAACAGCCTCTTTGGGAGCCTTTGCCTACAGATTAGGCCAAAGTATCAGAGAAGGGTCTAGCCTTGGGGCACGGAAGTCATCAGCCACGTCATCAGAATTGCATCTGTCATGGGTGCAGAGTGGATCTGATCAGTAAATCAATATTTCAGACCAGATTTCTGGGCCAGGAGTGGCAAGAGCTGCAAGATGGCACAGCAGGTAATGCCTACTCACGGGCCAAATTTGTCAGGCACAACTTGGGTGGGTGTTGAGTTGGGCTCATGAAAGACTTGTAGGCTCAGGAATCCACAGCTGGCTGGCTGCTGCTTGTAGCAGTGGCTATCCCAGGAATCCCAGAGCTCAGAGCCCTGCTTTGCTCACCAGTGTTCAGTGGCAGATGGAGGTCTGCAATCATGCACTGAGTATAAATGAGCATCCATCGTGTTCTTTCCTTGGTCCTGTACCCTATGCATGGATGGAGGTGCAGGTTCCATGGAACTTACTTCCATGGCCCAGACCCCTCAGTCCAAAAAGGAGTTGGGGAGAAATAACTTATGTGTCAAGAGTTTACTATGACTGTGCCCCTGGACTGCCCCCAGTTCTAGCTCAGGTCATCATTACTACCTTCTTCTGTGTGTGTGTGTGTGTGTGTGTGTGTGTGTGTGTGTGTGCGCGCGCGCGCGCATGGGCACATCTTGGTACTAGGGCTTGAACTCAGGACCCGGGCTCTGTCCCTCACTTTTTTCATTCAAGGCTAGCAACTCTACCACTTGAGCCACAGCTTTTCTTCCAGCTTTCAGGTGGTTATTGGGAAAGGAGAGTCTTACACACTTTAGAAAAGTTAGCTGGTGGTAAGAAATGTACTCATTATCTTGCCCATGTAATAGTAACCCCTCTATACAGTATTTTCACACACAAACAAAGATCCTACTGATACTAAAAAAAGAAAAAGAAAGAAAGAAAGAAAGAAAAGTGAGCTGGACTGCCTCTGAATGCCAATCCTAGGATCTCAGCCTCCTGAGGAGCTAGGAATATGAGAGCATGAGCTATTAACATCTGACCACACTTTCCTTCATGGCTAAGATAGTGTACCTCTCTCCCAGACTAGCACCCATCTACAGCTAACCTTTCTTTGCCTCCCTCTACTCCTCCAGGCTTCAGAGGAATCGTACCTTCCCCTGAGGACATAGAAATTGGATGCTTGACAGGTTTGAGCTTTATGTACTCCACATAGTCAAGGGCTGCTGGGAGCTGAAATGGAGATCAGAGATCTACGGCAGGGCAAGTAGATAGCTGTTAGAACAGAAGACAGTATGAAGAGACATCCTTGCAGCTGGATGCCAGTGGCTCATGCCTATAATCCTAGCTACTCAAGGCTGACAAATAAGGATCAATCAAGATTCAAAGCTAGCCTGGGTGGGCAGACTCTTATCTCCAATGAATCACCAAAAAGCTGGGAAGAAGAGCTACTGTAGTTCAAGTGGTAAAGCACGAGCCTTGTGCAAACAAGCTAAAGGATACCACCTAGGCTCTGAGTTTGAGCCCTGGTAAACACACACACACACACACACACACACACACACACACACACACACACACACACACACACACAAACATCCTTAGCAGGTGCCAGTGGCTCATACCAGCAATCCTAGCTACTCAAGAGGCTAAGCTCTAAAGATGGCAGCTTGAAGCCAGCCCAGGCAGGAAAGTTCGTGAGACTCTTATCTCCACTAAACTACTAAAAAAGATGAAAGGTGAGTTGTGGTTCAAGTTGTAGAGTGCTAGATTTGTGCAAAGGAACCTCGGTGCCTAGGCCCTGAATTCAGATCTCAGAGTTTTTTTTTAAAGACACCTTTTGTCCCCTCTCCTCCTCGCTCAGGCCATAAATCCATATGTTGGTCATCCTAGATCTCACATCCACTCCTGCCTCTTCCACAGCACCACCACAAGTGGTCTGTTTCTGGCGAGCTCTGGGTTAAGAAGTGAACGTACACAAGGGGGGCCTACCAAGGTCAAGGCTAATGCCCCAGAACATTGAGGTATTGGCCATACTAGTCTCTCCTACCCCAATTCACTGGCCCTGGAATCTAAAGTCTGTGCCTCTGTATTCTGGGCATCCAGAATTCTCTAGAAGGATATGAGAGGGCCAGCTGGGGCTGGAAGATAGACTTGCATGCAATAAAGTACGTGGACATTTCCTAGACAAGAACAGATAATTCCAAGCCACCTTGGCCTCACCTCCAATGTAGCCCGGAATCCTCCTTGCTTGGGCGGCCCTCAGTCCACTGTCAAGCTCGAGTTGGCCAGAGCCACCGACAACCTCCTTCCCCTACTCCACTGCCAGCCTGCTGATAGGGACAGGAAGCCAGAGGTCTAGCTGAGGAAAAGGGCAGGACATCCCATGTCTGAGTTCCCCACCCAGAGACAGGCAAGACTCTATTGCAGTTGTCCTGGCTGACCCAGAATCCACTGCAAGAAGCCAAAGATTTGGACAGCTGGACTTGGGCCCCAAAGAAAAGCTTGAACTCGGGTCTCTGACCATTTAGGACTCATTGTAGACCCTGATAGGAGGCTAAAGGCAAGGTCGGTGTGGGGGACGGGCACCATCCAAGGTCAGAAAAAGGCAGACAGACACCCAGGAAGGGGACAGAGAAAGATGAGGAAAACACACACACACACACACACACACACACACAAATATGGCACTGGTGTCTCACAGCTGTCATCCTAGCTACTCAGGAGGCTGAGGTCAAAGCCAGCCAGCACAGAAATGTCTGTGAGGCTCTTATCTCCAATGAACCACCAAACAGCCAGAAATGGAGCTGCAGCTCAAATGTTAGAGCTCTAGCTTTGAGCACAGAAGCATAGGAATTTCACCTAGGCCCTGAGTTCAAGGCCCAGGTTTTCTACATCCAAACACACAGACACAGACACACACAGACAAAAGACAAATGAACACACAGAAACATACAGTGGTAGCCCAAAGCCTCAGCAGTCCCTGAGCACCCTGAATATTCCACCCCAGAGATGATGGCACTACCATCATCAGACCAACTGTAGACAAAACTCAGAGCCTCTCACATGTCTGGAATGTTTCACAACACATCATGTCATTTCTACTGTACACACTGTTATGCAGAAAATTCAGCTACCTTTTGTTTGGTTGTAGGTTATGGGGTTTGATCTTTAGGCCTGCCAGCAGGACCCCAGCTCTTCAGATGAAAGTGTGCACTCTACTACTGGATCCAGAGCATCACATCCAATTTTCTGGTGGTTCATTGGAGATAAAGTCTCACAGACTTTCGTACCCAAGCTAGCTTTCAATTGTGATCCTCAGATCTCAGCCTCCTGAGTAGCTAGGATGACACTTATGAGCCACTGGCAGTACCCGGCTATACCCATCTTTTTTTTTTTCTTCAATTCTTCTCTTTCTTTTTTTATTGTGAAAATACTGTACAGAGGGGTTACAATTACATGGGCAAAATAAGGAGTACATTTCTTATGAAGCATTGTAGCCTCCTCAGCAGCCAGCTTCTTATACCAAGGGTAAACCCAACTCATTAAGACAAAAACCAAATGTAACCCTACACTTCAGACTTGGTCACCAGCATCCAAAACCATTCTTTCATGGATGGAGAGCATATAATTGACACTACCATTCCACCCCTGCTCCATTCACCCACTCCCTCCCTGCCCCAGGCCTCGACCTCTGGAGTTATTGGTAGGGTACCACCAACCCTGCTATGGCTTCACACTGGGGTAAACCTGGGGAGTTATTAGAAATGTCTGTACTGTGAGGCCAGCATCTGCTCTCACAACCACAGCAACACTACTACTTCACTATCTCTTGCAGGCAAGGAAGGGGTGTCTTTCTTTCTTGTTTGGTTTGGGTTTTGTTTTTTTTTTGGTCCAGTCATGGGGCCTGAACTCTGGGCCTGGGTGCTGTCCCTCAGCTCTTCAGCTCAAGGCTAGCGCTCTTCCACTTGAGCCACAGCACCATTTCCGGCTTTTTTCTTTTTGCTTATATGGTGCTGAGGAATGTAACCCAGGGCCTCAGGGATACAAGGCAAGCGCTCTACCACTGAGCCACCTGCCCAGCCCTTGTTTGGTTTTTTGTTTTTGTTTTTGTTCTTGTTTTTTGGTTGAGGGGCTTGAACTCAGGGCTTGGGTACTGTCCCTGATGTCTGATTTTCCTCAAGGCCAGTGCCTACCACTTGAGCCACAGTGCCAATTCTGGTTGGAGACTGGAGATGAGGCTCTGGAGGGAATTTCCTGCCTGGCTGGGAAAAGAGATCCTCTGGATCTCAGCCTCCCTAGTGGCCAGGATGACTGGTGTGGGATGACAGGTGAGAGCCACCTGCTCATGGCTTAAATTTTCTAGTCCTTCAGAATTTCCACCTAGTACGTTTCTAGACACTACCACCTAGACACCCCTCTAACTCCCTCAGGGACAGCAAAGGGAGGATAGAATCTGGGTGGGGCCATGGGGATTAAAGGGCTCCCTCCACATCATTAACCCCCTCTATCCTCCCATCTGCCTCCTCCAGATTGCCTGGTCTTCCAGGGCAGATCAGACCCAAAAGGAGTTCTGTGGCCTGCCCTATGTCCTTCTGCCCTACCCAACTGATACCTGAGAACTTCTAGGGCAAGATTCTCCATGTCCTGGTGGAAGACATTGGGAGGGTTGCTGATAAGTGGGCCCAGGGGTGCCCAGGGCAGAAGGACTGTCCAGCTCAGTTCTGTCAGAGGAGACATAAAGCACGGATGGATTTACTAAGAGCTTCAGGGCATAGCCATCCACCTGTCACCAAAGGTCACTGGGAGAACTGTTTTATGGTGACAGCCCTGGGGCCTGACCTCATGGCCCAGCACTGTCCTTGACTTGCTTTGTCTCCAGGGGAGTGCTCTTTCACCTGAGCCACCGTGCCACTTCCAGATTTTACTGTGTATGCAGGACCTAGGAATTGAACCCATGCTTTCCTGTGTGCTAGGTGAGCCCTCCACCTCTAAGACAAAATCCCAGCAGTAGGTAGCTGTTCTTCTGTGACCCCTCAGGCCTGTCTTGGGGCAGTCTCACACATCTATACCAAGTCTCTCACCAGCAGCCCTGGCTGGAAATGAACACGCTATGCTATGTTACCCATCATCTGCAGCACCTTTGTTCTCTGTGCTTCCTTCAGATACTCCTTGTTAAGCAAGACCTCATTTTCAAGTGCTGTCTCTAAGAAGCCCTTTCTGATCACCTTGGAAAAGCTGGAGCTCCTCTGCTGTGCAGGCTTCCAGCCTTGTCAGGCTCTGCCTTCCAGCCAGTGTGGGTTGATAATGCATGAAGGGGAAGGCCTGGATTCCACCACCGGATTTCTGAAGGCCCTGATACACCACCCAGGGGCAGGTGTTGTATTACACTCTGTGAGAGGGGGCTCCTGACGTGGGCAATCTGTGGGCAACAAGACAGGGCCATTTCTTTGTGTGGGCTTGAACTGAGGATCTGGGAGCTGTCTTTCTGAGTTTTATTGCTCAAGGCTGGTGCTCTACCACTTGAGCCACAGCTCCACTTTTGGCTTTATGGTGGTTCCATGGAGAGTAGAGTCTCTCTGGTTTCCAGCTTATGGCTGGCTTCAAACTGTGATCCTCAGATTTCAGCCTCCAGAGTAGCCAGGATGACAGGCATGAGCCTGAACCCCAGGTGATAGGCGCCAAAGGCTTTTTGGTTTTTGTTTGCTCCCATTTATCTTCTGTCAACTAGCAAGCCCAAGTTAAAATAATCATTACAGGGGGATCAAATTCCTCCCCTAGGTCAGTTAATCCAAGGAGATAAAGTGGCTTTGGAAAAGGCTAGTCTGAGTTGGCTTAGGGGTGTTTGTGTGTTTGTGTGTGTGTATGTCTGTGAGTGTTGGGAATACCTACCCTCATCTCTGTGGTGCCTCATCCTCCCAGTAGGGAGTGCATCCAGGATCCTGACCCCAAGGGAGTTGGATGGGGGAGGGTACCTAAGGTCACATCCAGGGGGATGATCTGAATTCTGTCCTGCAACCTAGGCCTGGACAGATAAAGGAGAGAAGGAGATGGTTAGGGGAACATCAAAGGGAGCCCCTTGCTTTGGCTACATGTACCAGCGAGAAAACTGAATACTTCTTTATTGGTAGTCAGATAAAAGGTGTACACTGTTCATTTATTTCATGATGGTGTTAGTCCTAGGGCTTGGATTCAGGGCCTGGGTGTTATCCGTTAGTTTCTTTTGTTCAACTGAGCTCTACCAGTTGAGACACAGCACCATATCTGGCTTTTTTGTGTGTGGTTTTGGGGAGGGAGGTGGTTTACGGGAGATAAGATTCTCACGGACTTTCCTGCACGAGTTGCTCTGAGTCACAACCATCAGACCTCAGCCTCCCAAAGATCCAGGATGATGGATTAGAGCCAGAGCTCCTGACCACCACCATCCATTTATAATCCCTTAGGCCCAGGGCCAAGCCACCCACACTACACCTCTTTGTTGGGAGTAGGAAGCAGACATGAGTGGGTTTGATACTTCAACAGCCTACCTATCTTTGAGCATTGTTCTGGGTCAGTCTGATGGAGGCTTCGTTCTTATCTACATCAATGACTTGGCTTTGTCACAAGAACAAATGTCCCCCGGGAGGAATCAGGTCTGGGGTCCTTCCTCTGAACGCCGCCACCCTAACCCAAACGACACTCCCCAGCAAAGAGTAGTACACACAGAGTGTTTTTATTGTCTTATAGCCAGGGTCTTGTCAGATAGGTGGGGGTATAGGTCAGAGGCCCGGGATTGTGCTGGGCAGGGGGACAAGGGAACACCTTCCCATCCACCATCCTTCAAAAGTGTAGCAGAGGAATGTGGTGAAGGACTCATGGGATGGACAATGAATAACTGTCACGGTCTAGCCAGGGCACAGAGGGGCATACCTCATGAAGTTGCTTCAACAGGCTGAGCAAAACAGCTCCTAACCCACAGCCGACCTCCAGAATGAGAGGGCCACCTTGTGTTCCAGCCTCATGGGGATGATGGGCCACCTCCTCCAGCACTCATTCAATAATTCCTGAGAGAAAGAAAGAGGAATAGAGAGAGAGAAAGAGAGAAAGAGAGAGAGCTAGAGAGGGAGAGAGAGAGAGACGGGGCCAGAATTACACTTAAGCCAAATGCCGGTGGCTCAGAACTATAATCCTACCTACACAGGAGGCTGAGATGTGAAGATCATGGTTCATAGTTGGCTTGGGAGGAATGTCTGTGAGACTTTTATCATCAAAGAACCAATTGAAAATGGTAAGTGATGCTGTGGCTCATGTGGTGGAGAGCAAGCCTTGATCTGAGGAGCTCAGCGACAGCATCCAGATCCAGAATTGAAACCCCACAAATGACAAGAAGTGGACTTCCCACCACAATAAGTGGACTGAATAACACCCACTGTCCTAGGAAGCATTGCAGAGAAATCAGGCCAAGCTTCCTGTCAAGTGAGGGTCACGAGTAGGTCACCTGACTTCTCCATGACTCATTTTCACCAGCTGGAAAAATGAATAGAGTGAAGGATCCCTTCCTCATGTTGATAGGGTAATGGTGAAAGACAGTCATGTTTGTTTCATTATCCCACACCTGTTGCATGATTAATAACAGACCCCATCTGAGCCCTTTCCTGGCAACTTCCTGTCATATGCTCACAGAATTGTTGAGAACTGTATCTGACACCTGCTCCCTCTGTGCATGGCCCTGCTCCAGAGATCCCTCTGTATTAGTCCCTTATTTCCTCACAACTGTCCCATGAGGAGACTGAGGTCCGATGGTTGACATCCAACCTAAAGCTTCACCTGTGGTCAAGAATCGGCTGCTGTGAACTAAGAGTTTGGGACAATCCATCTAATATGATGACTGAGCTGGCGATAAATGTCTACCACCTCCCCCCCCCACACACACACATGCACTCAAACACACCTCCACCGTCCTTTGCAGGCAAAGATGTTTTAATTTCTTTCTTTTTGTTGGTTGTGAGGCTTGAACTCTGGACCTGGGTGATATCCCTGTGTTCTTCAGCTCAATTCCAGCACTGTACTTCTTGAGCCACTGCACCCCTTCCAGTTTTTTGGTGCTTTATTGGAGAGAAGAGTCTGAGAGTCTTTCCTGCCCAAGTTGGCTTTCACCCGTGATCCTAAGATTCAGCTCCTGAGTACTTAGGATGACAGCCATGAGCCACTGGCACCCGGCCAAAGAGGCTTTTCTATGCCTGTCATCCTATCCCCTCAGGAGAATGAGATCTGAGGACTGCAATTGAATGCCACCCTTGGCAGCAAAGTCATTGAGAACTCTTATCTCCAATTAAACACCCAAAAACCTTGCAAGTGGAGCTGTGGCTCAAATGGTAGAGTGCTAGCTTTGAGCATGAAACAAGGGATGGGACTCAGGCTCTAGTTTTAAACTTTTTCTAGCCTAAACCCACCCAAGAAAGGGAAGCAGGTGAGCACACGGGAGCTCAACGATCACACATAATACTCAAGAATAACAGCATAAATCCCATCCTGCTCTGAGTCTCTAGATTCTATGTCCTAGGTCATGGCAGTCTTAGATGGGACTGACCATGCACTAAGTCAGGACATTCAAGTACAATCTCATACTGAGGATCCCGTGACCTCATCAAGGACTCAAGATGTCTCACTGTCCTGCCTTGACACTGGGCAGTCACGTGAGATCCAGTTATCCAACCAAAGGATATTGGAATGAATGAATTTCTCAGCCAAGGGATGCAGATTGGCAGGCTCTAGGTCCCTCTCTTTCAGGAAGGAGAAAAGGGCTGATCCATCTCAGGAATGATCCTGGGTTGTGAGTATCCTCAAAGAAACAACCCAGCTCAGAGCCCAGTGGCTCTGGTGATCCCACAAGCCTCGACCTTCATTCCACCCTCTCTAAATCCCACATCTGCCATCTAGACTAAAGGCTGAGTCAGCAAGGAGACCCACCTCTACCTCTGAGAATGGCAGTCACAGGGCCCTAGAGTCCCCTAGATGAAGTCTCAGAGCAACATGCATCTGACTCCTTCCCTCATTCCCTGGCCGTCCTGTGCCAGTGGCCTGGTTTCCTCTGTCTCTGGTCCAGGAATGAACACTGGGGGTGTCATCTTCAGTTTGAGCCAGCAAAAGTCCCAGTCCCCAAGGATGTACTGCACAGGCATCCTGCAGTGGACAACAGCGAGGTCGTCAATGGTGAACCCAGAGTGCCAGGACTTTTAATAAGCATGTGGCTGGGTTGAAGGCTCTATCACTGATGGTCTAGGTTGTCAGGTGAGGTCATGGCTTCAATGGCCTGACACAAGTGATCTGGGATCATTCTCCCTCTTCATCTGCCTGCTTATCCCTTGCCACCCCCCTCTGGACACTTCCTCTCCCTCTCCTCCCTAGCCTTTGGACACTTTCTTCTTATCTGACCAGAAAATAAACTCGGTGACCCAGGGGAGATTGAAACTCGGTGACTTACCCTGAGCCCTAGGTTCTACCCCAGGCTGTTTCCCTCTGCAGTAAGCAAAGCACTCAGATCCTGGATGTCATGAAGTTGATGAGGGGAGAGTGACTTGATCCTACATACTGGCTTTAGGCTCTGAAACTGTCCCCACAGAGATTGTGAATGGTTGGCTCCCTTGATCCAAGAACTCCAAACCAAGGCTTGCATGATCCCTTCTTCCTTCCTTTCCTCCTTTTCTCCCTCCATCCTTCCCTCCTCTCTTTCTCTTTCTTCTCTTTGGGTCACCCCTGGGCCTTAAAATCAGAGACTGGGTGCTGTCCCTGAACCTTTTTACTCAAGGCCAACAGTCTATGGCTTGAGCAACTCATCCACTTCTGGCATTTTCTTTTTGGTAGTTAGTTGGAGATAAGAGTGTTATAGGCTTTCCTGCCTGGGCCTTAAGCCTCAATCCTCCCATCTCAGCTTCCTAAGTAGATAGGATGACAGGTGTGAAGCAATGGTATCCAACTCAAACCAAGATTTCTTCATGTGCCATGGAACCAGCACTGGAACTTTTCATTGTGTATGACCCACCCCCCCGGCCTGGCACACACTGTAACGGTTTTTTGATAAATAAATGAGCATCTGTCTATGACAATACTACAGAAAAGTACCATCTAATTCAGGTAAGCATCCTAGGTGGAGGAAAGCCTGATGTAGCTCTCCAACAGTTCTCCCTCCTCCCTCTTCCCACCCTCCTGGTGCCACCGCACTTAACTGTTTTGGTTCCAAGGACATGAGCCATGATGTCCTCACTGGATTCCAGGGTCTCTGGGATGCCTATCTTCTCAAAATCTCTGTCCAGCCACTGACCTGCTCTGTGGCACTCCATTCCCCACTCAGTTGTGAACAAGGTTGCTGTGGGGTAAACACCAGGCTCAAGGGGCCTCCTCTCCACTCCCTGGAGCAGATAGGATGGTCCACTATATCCCGCCCCCAAGTTTCATGTTGCAGAGAAAGGATCCTTGAGGCATTCCAGGTCTCAGAATCTCCCAGATTCCAGTGCAGGTGCTGGGAATTGTCTCTGCTCACAGCTGGCTGGCTGTGGATGATGAGGTCACATCTCTGCTCCCCAAGACATCCTCAACTGTGTTGCTCACCCTAGAGAGAGCCCGAGGATAATCATCAACTGCAGGAGAAAGGCAGTCAAGGCACGACGTTCATAGCAGGAAAACATCTGGCTTGGGAACTCATCCTGTGCCGCTTTGAACGTCATTGTTTGGTGGCTGAAATGGTCCATCTAGTTTGACCCAGAATCCCAGGCATTAGTAGAAATTGCCAGCTTCAAGAAAAAACCCTGTAAAAGCTGGCATTTCACTTGTCCCAATCAAACTTAATGGGTTCCAAAAACAGTAGTCCCCTTTTCCTTCTAGACAGCCTACAGCAGGTTACAGAAAATGGCATTCAGAGAGCCTCCGGTAACTGCCATGTCCTGATCTCAAGTAGGCTCCAGCAGGGGGACCACACTTGCCTACCATTGCCCCGCTGGAAACAGCTCAGGAGGGACACAGTTTGGAGTCTGCAGGACTCCAGGGAAGACTGCCCACCAGTGCACTGCCCTGGGAGGAAATCCATGCCAACATTGGGGGCCCGGAGCCCCCTGCTCAGATGCCCACAGGTAAGATGCCCATGTCAATGCCCTGGGTAAGATTCCCCTCTCATCCTCGGTCGTGGTGAACCATGTGCCATGTCACACCGTGCATCACTTTCCAGACCCTCATAGCTTCACAGCCCCTGCCCTACTCCCCCTATCTCCTTCCCTAATTATGTTGGGCAAACACATTCCCAACTTTGAATTAGCTCCAACTATACACATGAGAGCCGACTGTCGGGCTGGAAGAGTGCAGCTGTGGTCACAGTATCCTCATGAGCCTTCTGGCTAAGGACAGAAGGGCAGGTATCCACGCTGGTCTGAGATTTACACAGGCCTCCTAGAAGAGACCCACGCAGGCCCAGCAGTTACTGTGGACTGCAGGAAAGGGGAAGAAAGTGGGAAGGAACATCTATTGAAACCTTCTCTAAAGGAGCCATGACACTGTGAAAGAGAAAACAAAAATTGTGGCTGGGCTCATCCTGGGCATTAATGAAAAAAGAACAACAAATACACACATGCACACAAATAAAATGCTTTTGCTTGGGCCAGGAAGGTGGCTCAGTGGTAGAGCTCTTGCCTTGCATGCAGGAGGCCCTCAGCACCACATAAGCAAAAAGAAAAAAGTCAGAAGTGGCGCTGTGGCTCAAGTGGTAGAGTGCTAGCCTTGAGCTGAAGAGCTGAGGGACAGGGCACAGGCCCAGAGTTCAGAGCCCACAACCGGAACTCTCCCCAAAAAAATGCTTTTGCTCTTTTTAGACATGCTGACTGTACAATGAGAAAGATGATATCTCTCTCTCTCTCTCTCTCTCTCTCTGTCTCTCTCTCTCTCTCTCTCTCTCTCTCTCTCTCTCTCACTCTCTCTCTCTCTCTCTTTCTCTCTCTCTCTCTCTCTCTCTCTGTCTCTCTCTCTCTCTTTCTCTCTCTCTCTGTCTCTCTCTCTCTCTGTCTCTCTCTCTCTCTCTCTCTCTCTCTCTCTCTGTCTCTCTCTCTCTCTCTCTCTCTCTCTCTCTCTCTCTCTCTCTCTCTCTCTCTCTCTCTCTCATACACACAAAAACACACACACTCAGAGCAGTGCCTCTTCTGCATTTGTTGGTTTCTCATCTGGGCAATGTAACAGCTTGAGCACCAGGGGCAACCACCCAAGGGGAACAATGCTCTAATAATGCAGAACCACCCTGCCTCCCCGTTTCTCTAGGGCCAGTCCCTTCCCCTTGGGAACAACCAGCCTTGATTCCCCATTCTCCAAAACACTAGGCTAGGATGCTGGGTAAGGTAGTCCCGAGACACATGGCTCCTCAGAGCCTGGACAGAAAACAAAGCAGGGAGTCATGGTGCCTCCAGAGAGGTGTCTGACCTGGGGTGGGGGCATTGTTGGGGACTTTGATGGGGTCCTAAAGGCTATGTACATGGATGGACTCCCTACTAGCAGCCTACATACTTTTGGGCGACTTGACAGATTCTTGGGGAGGACAAGGAGACCAGATGGCTGGGAGAACTAGCAGAAGCTAGCAGAACTGGGAAATGTGATCACCCAGTCAGAACTGTTGACAGCTGGGGTTGGGGGTACAGGCCGTTTGTATGTGTGTCAGAAGGGGGTGTGTTTTTCTCCCAAATACCCACCTTCTATCTGACCCCACTGCCCTCACCTCTCTAGTGGGCTCTTCTGGGAATGTCCTCAGGTGAAAGGGTGACTAAGCACAGAAGACAAGGGCTCACACAGCAAGGGGGCCTATCTTCTGTATCCTACACCTCTCTCCCCATTAAAAAGGAAAAGACCTAAGAAGGCAGGTGTGGGGTGCTGTTCCCCACCTCTCACTAAAGGCACCAGGTTCCCACCAGGGAGAGAAAGGATGCAGATGCAAGGCTGTGTGGCTCCCACTGTTCCAGGCCAGGGGCTCTGTGGTGTCCCCTCCTTCCCATCCCTGCAGCTCCCCTTTTCCTGGGACACTGGCCAATAGGGATGAGAGTGGGATCCCTGGGCGGACACTCACCTCCAAACCCCACCCCTGGGGTGCATTTGTGGCAGAGCCAGGACAGACTTTGGGGCATGGGGGAGGAGCAGGCAGGACTGGACTGAGAGGGGAGTGGCAAGGGCCCGGGTGCACAAGGATGGGGAGGAAGGGTAGAGTAGGGGACGGGGTTTACGGGGGGAGGGGGGGAGTGGTGGAGTGCAGGAGCACAGGTCGGCCACTCATGTGTGCTGCTGGGAGAAGCTGTAGGCTGGGACTCCGAGTGTGGGCCAGGAGTCTGAGGACCAAGGCCTGGAAGCAAGTCAGGGCCACAAGCAGGCCAGGGGCGCACCAGCTCCTCCAGGTGACTGCTAGAGGCTCCGCGGGTCCAAGCCAGCAGCGCCATGTTTGAAAAGCACGTGGGCTCCTGGTGGGGCTGTGCACAGCCTCTGCTCCTCCTCAGCCACCACCGCAGCCTCAGCGGCCTCCTAACCTGTGGAAGCCGCTGCCTCAGCTGCCACTGCCTCTGTTGTGTTCCTCACAGAGGGACCTCAGACTCAGGGCCACCATGGCTGGGCGCCTCCGAGGGGCTGCATGTGGCGATGTGCCTGCCATGCAGGCTCCACATGCTCTGCGCTCCCGGCCAGGACCCACACTATGATCAGAGCAGCCTCCAGCCACTGAAGCCATTTCCACTGGTGCTTGTGCTCATGCTCGCTCTTCTCCCAGCTCTCTCTCGGCCCCACACTCCTCTCCTGGGCCACCCCGCCCCTTCTGCCCACACATCCCTGACCCCTAGGGCTCCTGGCCATTGCTGCCACCAAAGTGTGCTCCTGGGCCCCGCCCCCTCCTCCCCTGGGCCCTGCCCTCCACCCAAGGCCACAATTGCAGCACTGCCTGGGCCTTGAGGCTTCTAAACCATGGCAATTGCAGCATTACCTCAGCTCAGAACTACCCACCACCGCCAGTACCAGCCTAGGGGATCGAATCTCCCCTCAGCCCCACCGCTGGAGGAGACTCTTCTCCATCCCCCTCCAATCCACAGACCAAGTGGGCACATGGTGACACTCATGTGTGTATGTATGTTTGTGTTTATGTGTGTGTGTGTGTGTGTGTGTGTGTGTGTGTGTGTTGGGGATAACCACCTCTCAAGGACTCAGAACATAGCATCCTTTGGGATGACTCAGCACACGCACTCTTCCAAAATCAGCACAAAGCACCCTGTGTAAATGACTCAGCACACAGCTCCCTTTGAAGGACTCAGCATGTAGTATGCTGGGTAGAGTACTCAGCACACAGCACACTTTGAAGGAGGGAGTCCATAGTCCCCAGTTTAAAGGACTCAGTGCATGGCATGCTTTGAAAAACTCAGCACATAGCACTCTTTCCCAGGGACTCATCACACCCTGTGTTGAAGCATGCTGGGTAAAACACCAATTGTACATTATCCTTCAAAAAACTCAGCACACAAAACAATTTTGAAGGACTCAGCACATACCACACTGTGGAAGCACCACACAGCACCATTTGAAGGACAGTGCAGAGCACACTGTGTAAAGGACTTGCCACACAGCACTCAAAAACCACCTCATACCTCTCTTTGCAAGGGCTCAGCATATAGCAGGACCCCTTTGGGATGCATTAGCACACCACATCTTTTGAAGGACTCAGAATACAGTACATTGTGTAATGGAATCAGCATATAACACCCTTTGAAAAACCCAGATGGCCCACTCTTCTCAGGGACTCAGCACATAGCACCCTTTGGGATGACTCAGCAAACAGCATCTTTTTGAGGACTCAGCACAAAACCCCCATGTGGGAAGGACCCAGCAAATAGCGCCCTGTGAAGGACTCAGAACATAGCTGTATGTCACAAGTTCAGCTGTCATTAGAATTAGGGTGCTTTCTTCAGTATCACCATTCTTCAGAAAAACTGCACAAATCCTACTAGTTCACATTTAGACAAGCTGTGTTTTATGGGGGAAGGTCAGCTGGGGGTCTTGAATTCAAAGTTTGGGGGCCCTGTCTCTGAGCTCTTTGGTTCAATGCTAGAGCTCTACCACATGGAGGCACAAATCCAATTTTGGTTTTTGGGTTGTTCTTTCACAGGTCTTATGGTGATAAGTAAGGACAAGTTGGGGTATCTGTGGGCAAAGGCTCTTAGCTCAACCTGGAGCTGACCTCTCCCTTCCTTGTGTACCTGGAAAGCCGGGTTTCCTGGAGCTCTCTTGGCCTAGCGTTGAACAGACCTGCTCTGGCATCAGCAATCAGGATGAGCAAAAGTCAGATTGGTCCTGGTCACTTCCCCAAATTGAACTCTAGAGGATGATGGCATGGGGCTGCATGTTCCGCATGTGGCCACCAGGGAGCAGGAGTAGCCCACCATAAGAATAGTACTTATGAGTTGTGTTTACTCTTGCTTCCCTGGGGCCCCCATTATGATTCAAAGCCACCCTGGAGAGGAAAGTCCTTGAGACTCTTACCTACAATTAACCATCAAAAAGCAAGTGGGGCTGTGGGTCAAGTGGCAAAGCACTAGCCTTTAGCAAGAAAACTCAGGGATAGAGCCCAGGCCCTGAGTTCACACATACACACACACACACACACCACATGCATACAAAATCAGAGATTTCTACACTGCAGTCTTTGGTTATTCTATACTTTTTCCCCACTAAGCCTGGTGGCTGCTGGCCTAGGTGTTTGGTGCATACAACATCACCTGGCATCTTCAATTTTGGGGGAACAGAATGGCTAGAGGGTCAACCTTCCCCCATCCCAGCTCCTTGATTGGGTCATGGTCTATCCTCCTGGTCAGCTCTCCTTCACTCACCAGACTGACTCTCCTACTCATGTAATGGGGTGCTGCGAATCACGCCTGAGCCGTGAAACCCCTTTGAAATGCCTCCTGTTCTCCCTGGAAATCTAGAGCACCTCATTTTATGCCAGTCTCAGATGTGCACAGTTTTTGGTACTGCAATGGTAAAAGGTCAGAAGTCTGTTTACTTTCAGGCTCTCTTTGCTCTCTGCCATTTATGTCCAACTTTCCCTATCTCTTCCTTTCTCTTTTCTACATTTTGGCTTGTGCCTTGAAGAGTGCGACGCAGGCTGGGTCCCAGGGAGCCCCCCTCTAGGTTCCCTCTCAAAGGCTAGCCAATGTAGTCTTGATCTATTTGTTCAGTGTTTCTTTGCATTTTTTCAGAAATTCACCATCCTGAATTCACCATCTTGGCCAAGTGGTGGGTTAAGGGTTTGGCCCCATCTGACCCTTAACCTTCCACTAAGTTTACTACTCCATCCATCTATTCTAAGGTGCCTTGCTAACAAATTGCTCTTTTCACAGGCCCTGGTAACTGAGGCCCAACCATCTGATGTGCTTTGTTAGCAAAGATGTGTAAATGTTATCAAAATTTTAGGTTTTGAGTTTTGCCTTTTTTGTTTTGTGTTGTGTATTCGATTACTGACTACATGGTTCTAAAATACTGGGCATATTTGTGCTAAAATTCTCATCACATCTAATGAGTTTTGTCATTGCAGAATATTTGTTGGTCAGTTCTTGATAAGGAGCAGGTAAGCTCTACTTATTCTACTTGATCTCCTTGTTACTTTAATTGGAAATAATAAAGGGCTTTTGTGGCAAAGACTTCAGTTCAAAGCCAGCCCAGGCTGAAAAATCCCTAAGACTCCATCTCCCAGCTAAACTCTGCAAGTGGTACTGTAACTCAAAGTGGTTCAGTGCTAGCCTTGGGCAGAAGTGCTCAGGGACAGTGCCCAGGCCTTGAGTTCAAACCTCCTTGAATACTAGTGGTACTATAACTCAAAGTGGTTCAGTGCTAGCCTTGAGCAGAAGTGCTCAGGGACAGTGCCCAGGCCTTGAGTTCAAACCTCCTTGAATACCAACTGGGACAAACCATCCCAGCAATGAGCACCTAGACTCAGCCAGTCTGGGGAACAATGGAACATGGAGAGGAGTAAGAGGAGATGATGTCACATCAACTGCTTTGTGCCTGCACTTTCAAAATTAACCAGAGCCCGGAGGTCAGTGGAAGTAAGAAACCTGCCCATTCAATGTCTATACCTGTCTACCTATTAACTGAACAGGAGTTTATATTCTTGCCTTTGTCATCTGACTTCTCTACCTAGTCGCCAGATGTCAGAAGTAGCTAGGGACATTTCTACCAACATTTTTAGCCCCAAGTCCTTCCTCTTGCCATTTATTTGCTCTCTAGTATTTTTTTCCAGCCCCTCAATGCTCATGAGACTCCCCCAGACTTCATCTAAGGACTCACGCCACCAAGGGACAGCTGCTGCTCACTGCCTTCTCTGAGAGGAAACCAAATTCCAGCCTTTTACCACTATTGTCGACGCCCCTTGTCAGCAGGAAGTACCCAGAGCGAATCCACGCCCTATTTCATGATTATTAAAAGGCTGGAATGTAAGGTCCACTCCTGGATGGCCAGCAGACTCCACCTTCCTTGCAGCAAAGTCTCCACCCAGTACTTGCGTTACCTAGGCAACTGGGACACCTGGAAGAGGTCACATCTGCATCTACTGAGGTCACATCTGAATTTGATGTGGCCACACCTTTCCCCGCCCATACCCTAGATAAGCCCTAGCTCAGGCCCAGGCTCTCTCTGTTCCTTTCTAACTCTCTTCTCTCTGTCTGTTCTTTTCTGCTCTCTCTGCTCTCTTGCGGCTCTTTTCTAGCTCTCTCTGCTTTCTCTCTGCTCTAGCTCTTTCCTCTCTCTTTCCTCTCATTCCCAGCCACATGGAGTGCCAACCTTGCCTGGTCCCAGCAGGTCTACTGAATAAACCTATACCTTACATGAATACCACGTGCGTGGTGCAGTTCTTACTCTGCAACCACTTTTTAAAAACCTCACAATTATCTTGCCCATGTAATTGTAACCCCTATGTACAGTATTTTCACACCAGAAAAGATCCTACTGATACCAGAAAAAAAGAAAAGAAAAGTGAGCTAGGCTGCCTCTGAATGCCAATCCTTAGATCTCAGCCTCCTGAGGAGCTAGGAATATGAGAGCATGAGATATTAACATTTGGCCACACTTTTCTTCTTGGCTAAGACAGTGTACCTCTCTCCCAGCCTAGCACCCACCTACAGCTAACCTTTCTTCCCCTCCCCCTACTCCTCCAGACTTCAGAAGAACCTTACACTCCCTTGAGGACATAGAAATTAGATGCTTGACAGGTTTGAGCTTTATGTTCTCCACACAGTCAAGGGCTGCTGGGAGCTGATGTGGAGATCAGAGATGCAGGCCAGGGCAAGTAGACAGCTGTTAGAACAGAATACACTATGTAGAGACATCCTTGCAGCTGGATGCCAGTGGCTCATGCCTATAATCCTAGGTACTCAAGGCTGACACATGAGGATCAATCAAGATTCAAAGCTAGCCTGGGTGGGCAGACTCTTATCTCCAATGAATCTCCAAAAAGCAGGGAAGCAGAGCTACTGTAGTTCAATGGTAGAGCACGAGCCTTGTGCAAACAAGCTAAAGGATACCACCTAGGCTGTGAGTACAAGCCATGGTACACACACACAAACACACACACACACACACACACACACACACACACACACACACATCCTTAGCAGGTGCCAGTGGCTCATACCAGCAATCCTAGCTACTCAAGAGGCTGAGCTCTTAAGATGGCAGCTTGAAGCCAGCCCAGGCAGGAAAGTTCGTGAGACACTTATCTCCACTAAACTACTAAAAAAGATGAAAGGTGAGCTGTGGTTCAAGTGGTAGAGTGTTAGATTTAAGCAAAGGAAGCTCAGTACCTAGGCCCTAAGTTCCAACTCTAAGAGATTTTTTTTAAAGACACCTCTCCCCCCCCCCATGCCATAAATCCAGATATTGGTCATCCTAGATCTCACTTCCACTCTTGCCACTTCTACAGCACCACCACAAGTGGCCTGTTACTGGCCAGCTCTGGGGGCATACCCAGGTCAAGACTAATGACCCAGAACATTGAGGTATTGGCCATACCCGTCTCTCCTCCCCCAATTCCCTGGCCCTGGAATCTAAAGTCTGTGCCTCTGTATTCTGGGCATCCAGAATTCTCTAGAAGAATTGGAGAGGTCCAGCTGGGGCTGGAAGATAGACTTGCCTGCGATAAAGTATGTTGACATTTCCTAGACATCAACAGATACTTCCAAGCCACCTTGGCCTCACCTCCAATGTAGCCCGGAATCCTCCTTGCTTGGGCAGCCTTCAGTCCGCTATCAAGCTGGAGTTGGCCAGAGCCACCGGCAACCACCTTCCCCCACTCACTGCCAGCCTGCTGACATGCAGCCAGCGGTCTAGCTGAGGAAAAGGGCAGGACATCCCATGTCTGAGTTCCCCACCCAGAGACAGGTAAGACTTTATTGTAGCTGGCCCGGCTGACACAGAATCCCTTGAGGCAGCAAAAGATTTGGACAGCTGGACTTGGGCCCCAAAGAAAAGCTTGAACTCAGGTCTCTGACCATTTAGACTCATTGTAGACCCTGATAGGAGGCTAAAGGCAAGGTCGGTTTGGGGGAGGGGCACCATCCGAGGTCAGAAAGAGGCAGACAGGCACCCAGGAAGGGGACAGAGAAAGATGAGGAAAACACACACACACACACACACACACACACACACACACACACACACACACAAATATGGCACTGGTGGCTCACACCTGTCATCCTAGCTACTCAGGAGGCTGAGATGAAAGCCAGCCAGCACAGAAATGTCTGTGAGGCTCTTATCTCCAATGAACCACCAAATAGCCAGAAATGGAGCTGCAGCTCAAGTGTTAGAGCACTAGTTTTGAGCACAGAAGCATAGGAACTTCACCTAGGCCCTGAGTTCAAGGCCCACGTCTTCTACATCCAAACACACAGACACAGAAACACACAAACACACACACGAACATACAGACACACACACTGGTAGCCCAAAGCCTCAGCAGTCCCTGAGCACCCTGAATATTCCACCCCAGAGATGATGGCACTACAGTCATCAGACCAACTGTAGACAAAACTCAGAGCCTCTCACATGACTGGAATGGTTCACAACATATCATGGGATTTCTACTGTAGACATTGTTATGCAGAAAATTCAGCTACCTTTTGTTTGATTGTAGGTTATGGGGTTTGAACTTTGGGCCTGCCAGCAGGCCCTCAGCTCTTCAGATGAAGTTGTGTGCTCTACCACTGGAGCCACAGCACCACATCCAATTTTCTTGTGGTTCATTGGAGATAAAGTCTCACAGACTTTCCTGCCCAAGCTGGCTTTGTACCGTGATCCTTAGATATCAGCCTCCTGAGTAGCTAGGATGAGAGTTGTGAGCCACTGCAAATGCCCGGCTATACCCAACTTCTTTTTTTTTTTTTCAGCTCTTTTCTTTCTTTCATTTTTATTGTGAAAATACTGTACAGAGGGGTTACAATTACATGGGCAAGATAAGGAGTACATATCTTATCAAGCATTGTAGCCTCCTCCTTTGTTTCCCCTTCCCATCCCTTCCCAGCTTCCCCCTACACCCCAACCAACCCTCCCCCCGCACCAAAGATGTAAAGTTTGTTTTCTATATGAAAACTTGTACTTCTCATTGATGCAAGGGTCAGCCTGTATCCTTACATAAAGGACTTGTTTTTCCCCTTCCCCTCCACAAATTATACCATAATTAAATACAGTGAAAGCAGGGGTTGTACTGTGGGGGAGGGACATACAAAGCAACAAAAAAATAATCTTATAAATACATTAGAAACAAATGCATGAAAGAAAAAAAACATTTAAATATAAACCTTAGGGTTCATTTTCCTAACATCACCTTATCTAACCTTTTCTGCTTGACTCATATATATACTAATTATTGCAAATAAGGGAAACCATGGGACCTATTTTTCATTTAGCTTGGCTTACTTCACTTAATATAATTTTTCCAAGTTTTTCCATTTCCTAACAAATGGGGCAATGTCATTCTTTCTGATGGAGGCACAGAATTCCATGGTGTATATATACCACATTTTCTTGATCCATTCATCTACTGAGGGACATCTGGGTTGGTTCCATATCTTGGCTATGGTGAATAATACTGCAATGAACATAGTTGTGCTGGTAGCTTTAGTGTGGTCTTGTTTGTAAACATTTGGGTAAATATCCAAAAGTGGGATTCGTGGGTCATAGGGACGCTTTATGCGGAGTCTTTTGAAGAATGTCCATACTACTTTCCAAAGTGGTTGAACAAGTTTACATTCCCACCAACAATGAAGTAAGGTTCCCTTCTGTCCACATCCCCTCCAGCATCTGTTGTTATTAGAGTTCTTGATTTTTGCCATTCTAACTGGGGTGAGGTAGTATCTTAATGTTGTTTTGATTTGCAATCCTACAACTTCACCATCTCTTGCAAGCAAAGAAGGGCTATCTTTCTTTCTTGTTTGGTTTTTTGTTTTTTGTTTTGGTTGAGGGGCTTGAACTAAGGGCTTGGGTACTGTCCCTGATGTCTAATTTTCCTCAAGGCCAGTGCTCTACCATTTGAGCCACAGTGCCACTTACAGTTAGAGATTGGAGATGAGGCTCTGGAGGGACTTTCCTACCTGGCTGAGAAATGAGATCCTCTGGATTTCAGCCTCCCGAGTGGCCAGGATGACAGGTGTGGGATTACAGGTGTGAGCCACCGGCTCATGGATTAAGGTGTCTGAAGGACTAGACACCTTAAGCCAAAAATAGCAAAAACTCCTATGGGCTTGGATTGGAAAGATTAACATTGTGAAAATGGCAATACTTCCCAAGGCTATCTACAAAGTCAATGTGATACCTATCAAAATTCCAACCTCATTCTTCAAGGAAATAGAAGAGGCAATCCAAAAATTCATATGGAAAAATAAAAGACCGCGAATAGCAAAAATGCTCCTCAACGGAAAGAACGCTGCTGGAGGAATACCAAATTTCAAACTCTACTATAAATCCATAGTAATCAAAACAGCTTGGTACTGGCACAAGAACAGACCTCAGGACCAATGGAATAGAATTGAAAACCCAGAAATGAACCTAAAGATCTATAACCATCTAATATTTGATAAGGGAGCTAAAAAAATAGAATGGAAGAAAGACAGCCTCTTCAGTAAATGGTGCTAACAAAATTGGTTAACTACTTGTAGAAAACTAAAGCTAGATCCTTATATATCACCCTGCACCAGAATCAATTCCAAATGGATCAAAGACCTCGGGGTCAAAGCAGACAATCTGAAAACATTACAGGATGGAATATGAGAAACCCTAGGTCTCCTTGGCGCAGGCCAAAATGTTCTTAATAGAGACCCAGAAACACAACAAATCAAGGAAAGGTTGGAGAAATAGGATTGCATGATGTAGCAGAGCTTCTGCATGGCAAAGGACATAGCTAGCAAGATCAATAGAAAGCCCACGGATTGGGAGAAGATATTAACTAGCCATACAATGAACAAGGGTCTCATAACTTAAATATACTTGGAACTCAGAAAATTAGATCCCCCAACAACAAATCCTCAAAGAAACAACTGCCCAATAAATAAGTGGGTTAAAGACTTAAAGAGAAACTACTCTGAAGAAGAAAGAAGGATGGCCAATAGACACATGAAGAAATGCTCAACCTCCCTAGCCATAAAAGGAGTACATTTCTTATCAAGCATTGTAGCCTCCTCTGCAGCCAGCTTCTTATACCAAGGGAAAACGCAACTCTTCAAGACACAAACCAAATGTAACCCTACATTTCAGACTTTGTCACCAGCATCCAAAACCATTCTTCCATGGATGGAGAGCATATAATTGACACTACCATTCTACCCCAGCTCCCATTCACGCACTCCCTGCCTACCATAGCCATAAACTCTGGAGTTCTTGGTAAGGCACCACACACCCTGCTTTGGCTCCACACTGGGGTAAACCTGGGGACTTATTAGAAATGTCGGTACTGTGAGGTCAGCATCTGGTCTCACAACCACAGAAACCCTACTACTTCACCATCTCTTGCAAGCAAGAAAGAGGTGTCTTTCTTTTCTTGTTTGGTTTTTTGGTTTTTTTTTTTTTTTTTTTTTTTGGTTGAGGGGCTTGAACTCAGGGCTTGGGTACTGTCCCTGATGTCTAATTTTCCTCAAGACCAGTGCTGTACCACTTGAGCCACAGTGCCACTTCCAGTTAGAGATTGGACATGAGGGTATGGAGGGATTTTCCTGCCTGGCTGGGAAATGAGATCCTCTGGATCTCAGCCTCCCTAGTGTCCAGGATGACAGGTGTGGGATGACAGGTGTGAGCCACCGGCTCATGGCTTAAGGTGTCTAGTCCTTCAGAATTTCCACCTAGTCCTTCTCTAGACACTACCACCTAGACACCCCTCTACCTCCTTCAGGGAAAGCAAAGGGAGGCTAGAATCTGGATGGGGCCATGGGGATTAAAGGGCCCTCTCCACATCACTAACCCCCTCTAAGCTCCCATCTGCCTCCTCAGGATTGCCTGGTCTTACAGCGCAGAACAGAACCACAAGGAGTTCTGGGGCCTGCCCTATGTCCCCCTGACCCACCCAACCGATACCTAAGGACTTCTGGGCCAGCTGATCCATGACCCGGTGGAAGACGTTGGGAGGGTTGCTGATAACTGGTCCCAGGGGTGCCCAAGGGAGAAGGAGTGTCCAGCTCCCCTCTGTCAAAGGAGACACAAAGCACAGATGGATCTACTAAGAGCTTCAATGCATCTACCTTTCACAAAGGTCCCTGGGCGAACTGTTTTATGGTGACAGCCCTGGTGGCTGACCTCATGGCCCGGCACTGTCCCTGACTTTCTGTGTCTGTAGGGGAGTGCTCTTTCACCTGAGCCATGATGCCACTTCCAGTTTTTTATGTGTATGCAGGACCTAGGAATTGAACCCATGCTTTCCTGTGTGCTAGGCGAGCCTTCTACCTCTAGGACGCAATCCCAGACTTGGATAGCTGTTCTTCTGTGACCCCTCAGGCCTGTCTTGGGACAGTCTCGCACATCTATACCAAGTCTCTCACCAGCAGCCCTGGCTGGAAATGAACACGCTCTGCTAAGTTGCCCATCATCTGTAGCACCTTTGTTCTCTGTGCTTCCTTCAGATCCTCCTTGTTAAGTAACATCCCTTTTCAAGTGCTGTCTCCAAGAAGCCCTTTCTGATTACCTTGGAAAAGCTGGAGCCTCTCCCCTGTGCAGGCTGCCAGCCTTGTCAGGCTCTGCCCTCCAGCCAGTGTGGGTTGAGAATGCATGAAGGGGAAGGCCTAGATTCCACCACCGGATTTCAAAAGGCCCTGATACACCACCCAGGGGCAGGTGTTGTATTAAACTCTGTGATAGGGGGTTCGAGGACTGGGCAATCTTTGGGCAACATGACAGGGCAATTTCTTATTGTGTGCTGGAACTGAGGATCTGAGAGCTGTTTCTCTGAGTTTTATTGCTCAAGGCTGGTGCTCTACCACTTGAGCCACAGCTCCACTTCTGGCTTTTTGGTGGTTCCATTGAGAGAAGAGTCTCTCTGGCTTTCCAGCTTATGGCTGGCTTTGATCTTTGATCCTCAGATCTCTGCCTCCCAAGTCACCAGGATGTCAGGCTTGACCCTGAGCCAGAGGTGACGGGCACCAAAGGCTTTTTGGTTTTTGTTTGCTTCCGTTTATCTCCTGTGAACTAGCAAGCCCAAGTTAAAATAATCAGTTACAGGGGATCAAATTCCTCTCCTAGGTCAGTTAATCCAAGGAGATAAAGTGTTTTGAAAAGGCTAGTCTGAGTTGGCTTAGGGGTGTTTGTGTGTGTGTATGTGTGTGAGTGTTGGGGATACCTATCCTCATCTCTGTGATGCCTCCTCCTCCCAGCAGGGAGTGCATCCAGGATCCTGACCCCAAGGGAGGTGGATGAGGGAGGGTACCTAAGGTCACATCCAGTGGGATGATCTGAATTCTGTCTTGCAACCTAAGCCTGGACAGATAAAGGAGAGAAGGAGAGGGTTGGGGAACACGAACGGGAGCCTTTAACTTTGGCTACATGTACCAGCTAGAAAACTGAATACATCTTTCTTGGTAGTCAGATAAAAGGTGTACACTGTTCATTTATTTCATGATGGTGTTAGTCCTAGGGCTTGGATTCAGGGCCTGGGTGTTAACCCTGAGCTTCTTTTGTTCAAGGCTGAGGCTCTACCAGTTGAGCCTCAGCACCATATCTGACTTTTTTGTGTGTGGTTTTGGGGAGGGAAGTTGTTTATGGGAGATAAGATTCTCACGGGCTTTCCTGCCCACGTTACTCTGAATCACAACCATCACACCTCAGCCTCCCAAAGAACCAGGATGGTGGGTGGGATCCATGAGCTCCTGACCGCCACCATCATTTATAATCCCTTAGGTCCAGGGCCGGACCACCCATACTACACCTCCTTGTTGGGATTAGGAAGCAGACATGAGTGCGTTTGATAATTCAACAGCCTACCTATCTTTGAGCATTGTTCTGTGTCAGTCTGATGGAGGCTTCTTCCTTATCCACACCAATGACTTGGCTCTGTCACAAGAACAAATGTCCCTGGGGAGGTGTCAGGTCTGGGGTCTTTCCTCTGAACCCCGACCCCTAACCGAAATGACACTCCCCAGCAAAGGGTAGTACACTTGGAGTGTTTTTAATGTCTTATAGACAGGGTCTTGTCAGATAGGTGGGGGTATGGGTCAGAGGCCCTGGATTGTGCTGGGCGGGGGGACAAGGTGACACCTTCTCATCCACTTTCCTTCAACAGTGTAACAGAGGGATGTGGCGAGGGACTCATGGGATGGACAATGAATAACTGTCACGGTCTAGCCAGGGCACAGAGGGGCTTACCTCATGAAGCGGGTTCAACTGGCTGAGCAAAACAGCTCCTGAATCACAGCCCACCTCCAGAATGAGAGGGCCACCTTGGGTTCCAGCCACATGGGGATGCTGGGCCACCTTCTCCAGCACACATTCAACCAATTACTGAGAGAGAGAAAGAGAGAGGGAGAGAGAGACAGAGACAGAGAGACATAGAGGGAGAGAGAGAGAGATAGAGGGCCAGAATTACACTTAAGCCAGATGCCGCTGGCTCAGACCTATAATCCTACCTACACAGGAAGCTGAGATGTGAAGATCGTGGTTCATAGCTGGCTTGGGAGGAATGTCTGTGAGACTCTTATCCTCAAAGAACCAACAGAAAACCGGAAGTGATGCTGTGGCTCAGGGGGTAGAGTACTAGCCTTGTTCTGAGGAGTTCAGGGATAGCATTCAAGCCCAGAATTCAATCCCCACAAATGACAAGAAGTGTGCTTTCCACCACAAGAAGTTGACTGAATAACACCCACTGTCCTAGGAAGCATGGCAGAGAAATCAGGCCAAGATTCCTGTCAGCTGGAGGTCATGAGTAGGGCACCTGGCTTCTCCATGACTCATGCTCACAGAATTGTTGAAAACTTTATCTGACACCTACTCCCTCTGTGCCTGGCCCTGCTCCAGAGATCCCTCTGTATTAGTCCCTTATTTACTCACAACTTTCCCATGAGGAGACTGAGGTTCGATGGTCGACATGCAACCCAGAGCTTCACCTGTGGTCAAGAATAGGCTGCCGTGAAATAAGGGTTTGGGACAATCCTTCTAAAACGATGACTGAGTGGGGTACTAAATGTCTACCACCACCACCACCACCACCCCACACACACACATACACACAAACAGACCTTCACCGTCCTTTGCAGGCAAAGATGTTTTACTTTATTTTTCTTTGTTGGTTGTGGGGATTGAACTCTGGGCCTGGGTGCTATCCCTGAGCTCTTCAGCTCAAGTCCAGTACTCTACTACTTGAGCCACAGCACCACTTCTGATTTTCTGGTGCTTTATTGGAGAGAAGAGCCTGAGGGTCTTTCCTGCCCAAGCTGGAATTGAACTGTGATCCTAAGATTCAGCTCCTGAGTACTTAGGATGACAGCCATGAGCCACTGGCACCCGGCCAAAGAGGCTTTTCTATGCCTGTCATCCTATCCCCTCAGGAGACTGAGATCTGAGGACTGCAGTAGGATATAACCCTTGGCAGCAAAGTCATTCAGAACTCTTATCTCCAATTAAACACCCCAAAACCTTGCAATTGGAGCTGTGACTCAAATGGTAGAGTGCTAGCTTTGAGCATGAAACAAGGGATGGGACCCAGGCCCTAGTTTTAAGATTTTTCTAGCATAAAGCCACCCAAAAAAAGGAAGCAGGTGAGCACACGGGAGCTCAAAGCTCACACATAATACTCAAGACTCACAGAATAAACCCCATCCTGCTCTGATTCTCTAGATTCTATGTCCTAGATCATGGCAGGCTGAGATGGGACTGACCATGCACCAAGTCAGGACATTCAAGTACAATCTCAAACTGAGGATCCCATGACCTCATCAAGGACTCAAGGTCTCTCACTGTCCTACCTTGACACTGGGCAGTCAGGTGAGATCTAGTTATCCAAACAAAGGATATGGGAATGAATGAATTTCTCAGCCAAGGGATGCAGACTGGAGGGCTCTAGGTCCCTCTCTCTCAGGGAGGAGAAAAGTGCTGATCCATCTCAGGAATATTCCTGGGTTGTGAGTATCCTCAAAGAAACAACCCTGCTCCCAGTCCAGTGCCTCCTGTTTTCCCACTAGCCTCGACCTTCATTCGCCCCTTCCACATCTGCCATCTAGACTAAAGGCTGAGCCAGCAAAGAGACCCACCTCTACCTCTGAGGATGGCAGTCACGGGGCCCTAGAGTCCCCTAGATGAAGTCTGGGGCAACATGGGTCTGACTCTCGCCCTAATTCCCTGGGTGTCCTGTTCCAGTGGCACGCTTACCTCTGTCTCTGGTTGAGGAATGAACACTGGGGGTGTCATCTTCAGATTGACCCAGAAAAAGTGCCAGTCCCCAAATATGTACTGCACAGGCATCCTACAGTGGATGACAACCAGGTTGTCAATGGTGAACCCAGAGTGCCAGGACTTTTAATAGGCATGAGGCTGGGTTGAAGATTCTATCACTGATAGTCTCGGTTGTCAGTTGAGGTCATGGCTCCAATGGCCTGAGACACTGGATCTGGGATTGTCCTCCCTCTTCATCTTCTTGCTTATCCCTTGCCACGCCACCTCTTGCCACTCCCTCACCCTATACCTCCCTAGCCCTTGGACAGTTTCTTCCTATCTGACCAGAAAATAAACTCTTTGAGCCAGGGTAGACTGAAATTCTGTGACCCATCCTGAGCCCTAGGGTCTACCCGAGGCTGCTTCCCTCTGCAGTCAGCAACCACACAGATTTGGATGTCATGAAGTTGCTGATGTCATGAACGGGTCAGTGGCTTGGTCCTACACACTAGCTTTAGGCTCTGAAACTGTCCCCACAGAGATTGTGAATGGTTGGCTCCCTTGATCCAGGGACTCCAAACCCAGACTTGCATGCTCCCTGCTTCCTTCCTTTCCTCCTTTTCTCCCTCCATCCTTTCCTCTTCTCTTTCTCTTTCCTTTCTTTGTGTCACTCCTGGGAATGAACTCAGAGCCTGGGTGCTGTCCCTGAGCCTTTTTACTCAAGGCCAACAGTCTACAGCTTGAGCTAATCATCCACTTCTGGCATTTTCTTTTTGGTTGTCAGTTGGAGATAAGAGTCTTACAGGCATTTCTGCCTGGGCCTTAAGCCTCAATCCTCCTATCTCAGCCTCCTAAGCAGCTAGGACGACAGGTGTGAGGCACCATCATCCAGCTCAAACCAAGATTTCTTCATGTGCTGTGGAACCAGCACTGGAACCTTTCATCGTGTATGACCCCCACTCTCTCCCCCCCAGGAACTGGCACACACTGTAACATTTTGTTAGATAAATAGATGAGCATCTGTCTATGACAATCCTATAGAAAAGTCCCATCCAACTCAGGGATGCATCTCGGGTGGGGGTAAAGCCTGATGTAGCTCTCCCACAGTTCTCCCTCCTCCCTCTTCCCACCGTTCTGGTGCCACTGCACTTAACTGTTCTGGTTCCAAGTACGTGAGCCATGATGTACTCATTGTATTCTGGGGCCTCTGGGAAGCCTATCTTCTCAAAGATCTCTTTCCAGGGACTGACCAGCTCTGTGGCACTCCATTCCCCACTCAGCTGTGAACAAGGTTGCTGTGAGGTGAACGCCAGGCTCAAGGGGTCTCCTCTGCACTCCCTGGGGCCAGACAGGATGGTCCACCATATCCAGCCCCCAATTTTCATGTTGCAGAAAACGATCCCTGAGGCATCCTGGGTCTCTGAATCTCCCAGAGTCCAGTACAGGTCCTGGGAATTGTCTCTGCTCACAGCGATCAGGCTGCAGATGGCAAGGTCACAATCTCTGCTCCCCACAACATTCTCGACTGTAGTGATCACCCTAGAGAGAGCCAGAGGAGAATCGGCAGCTGCCGGAGAAAGGCAGTCAAGGCACGACGTTCATAGCAGGAGACCATCTGGCTTGGGAACTCTGCTTGTGCTGCTTGAATGTCATTGTGTGGTGGCTGAAATGGTCCATCTCATTTGACCCAGAATCCCACGCATTAGTAGAAATTACCAGCTTCAAGGAAAAAACCCTGGAAAAGCTGGCATTTCAACTTGTCCCAATCAAACTTAAAGGGTTCCAAAGTCAGTGGTCTCCTTTTTCTTCCAGACAGCCTACAGCAGGTTACAGAAAATGGCATTCAGATAGCCCTAGCTAACTGCCATGTCCTGATCCCCAGTAGGCTCCAGCAGGGGGAACATACTTACCTACCATTGCCCAGCTGGAAACAGCCCAGGAGGGACACAGATTGTAATCTGCAGGACTCCAGGGAGGACTACCCACCAGTGCACTGTCCCCATTTGGGGGCCACCATTTGGTGCCCAGAACCCCCTGCCCAGATGCCCATTTACACCGTCAATACCCTGGGTAAGATTCCCCTCTCATCATCAGTTGTGTTGAACCATCTGCTATGTCACACCGTTCGTCACTTCCCAGACCCTCCTAGATTCACAGCCCCTGCCCTACTACCTCCCATCTCGTTCCCTATTTATGTTTGGCAGACTCATTCCCAACCTTGAATTAGCTCCAACTATACACACCAGAGCTGGAAGAGTGCAGCTGTGATCACAGTGGCCTCATGAGCCTTCTGGCTGAAGACAGAAGAACAGGTGTCCACTCTGGTTTGCGGTTCACACAGACCTCCTAGGGGAGACCCACGCAGGTCCAGCAGCTCCTGTGGGCTGCAGGAAAGGGGAAGAAAGAGGTGGAAAGGAACATCTACTGAAACCGTCTCTAAAGGAGCCATGAAACGGTGAAAGAGAAAACAAAAGTTATGGCTGGGCTCATACTGGGCATTAATTGAAAAAGAATAACAAATACACACATACGCACAAATGAAATGCTTTTGCTCTTTTTAGACATGGTGACTGTACAATGAGAAAGATGATCTCTCTCTCTCTCTCTCTCTCTCTCTCTCTCTCTCTCTCTTTCACTCTGTCGCACATACACACACACACACAGATTCAGAGAAGTGTCTCTCCTGAGCTTGTTGGTTTCTCATCTGGGCAATGTACCAGCTGGAGCACAAGGGTTACCTTGTCAGAACCAGGGGATCTCACCCAAGGGGAACAATGCTCTAATAATGCAGAACCACCCTGAATCTCCATTTCTCCAGGGCCAGACCCTTCCCATTGGGAACAACCAGCCTTGACTCCCCATTCACCAAAACCCTAGGCCAGGACGCTGGGTGAAGGAGTCCCGAGACACGTGGCTTCTCAGAGCCTGGACAGAAAACAAAGCAGGTGCCTCCAGAAAGGTGTCTGACCTGGGGTGGGGGTGTTGTTGGGTACTTTGATGGGTTCCTAAAGGCTATATACATGGTTGGACTCCTTACTTCCCTCCTACATACTTCTGGGCAACTTGGCTAATTCTTGGGGAGGACTAGGAGACCAGATGGACTGGAAGCACTAGCAGAAGCTGGAAGAACTGGGAAATGTGATCACCCAGTCAGAACTGTTGACAGCTGGGGTTGGGGGTACAGGCTAGTTGTATGTTAGTCAGAGGGGGTGTGTTTTTCTCCCAAATACCCACCTTCTATCTGACCCCAGTTGTATGACAAACATACAACTCACCTCTCTAGTGGGCTCTTCTGGGAATGACCTCAGGTGAAAGGTTGACTGAGCACAGAAGACAAGGGTTCACATAACAACACGGTCTATCTTCTGCATCCAACATCCCCCTCCCCCGCAAAAGGGAAAATAACCAAGAAGGCAGGTGTGGAGGTGCAGCTCCCCACCTCTGACTAATGCCACCAGGTTCCCACCAGGGAGAGGAAGGGTGCAGATGCACAGCTGTGTGGCTCCCAATGCTCCAGGCCAGGGTTCTGTGGTGCCCCCACCTCCCCATCCCTGCAGCTCCCCTTTTCCTGGAACACTGGCCACTAGGGATGAGGGTGGGATCCCCAGGTGGACACCCACCACCACCCCCCACCCCTGGAGTATATTTGTGGCAGAGCCATGATAGACTGTGGGGCACAGGGGAGGCACAGGCAGGAAGGGAGGGGGAGGCAAGAGGCAAGGATCCTGGTCCCCGAAGTGGGGAGGAAGGTTAGAGTGGGGGACGGGGGGGATTGTGGGGTGCTGGAGCGCAGGTCGGCCACTCACATGTGCTGCTGGGAGAAGTTGTAGGCTGCGACTCCCGGTGCGCGCCGGGAGTCTGAGGACCGAGGGCCAGAACGAGGTCAGGCCCACTAGCAGGCCAGGGGCGCAACAACTCCGCCAGGTGACTGCTAGAGGCTCCGCGGGTCCGAGCCAGCAGCGCCATGTTTGAAATGCAGCCCGGGCGCATGTTGGAGCTGCGTACAGCCTCTGCTCCTCCTCAGCCACCACCGCAGCCTCAGTGGCCTCCTAACCTGTGGCCGCCGCTGCCTCAGCAGCCACTGCCTCTGCCGTGCTCCCCACACCGGGACCTCAGACTCAGGGCCACCATGGCTGGGCGCCTCCGAGGGGCTGCATGTGGCGATATGTCTGCAGTGCAAGCTCCGCATGCTCTGCGCTCCCGGCCAGGACCCACACTATGAGCGGAGCAGCCGCCAGCCACTGAAGCCATTTCCACGGGTGCTAGTGCTCGTGCTAGTGCTCATGCTCGCTCTTCTCCCAGCTCTCTCTCGGCCCCACACTCCTCTCCTGGGCCACCCCGCCCCTGCTGCACACACAACCCTGCCCCCTAGGGCTCCTGGCCATTGCTGCCACCAAAGTGTGCTCCTGGGCCCCACCCCCTCCTCCCCTGGGCACTGCCCCCCACCCCTGGCCACAATTGCAGCCCTGACTGGGCCCTGAGGCTTCTAGACCATGGCAATTGCAGCCTTACCTCAGCTCAGCACTACCCCCCACCCCCAGTACCGGCCCAGGGATCGAATCTCCCCTCAGCCCCACCACTGGAGGAAACTCTCCTCCATGCCCCTCCACTCCACAAACCAAGCAGGTGCATGGTGACACTGGTGTGTGTATGTGTGTTTTGTTTGTGTGTGAGTGAGTGTTGGGGATAACCACATCTCAAGGACTCAGAACATAGCACTCTTTGGGATGACTCAGCACACAGCACACTTCCA
The DNA here is from genome assembly GCF_024711535.1 of Dipodomys merriami. Lineage (NCBI taxonomy): Eukaryota > Metazoa > Chordata > Mammalia > Rodentia > Heteromyidae > Dipodomys > Dipodomys merriami. Next base: position 966,361 of record NW_027204582.1, read on the forward strand.
AAATCAGCACAAAGCACCCTGTGTAAATGACTCAGCACACAGCTCCCTTTGAAGGACTCAGCATGTAGTATGCTGGGTAGAGTACTCAGTACACAGCACTCTTTGAAGGAGGGAGTCTATAGCCCACAGTGTAAAGGACTCAGTGCATGACCGCTTTGAAACACTCAGCACATAGCAGTACTTTCCAGGGACTCATTACACTCTTTGTTGAAGCACGCTGTGTAAAACACCCCGTCTACAGCTTCCTTCGATAAACTAAGCACACAGAACAATTTTGAAGGACTCAGCACATACCACACTGTGGAAGCTCTCAGCACACAACACCATTTGAAGGACAGTACAGAGCACCCTATGTAAAGGACTTGGCACACAGCACTCAAAATACACCTCATCCCTCTCTTCTCAAGAGCTCACATATAGCAGGACCGTTTAGGATGCATTAGCACACCACAACTTTTGAAGGACTCATCAAACAATACGTTGTGTAATGGACTCAGCACAAAGCCCACTTTAAAAAAACCAGGATGGCCCACTCTTCTCAGGGACTCAATACATAACACCCTTTGGGATGACTCAGCAAACAGCACCTTTTTGAGGACTTAGCACATAACTCCCATGAGGGAAGGACCCAGTAAATAGCGCTCTGTGAAGGACTCAGCACATAGCTGTATGTCACAAGTTCAGCTGTCATTAGAATTAGGGTGCTTTCTTCAGTATCACCATTCTTCAGAAACACTGCACAAATCCTACTAGTTCACGTTTAGACAAGCTGTGTTTTATGGGGGAAGTCAGCTTGGGGTCTTGAACTCAAAGCTTGGGGGCCCTGTCTCTGAGCTATTTGGTTCAATGCTAGAGCCCTACCACTTGGAGGCACAGCTCCAATTTTGTTTTTTGAAGTTGTTCTTTGACAGGTCTTATGGTGATAAGTAAGGCTAAGTTGGGGTACCTGTGGGCAAAGGCTCTTAGCGCAACCTGGAGCTGACCTCTCCCTTCCTTGTGTCCCTGGAAAGCTGGGCCTCCTGGAGCTTTCTTGGCCAAGGGTGGAACAAACCTGCTCTGGCATCAGCAATAAGGGTGAGCAAAAGTCAGCTTGGCCCTAGCAACTTGCCCAAATTGAACTCTAGAGGATAATGGCATGGGACCGCATGTTCCACGTGTGGCCAACAGGGGACAGGAGTGGCCCACCATAGGGATTGTACTTGTGAGTTGTGTTTACTCTTGCTTCCCTTGGGCCCCCATCATGATTCAAAGCCACCCTGGGCAGGAAAGTCCTTGAGACTCTTACCTACAATTAACCATAGAAAAGCAAGTGGGGCTGTGGGTCAAGTGGCAAAGCACTAGCCTTTAGCAAAAAAACTCAGGGATAGAGCCCAGGCCCTGAGTTCACACACACACACACACACACACACACACACACACACACACACACACACACATACCACATGCATGCAAAATCAGAGATTTCTACACTGCAGTCTTTGGGTGTTCTCTACTTTTTCCCCCACTAAGCCTGGTGGCTGCTGGCCTAGCTGTTTGGTGCATATAACATCACCTGGCATCTTCAATTTTGGGGGAACTTAATGGCTAGAAGTTCAACCTTCCCCCATCCCAGCTCCTTCATTGGGTCATGGTCTATCCAGGCCCTTTGGGGCTCCTTTACAGACTCGCCAAGATTCCTTCAAAAGGCATCACATACTGGGCACTGTTGGCTCATGCGTGTCATCCTAGCTACTCAGGAAGCTGAGATCTGGAGGATCATGGTGCCAAGCTAGTCTGGGCAGGACAGTGTATGAGACTCTTATCAATGAACCATCAGAAAACAAAAGTGGCATTGTGGCTCAAGTGGTAGAGTGCCAACCTTGAGAAAAAGAGCTCAGGGAGAGCGCTCACGGCCAACAACAACACAGAGAGGCATTGCATGCTGTCTTTGGGATTGGCATGGGACAAATATAATTGGAATTAATTGTAATTGGAATTGATCAAGTGCACCAAGACAAAGCAGTACCTCCTTTAGTCCTGTGCTCCTCCATCTCTTCTCACCCCCTGGCCTTGTCTGTGCTTTGGGTCAACATGGGTCTGGCTGGACAGGAGGGCTCCAAGGAAGATCCCAGAGCAATCATCCCCACTTTCTTCTGCCCTGCTCACCCTGCTGCTTCTGCTCTTTGCCATAGACCTTCTTCCTGGAATCCATCCATGAGGTCATTACCACCAACATAGTGGTGAATGGTGGGTCTGGCCTAACTAGGGGCAGTCAGAGATGGAAGTAGGTCTGGGACTAAGAGCTTCCACTTTGGGTGTGGACTGAGGCCTGGACTGACCCTTATTTCATCCTGAGCCTTGCAGTGGTGGGGAGACAGTGTAGACTTTACAATGAGTCAGGTAAGATCACAATGTTGGACCACTTGTGTGGGGAATGATGTGGGACTCAGGGGGCCACATTTTTTGGTACTCTCTTGGGACTCCCCTCTTCCTCTCTCATCCCGCAATGGTAGAAGAGAAACTTCAACTCAGGGTGTGGGAAGAGAGGTCAGGTGAATATTTTGGGATGAACCAGACTTGTGCTTCATATTCATCCTAGCCCCTACTTCCTATTTATCTGAGGAATGGCCATATGGGGTTGGGAGGGGGGAGAATCATCCTAGCTGAGAATGTGGCTCAGTGGTAGAGTTTTCACCTAGCATGCCTGAAGCCCTTGGTTCTATTACACACAGAAAAAGCTGGAAGGGGAGGTGGGGCCAGCCTTGATCAAAAAGAGCTCAGGGACAGTGGCCAGGCCCTGAGTTCAAGCCCCAGGGCTGGAAGAACAAATCTTTGTTTTTAGGCTTTTTTTTTGCTTTGAACACAATTTATTATTTGTAATAAGCAAAACATAGGCCTCTTACCTGGCCAACAATGGGCCATTAGATGTCTCTTGATGTGGAGCACATGGGCAGCAAAGATGGTGCTGAGAGGGGGTTGAGTGGGCAGAACCTAATTAACTGTAGAGCACAGGGGCAGCCAAGATGGCTCTGGGAGAGAGTAGAGTGGGCAGACCCCAATTGATCTGCCGATCAGTGCCTAACCAGCCCATGAAGGCTCAGGTGAATGATAGGGTGTGACCTTGACAGTGATTGGTTACTCTTCCTCCCTTGCCATGCCACTCACCTTTTTTGTCTTTAAAAGGGGCTGCTCTCTGCTGGATTTGGCTCTTCGCTGTGTCTGATTGTTTCCCCGGTTGAGGGAGGCTGGGGAACAGGCAAGTGCTGCACTTTCCTTTCCTTGGACCCTGCCCATCTTTTGTGGGACCGACAAAGACACAACACCTTGAGTTTGGGCCAACTCCCTTCAGCCTCTGCCCTACCCTACCCCCAGTTTAACCTTCCCTTTGCCCGGCAGATGAAGGCCTGAGAGAAAGCCACTTGATCACCTACTTCTGGTGGCTGCCAAGGCTTTTGAGAGTCAGTATGTCACATAGAGAGTCATCATCTGCATCAATCTACAGGAGAAAGTGAGGGAGCACTCCGCCCCTGAGCCTGGGAGCTGAGGGCGGAACTGGATGTGGGGCATCTGGGGCAGGACATACTCCTTGAGGGAGTCCACTATGGGGTCTGGAACCCTGACCTCTCCTCTGGCAGTTTCCATGCTGTCTTCAAGTTGCTTCTGAAGCAGTGTTGGGGAGGAGGGTGGGAGGCTCAGCCTGTGCTGGCATCTGGAGACTGCTGTCTTTGCCTTCCCTGGCTAGGAGTAACAGCAGCTCCGCAACACTCTCCTCTTCTCGATCTTCTCCTGGGACAGCCAGTGCGTGCACTGGGCTTTCTCCCAACACACCTCATTCAGGACCAACATCTGCTCTTTACACACCATGAGGGACTCTTTGATAGTTTAGATGTGTGCCGTCAGCTGGCTGCATCAATGGTGGAGCTCACCTGCTGGACTCTGGAAGTCCACCTCATCAGGCAGGTAATGGATGAAGCAGATTTTCTTCTCAGATGCCCGTGTCCCGCTTCCCATTCCCATGCATGCTGTGGTGGCAGCTCATGGGGTTGAGGGCCTGTGGCTCCAGCTCAGTCTGACCCCCTGGGTTGGCCAGGGGGTGCCTGCAGCTGGCCTGCCATTCTTGTGTCAGGAATTTGCCCCTGTGGTTCTCATCCTTCAAGAGTACTCTCAGAGCCATATCACTCTTGGTCTGGGGGACATGTCCATGCTGTGTGATGGTCACATGGGGGGGGGGGGAATTCGCCTCCTTACCTTTTGCTTCTCCAGGACTCATGCCTTCCCCTTCCCCAGGGAAAGCCAGGAAGATCAGCTGGGTCTGCAGGCACTCCACCTGTGATCTGGTGGCTTCCAGGCACTTTAGAGTGTCCTGCCAATTCAGGGACATCACCTGGTCCCTCTAGTTTGTTGACCCTTGCACTTGCTTCAGCTGCTCCGGAGCTGGGTCTGCCTCTAAGTGCTGCTGCAGGGCCTCCTTCTCAGAGCACAGTCATTCATTTTAGACAATGTGCCATTCACAGGGGGCTCTGAACTCCTGCACTGGCCCAGGGACTGCTCCTGCTGCTCCTGAGCTGCTTGGCTCTCTCAGTCACCACTATCCATTTCTCTATCTTCTTCTCTGAGCAGTCCTACTGTTCCCGCAGATGTTTCTTCATCTGCTGCTCTGAGTCAAGGATGCTGGCAAGCTCCTCCTTCTCACTGCTCACCATGTGGAGAGCATCCCATAGCAGGGCCAGGTTTTCCTCCAGTTGTCCATCCCACACACATGCACATCATGGGGTCTCAGGGATCTCCTGCCGATCCTAGGCTTTCTCCTCCAATCTCTGCAGTTGCTCCTGCTGCTCCACGTTCTGAAGGCGGAGACCGGTTTTCCTGGACCTGGATGTGAAGTTGTTTCTTCAGGTTTTTCAACTCCATCTTCAGTAACTAACGCCCTCCAGCACTTGTTGGAACTTGCATATTCTCTTCTTCATGTTGCTCCTCTGTATCTACAGCACTTCCAGCTTCTCCTGAAACTCTGTGTTCACTTGCTCCAGGTCATCAAAGTTTCTGGTATTTTCCTCGAGCTGAAGGGTCACATCATTCAGCTATTCGAAGAACATTTTGGTCTCCTCCTTTGCGACAGTGACCACAGAAGCCACTATCTCCAGCTCTGCCACAGGCCACTCTGTAGCTTGCAGGCAGCTGGTGAGAGCTTCGTGCTCCCTTTCTCTGTCATCAGTGGCCTGCTGCACTTGGGCCAGTGCACATTGTAAACCGCTTTCTGCTGAAACCAACCGCTGTATGGGTGCCTTGTGGATCTCTACCTACATTATTGGTGCTGCATGTATCTGGTCTATCTTCTCCCTCTCTTACTCCCATTGACCCTGCGGGTCTGTCTTTCCCTGCTTCAGTGGTTGGATCTTGGCCCAGAGGGCCTGGTTTCTTCTTTTCTGTGGTCCAGGGTGGGCACCACAGGAAGGTAGCACCTCTGTGGATCCTTGGTGGGATTGGGACCCTTGACACTCTGGACCCTAGTGGCTGTGACTGTGTCCAAAGGCAGGGGAGGCCCATGGTCGGCATCACCTTTGGCCGGACTCTCCATTCAATCCAGCTCCCCAGTGGTGTTTGTCTTGGGGATCTCTCCCTTTTTCGTGTTCTTTGTTTTATTGAATGTTTCAGGTCTGTCAGGAGGATACTGCTGGTGTTCTTGTGGGAGTTTCTTGCCCACAGTTCTTTCCGTGATTCTTATTGTTTCAGATATCTGAGCAATGGGACAGGAAAGTTGGGCTGACCACATTCCCAGGCCCTAGGAAATCCTCTATTCTCCCACTCACTGACTAGGACATCATTTCCTACTCTACCTCAAAGTCACCTGGAGTCTCTTGCTCACCACTCACCCACCTCTACCTTCCTTAACTGCTGGTAGTGGTGTCAACCAACAGAGGGAATCCAGGTGTAACTGGGAAGCATGGAATATGGGCGTGGCCACTATTCTTGTTTCCCATTGGTCAAAAAGAACCATGAAAGAATGGGGGTGTGCCTGGAATCCTGTGATGCAGACAGAATGGACAGAGTCAAGATGACAGCAGCCCCTTTACCAGGAAACTCTGTCAAATCCAGTTGGGGAAAAGAGGGAGACCTGCTTTATCCAGATGGCTGCACAGATTGTTGTGTATGTCTGTTTGTTGCCAATCCTGGACCTTGAACTCAGGATCTGAGCACAGTCCATGAGCTGTTCTTGCTCAAGATTAGCCCTCTACCAGTGGAGCCACACAGCTCTATCTTTGCTTTGTTGGCATTGAGGTTGGACAGGGGTCTCAAGGACTTTCCTTCCTAGGGTACTTTGACCATGATCCTCCTATCACAGCCTTGTAAGTATGAAGGAGGACTGGTGAGAGCCACTGGTGCCTGGCTAATCATTGTTCGGGATTATGGCTTCCTCAGTAGCCTACAAGCCTTCAGCATTGCAAGGTGAAGTATCCTTTGGAAACCCATCACTCAGACCAAAATGACCATAGTGCAAAGGAAGAAAATGTAAAAACGCCATCTGGCCAATTTTTTTTCTGTGCATTTCCCTCCCTGCACAAGGCCTGAAGTTCTAGGATCCCAGGATAGGCTGTGTTTTCAGCAGCTGCACCCCAGCCTGTGGTGATGAAAGCTGAGGGACGGTTGCCTTGACCTGATGTCAAGACTGTGATTGGCAAAAAAAAAAAAAAAAAAAAAAGCTCCCTGGCTTGCAATTCACGCTGTTTCTCCTACCTTTGAATTTGAACTTAAGGCCTGGGTAACTCTGAAGCACGGCGGATGAAGGGTAAGCTCACCATGCTTGAGGACATGAAAGTAAGGTCTGGTCCCTAGGCCTGAATTCAAGTCCCAACACTGGAAACATTCTATTTATATACATTGTAAAGGTATGATTTGTACTTATGTATAAATGTTCAGTCCATGTCCTGTTTGTTGTGGTTATTTATTGTATTTTTGTTTTATTCATTTATTTTCCTTTTTTATTGTGAAAATATTGTACAGAGGGGTTGCAATTACATGGACAAGAAAATGAGTACATTTCTTATTAAGCATTGTAGCCTCCTCTTTGGTTCCCCTTCCCATCCCTTCCCATCCTCCCCTCTACCTCCACCCAATCCTCCCCACTCCCCCCTGCCACCCTGCACCAAAGTTGTGAAGTTCGTTTTCCACATAACGACTTGTACATCTCATTGTTGAAATAGGTCCCAATTTAAATGAATTGTTTTTCCCCTTCCCCTCCACAAATTATATGGACATCAAATACAGTGAAAGCAGGGGTTATACTGTGGGGGAGGGTCATTCAAAGCAGCAAAGAAATAATCTTATAAATGTGTTAGAAACAATCACAAGAAAGAAAAAAAAACATTTGAGCACGTATCTTAGGGTTCATTTCCCTAACTTCACCTTAACTGACCTTTTCTGCTTGACTCAGCCATATACTAGATATTGCAAATAAGGGAAACCATGGGACCTATGTTTCTTTGGGCCTGGCTTACTTCACTTAAAATCATTTTTTCCAAGACTTTCCATTTGTTAATAAATGGGGCAATGTTATTCTGTCTGATGGAGGCATAGAATTCCATTGTGTATATATATCACATTTTCTTGATGCATTCATCTACTGAGGGGCATCTGGGTTGGTTCCATATCTTAGATATAGTAAATAGTGCTGCAATAAACATAGTCGTGCTGGTAGCTTTAGTGTGGTCTTGTTTGTAAACAATTGGGTAAATGCCCAAAAATGGGATTGCTGAGTCATAGGGGGCCTCTATGTGGAATCTTTTGAAGAACCTCCATACTAATTTCCAAAGTGGTTGAACAAGTTTACACTCCCACCAACAATGCAATAAGGTTCCCTTCTGTCTACATCCCCTCCAGCATCTGTTGTTATTGGAGTTCTTGGTTATAGCCATTCTAACTGGGTGAGGTGGTATTTCAATTTTGTTTTGATTTGCATTTCTTCTATGGCCAGGGAGGTTGAGCATTTCTTCATGTGTCTATTGGCCATCTTTCTTTCCTCTTCAGAGAAGATTATTTTTTAGTCTTTTGCCCACTTATTTATTGGGCAATTGTTTCTTTGAGCATTTGTTGTTGGGGGATTTAAGTTTTTGAGTTCCAAGTATATTTTAGATATGAGATTTTTTATTGACTGTGATGACACACATTCCATTTATGATATTAATGACAACCCATCACACAGTATCTAGATTTGTAGATGTGTTCTTCATCATGTGTGACAACCAGGACTCTCAGAGAAAAGGAAAACAGGTATAACACTCAGCTTCTTACTCCATGATCCAATTGTTGGCAGTGCTGGGATCTGAACTCAGGGCATGGCAGACCCAATGCAGACCCTGAATAGATGTGTCAACATAGCAACCTCAAGCCAATGAAGCTGCCAGGAAATTTCCAGACCCTGAGATTGAGCTGCAGGGGTGGACAAAATAGCCATATATAGATAGACAGGTGGTAGAACACCAATAAATATATATTTGTACAGAGTGCCAGAGACATCTACCTAGGATTCAATGACATGAACTACGTTCCTACTAACTCTTAGGTCTTTATTATGCCTCCATTGAAGAAATAGTATTCTTTTTGTGCTTAATAAACCATTCATTAAGATGAATCATCGTCCTTGTATCATTGCATCTAATTTTGGACTATACCAATACACGCAGAAACTTCTCATTCAATCATGAGTTTGCTAATATTTCATTGTTATTCCCATGCATAGGAACAAGTATCTTGTGATCTCCCCCATTGGTAGGTATCAGGAGCAGGACTTAAGCTCAGGGCCTATTTTGCCACATGGGCCTATGGCTTCCCTGATAGCCCATTAGCCTTCACCAATGCAAGGTGAAGTACCCTTTACAGCCGTGTAATTCAGACCAAGGGTGGTCACCGTGCAAAAGAATATATAGAATATCCATCCTGCAATATTTTTTCTGTCATTTTTCTGTCATTTTCTCCTGTCATTTTTCTGACATTTTTTCCTGCAAAGTTTCAGAGCCTAGGATCCCAGGATCGGCTACGGGCCCATGGGAGCTCGCCAGTCTGAGGTGATCAAAGCTGAGACAGAGTTGTCATGAACTGAGTTCAAATGCCATGCTTGGCAATAATAATAATAATAATAATAATAATAATAATAATAATAATAATAATAATAATAATAATAATAATAACACACCCTGGCTCAGGATTCTCACCATTTTTCTGCCACTTCTGAGATCCAACTCAGGTCTGGGTAATTTTGTTGCACTGTGGGGGAAGGTGAAGCTCACCATCCTTGAAGACTACAAGGTCAGGCCTAGTCCCAGAGCCTGAACTGAAGCCCAGCACTGGCAAAAATCATATGCTCACCTATTTTACACATAGGATCTCTCTTTACATAGAGATGTGGAATGCATCATGCATTCAGTGTAGTTATTCTTTTTATTGTGTGTCTTAGTCATGGATGCATTTTGTATTTTATTACATATGATGACAGCTATAACTGTGCTGACATGGATGGCAACTGATTCCCATGAATATAGAGTTGCCTATATAGCATACTGCATCCTAGCTGAGACCCAGGACTTTCACAGGACAGAGAAACAGTTGCAACGATTGGCTTCTCACATCAGAATTCATCTTTTGGCAGTGCTGGGATCTGACACGGGGACTGGCAGGCCATATAGGCAAATGGGTCCAGGTAAGCACACCAGCATGTGAGCCACTAAGGACCTAGGTCATTCCCAGGACCTGAGATTGAGCCCCGCAAGAGGGGGGGGTTGGGGGGAGCACAATAGTCATGCATTCAAAATCTGAAGGTAGTATGTAAATAAGTACATATTTGTATAGAGTAGGAGAGATGGCGACCAGTGATGGAATCCAATCTACCTTGTGACTAACGATTCTTGGATCTTCCCCAATGGCTTCCTTTCATGACTGTGATGATTATGACCATGTTTCATCAACTCTTCATTAAAAAATAATTGATACCCCATGAGTCTTGCCTATCATTTCCTACTCGCATCAAGCAGGAACTACTCATTCAAAGATGAGATCCATCGAATTCCATGACTCTTCCTAGGTCTGCAAATGAGTATCTCAGGATCTCCTGCAATTCCCTCAATGTATGGGGGCTGACCGGGAATCGAACTCGGGGCCTACGTTGGTGGGTCGGCCTCTGGCTCTTCTGATAGCCAACAGGCCATCAACCACACAAGATCACCTTCACTCTGCAGGCTACCGTGTTTGGACTCAACATGGTCAGCATGCAAAGGAAAATAAATGTAAAAGTGCCAGGTGGAACTTCCCAGTGCTTTTATTCCCCCTCCCGACTTTTTTTTGTAGCAAACCCCGGGAACCTAGGGTCCGAGGTCTGTGGTTCCAGAGGCTGCAGCCTAGGATGATCAGAGCTGAGGCAGAGTTGCCATGACTTGACTTCAAGTCCCGGGTCTGACAAAAAAAAAATTAAAAAATTATGAATGAAGCACTCTAGCTAAGAACTCACACTGTTACACAGATAGAGCTGGGATTTGAACTCAGGTCTGGGGAACCCCATTGCACTGTGGGAGAAGGGGAAGCTCACCATCCTTGAAGACTAGAATGTCAGGCCTGGTCCAGGACTTAATTTGAAGCCCAAGCACTTGACAAAATAACAAGCCCACCTCATTAACACATAGGATCTCTATTTACATACAGGTGTGGTATGCATCTTGCATTCAATGTAGTTATCTTTTTTTATTTTGAGTGTTATTCATGGATGTATTGTATATTTTATTGAGTATGGTGACAGGTATATCTGTGCTGACATGGATGAAAATTATTACCTTGGCTATTGAGTTGTCTATATAGCATTCTCCATCCTCGTTGAGGCCCAGGACTTTCACAGGATAGGAAAACCGGTGGATCGATGGGCTTCTCACATCACAATGAATCTTTTGGAAGTGCTGGAATTTGAACTCAGGGCCTAGCAGGCTCAATTGGTGAATGGTCAATTTGAGCACACCAGCCTGTGACTCACTACAGAGCTAGGATGTACCCTGGTCCTGAGACTGAGCCCTGGAAGGGGGATCAATATAGTAATGAATTCATAATTTAAATACAGGATCTATATTATCATACATGGATGGGTGACATCTTGCATTCACTGTACTCATTCTCTTTATTTTGTGCCTTATTCATGGATGCAATGTGTATTTTATTGATTTTGATGACAGATATAACTGTGCTGACATGGATGGCAACCCATTCCCATGGGTATAGAGTTGTCTATGCTTTCTAGATCCTATCTGTGACCCAGGACTTGCATAGGATAGGAAAACATCTGCAAGGTTTGGCATGTCACATCAGGATAAACCATTTGGCAGTGCTGGAAATTTAACTCAGGGCCTAGCAGAACCAACTGCCAAAGGGGTCCACATGAGCACACCCTCTTGTGAGCCACTAAGGAGCTAGGCCATACCCAGGACCTGAGATCTAGCCTCGTGGTGGGGGTGGAGCACCATATTCATCCATTCATAAGCTGAAATTAATATGCTAATGAAGGCCTGTTTGTATAGAGTAGGAGATGTGGTGAGCTGTGTTGGAATCCTATCTTCCACGTTACTACCGATTCTTGGATCTTTCCCAATGCTTTGATTTCCAGAATGTAATTATTGTCACACTTCAGCCAGTCTTAATTAAGATCTTGCCTATCATTTCCTATGTAAATCCTGCATGAACTTCTCAACTCTTCTCTAGGCCTGAATTCAAGCACCAGTACTGAAAAACATAACATTTATAGACATTTTAAATATTTGAGTTATATCTCTATATTCATGTTTGTTGGAGTGATTCATTATATTTTATTATTATTGATTGATTGATTTAGCATTTATATTATGGACTGTGAGTACACCTATTACATTTATTACATTTGTTCCAATATATTCCATGGCATATAGCTTTACATACATAACATGTACATCATACCAGATACCCAGCACTTGCACAGAAAAGGAAAACAGGTGTCACACATGGAATCTTACACCAGGAAGAAACTTTGGCAATGATGGGACCTTGACTGAAGAACTAGGAGGCCCAATTCATGAAGGGGTGAGTGTCAGCACAGCAGCATCTAGCCCATGCAGGTGCCAAGTGGAACTCAAGACCTGGGATCGAGTTCCAGGTTTGGCCAAAATAGCAAAAATGTTCTATGCAAATGATGGTATACAAATAAATATAAATTTAGATATTTACATACTGCCAGAAATGTCTATTTAGTGTTCAATGACACATACTACGCTCCTAAGGGTTCTCAGGTCTTTAGTGAGGACTCCATTTAATCAATAGTATTCTTTTAGTGCATAATAAACTATGAATTAAAATCAGTCGGTGTCCTGTGATTAGTGGGTCTAATTTTCTGCTAGACTGATTGATGAACTACTCATGGAACCTTGACATTGTTCACCTTCCTCTGGTGCTCCTATGGACAGGCAATAGTTTCTTAGGCTCCCTAGCCCTTTGTAAGTGGCGTGACCGGGATTCAAACTCAGGACCTAGGTGTTCAGGTTGGCCTATGGCTTCACTGCCAGCCTGCCAGCTTTCAGCAGTGCCAGGTAACCTACAGAATGCATCCGTGTCATTTGGAACCTGGATGATCACCATGTAAGGAAGGAAAACCAAGAAACCACCGACCATCCACAGATCGTGTTTTTTTTTAGGTGCTGTTTTCATTTTGTTTTCCTGTCAGCCCCCGAGGTGTACCATCCCATGATCGGCTGTGGGTCCAGAGGCTGCACCATCCCAGTCTAGAGTGATGGAATCTCAGGCAGTGTTGCCACAACCTCAGTTCAAGCCCCGTGATTGGCAACCAATCAATCAATCAATAAAATTTTAAAATATTAGAAATAGCCGGGAGCCAGTGGCTCACACCTGTAATCCTAGCTACTCAAGAGGCTGAGGATTGTGGTTCAATCCATCCAGGCTGTAAAGCCCATGAGACTCTTATCTCCAATAAAGCACTAGAAAACCAGAAGTGGTGCTGTGGCTCAAGCGGTAGTGCACTCGCTTTGAGCTGAAGAGTGCAGGGACAGCGCCCAAGGCCAGAGCTCAAGCCCCATGAAAAAAAATTGTAAAAATACTAATGAAGCTCCCCAGCTTGGCATTCATAACTTTTATTTTTCCTGTCAGACCTGGGAGTTGAACTGAGAGTCTGGGTAAATCTAATGCATTTTGGGGGATGGGGAAACTCACCATCTTTGAAGACAAGCAATTCAGGCTTGTTCCCTAGGCCAGAATTCAATCCGCAGCTCTGTTAAAGTAATATTCATCCACATTTGAAATAATGATTAATATCTACATATTTATGTTTACTGCATATTATTTTACTGTGTATTTATTTTATTTTTTGCACTATTCATTCATACATTATTTATATTGACTATTATTACACTTATAACATGTATTAAATTGATTACATCTTATGAGAACTACACACATTAGCATATGTATTATATATCTTATTTCAGACCCAGGACATTCACAGAAATTCTATAGTAGATGATTCCATGCTTAGAAAAACAGAAAGAATACACCAACCAAAGTCAAATTCATCCCTAGGCACCCCAGTGGCTCACATCTGTAATCCCAGCTACTCAAGAGGTGAGAACTGGAAGATGAAGTTTCAAAGCCAATCCAGGCAGAAAAGCCTGAGAGATGACATCTCCAATTAACTGGCAAAAAGCCAGGCTACAGGTATGGCTGAAGTGGTAGAAAATCAGCTATGAACAATCAAGCCAAGAAAGAGCAAGCTGAATTCAAGTGCAGAGAGAGGGGGATAGGGGAAGAAAGCAGAGAGAAATCCTCCAAAAACAGAGGAAAAAAAAACGTACACACATCCCACCTAATTTATGGTACCAACAAACTGAAAATAAAAAATCAAGCTTGTGCAGTTGTATAACATTACATGAGCACATATGTATTTAGGTACACTTCAAAGCTATGTTTTAATAATATATATGTTGATATATTAAAACTTTATTTATATACATATATATATATCTTTAAATAAACTAAGAAACTAGCCAATGCATAAATACTTCTGAATTAGTGCCTTAAACATGGCTTTATAAATTATTTATATTAAAAGTGTATTCCAAGTTTCTTTCCTCAGGATCCGTCTTTAATAACTTTGTTCATAAACCAGGCGACATTGGCTCACGCCTATAATCCTAGCTACTTAGGAGGCTGAGATCTGAGTATGGGAGCTCAAATCAGCCTGGGCAGGAAAGTCCGTGAGACCCTTATCTCCAAAAACCGGTAATGGCACTGTGGTAAAGCACTTGCCATGAGTTGAAGAGCTGAAGTTGGGCAGCCAAGCCCAGAGTTCATGCCCCACCACCGACAAAAAAAAAAAAAAAAAAAAAAAAAAAAAAAGAAGAAAGAAGTTTGTTCATAAAGATCATAAAATTCTAAACTTCTGAGCTTTAGGAAACTTGCCTTCCTTTTCTTCCAGGGTCTTATGCTCTTTAGGCAAGTACTCCACTACTGAGCTACATCCCAGTCCCAATGTTTTTGTTTTTCATATTACAATTCACTTTATTCCCAAAATGCTTACAAGTACCTACTGTCCTCACAGAAGTGAGTTTTTATTCAGAAACCCAACCTTTTGTGGTATGAGAACTCTCCTAGTGTATTTTGTGGTAGGCACTGAGGAAAACTCACATGATGCAATTGCAGAGAGTTTATAGTTATAGAAATAACTCTAAATAGAAATAACATCAACTGTCCCTCTAGGGAGGAATGATGTACTCATTTTCATTCTCACTCTTCATGGCAGATGGTGAAAATGGGAACACTAATGTGCTATGCTGAAATGTAAATGTTTAAACCCCTTTTTGAAAAACTCTCTTGTTATAAAGTCAAAATGTATCAAATAAAAACCAAATGAAATTTAAAAAATATGAAAAATGCTAATGAAGCTCCCTGGCTTGAAATGTGTTTTATTTTTTGTCTGCAAGGCCTGGGATTTGAACTCAGGGTCTGGGTAAATCTTGCACTCTGGGTGAAGGGGAAGCTCTCTATGCTTGAAGATCAGAAAGTCAGGCCTCATCCCTAAGCCTGAATTTAGGCCCCAACCCTGGAAATCCTAGTCCTCACATGTATTTTAAAGATAGGATTGAACTTCCAGACAGGTGTTCAGTCTATATCATGTTTGGTGTGGTTATTCATTGTACTTTTTGTTTTATTCATTTATTTACTATTTATTTTATTGACTGTGAGGACACCTAACCATGTATTACATTGTTTACATGCTATCACATAGCATTTAGATTTGTAGACTTGTTCTCCATCATGCCTGACATCCCGCATTCTCACAGAAAAGGAAAACAGGCGTCACACTTGGCTTCTTACTCCAGGATGAAATTTTTGGCTTGCTCTGAGATTGAGCCCCAGGGCGGGCCAAAACAGCCATACATGGATAGGCAGGTGGTAGTACACCAATAAATACATATTAGTACAGAGTGCCAGAGCCGTGTATCTAGTAATTCAATGACATCTGCTACATTCCTTCCAAGTCTTAGGTAGTTATTATGCCTCCATTGAAGGAGTATTATTCTTTTCATGCCTAATTAACCATTCATTAAGTTTAATCAGCGTCCTAGGATTATTGTGTCTAATTTGAGTGCAGACCGCTGCACGAACTATTCAATCATGAGTTGGATACCATTCCATCAGAATTTCTTTTTTTTTTTTTTTTTAATTTTTTTGGGTCCAGTCATGGGGCTTGAACTCTGGGCCTTGGCGCTGTCGCTTAGGTCTTCAGCTCAAGGCTAGTGATCTACCACTTGACCCACAGCACCACTTCCGGCTTTTTTCTTTTTGCTTATGTGGTGCTGAGGAATCGAACCCAGGACCTCAGGCATGCAAGGCAAGCACCCTACCACTCAGCCACTTTCCCAGCCCTTCCATCGGAATTTCTAAGCGCAGGCAGGAGTCTCTTGGGATCTCCTGCCATTGGTAGGTGTCAGGACCAGGATTTGAACTCAGGGACTGTGTTGCGGTGTTGGCCTATGGCTTTCCTGACAGTCCGGGAGCCTTGAGCAATGACAGGTCACCTGTGCATGGCATCCATGTCATTCAGACCTAGGATGGTCACCGTGCAAGGAACCATAGCCAAGAAACAGCCTACCATGTACGGCTCGCGGATTGTTTTAGTGTCATTTTCATTTTGTTTTCCTGTCAGACATCAGGTCTTAGGATTCCAGGATCGGCTTTAGTTCTGGAAGCTGCAACCCAGGCTAGTGTGATGGAAGCTGAGACAGAGCTGTCACAATCTGAGTTCAAGCCACGTGCATGGCCAAAAGCAAACAAAAAATTAAATAAAAACAATTTAAAAAATTTAAAAAACAATTATTTATCTCCCTGTTTTGCAATTAGTGCCATTTTTTCTGCCAGGCCTGGGATTTGAACTCAAGGTCTGGGTAAATAGGCAGCACTGTCGGGCTAGGGGAATCACACCATACTTGAAGTCAAGAAAGTCAGGCCTGTTCTCTAGGCCTGAATTGAAGCCTCAGTCATGCAAAACATACTCCTTATATGCATTTTATTTACATTTTAAAGACAGGATTTATACTTCCATATAGTCAGACAATATCATGTTTGGTATGGTTATTCATTTCATTTCTTGTTTTATTCATTTATTTACCATTTATTTTATTGATTCTTTAACCCCTATACCGTTTATTACATTGTTTACTTCCTATCACCTAGCATCTAGATTGGTAGATGTGTTCACTATAATGCCTGACACCCAGGACTCTCTCAGAAAAGGAAAACATGTGTCACACTAGGCTTCTTACTCCAAGATTAAACTTTTGGCAGTGCTGTGATACAAACTCGGGGCCTAGCAGGCCCAATTCATGAATGGGTAAGGGTGAGCACGGCAGCCTCTAGCCAATGAAGCTGTGAGGTGGTTCCCATGCACTGAGATGGAGCCCCAGGATTGGCCAAAACAGTGATAATGGATTGGCAGATGGTGGTATACAATTAGTACATATTGATAGAGTGCCAGAGCCATCTATCTGACTGAATGACGCCTACTACATTCCTACCAACTCTTAGGTATTTATTATACTGCCTTTGAAGTAATATTATTCTTTTCATGCTTAATAAACTATCAATTAAAATCAATCAGCATCCTAGGATTATTACATCCACTTTTAGACTAGACTGATGCAGGAACTACTCTTTCAATCAGTATTCCTATGCATAGGAATGAGTCTCTTGTGCTGTCCTGCCATTGGTAGGTGTCAGGACTTAGCTTTTTAACCCAGGGCCTATGTTGACAGGTTGGCCTATGGCTTCCCTGATGGCCCACCAGCCTTCAGGAATAGCAGTACAGCTCCACTTTGCAGCCATGCCATTCACACTCAGGATGGTCACCCTGTAAAGAAAAGAATAACGTAAAACCCCCAGTCCTCTGCAGTTCACCATTTTTTGTGCTGTTCCAGTTTTTATTTTTCTTCCTGCAAGCCCTCTGGGCCTAGGATCCCAGGATTGACTATGGGTGAGAGGCTGCAGTCCAGTCTAAGGCAATCAGAGTTGAGGTATATTTGCCACAACTTGAGTTCAATCTCCATGATTGGCAAAAAAAAAAAAAGAATAAATAAAAAAATAATTAATTAATTAACTAAAATGAAAAAAATCCCACTGGTTTGGAATTTCTGCCAGTTTTCTTTACTAGCCTGGGATTTGAACTCAGGATCTTGGTAAATCTGTAACAATGTGAGGGAAGGTGCAGAGTTTCTACTACTTCAGTTCAAATCCTGTACCTAGCCAAAAACAATAAATTAAATCACTGACCTCACCTGGGGGTTGGGGGGTAGCTGTGGAGGTGGGAGGGAAGGGATGGCAAGGGGAAAACAAAGGAGGAGGCAACAGTGGTCAATAGTAAATGATGTACTCATTACTTTGCTCATGTAACTGTAATCCCTCTATACAATTTTTTTTTTTTTGGTCGGTCGTGGGGCTTGAACTCTGGGCCTGGGTGCTGTCCCTCAGCTCTTCAGTTCAATGCAAGCACTCTACCACTTGAGCTACAGCACCACTTCCTGTTTTCTGGTGGTTTATTGGAGATAGGAGTCTCACGGTCTCTCCTGCCCGGGCTGGCTTTGAACCGCGATCCTCAGATCTCAGCCTTCTGAGTAGCTAGGATTACAGGCGTTAGCCACCAGCGCCCGGCATTCTATACAGTATTTTTACAACAAAAAATGTACAAAAAAGGAAACAACTTAGAGCTCAGATAAATACTTTGCAGGTAAGGGAAGGATGTCTGAATAGCTATACAAAATTATACACTGCTGCTTTTAAAATATTCCATTTGGAACTGAATAAACATAATTGCATCTATTAAAAGTAATTCTCACTGTCTTGGAACTGGGGTTAATATTACTGCCACTGCTGGGATTTGATCTCACCATCCAGGTAACTCCTTTGCATCGTAGATGAAGGGGAAGCTCAGTACCCTTGAGGAAAAGAAATTCAAGGTACAGTTCCCAGGTTCTGAATTAAGTCCCTATAATGGAAAATAATATTTATGTACATGTGTAATATATGTTACATTTTACATGTGTATGTTTATTACAAACTATGATTTTTATTATTGATTTTGTATTTCTGTAATTCCAATTTTTTTCATTTACTTATTGTTTATTGTATTAGTATTATTATACACATAATATTCATTATATTTTGAGCATCTATTATAAAATTGTACACAATAATTTAGGACGTTGACTCATTTTTCATTAATACTTTATTAAGTGTTGAAACATGATACAAAATTAAATGGAAGCATTTGTCACAGTCTTCACATGTTTAGTCTCTCCCAAATATGAGCTGTGTCTTGTTTATCTTTAATGCCTTCATATAGGGATTTTTTTAGATGATTTATACTCAGAAGCCTTTCCTTGAGGATAGGCAAGTTGAGGGATAAAATTGTAAGGGTGGGACTGGGAATGTGGCTTAGTGGTAGAAAGCTCGCTCAGCATGCATGAATGCCAGGGTTTGAATCCTCAGTGCCACATACTCAGAAAAAGCCAGAAGCTGTGGAGTGCTCAAGTGGTAGAGCACTAGCCTTGAGAAAAAGAAGCATGGAGACAGTACACAGGCCCTAAGTTAAAGCCCCAGCACTGGCAAAAACAATAGGCCAGATGCCAGTGGCTCACACCTGGAACCCTATCTTCTCAGGAGGCTGAGATCTGAAGACCAGAGTTCAAAGACAGCTTAGGCAAGGAGAGCCTGTTAGACTCTGATCACCAATGAACCACCAAAAGACCCCAAGTATCGCTGTGGCTCAAGTGGTAGAGTGTTTTCCTTGAGATGAAGGGCTCAGGGACAGTGCCCAAGCTTGAGTTTGAGACACACAATGGGAAAAAGTGAGGGTTAATCAAAGTACTTTTCCTATTTGCTAATTAGAAGAACATTCTCTGGAAAATGAACGATGATGTACACCAGAATTGGAGTCAGAGCTCAAGGTTCAAGTTTAGCAGATCCATATGCCCAGCCTCTCAGACTCTAGCATTATAACCTTGTGTCCTACAGGGTTCTGAAAGGTCCATTGTTGAAAGGCTTAATATGTTCCCCAAGCCCTTTGTGATAAGCAGTTGACTTGTATTGTCACTGTCATTATACTTCTGACCTAGCAGAACACCAGTAGCTAAGGCCCATTCCCTTGCTCAGGAGGCTGAGGTCTGAGGATCACAGGGTGAAGCCAGCCAGGGCAGAAATGTCTATGACACTCTGACTTCCATTTCTGAAAGGGCAGATGTTCAAGAGCTTCCTCGATTTCCCTTTGTGATGAGAAGTTACTTGGACTTGAGTTGAACTCAAGGCCTGGGCACTGTCTCTAGCACTCTACTACTTGAGCCACAGCACCAATTCTGGCTTTTTCTGTGCATGTGCTACAGAGGGATCAAACCCAGGGTTTCTTGCATGCTAGGCAAGAACGCTCTCACTAATCCACATTCCCAGCCCTCTCATCTTTTTCTTAATGGTAGTTTCTACCTAAGTATGCTACCATTTTACATCCCCCAAGTTTAATTTTCTGAATACTGGTTATTTCAAAAACCCTGATCCCTTCCCTTGCCTGATTTGTGACTGTTCCTGCCTCGGTCTTATAATAAAATGTAAATAAAAGCTACTGAGACCTTATGTGTGCATCATGTAAGGACACTGTCCTGGAACTCTGGAAGAGAAAAGCCATGGGTCTGAAAAGGAGAAAATGATGCAGTATGGGCAACAAGCCTATCTGAAAAATAAATCTGTACATGAAAGTAGAAGCATTGCATACAATCTCTTTTCACTCAGGGAGGTAATATACACACGTAAGTAGGTAGGACACTCATACATGAACTTGGCCTTCTCTTTTTAAATTTTTTTCATGGCAATCCCAGGGCTTCAACTCAGGGCCCTATGTGTTCCTCAGCTGTTTTGCTCAAGGCTGAGACTCTCCCACTGCCACAGCTCCACTTCCAGCCATCTCTTCATTAATTAGACATAAGCGCTTGCCAGGCTTTCCTGATTTGTATGGCTTGTATCTCCTGGTTGGCTTTCTTTCTCAAAGCTGGAGCTCTACCCTCTGGGCCACTGAAACACTTCTGGTTTTCTGGTGGTTTATTGGAAATAAGAGTCTCACAGACTTTCCTGCTCGAGCGGGCTTTGAACAGAGATCTCCTGAGGAGACTTCAAGTGGCTTTCCTCAGGATTCACGGAGGATCTGCTCCACACAAACCCTTAGTCAAAATCTCCAGAGGTACTAGAGAACAACGGAAACATGATGATGCTTCTAGTATGTTCTAGATAATTAAGGTTGGAGACACAAAACACTCATAATTATTAGATAATTTCATAGGCCTATGGAGCAATGCAGACAGCATGAGGATCATTCCAGCTTTTGGTCCTCTTGTCCTGAGACAGTAAATTCACTGCAGCTCAAGGATAAGTGACTGAACTGGCATGTCCTGTGGACATTTTCTGCCAATATCATGTGACACTCATTTCTCACTTTTGGCTTTAAACCTGTGACCAGAGGGGAAGATGAGAGAAAATCATTCTCAGAGAAAGTACCTATAAAGAACATTGGGTGGTTTACTTATAAATTCAAAGCATTGGAATGATGCTGTTAAGTAGTCAGATTGTCCAAATTTAAAAAAAGGAAGAAGAAAAGAAAGGCAGGTGCCAGTGGCTGCTGACTGTAATCCTAGCTCCTCAGGAGGCTGAGATGTAGAGAATCTGAGTTTGAATCCAGCAAGCATAGGAAAGTCCATGACACTGTTATTTCTAAGAGATCACAGAAAACCCAGAAGTGGGGCTGTGGTTCAACGTTAATGCACTACTCTTGAGCAAAAGTAACTCAGGGACAACAACTATGCTCACAGTTCAACCCCAGGACCTGCTTCCATGTGTTTCTGTATGTGTGGATTTATTCCTATACGTGAAGCTCCCTAGTAGCTATGATGAAAGGCACCAAGCTAGAAAATTTGTTTTCAATACAATGATTTCATAACACAGAGACTGCTTTCATGACAGTGCATGTTCCTGGACGCCCCTCACAGTTCCCAGTGCAGCCGGAGGGTTCCTCTGCCTCCCATGCCTGCTGGAAGAAGTCTCTCTCATTGTCTGGACAGGCAGACAAAAGGCCTCAGTCCTGTACAGCTGTGTAACAAACAACTCCATATGGGCCAATTAGTGAGGATGAATGTGGATGGGTTCTGAAGGTCAGGACAAAAAGGCTTCTTTTTACCCCAAGCTATCTCTCTCCCCAGTGCTCCATTTTGACAGGAAGCCTTCATTTGTGCCACCTCCTGTGGCAGGCCAAGTTCCCAGCACTTATTTTGTCTTTGTAAGTCTATATTCTGGTGTTCAGATACAGTGCTCAATATAATTCAGGAGTCCTTATGGCAGACAACTAGGACACTTAACTCAAGAAATGTTCCATTGAGGATGATGATGGGCCTATGATGCCTCTGCTAGTTTTCCGGAAGCTTTGGAAATCCAAGCACATGTCTGATATCACCATGCTTCCTGTCATCTAGGACTGCTGAAGCACATTAGTTTTTAAAACTTTGACATCTGCTAGCTGAGCCCTGCGTGGCAAAGTTTTGGGCTTGAACACAGGGCATGGGTGCTGACCATAAGCTCAGTGCAGGAGCCCAGTGCTTTACCATTTTGTGTCACAGCTTTACTTCTGGTCTGTGTGTGTGTGTGTGTGTGTGTGTGTGTGTGTGTGTGTGTGTGTGTGTGTGTGTGTGTGTGTGTGTGTGTGTGTGTGTGCGGGGGCGCATGCAGACATACACCAGTCCTGGAGCTTGAACTCAGAAGCTGAGCATTGTACCTAATTCCTCTTGCACAAGTATAGCCCTCTCCCAATTGAACCACAGAAACACTTCAGGCTTTTTTCTAGTGATGTGTACCTGAGAAATCAAGTCCAGAGTTTCATAGATGCGAAGCACTCTACCATAGGTACATTCCCAGCCCTCTTCTTCAGGTTTGTTATTTTTTTTTCTCTTTTGGTGTTGTTGGTTGTAGCAGTTGAAGTCTGGGCCTGGGTGCTGTCCCTCAAGTCTTGTGCTCTACCACTTGAGCCAAAGCACCGTTTCAAGTTTTCTCATGGTTCATTGGAGCTAAATGGCTCAAAGACTTTTCTGCCCAGGCTAGCTTTGAACCATGATCCTCAGATCTCATCCTCCTGAGGGTCTAGGATGACAAGCATGAGTGACAAGCATCCAGCTTCCACTTCAGGTTTCTTATTGGTGAATTGGAGATAATAGTCTCATGGGACCTTTTGTGTCTGGCATAGTTTGGAAGCCAGATCCTCAGATCTCAGCTTCCTGAGAAGGCAAGCTGACAGACATCAGCTATAGACCCCTAGGCTGTGACATTCTACTGCAAGGGGGTCCTTGGCTCCACGTGGTAGAGTGCTAGCCATGTGCCCAAGAGGTAAGGGTCATTGCCTATGCCGCGAGTTCAAGGTTCATGACTGAGAAAAAACAAAACGAAACAATTGTCTGCAGTAAACAACTCACCCACTCTTCAGTAATATATAATTTTGTCCCTGCCATGGGGACATATCTGCATCTCCATATTCTTGTCTGCATAATCATCTCAGTTGTGTAGCTCTTACAAGGACCATATGAAAGAATGCACTCTTTGAAGGAGAGAGCAGATGGCACTCTTTGAAGGACTCAGCACACAACATCCTGTGAAGACTTAGCACCCAGCACCTAATGCAGGACACAGCACACAGCTCTATTCCACAAGCTGTCATTAGAATTAGGTTGCTTTCATCAGTATCACCATTCTTTGAGGAACATTTCACAAATCACACAAGTTCACATCTAATGGTTTAGTGGGGTGGTTTTTGGGGGGGCAGGCTACCTATAGGGCTTGAACTGAACGCATGGGGATACTGTTCTAATAACATTTGCTCAAGGCTAAGGCTCTACTACTTAGAGCCATATCTCCAAGAGTCTCACAAACTTCCTACCATGGCTTGGTTTTAAAGCTCCCAAGCAGCCAGGACGATGGGGGTAAGCCAACAGCATCTGCTTTTGTGGAGTTGGGTTGCAGCTGTTTACATGTGCCTACGTCAGGTTAGGTGGCAACTGTCAGTGCCAGACTCCTAGCTTGTTCTGTGATGTGGTATTTGAAGTCCTGTCCTTCTATAATTGCAACTAGAACATTCTACCTTTTTTTGGTGGCAGTGTAAGGTGGCTTGAGTAAGGGCTTAGACACTGTCCCTAAGCATTTGTGCTCAAGGCTAGCACTCAATTGATTGAAAGACAGCAGAACTTCCAGGTTTTCTGCTTATGTGGCACTGAGGAATTGAACCCAGGGCTTCATGTTTACTAGGGGAGCACTCAATCACTGAGCCTCAGGAGTAAAGGATGTATAAATAGATTGTTGTATATAAATATTATATAGACAAAAGAGAGATGTCTATATTATTACATTATAGATAATGTTGTTATCAATTATTAGGTATTAAATTATATCTCCAGTTAATGATGTGTTCCAGTTAACAATTAATAAAGCATTAATTAACACTCAATATCCTGTTATTGTTTATCATATATGTACATACATCCATACATATAATTAAATATTTTATAGAAAGAGACAGATGTCTATATATTATTAAATTATGCATCATGTGCTACTACCATTTATTAGGTATTTCTGTCTCCATGCAATTTTTATTCTGTTAATACTTAATAAAATATTAATTAAACTTAATCCACATCCTATAATTACCACATCTAATTTTATCCTAGAATGATTCATTATTAATTCAATCTGTCTATCATTTATTATAGTGACAATTCTTCTACCTATGACTTTTTTTTACCTTTGTGACATTCTACTTACATAGCATATTGATTTGCATCTAAATTATACATCCTACCTGACACTGAGCACTTTCAAAGAAAAGAAAATCATGTGTCACACTCGGCTTCCCACTCTATGATTACATTTTTGGCAGTGCTGGGATCTAAACTCAGGCCCTAGAAGGCTCAATTCATTTATGTGTGGCTGCCAGCACAGCAGCCTTTAGCCAATTCAGCTGCCAGGTTGTTCCCAGGCCCTGAGATTGAGCCCCATATATTGACTCCATATTGTGCTTAGTGTAGCTATTCATTTTTTTTGTTTTATTCATTTATTTACCATTTATTTTCTTGACTGTTCTTACACATGGACTATTTATTACATAGGATAGATTTGCCTATGTATCAAACTTCACACCTGACATCCAGGACTTTCACAGCAAAGGAAAACCTGTGTCACCAAGGGTTTCTTACTCTATGAATCAATTTTTGTGAGTGCTGGCATCTGAACTCACAACCTACAAGGCCCATTTCATGAATGGGTGAGTGTCAGTACACCAGCCTGGGGCATATTGAGCTGACAAGCAGTTTCCAGCACCTGAGATAGAGCCCCAGAGGTTGACAAAATAAGAAGATTGACATGCAGATGGTAGTACACAAATAAATATAGATCTTTATAGAGTGCCAGAGATGTCTATCCATTATTCAGTTAAATAGGCTACATTCCTACCAATATTTGGGTATTTTTAATGCCTCCATGTCATTTATATTATTGTTTTCATCTTAATGAATTATTAATTAAATCAACCACTGTACCGAAACTATTGCGTCCATGTAATTAATAGTATTCTTTTAACGTGTCAAAAATATTCATGAAAATCCATCGGCCTCCTAAAATCACTCTAATTTTATAGTAGCATCATTCAGGAACAACTTATTCAACCTTGACATTCATAACCTTCCATCGGTATTCCTATGAATAGGAACAAGACTATTAGGATCTCCCACCAATTGTAGGGGTCAGGACCAAGCTTTGAACCCAGGGCCTATGTTGCTGTGTTCTTCTATGGCTTCCCTGGTAGCCCTCCAGCCTTCAGCAATGCCAGGTTTCCAACACTTTTCAGCCATGTCATTCAGACACAGGAAGGTCACCTTGCAACGAAAACAAATGTAAAACCGGCAGCCATCTGCAAGTTGCCGGTTTTTCTTTTTTGTTTCTGTGTTGTTTTAATTATTTATTATTCCTATCAGCATTTGGGCCCAGGAACTCAGGTTTGGCTGTGGGTCCAGTGGCGGCACCCCAGCCTGGAGCGATTTAAGCTGCATCAGAGTTGCCATGCCCTGAGTTCAAGCTATGTGCTTGACAAAATAAAAATAAATAAATAAATAAATAAATAAACACATTAAAATATTTTGAAAATTATGAGGCTGCTTGGCTTGGAATTCATGCTCTTTTTTTCTGCCAGTCCTGGGATTTGATCTCAGGGCCTAGGTACATCTACAGCACTGTGGGAGAAGGGGAAGCTCACCGTGCTGGTAGACAAGATAGTCAGGCCTGTTCCCAGGGCCTGAATTCAAGTCTTAGCTCTTGCAAAAATAATAATCGTATGCATTTTAAATACAGGCTTCATATTTACATACACGTTTACTGCATATTACAGTTAGTGTGGTTACTCATTTTATTTTGTGTTTTCTTTATTTCTTATGTATTTTAGTGAGTATGATTACATACATAACCTTTTTTACATCTTATTACATAGGACATAGATTTGCCAATGTACTATACCTCATTCCTAAGACCCAGGACTTTCACCGATAAGGAAGACAAATTGGACATTTGTCTTCTTCCACCAGGATTACTTAAGTTTTTGGCAGTTGAGTAAGTGCATCTTGAGTAAGTGTCAAGACACAGTCCTAAACTCTTATGCTCAAAACTAGTACTCGACTGCTTGAGCATCAGCATGACTTCTGGATTTTTCTGTGCAACTTGTAGTGAGGAATGGAATCCAGGGCTTTGTACATACTCGGTGGGGACTCTATCACTGAGCCCCAGGAGTGACAAGTGTATAAACAGGTAAATGTGTAGATTGGTAGATAGAGATAGATAGATAGATAGATAGATAGATAGATAGATAGATAGATAGATAGATAGATAGATAGATAGATAGATGTATATGTATAAAACAAAAGAGATATCTATATATTATGAAACTGCATATATAATATTACTAACAATTATTGGCAATTAAATTATTCCTTCCTTTTTTAAGTATCATGATTGAATACATAATAGAGTATTAATTGAAAATTAGTCAATCTAGAATAATTGTTGTGTATAATTTTAGAATATAATAATATACTAACTGCTAATTTAAATGTTAATTTTATAACATTCCATTTGTATGGATGTATATCAGAATGCATTTCTTAGAACCACCCACCATTCATTAGTGGCAGTTCTAAGATTCGACCTCCAGGCCTAAGTTGCTTGTTTCAGCTATTGCTTCCCTAATAGCCCACCAAACATTAGCAATGCAATGTCATGTACACATTCTGGGGCTTGTCAGTTAGACCCAGGATGGTCACAATACAAAGGAAAAAAAAAGTAAAACCACCTTCTTGAACTTCTCAGTTTTATCCTTCTCCATTTATTTTTATTTTTGCCAGCTCCGAAATTTGAAGTAGGGTCATAGGATCTAATGATCAGCTGTGGCAGAGATGTGAAGACCTGAGTTCAAGCCCTGTGCTAGGCCAAAAACATGTAATAATAACAATAAGACCATGGCTAGGAAATTGCACTATTTTTGTAGCAGGCCTGGGATTTGAACTCAGGGTCTGGGTGACTCTGTGACACTGTGTGTGAAGGGGAAAGCTCACCATCCTTGAAGACAAGAAATTCATGGGGCTGGGAAGGTGGCTCAGTGGTAGAGTGCTTGCCTTGCATGCATGAGGCCCTGGGTCCAATTCCTCAGCACCACATAAGCAGAAAAAGCTAGAAGTGGCACTGAAGCTCAAGTGGTAGAGCGCTCACCTTGAGCTGAAGAGCTGTGGGACAATGCCCAGGCCCAGTGTTCAGGCACCATGACTGGCAAAAAAAAAAGAAATTCAGACCAGCATACATGGGTTCTACTGCATATGACATTTATTACCCTTATTTATTTAGCATTATTACACATATAACATTTCTTTTATTACATCATATTTCATAGGACATATTTGCATATGGTTTATACATCATATTGAGACCCAGGAATTTCACAGAGAAGGAAAACAATGTGTCAAATTGGCTTCTTATTCCACAAATAAATTTTTGGCCATGCTGGGATTTCAACTCACCTACAATGCCCAATCCATAAATGGGGAACAGTCTTAGCACACCAGCCTCCACCAAACTGAGAATCCAGGAAATTCTGAGCACCTGTAATCAAGCCACAGTAGTGCCCAATAAATAGATGTGTAGATTGATATTATATATATATATGTATACATTCATATATAAATGCATTTATATGTATATACATGTATATATACACACACACATACAAAGAAACAATGTGAGGATATTATTAAATTATATATATACATAATTACCAATTATTAGTTACTAAATTATGACTCCATTTAATGAAGTATCATGGTTGAATACTTATAAAAGCATTAATTACAAATTAGTCAATATCCTTAATCATACCATGGTGCTAGAATGAAGATATAAATCCAATAATTTTTGTGTGGCATTCTAAAATAGAATCATGAATTAACTGCAAATTTAATTATTACTTTTATTACATTCCATTAGCATTCACATGAACAGGAATTAGTTCATCAGTATGTCCCTCCATTTGTGGGAGGTAGTCATAGCATTCGAATTCCAGGCCTGGGTAGATTACTTTGAATGCAAACCATTGGAATGACACCGTGAAGATTTCAGATTGTCATGATTAAAAAAAAAGAACAACAAGAAGAAAAGAAAGCCAGGTGTCAGTCGCTCCTGCCTATGAACCTAACTCCTCCTGAAGCTGAGATGTAGAGAATGCCAATTTGAATTCATCCAGGGCAGGAAAGTCCACAACACTCTTGTTTCTAAGAAATCATAGGGGAAAAAAAATCATGAGTGGGGCTGTGGCTCAAGGGCATAGTGCTATCCTTGAGCAAAAGGAGCTCAGGGACAGTGCCTAGGCTCATACTACAAGCCTGGACGTGCCTCACCGCCCCCCCCCAAAGGAAGCAATAATTCCAAGTCTCTGTGTATGGATGGATGATGTATGGATGATAGGCATTCAGCAGGTTGCCCATGTCCACTCCCCCAACCTGGGAAAGGCCTCAGAGAGTCCTAAGTCTGAGCCAGCAGCTTGAACAAAGCATCCTTCCCTGCCATTTAATAACTGAAGCCCTGTCGGCTTTGCTGTGTGGTGCAACAAGTGCCTTATGTTCCGGCTGAGATGTCCCATTGGGACACCTAGCAGCCAGCCACTGCCTCCAGGGAGACCACAGTTCCTAGGCTGTAGGAGTTGTCAAAGATTCTGGCTCCATATTTTCTATCTCTCTGTAGAATATGTGAGCCTACTCCTCTGGGGTCTGGTGACTATCCCTCATACTCCATTCCTCATTGCTGAGTCAAAGACTGGTCCCAAATCTTGGCAAAGATATGAAATAGCCAGCGATTTCTGCACCAAAAGGGGGAAGCCAATAAATCCCACCCTCATAGTTCCTGTCAGAAATGAGCCTTGGGCTTAGTGGTAGAGTGCGTACCTAGCACGCATGAAGCCCTGGGTTTGATTCCTCAGTATCACAGAAACAGAAAAAGCCAAAATTGGCACCGTGGCTTAAGTGATAAGAGTGCTAGCCTTGACCAAAAGAAACTCAGGAACATGACCAGACTCTGCGTTCAAGCCTCAAGACTGGCGAATAAGTGAGCCTGGTGAGATATTCTTCTGGTACTCATAGGAGAGCCAAGGTTAGAGGTAAGAGGTAGGGTAGAGGACAGTTGCTGGTGGTTCACCACTGTAATCTTAGCTCCTCAGGAGGCTGAGTTCTGAGGATCACAATTGCAAGCAGGAAAGTCTATATGAGACACTTTTCTTCCATTAAACACCCCAAAAGTCAGAAGTAGAGCTGTGGTTCAAGTAATAGAGTGCTTAGCCTTGAGCACAAAACATCACGGATAGCATCCAGGCCATGAAATCAAACCCCAGGACTGGCACACGCACACACACGCACACACACACACACACACACACACACACACACACACACACACACACCAAGCCAGAGCATTTGCCAGTCAGCCTGCACAAGTTCCATCTCTAGCAACTCAATGTTAAAAAAAAGAGAGAGAAGGGAAGGAAAGATTTGCTCCTGGAGGTGATATAACCAGTGCCAAAATTCCAGTGGAGTTCTAAGATGTGGATCAAGATAGAGAGCTGCAGGCAGAAAGTACAACAATGCACAAAGTTTCCTGAGGTGTGGTGTAGAATAGGTGGTGTGGGTGGAATGAAGGTTCTGTGGCTTCAGACCTGTCCGGCAGGACATTAAAGGCTGGGTCAAGGTTTGTACTTGAGTCACTGGGAGGACAGAGGATGGAGGTCCCAGAATGGGTCCCAGGAGAAGATTAGTTTGGCTTTGCACCATGGACCCCAGCCATTTCCTGTGGCTGGAAGCCTATTTTTCACAGCTCCTGATCCTCAGTCCTCCTTTACATGGAGGAGTCAGGGAAAATGCAGGGAAGAACACTTGCTTAAAAAAAGCTTCTAGGAGCTGGGAAGGTGGCTCAGTTGTAGAGTGCTTGCCTTGCATGCCTGAGGCCCTGGGTTCGATTCCTCAGCACCACATAAGCAAAAAGAAAAAAAGCCCAGAAATGGCACTGTGAATCAAGTGGTAGAGCCCTAGCCTTGAGCTGAAGAGCTGAGGGAGAGCCCCCAAGACCAGAGTTCAGTCCCCACAATCAGACCCCCCCGAAAAAAAAGAAAAGAAAAGAAAAGCTTCTAGCCCAATGCCAGTGGTGGCTCAACCCATGTAAATCCTAGCTACTGAAAAGACTGAGATCAGAAGTCGTGGGTCAAAGCCAGCTCAGGGAGGAAAGTTAGTGAGACTATTCTTGCCGATGGACTACCAAAAGCCAGAAATGGAGCTGTGGCTCAAGTAGTAGAGTGCCAGCCTTGAGACAAAAATTAAAGAGACCAGAGCCCAAACACTAAGTTCCAACCCCAGTACTGGCACATAAAAAATAAAGAAAAGCTTTCAGGAGTTCCTAGTCCACTGTTGTGAAAGTCCAAATTAGTTGGGTGATGGTGGCTCATGCCTATCCTCCTAGCTCCTCAGGAGGCTGAGATCTGAGGATCATGGTTCAAAGTCAGCCTGGCCATCAAAGTCCAGGAGACTCTGATCTCCAATGAACCACAGGAAAACTGGAAGTGGTACTGTGGCTCAAGTGGTAAGCTGAAGAGCTGAAGGGACAGTGCCCTGACCCACAGTTCAAGGCCCACCTGACCTGCTTGAACCTCACTCTGTGGATCTAGGCAGAGTAATTTCCAGTGGACTGCTAAGGGTCTCCCAATATCTACGTGTCCTACAAGTCTTGAAAGCAGCCTCTTTGGGAGCCTTTGCCTACAGAGTGGGCCAAAGTATCAGAGAATCTTCTAGCCTTAGGGCACAGAAGTCATTGGCCAGGTCATCAGCATGGCATCTATCATGGGAGCAGTGTGGATCTGAGCAGTAAGTCAATATTTCAGACTAGGTTTCTGGGTCAGGAGGGGCAAGACTGCTAGATGGCACAGCATGTAATGCTTACTCACGGGGGCAAATTTGTCAGGCACACCTTGAGTGGGTGTTGAGTTGGGATTATGAAAGACTTGTAGGCTCAGGAATCCACAGCTGGCTGGTTGCTACTTGTAGTAGTGGTTATCCCAGAAGTCCCAGGTCTCAGATCCCTGCTTTGCTCACCAGTGTTAAGCGGCAGATGAAGGTCTGCAATCATGCACTGAGTATAAACCAGCATCCATCGTGTTCTTCCCTTGGTCCTGTACCCTATGCTTACATGGAAGTGCAGGTTCCATGGGACTTACTGCCATGGCCCATACTCCTCAGCCCAAGAAGGAGTTGGGGAGAAATAACTTGTGTGTCGAGAGTTTACTATGACTGTGCCTCTGGACTGCCCCCAGTTCCAGCTCAGCTCATCATTACTACCTTCCTCTGTGTGTGTGTGCATGGGCACATCTTGGTACTAGGGCTTGAACTCAGGACCCGGGCTCTGTCCCTCACTTTTTCATTCAAGGCTAGCAAATCTACCACATGAGCCATAGCTTTTCTTCCAGCTTTCAGGTGGTTATTGGGAAAGGAGAGTCTCACACACTTTAGAAGAGTGAGCTGGTGCTAAGAAATGTACTCATTATCTTGCCCATGTAAAAGTAACCCCTCTGTAGAGTATTTTCACACACAAAAAAAGATACTACTGATACTAAAAAAAAAAGAAAAGAAAAGAAAAGGTGAGCTAGGCTGCCTCTGAATGCCAATCCTTAGATCTCAGCCTCCTGAGGAGCTAGGAATATGAGAGCATGAGATATTAACATCTGGTCACACTTTTCTTCTTGGCTAACACAGTGTACCTCCCTTCCAGCCTAGCATCCATCTACAGCTAACCTTTCTTCCCCTCCCCTTACTCCTCCAGGCTTCAGAGGAACCGTCCCTTCCCCTGAGGACATAGAAATTGGATGCTTGAGAGGATTGAGCTTTATGTTCTCCACACAGTCAAGGGCTGCTGGGAGCTGATGTGGAGATCAGAGATCTAGGCCAGGGCAAGTAGACAGCTGTTAGAACAGAAGACAGTAAGAAGAGACATCCTTGCAGCTGGATGCCAGTGGCTCATGCCTATAATCCTAGCTACTCAAGGCTGACACGTGAGGATCAATCAAGATTCAAAGCTAGCCTTGGTGGGCAGACTTTTATCTCCAATGAATCACCAAAAAGCTGGGAAACAGAACTACTGTAGTTCAAGTGGTAGAGCACGAGCCTTGTGCAAACAAGCTAAAGGATACCACCTAGGCTCTGAGTTGAAGCCCTTGTAAAAACACAACACACACACACACACACACACACACACACACACACACACACATACAAACACACACACACACTAACTTCCTTAGCAGGTGCCAGTGGCTCATACCAGCAATCCTAGCTACTCAAGAGGCTGAGCTCTTAAGAGGGCAGCTTGAAGAGCTTCTGCACGGCAAATGACATAGCTGGCAAGATCAATAGAAAGCCCACCGATTGGGAGAAGATCTTTACTAGCCATACAACGGACAAGGGTCTCATATCTAAAATATACTTGGAACTCAAAAAATTAAACAACCCAACAACAAATCCTCAAAGAATCAACTGCCCAATAAATAAGTGGGCGAAAGACTTAAAGAGAAGCTTCTCTGAAGAAGAAACAAGGATGGCCAATAGACACATGAAGAAATGTTCAACATCCCTAGCCATAAAAGAAATGCAAATCAAAACAACATTGAGATATCACCTCACTCCAGTTAGAACAGCAAAAATCAAGAACTCTAACAACAACAGATGCTGGAGGGGATGTGGACAGAAAGGAACCTTACTTCATTGTTGGTGGGAATGTAAACTTGTTCAACCACTTTGGAAAGCAGTATGGAGGTTCCTCAGAAGACTTCACATAGATCTCCCCTATGATCCAGCAATCCCACTTTTGGGCATTTACCCAAATGTTTACAAACAAGACCACACTAAAGCTACCAGCACAACTATGTTTATTGCAGCATTATTTACCATAGCTAAGATATGGAACCAACCCAGATGCCCCTCAGTAGATGAATGGATCAAGAAAATGTGGTATATATACACAATGGAATTCTATGCCTCCATCAGAAAGAATGACATTTCCCCATTTGTTAGGAAATGGAAAGGTTTGGAAAAAATTATATTAAGTGAAGTAAGCCAGGCCCAAAGAAGCATAGGTCCCATGGTTTCCCTTATTTGCAATATCTAGTATAGGTATAAGTCAAGTGGAAAAGGTCAGATAATGTGATGTTAGGAAAATGAACCCTTAAATATGTATTTTAATGTTTTCGTTTCTTTCATGCATGTGTTTCTAACGCATTTATAAGATTATTTCTTTGTTGCTTTGTATGTCCCTCCCCCACAGTGTAACCCCTGCTTTCACTATATTTGATGTCAGTATAACATGTGGAGGTGATGGGGACAAACAAGTCGTTTAAGGATTCAGGTGGACCTGTTGCAACAATGAGAAGTACAAAATGTCATGTCAAAACCAGCTTTACAATGTCGGTGTGGGGGGGGGGAGGGGGGTATAATTGGGTGGGGGGAGGGGGGTAAAATTGGGTGGGGGGAGGGGGGAGGCGGGGAAGGGAAGTGAAGGGTAAACAAAGGAGGAGGCTGCAATGCTTGGTAAGAAATGTATGCATTATCCTGCCCATGTAATTGCAGCCCAGGCCCAAGATCAAGCAGTGTGAATGATGAAAAGAAAAAAACATATCACAAATAACATAGTGCATATAATAATATTTAAAGGTGCTGGACACAAAGGTGCTGGACACAAGTGTCTCATGGTGGTAAACCTGAGACCTGAGGATTGAGCTTTCATCCAGCCCTTTCAGAAAAGTCAATGAAACTCTTATCTACAGTTAATCACCTAAAAATCCAGGAGCAAAAACTAATGGATGGCTCAAGTTATAGATCCTTAAGATAAAATGATCAGGTACAGCACCCAGACAATGAGATCAATATCTAATATTGGTATACTTTCTGTGATAAATGGAAATAAATGCTACTTTTAAAAATTGAAAAAAAAAAAAAAAAAAAAAGATGGCAGCTTGAAGCCAGCCCAGGCAGGAAAGTTCGTGAGACACTTATCTCCACTCAACTACTAAAAAAGATAAAAGGTGAGCTGTGGTTCAAGTGGTAGAGTGTTAGATTTGAGAAAAGGAAGCTCAGTGCCTAGGCCCAGCATTCTAGCTCTAAGAGTTGTTTTTTAAAGACACTTTTGCCCCCATCCTCCCTCAGGCCATAAATCCAGATGTTGATATTCCTATATCTCACTTCCACTCCTGCCACTTCCACAGCACCACCACAAGTGGCCTGTTTCTGGCCCGCTCTGGGTTAAGAAGTGAACGTACACAAGTGGGACATACCCAGGTCAAGGCTAATGCCCCAGAACATTGAAGTATTGGCCATACCAGTGTCTCCTCCCCCAATTCCCTGGCCCTGGAATCTAAAGTCTGTGCTTCTGTATTCTGGGCATCCAGAATTCTCTAGAAGGATTTGAGTGACCCAGGTGGGGCTGGAAAATATACTTGCCTGAGATAAAGTATATTGATATTTCCTAGACACCAACAGACACTTCCAAGCCACCTTGGCATCACCTCCAAAGTAGCCCACAATCCTCCTTGCTTGGGCAGCCTTCAGTCCACTACCAAGCTGGAGTTGGCCAGAGTCATCGGCAACCTCCTTCCCCGACTCAACGCAAGCCTGCTAGGAGGCACATACAGCCAGAGGTCTAGCTAAGGAAAATGGCAGGACATCCCATGTCTGAGTTCCCCATCTAGAGACAGGCAAGACTTTATTGCAGCTGGCCCGGCTGATACAGAATCCCCTGCAGGCAGCCAAAGATTTGGACAGCTGGACTTGGGATCCAAAGAAAAGCTTGAACTCAGGACTCTGGCAATTTAGGACTCATTGTAGACCCAGATAGGAGGTTAAAAGCAAGGTCAGTGTGGAGGAGGAGCACCAACCGAGGTCAGAAAGAGGCAGACAGGCACCCAGGAAGGGGACAGAGAAAGATGAGGAAAACACACACACACACACACACACACACACACACACACACACACAAATATGGCACTGGTGTCTCACAGCTGTCATCCTAGCTACTCAGGAGGCTGAGGTCAAACCAGCCAGCACAGAAATGTCTGTGAGGCTCTTATCTCCAATGAACCACCAAATAGCCAGTAATGGAGCTGCAGCTCAAGTGTTAAAGCTCTAGCTTTGAGCACAGAAGCATAGGAACTTCACCTAGGCCCTGATTTCAAGGCACAGGTCTTCTCCATCTAAACACACAGACACACACACACACAGACAAAAGACAAATGAACACACAGACACATACAGTGGTATCCCAAAGCCTCAGCAGTCTCTGAGCACCATGAATATTCCACTCCAGAGATGGTGGCACTACCATCATCAGAGCCACTGTAGGCAAAAGTCAGAGCCTCTCACATGTGTGAAATTGTTCACAACACATCATGGCATTTCACAGTTATGCAGAAAATTCAGCTACCTTTTGTGTGGTTGTAGGTTATGGGGTTTGAAGTTTGGGCCTGCCAGCAGGCCCTCAGCTCTTCAGATGAAAGTGTGCACTCTACTACTGGACCCACAGCACCACATCCAATTTTCTGGTGGTTTCTTGGAGATAAAAGTCTCACAGACTTTCCTGCCCAAGCTGGCTTTGAACAGTGATCCTCAGATCTCAGCCTTCTGAGTAGCTAGGATGAGAGTTGTGACCCACTGGCAGCGCCCGGCTACACCCATCTTTTTTTTTCTTCAGCTCTTTTCTTTCTTTCTTTTTTTAATGTGAAAATACTGTACAGAGGGGTTTCAATTACATGGGCAAGATAAGGAGTACATTTCTTATCAAGCATTGTAGCCTCCTCTGCAGCCACCTTCTTATACCAAGGGAAAACCCAACTCATCAAAACATAAAACACATGTAACCCTGCACTTCAGACTTGGCCACCAGCATCCAAAACCATTCTTCCATGGATGGAGAGCATATAATTGACACTACCACCCCACCCCTCCTCCCATTCACCCACTCCCTGCCTGCGACAAGCCACAAACTCTGGAGTTCTTGGTAAGGCACCACCCACCCTGCAATGGCTTCACACTGGGGTAAACCTGAGGAGTTATTAGAAATGTCTGTACAGTGAGGCCAGCACCTAGTCTCACAACCACAGCAACCCTACTACTTCACTATCTCTTGCAAGCAAGGAAGGGGTGTCTTTCTTTCTTGTTTGGTTTTTTGTTTTTGTTTTTGTTGTTTTTGTTTTTTGGTTGAGGGGCTTGAACTCAGGGCTTGGGTACTGTCCCTGATGTCTAATTTTCCTCAAGGCCAGTGCTGTACCACTTGAGCCACAGTGCCACTTCCGGTTGGAGATTGGACATGAGGGTATGGAGGGATTTTCCTGCCTGGCTGGGAAATGAGATCCTCTGGATCTCAGCCTCCCTAGTGTCCTGGATGACAGGTGTGGAATGACAGGTGTGAGCCTCTGGCTCATGGCTAAAGATGTCTAGTCCTTCAGAATTTCCACCTAGTCCTCCTCTAGAAGCTACCACCTGTACCTCCCTCAGGGACAGCAAAGGGATGCTAGAATCTGGGTGGAGCCATGGGGATTAAAGGGCCCCCTCCACATCACTAACACCCTCTATCCTCCCATCTTCCTCCTCCAGATTGCCTGGTCTTCCAGGGCAGATCAGACCCACAAGGAGTTCTGCGGCCTGCCCTGTGTCCCCCTGCCCCGCCCAACCAATCCCTGAGGACCTCAGGGGCCAGCTGCTCCATGTCCTGGTTGAAGACGTTGGGAGGGTTGCTGATAAGCGGGCTCAGGGGTGCCCAGGGCAGAAGGACTGTCCAGTTCCCCTCTATCAGAGGAGACACAAAGCATGGATGGATCTACTAAGAGCTTCAGGGCATAGCCATCCACCTGTCACAAAGGTCACTGGGAGAACTGTTTTATGGTGACAGCCCTGGGGCCTGACCTCATGGACCGGCACTGTCCCTGACTTGCTTTGTCTCCAGGGTTGTGCTCTTTCACCTGAGCTACCATGCCACTTCCAGCTTTTTCTGTGTATGCAGGACATTGGAATCGAACCCATGCTTTCCTGTGTGCTAAGCGAGCCCTCCACCTCTAAGACAAAATCCCAGCCCTAGATAGGTGTTCTTCTGTGACCCCTCAGGTCTGTCTTGGGACAGTCTCACACATCTAAACCAAGTCTCTCACCAGCAGCCCTGGCTGGAAATGAACATGCTCTGCTATGTTCCCCATCATGTGCAGCACCTTTGTTCTCTGTGCTTCCTTCAGATCCTCCTTGTTAAGCAAGACCTCCTTTTCAAGTGCTGTCTCCAAGAAGCCCTTTCTAATCATCTTGGAAAAACTGGAGCCACTCCTCTGTGCAGGCTGCCAGCTTTGTCAGGCTCTGCCTTCCAGCCAGTGTGGTTTGAGAATGCACGAAGGGGAAGACTTCGATTCCACCACCCCATTTGTAAAGACCTTGATACAACACCAATGGGCAGGTGTTGTACCACACTCCGTGAGAGGGGACTTGAGGCATGGGCAAGCTGTAGACAAAAAGACAGGGTCATTTCTTTGTTGTGGCTTGAACTGAGGATCTGCGAGCTGTCTTTCTGAGTTTTATTGCCCAAGGCTGGTGCTCTACCACTTGAGCCACAGCTCCACTTCTGGCTTTTTGGTGGTTCCATGGAGAGTAGAATTTCACGGGCTTTCCAGCTTATGGCTGGCTTCAAACTGTGATCCTCAGATTTCAGCCTCCCGAGTAGCCAGGGTGATAGGCATGAGCCCGAACCCCAGGTGATGGGCACCAAAGGCTTTTTGGTTTTTTTTTTTGCTCCCATTTATCTCCTATCAACTATCAAACTCAAGTTAAAATAATCATTACAGGGGATCAAATTCCTCTCCTAGGTCAGTTAATCCAAGGAGATAAAGTGTCTTTGGAAAAGGCTAGTCTGAGTTGGATTAGGGGTGTTTGTGTGTGTGTATGTCTGTGAGTGTTTGGGGATACCTACCCTCAACTCTGTGGTGCCTGATCCTCTGAGCAGAGAGTGCATCCAGGATCCTGACCCCAAGGGAGGTGGATGAGGGAGGGTACCTAAGGTCACATCCAGGGGGTGATCCGAATTCTGTCCTGCAACAGATAAAGCCTGCACAGATAAAGGAGAGAAGGAGAGGGTTAGGGGAACATGAAAGGGAGCCCCTTACTTTTGGCTACATGTACCAGCGAGAAAACTGAATACATCTTTCGTGGAAGTCAGATAAAAGGTGTAAAGTGTTCATTTATTTCATGATTGTGTTAATCCTAGGGCTTGGATTCAGGGCATGGGTGTTATCCCTGAGTTTCTTTTGTTCAAGGCTGAGCTCTACCAGTTGAGCCTCAGCACCACATCTGGCTTTTTTGTGTGTGGTTTTGGGGAGGGAGGTGGTTTATGGGAGATAAGATTCTCACGGACTTTCCTGCCCACGTTACTCTGAGTCACAACCATCAGACCTCAGCCTCCCAAAGAGCCAGGATGATGGGTGGGAGCCATGAGCTCCTGACTGCCACCATCCATTTATAGTCCCTTAGGCCCAGGGCCAGGCCACCACTCTACACCTCCTTGTTGGGAGTAGGAAGCAGACATGAGTGGGTTTGATACTTCAACAACCTACCTATCTTTGAGCATTGTTCTGGGTCAGTCTGATGGAGGCTTCTTCCTTATCCAAAGCATTGACTTGGCTCTGTCACAAGAACAAATGTCCCCCAGGAGGAATCAGGTCTGGGGTCTTACCTCTGAACCCCGCCCCCTAACCAAAATAACACTCCCCAGCAAAGCGTAGTACACACAGAGTGTTTTTATTGTCTTATAGCCAAGGTTTTGTCAGATAGGGGGTGGTATAGGTCAGAGGCTCTGGATTGTGCTGGGCAGAGGGACAAGGTGACACCTTCTCATCCACTTTCCTTTAACGGTGTAGCTGAGGGATGTGGGGAAGGACTCATGGGATGGAAAATGAATAACCATCACGGTCTAGCCAGGGCACAGAGGGGCTTACCTCATGAAGCTGCTTCAACAGGCTGAGCAAAACAGCGCCTGACCCACAGCCCACCTCCAGAATGAGAGAGCCACCTTGGGTTCCAGCCACATGGGGATGCTGGGCCACCTCCTCCAACACTCATTCTACCAATTCCTGAGAGAGAGAAAGAGAGAGAGAGAGAGAGAGAGAGAGAGAGAGAGAGAGAGAGAGAGAGAGAGAGAGAGAGGCAGAGACAGAGACAGAGACAGAGACAGAGACAGAGACAGAGAGACAGAGAGACAGAGACAGAGACAGAAGCAGAGACAGACAGAGACAGAGGGACAAAATTACACTTAAGCCAGTTGCTGGTGGCTCAGACCTATAATCCTAACTATACAGGAGGCTGACATGTGAAGATCTTGGTTCATATCTGGCTCGGGAGGAATGTCTTTGAGACTCTTATCCTCAAAGAACTAACAGAAAATGGGAAGTGATGCTGTGGCTCATGTGGTAGAGCAGTAGCCTTTATCTGAGGAGCTCAGGGCCAGCATCTAGATCCAGAATTCAAGCCCCACAAATGACAAGAAGTGGACTTCCCACCACAAGAAGTGGACTGAATAACACCCACTGTCCTAGGAAGCATGGCAGAGAAATCAGGCCAAGATTCCTGTCAGGTGGGCATCATGAGTAGGTCACCTGGGTCCTTCATGACTCATTTTCCCCAACTGGAAAAATGAATAGAGTGAAGGATCCCTTCCTCATGTTGATAGGGTAATGATGAAAGACAGCCATATTTTGTTTCATGATCCCACACCTGTTGCATGATTAATAACAGACCCAATCTGAGCCCTTTCCTGGCAACTTCCTGTCATATGCTCACAGAATTGTTGAGAACTGTATGTGACACCGGCTCCCTCTATTCCTGGCCCTGCTCCAGAGATCCCTCTGTATTAGTCCTTTATTTACTCACAACTGTCCCATGAGGAGACTGAGGTCTGATGGTCGACATCCAACCAAGAGCCTCACCTGTGGTCAAGAATCAGCAGCCGTGAACTGAGTTTGGGACAATCCGTCTAATTCAATGACTGGGCTGAGCCCTAAATGTCTATCAGCCCCCACCTCCCACCCCACACATACACACAAACACACCTCCACCGTCCTTTGCAGGCAAAGATGTTTTACTTTCTTTCTTTTTGTTGGTTGTGGGGCTTGAACTCTGGACCTGGGTGCTATCCCTGAGTTCTTCAGCTCAATTCCAGCACTGTACTTCTTAAGCCACAGCACCCATTCCAGTTTTTTGGTGCTTTATTGGAGAGAAGAGTCTGAGAGTCTTTCCTGCCCAAGTTGGCTTTCACCCGTGATCCTAAGATTCAGCTCCTGAGTACTTAGGATGACAGCCATGAGCCACTGGCACCCGGCCAAAGAGGCTTTTCTATGCCTGTCATCCTATCCCCTCAGGAGACTGAGATCTGTGGACTGCAGTTGAATGCCACCCTTGGCAGCAAAGTCATTGAGAACTCTTATCTCCAATTAAACACCCAAAAACCTTGCAAGTGGAGCTGTGGCTCAAATGGTAGAGTGCTAGCTTTGAGCATAAAACAAGGGATGGGAACCAGGCCCTAGTTTTAAACTTTTTCTAGCCTAAACCCACCCAAGAAAGGGAAGCAGGTGAGCACACGGGAGCTCAAAGCTCACACATAATACTAAAGACTCTCAGAATAGATCCCGTCCTGCTCTGATTCTCTAGATTCTATGTCCTAGGTCATGGCAGTCTTAGATGGGACTGACCATGCACCAAGTCAGGACATTCAAGTACAATCTCATACTGAGGATCCCGTGACCTCATCAAGGACTCAAGATCTCTCACTGTCCTGCCTTGGCACTGGACAGTCACGTGAGATCCAGTTATCCAACCAAAGGCTATTGGAATGAATGAATTTCTCAGCCAAGGGATGCAGACTGGCAGGCTCTAGGTCCCTCTCTTTCAGGAAGGGGAAAAGGGCTGATCCATCTCAGGAATGATCCTGGGTTGTGAGTATCCTCAAAGAAACAACCCAGCTCAGAGCCCAGTGCCTCTGGTCTTCCCACAAGCCTCGACCTTCAGTCCACCCTCTCTAAATCCCACATCTGCCATCTATACTAAAGGCTGAGTCAGCAAGGAGACCCAACTCTAACTCTGAGAATGGCAGTCCTGGGGCCCTAGAGTCCCTTAGATGAAGTCTCAGAGCAACATGCATCTGACTCTTTCCCTCATTTCCTGACTGTCCTGTGCCAGTGCCCTGGTTTCCTGTCTTTGTTTGAGGAATGAATACTGGGGGTGTCATCTTCAGATTGAGCCAGCAAAAGTCCCAGTCCCCAAGGACGTACTGCACAGGTATCCTGCAGTGGATGACAGTGAGGATGTCAAGGGTGAACCCAGAGTGCCAGTAC
Organism: Dipodomys merriami; assembly: GCF_024711535.1. NCBI lineage: Eukaryota > Metazoa > Chordata > Mammalia > Rodentia > Heteromyidae > Dipodomys > Dipodomys merriami. Next base: position 1,007,945 of record NW_027204582.1, read on the forward strand.
TTTTAATAGCCATGTGGCTGGGTTGAAGGCTCTATCACTGATGGTATAGATTGTAAGGTGAGGTCATGGCTTCAATGGCCTGAAACACCTGATCTGGGATCATTCTCCCTCTTCATATTCCTGCTTATCCCTTGCCACACCCCTCTGGACATTCCCTCTCCCTATTCTCCCAAGCCTTTGGACACTTTCTTCTTTTCTGACCAGAAAATAAACTCGGTGAGCCAGGGGAGATTGAAACTCGGTGACTTACCTTGAGCCCTAGGGTCTACCCCAGACTGTTTCCCTCTGCAGTAAGCAAACCACTCAGATCCTGGATGTCATGAAGTTGCTGAGGGGACAGTGGCTTGCTCCTCCACACTGGCTTTAGGCTCTGAAACTGTCCCCACAGAGATTGTGAATTGTTGGCTCCCTTGATCCAGGAACTCCAAACCAAGGCCTGCATGATCCCTTCTTCCTTCCTTTCCTTCTTTTCTCCCTGCACCCTTCCCTCCACTCTTTCTCTGTCCTCTCTTTGTGTCTCTCCTGGGCCTTAAAATCAGAGACTGGGTGCTGTCCCTGAACCTTTTTACTCAAGGCCAACAGTCTATGGCTTGAGCCACTCATCCACTTCTGGCATTTTCTTTTTGGCAGTTAGTTGGAGATAAGAGTCTTACAGCCTTTCCTGCATGGGACTTAAGCCTCAATCCTCCCATCTCAGCCTCCTAAGTAGCTAGGATGACAGGAGTGAAGCAATGGTATCCAACTCAAACCAAGATTTCTTCATGTGCTGTGGATCCAGCACTGGAACCTTTCATCGTGTATGTCCCGCCCCCCTCCCCCCCGGGCTTGGCACACACTGTAATCATTTTTTGCATGAATAAAAGAGCATCTGTCTATGACAATACTACAGCAAAGTCCCTAATTCAGGTAAGCATCCTGGGTAGGGGCAAATCCTGATGTAGCTCTCCAACAGTTCTCCCTCCTCCCTCTTCCCACCCTCCTGGTGCCACTGCACTTATCTGTTTTGGTTCCACGGACATGAGCCATGATGTCTTCACTGGATTCCAGGGCCTCTGGGATGCCTATCTTCTCCAAGATCTCTGTCCAGCCACTGACTAGCTCTGTGGCACTCCATTCTCCACTCAGCTGTGAACAAGTTTGCTGTGAGGTGAACGCCAGGCTCAAGGGGCCTCCTCTCCACTCCCTGGGGCAAACAGGATGGTCCACTATATCTGCCCCCCAAGTTTCATGTTGCAGAGAAAGGAACCATGAGGCATTCCAGGTTTCTGAATCTCCCAGATTCCAGTGCAGGTGCTGGGAATTGTCTCTGCTCACAGCTGGCAGGCTGCAGATGGCGAGGTCACAATCTCTGCTCCCCAAGACTTCCTCATCTGTGGTTGTCACCCTAGAGAGAGCCGGTGGAGAATCAGCAGCTGCGGGAGAAAGGCAGTCAAGGCACGACTTTCATAGCATGAAACCTTCTGGCTTAGGAAATCTGCTTGTGCCGCTTTGAAAGTCAGTGTTTGGTGGCTGAAATGGTCCATCTAATTTGACCCAGAATCCCAAGCATTAGTTGAAATTGCCAGCTTCAAGAAAAAACCCTGGAAAAGCTGGCATTTCACTTGTCCCAATCAAACTTAATGGGTTCCAAAATCAGTAGTCCCCTCTTCCTTCCAGACAGCCTACAGCAGGTTACAGAAAATGGCATTCAGAGAGCCTCAGGTAACTGCCATGTCCCGATCCCACGCAGGGTCCAGCAGGGGGACCACACTTGCCTACCATTGCCCAGCTGGAAATAGCTCAGGAGGGACACAGATTGGAGTCTGCAGGACTCCAGGGAAGACTGCCCAACAGTGCACTGCCCTGGGAGGAAATCCATGGCAACAATTGGGACCTGGAACTCCCTGCTAAGATGCCCTTGGACACCATCAATGCCCTGTGTAAGATTCCCCTCTCATCCTGGGTCATGGTGAACCATCTGCCATGTCACACCATTCATCAATTCCCAGACCCTCCTAACTTCACAGCCCCTGCCGTACACTCCCTATCGCGTTCCCTAATTATGTTGGGCAGACACATTCCCAACTTTGAATTAGCTCCAACTATACACATGAGAGCAGACTGTCTAGCTGCAAGAATGCAGCTGTGATCATAGTAACCTCATGAGCCTTCTGGCTAAAGACAGAAGGGCAGGTGTCCAATCTGGTCTGTGGTTCACACAGGCCTCCTAGGAGAGACCCACGCAGGCCCAACAGCTACTGTGGCCTGAAGGAAAGGGGAAGAAAGTGGTGGGAAGGAACATCTAATGAAACCTTCTCTAAAGGAGCCATGACACTGTGAAAGAGAAAACAAAAATTGTGGCTGGGCTCATACTGGGCATTAATTAAAAAAGAACAACAAATACACACATGCACACAAATAAAATGTTTTTGCTCGGGCAAGGAAGTTGGCTCAGTGGTAGTGTGCTTTCCTTGCATGCACAAGGCCCTGGGTTCGAATCCTCAGCACCACATAAGCAAAAAGAAAAAAGTCAGAAGTGGCGCTGTGGCTCAAGTGCTACAGTTCTAGCCTTGAGCTCAAGAGCTGAGAGACAGCACACAGTCCCAGAGTTCAGACCCCACAACCGGATCCCCCGCAAAAAAATTATTGTTCTCTTTTTAGACATGCTGACTGCACAATGAGAAAGATGATCTCTCTCTCTCTGTCTTATACACACCTAAACACAGACTCTAAGCAGTGCCTCTCCTGAATTTGTTGGTTTCTCATCTAGGCAACGTACCAGCTCAAGCACGGGGGTTCCCTTGTCAGAACCAGGGACAACCACCCAAGGGGAACAATGCTCTAATAATGCAGAGCCACCCTGCCTCCCCCTTTCTCCAGGGACAGACCCTTCCCCTTGGGAACAACCAGCCTTGACTCCCCATTCACCAAAACCCTAGGCTAGGACTCTGGGTGAAGGAGTCCGGAGACATGTGGCTCCTCAGAGCCTGGACAGAAAATAAAGCAGGGGGTCATGGTGCCTCCAGAGAGGTGTCTGACCTGGGGTGGGGGCGTTGTTGGGGACTTTGATGAGGTCCTAAAGGCTATATACATGGATGGACTCCCTACTTCCAGCCTACATACTTCTGGGCTACTTGGCAGATTCTTGGGGAGTACAAGGAGACCAGATGGACTGGGAGCACTACCAGAAGCTGGCAGAACTGGGAAATGTGATCACCCAGTCAGAACTGTTGACAGCTAGGGTTGGGGGTACAGGAGGTTGTATGTGTGTCAGAAGGGGGTGTGTTTTTCTCCCAAATACCCACCTTCTATCTGACCCCAGTGCCCTCACCTCTCTAGTGGGCTCTTCTGGGAATGTCCTCAGGTGAAAGGGTGACTGAGCACAGAAGACAAGGTCTCACACAGCAAGGGGAGGCTATCTTCTGTATCCAACACCTCCCTCCCCAGCAAAAAGGAAAAGACCTAAGAAGGCAGGTGTTGGTTGCTGCTCCCCATCTCTGATGAAAGCCACCAGGTTTTCACCTGGAGAGAAAGGATGCAGATGCAAGGCTGTGTGGCTCCCACTGCTCCAGGCTAGAGGATCTATGGTGACCCCTCCTCACCCATCCCTGAAGATCCCCTTTTCCTGGGACACTAACTGCTAGGGATGAGGGTGGGATCCCCGGGTGAACACCCAACTCTACCCCCCACCCCTGGGGTGCATTTGTGGCAGAGCCAGGGCATACTGTGGCGCATGGGTGAGGTGCATGCGTGATGGGAAAGGGGAAGCAAGAGGCGGGGTTCTGGCTCCACTGGGGTGGGGGATTGGATAGAGTGTGGGGTCGCAGGGAGTGGGGTCGTGGGGTTCTGGCCCGCAGGGCAGCCACTCACATGTGTTGCTGGAAGAAGCTGTAGGCTGCGATCGGTTGCGCACCTGGCATCTGAGGACCCGGGGCCAGGACCACAAGCATGCCAGGGGCGGGCAATCTCCACCAGGTGACTGCAAGCTGCTCTTTGGTTCAGAGCTGGCAGTGCCATGTTTGAAAAGCAGCGCTGCTGAGAGGGGGCATGGGTGTCTGCGGGCGCATGGCGGGGCTGCGCGCAGCCTCTGATCCTTCTCAGCCGCCGCCGCCTCAGCGGCCTCCTCCCCTGTGTCAGCCGCCACTGCTGCCTCCACCTCAGCAGCCATAGCTGCCTCGCCGCCGCATGCTCTGCACTTCCGGGCCAGGACCCACACTATGATCGGAGCAGCTGCCAGCCACTGAAGCCGTTTTCACTGGTGCTTGTGTAGTAGGTGTTCGGTTTTTAAAAGGAGGTAGCTGAGTAAGAACAGCAGCACTCACGTGGTATTCAGGTAAGGGGTGGGTTTATTCAGTAGACCTTCTGGGACCAGGCAAGGTTGGCACTCCACGTGGCTGGGAAAGGAAAGAGGAAAGAAAGGAAAGAGAGAGAAAAGAGCTAGAAAAGAGAGAGAAAGCAAAGAGAGCAGAGAGCTAGAAAGGAACAGAGAGAGAGCCTGGGCCTGGGCTAGGCCTTATCTAGGGTATCGGGGGAAAGGTGTGGCCACATCAAATTCAGATGTGACCTCAGGGGATGCAGATGTGACCTCTTCCAGGTGTCCCAGTTGCCTAGGTAACGCAGGTACTGGGTGGAGACTTTGCTGCAAGGAGGGTGGAGTCTGCTAGCCATCCAGGAGTGGACCTTACAGTAGGAAGACCCCCTACTCAGGCAGGCAAGCCCACCTACTCATCTGGAGTTACAGAGCCCACCGCAACAAAGTTGTTATTAAAGAAGCAACTTTATTTAGAAGGTTCCTACACTGACCGGCCAGGGCCGCAGCACAGGCTCAGGAGCTGATACTGCGACCCCAAGCGGCCCATGTGCTTAGGTTTTTAAAGGCAAAAATCACAAGGTGAAGCCTGGTCAGGTAGGTGACCAATGAGATTTTCACACACCCAAAAGATTGCACAGTCATACCAGACCACACCCAGGTGGCCAGTGAGGTTACACTTTGTCACATAATGGCTGTTTAAACCAGCCTATCACTTTTTGGTTTAAATGACTCGAGAATTCAATGGTAAAGCAGAGCTTAAGGTAAAAATACACAAAGGAGTTTAGTGCAGTTTAACATAAGCATGTGAAAAAGGTGGAGTTTATAGTAAATTCAGGATGTTTCAGCCTGCCAGCCTGAGCAGGATTACTGGCTAACTGTTTAGTTTGTAAGTCCTTAACAGAACAATGAAGGTGGGTTAAGTTATTAAGGGGAGGGGGACCAACAGGATTTTTTTTTCATTCCAAGAACTGGGCAGGTTGGAGCCAAGTTTTGTTTTTTTTTTCTTAAATCCCTAAAACAAAAACAAAACCTGTAAAGAAGCTGTCCCAGCTCCAGTCTCCTCTCAGGGCCTACTTCACTTGTGCTCCTGCTCGCTCTTCTCTCTGCTCTCTCTCAGCCCCACACTCCTCTCCTGGGCCACGCTGCCCTGATGCACACAGGCCCCTGCTCCCTTGGGCCCCTGGCCATTGCTGCCACCAAATTGTGCCCATGAGCCCCGCCCCCTACTCCCCTGGGCCCCGACCCCCACCGCTAGCCACAACTGCAGCCCTGACTAGGCCCTAAGGCTTCCAGACCATGGCAATTGCAGCCTTAGCTCAGCACTCTCACTCCCCCCCTGCCAGTACCTGCACTGGGGATTGAATCTCCCCTCAGCCCCACCCCTGGAGGGCACTCTCCTCCATTCCTTTCACTCCACACTCCAAGCAGGTGCATGGTGACACTCGTGTGTGTATGTGTGTTTGTGTTTCAGTCTGTGTGATTGTTGAGGATAACTACCTCTCAAGGACTCAGAATATAGCACCCTTTGGGATGACTCAGCACACAGTGCACTTCCAAAAACAGCACAAAGCACTCTGTGTAAAGGACTCAGCACACAGATCCCTTTGAAGGACACAGCATGTAGTACGCTGGGTAGAGTACTCAGCACACAGCACCCTTTGAAGGAGGGAGTCCATAGCCTGCAGTGTAAAGGACTCAGTGCATGGCATGCTTTGAAAAACCAGCACATAACACTTTTTCCCAGGGACTCATCACATAGCACCCTATAAGACTCCACATAGCACCCTTTGAAGGGCTGAGTATGAAGCACCCTGTGTAAAACACCCAGTGCACAGCACACTTTGAAAAACTCAGCACATAGAACAATTTTGTAGGACCTCAGCACATACCACACTGTGGAAGCACTCAGCACACAGCACCATTTGAAAGACAGTACACAGCACCCTGTGTAAAGGACTCAGCACACAGCACTCAAAAAACTCACCTCATCCCTCTCTTCTCAAGGGCTCAGCACATAGCAGCACTTTTCTCAGGGACTCAGCACATAGCATGCTTTGCGATGACTCAGCAAACAGCACCTTTTTGAGAACTCAGCACAAAACCCCCATGAGGGAAGGACCCAGCAAATAGCTCCCTGTGAAGGACTCAGCACATAGGTGTATGTCACAAGTTCAGCTATCATTAGAATTAGGGTGCTTTCTTCAGTATCACCATTCTTCAGAAACACTTCACAAACCCTACTAGTTCACATTCAGACAACCTGTGTTTTATGGGGGAAGGTCAGATGGAGGTCTTGAACTCAAAGCTTGTGGGCCCTGTCCCTGAGCTCTTTGGTTCAATGCTAGAGCTCTACCACTTGGAGGCACAGATCCAATTTTGTTTTTTTGGGTTTGTTCTTTCACAGGTCTTATGGTGATAAATAAGGCCAATTGGGGTATCTGTGGGCAAAGGCTCTTAGCTCAGCCTGGAGCTGACCTCTCCCTTCCTTGTGTCCCTGGAAAGCCGGACCTCCTGGAGCTCTCTTGGCCTATGGTGGAAAAGACCTGCTCTGGCATCAGCAGAGTGAGCAAAAGTCAGCTTGGCTCTGGTCACTTCCCCAAATTGAACTCTAGAGGATGATGGCACCGAGTCGCATGTTCCGCGTATGGCCAACCGGCGGCAGGAGTGCCCCACCATAGGGATTGTATCTGCAAGTTGTGTTTACTCTTGCTTCCCTAGGGCCCCCATCATGCTTCAAAGCCACCCTGGACAGGAAAGTCCTTTAGACTCTCACCTACAATTAACAATCAAGTGGGGCTGTGGCTCAAGTGGCACAACACTAGCCTTGAGCAGGAAAACTCAGGGATAGAGCCTAGGCCCTGAGTTCACACACACACACACACACACACACACACACACACACACACACACACACACCACATGCATGCAAAATCAGAGATTTCTACACTGCGATCTTTGTGTATTCTCTACTTTTCCCCCACTAACCCTGGTGTCTGCTGGCCTAGATTTTTGATGCAGACAACAGCACCTGACATCTTTAATTTTGGGAGAACAGAATGGTTAGAAGGTCAACCTTCCCCCATCCCTGCTCCTTGATTGTGTGATGGTCTATCCAGGCCCTTTGGGATCCTTTACAAACTTTCCAAGATGCCTTCAAAAGGCATCACATACTGGGCACTGGTGGCTCATGCCTGTCAACCTAGCTACTCAGGAAGTTGAGATCTGGAGGATCAGGGTGCCAAGCCAGTCTGGGCAGGAAAGTGTGTGAGACTCTTAGCCTCCATGAACCATCAGAAAACAAAAGTGGCATTGTGGCTCAAGTGGTAGAGTGCCAGCCTTGAGCAAAAGAGCTCAGGGACAGCGCTCATGGCCAACAAGGAGAGGCATTGCATGTTGTCTTTGGGATTGGCATGGGCCAAATATAATTGGATTTAATTATAATTGGAATTGATCAAGTGCTCCAAGACAAAGCAGTACCTCCTTTAGTCCAGAGCTCTTCCATCTCATCTCACCCCCTGGCCTACACACATACACAAACACACACACACACTAACATTCTTAGCCAGTGGCTCATACCAGCAATCGTAGCTACTCAACAGGCTGAGTTCTTAAGATGGCAGTTTGAAGCCAGCCCAGGCAGGAAAGTTCGTGAGACACTTATCTCCACTAAACTACTAAAAAAGATGAAATGTGAGCTGTGGTTAAATGGTAGAGTGTTAGATTTGAGCAAAGGAAGCTCAGTGCTTAGGCCCTGAGTTCCAGCTCAAAGAGATTTTTTTTAAAGATACCTTTTGCCCCTCCCCCCATTAGGCCATAAATCCAGATGTTGGTCATCCTAGGTCTCACTTCCACTCCGGCCACTTCTACAGGACCACCACAAGTGGCCTGTTTCTGGCCAGCTCTGGGTTAAGAAGTGAATGCACACAAGGGGGCATACCCAGGTCAAGGCTAAAGCCCCAGAAAATTGAGGTATTGGCCACACCAGTCTCTCCTCCCCCAATTCCCTGGCCCTGGAATCTAAAGTCTGTGCCTCTGTATTCTGGGCATCCAGAATTCTCTAGAAGAATTGGAGAGGCCCAGCTGGGGCTGGAAGATAGACTTGCCTGTGATAAAGTACGTGGACATTTCCTAGACACCAACAGATATTTCCAAGCCACCTTGGCCTCACCTCCAATGCAGCCGGAAATCCTCCTTGCTTGGGCGGCCTTCAGTCCACTATCAAGCCAGAGTTGGTCAGAGCCACCTGCAATCCCCTTCCCCGACTCCACTGCCAGCCTGCTGAGAGGAACATGCAGCCAGAGGTCTAGCTGAGGAAAAGGGCAGGACATCCTATGTCTGAGTTCCCCACCCAGAGATAGGCAAGACTCTATTGCAGCTGGCTTGGCTGACCCAGAATCCCCTGCAGGTGGCCAAAGATTTGGACAGCTGGACTTTGGCCCCAAAGAAAAGCTTGAACTCAGGTCTCTGGCCATTTAGGACTCATTGTAGACCCTGATAGGAGGCTAAAGGCAAGGTCGGTGTGGAGGAGGGGCACCATCCCAGGTCAGAAAGAGGCAGACAGGCACCCAGGAAGGGGATAGAGAAAGATGAGGAAAACACACACACACACACACACACACACACACACACACACACACACACACACACACACACACACACACAAATATGGCACTGGTGTCTCACACCTGTCATCCTAGCTACTCAGGAGGCTGAGGTCAAAGCCAGCCAGCACAGAAATGTCTGTGAGGCTTCTATCTCCAATGAACCACAAAATAGCCAGAAATGGAGCTGCAGCTCAAGTGTTAGAGCACTAGCTTTGAGCACAGAAGCATAGAAACTTCACCTAGACCCTGAGTTCAAGGCCCACGTCTTCTACATCCAAACTCACAGATACAGACACACACAGACAAAAGACACACAAACACACAGTCACACACACTGGTAGCCCAAACCCTCAGCAGTCCCTGAGCACCCTGAATATTCCACCCCAGAGAAGATGGCACTACCATCATCAGAGCCAATGTAGACAAAATTCAGAGCCTCTCACATGTCTGCAATGGTTCACAACACATCATGGCATTTCTACTGTACACAGTTATGCAAAAAATTCAGCTAAATTTTATTTGATTGTAGATTATGGGATTTGAACTTTGGGCCTGCCAGCAGGACCTCAGCTCTTCAGATGAAGGTGTGCGCACTACTACTGGAGCCACAGCACCACATCCAATTTTCTGGTGGTTCATTGGAGGTAAAATCTAACAGACGTTCCTGCCCAAGCTGGCTTTAAACAGTGACCTTCAGATCTCAGCCTCCTGAGTAGCTAGGATGACAGGTATGAACCACTGGCAGCACCAGGCTACACCCAAATTTTTTTTTTTATCTTCAGCTCTTTTCTTTCTTTTTTTTTTATTGTGAAAATACTGTACAGAGGGGTTACAGTTACATGGGCCAGATAAGGAATACATTTCTCATCAAGCATTGTAGACTCCTCTGCAGCCACCTTATACCAAGGGAAAACCCAACTGATCAAGACACAGACCAAATGTAATCCTACACTTCAGACTTGGTCACCAGCATTTAAAACCATTCTTCCATGGATGGAGAGCATATAATTGACACTACCATCCCACCGCTGCTCCCATTCACCCACTCCCTGCCTGCCACAGGCCATGACCTCTGGAGTTCTTGGTAAGACACCACCCACCCTGCTATGGCTTCACACTGGGGTAAACCTGGGGAGTTATTAGAAATGTCTGTACAGTGAGGCCAGCACCTAGTCTCACAACCACAGCAAACCTACTACTTCACTATCACTTGCAAGCAAGGAAGGGGTCTCTTTCTTTCTTGTTTGGTTTTTTGTTTTTGTTTTTTGGTTGAGGGGCTTGAACTCAGGGCTTGGGTACTGTCACTGATGTCTAATTTTCCTCAAAGCCAGTGCTCTACCACTTGAGCCACTTCCGGTGGAGATTGGAGATGAGTCTCTGGTGGGACTTTCCTGCCTGGGCTGGGAAATGAGATCCGCTGGATCTCAGCCTCCCTAGTGGTCAGGATGACAGGTGTGGGATGACAGGCATGAGCCATCGACTCATAGCTTAAGGTGTCTAGTCCTTCAGAATTTCCACCTAGTCCTTTTCTAGACACTACCACCTAGACACCCCTCTACCTCCCTCAGGGACAGCAAAGGATTGCTAGAATCTGGGTGGGGCCATGGGGATTAAAAAGCCCCCTCCACATCAATAACCCCCTCTAAGCTCCTATCTGCCTCCTCTGGATTGCCTGGTCTTCCAGGGCAGATCAGACCCACGAGGAATTCTGGGGCCTGCCCTATGTTCCCCTGCCCCACCCAACTGATACCTGAGGACTTCTGGGGCCAGCTGCTCCACGTCCCAGTGGAAGACATTGGATGGATTACTGATAACCAGGCCCAGGGGTGCCCAGGGCAGAAGGAGTGTCCAGGTCCCCTCTGTCAAAGGAGACACAAAGCACGGATGGATCTACTGAGAGCTTCAGGGCATAGCCATCCAACTGTCACCAAGGTCCCTGGGAGAATTGTTTTATGATGACAGCCCTGGGGCCTGACCTCATGGACCGGCACTGTCCATGACTTTCTTCATCTCCAGGGCAGTGCTCTTTCACCTTAGCCACTTCCAGCTTTTACTGTGTATGCAGGACCTAAGAATCGAACCCATGCTTTCCTGTGTGCTAGGCGAGCCCTCTACCTCTAAGACGTAATCCCAGCCCTAGATAGCTGTTCTTCTGTGACCCCTCAGGCCTTTCTTGGGACAGTCTCGCACATCTATACCAAGTCTCTCACCAGCAGCCCTGGCTGGAAATGAACACGCTCTGCTACATTGTCCATCATCTGCAGCACCTTTGCAATCTGTGCTTCCTACAGATCCTCCTTGTTAAGCAAGACACCCTTTACAAGTGCTATTTCTAAGAAGCCCTTTCCAATCACCTTGGCAGAGCTGGAGCCTCTCCAGTGTGCAGGCTGCCAGCCTTGTCAGGCTCTGCCTTCCAGCCAGTGTGGGTTGAGAATGCATGAAGGGGAAGGCCTGGATTCCACCACCAGATTTCAGAAGGCCCTGATACACCACCCAGGGGTAGGTGTTGTATCACATTCCGTGAGAGGGGTCTCAAGGCCTGGACAATCTGTGGGCAACAAGACAGGGCCATTTCTTTGTGTGGGCTTGAACTGAGGATCTGAGAGCTGTCTCTCTGAGTTTTATTGCTCAAGGCTGGTGCTCTACCACTTGAGCCGCAGCTCCACTTCTAGCTTTTTGGTGGTTCCATGGAGAGTAGAGTCTCATGGGCTTTCCAGGTTATGGCTGCCCTGACACTGGACAGTCAGGTGAGATCTAGTTATCCAACCAAAGGATATTGGATTGAATGAATTCTCAGCCAAGGGATGCAGACTGGAGGGCTATTGGTCTCTCTATCTCGGGAAGGAGAAAGGGCTGATCCATCTCAGGAATGATCCTGGGTTGTGAGTATCCTCAAAGAAACAATCCAGCATAGAGCCCAGTGCCTCTGGTTTTCTCACCAGCCTCGACCTTCAGTCTGCCCTCACTAAATCCCACATCTGCCATCTAGACTAAAGTCTGAGCCAGCAAGGAGACCCACCTCTACCTCTGAGAATGGCAGTTACAGGGCCCTAGAGTCCCCTAGAAGAAATCTCAGAGCAACATACGTCTGACTCCTGCCCTCATTCCCTGGCTGTCCTGTGCCAGTGGCCTGGTTACCTTTGTCTCTGGTCCAGGAATGAACACGGGGGGTGTCATCTTCAGCAAAAGTCCCAGTCCCCAAGGATGTACTGCACAGGCATCCTGCAGTGAACCAGAGCGAGGTCGTCAATGGTGAACCCAGAGTGCCAGGACTTTTAATAGGCATGTGGCTGGGTTGAAGGCTCTATCACTGATGGTCTAGGTTGTCAGGTGAGGTCATGGCTTCAATGGCCTGACACACCTGATCTGGGATCATCCTCCCTCTTCATCTGCCTGCTTATCTCTTGCCGACCCCTCTGGTCCTGCCCTGACTCTATCCTCCCTAGCCTTTGGACACTTTCTTCTTATCTGACCAGAAAATAACCTCGGTGAGCCAGGGGAGATTGAAACTCCGTGACCGACCCTGAGCCCTAGGGTCTACCCGAGGCTGTTTCCCTCTGCAGTATGCGACCACTCAGATTCTGGAGGTCATGAAATTGCTTAGGGGACAGAGGCTTGTTCCTACATACTGGCTTTAGGCTCTGAAACTGTCCTCACAGAGATTGTTGGCTCCCTTGATCCAGAGACTCCTAACCAAGGCCTGCATTATCCCTACTTCCTTCCTTTCCTCCTTTTTTCCCTCCATCCTTCCCTCCTCTCTTTCTCTTTCCTCTCTTTGTGTCACTCCTAGGCCTTGAAATCAGAGTCTGGGTGCTGTCCCTGAGCCTTTCTACTCAAGGCCAACAGTCTATGGCTTGAGCCACTTATCCACTTCTGGCATTTTCTTTTTGGTAGTTAGTTGGAGGTAAGAGTCTTACAGGCTTTCCTGCATGGGCCTCAGGCCTCAATACTCCCATCTCAGCCTCCTAAGTAGTTAGGATGACAGGAGTGAAGCAATGGTATCCAGCTCAAGCCAAGATTTCTTCATGTGCTGTGGAACCAGTACTGGAACCTTTCATCATGTATGCCCTCCCTCACGCCCCCGACTTGGCACACACTGTAACGGTTTGTTAGGTAAATAAATGATCATCTGTCTATGACATTACTACTGCAAAGTCCCAACCAATTCAAGTAAGCATCCTGGGTAGGGGCAAAGTCTGATGTAGCTCTCCAACAGTTCTCCCTCCTCCCTCTTCCCACCCTCCTGGTGCCACTGCACTTAACTCTTTTGGTTCCAAGGACGTGAGCCATGATGTCTTCACTGGATTCCAGGGCCTCTGGGATGCCTATCTTCTCCAAGATCTCTGTCCAGCCACTGACCAGCTCTGTGGCACTCCATTCCCAACTCAGTTGTGAACAAGGTTGCTGTGAGGTGAACACCAGGCTCAAGAGGCCTCTTCTCCACTCCCTGGGGCAGACAGGATGGTCCACTATATCCGGCCCCCATGTTTCATATTGCAGAGAAAGGATCCTTGAGGCATCCCGGGTCTCTGAATCTCCCAGATTCCTATGCAGGTGCTGGGAATTGTCTCTGCTCACAGCTGGCAGGCTGCAGATGGCGAGGTCACAATCTCTGCTCCCCAAGACACATCCTCAACTGTGGTGGTTATCCTAGAGAGAGCTGGAGGAGAATCAGCAGCTGCTGGAGAAAGGCAGTCAAGGCACGGTGTTCTTAGCAGGAAACCATCTGGCTTGAGAACTCTGCCTGTGCCTCTTTGAACGTCATTGTTTGGTGGCTGAAATGGTCCATCTAATTTGACCCAGAATCCCAAGCATTAGTAGCAATTGCCAGCTTCAAGAAAAAACCCTGGGAAAGCTGGCATTTCACTTGTCCCATTCAAACTTAATGGGTTCCAAAATCAGTAGTCCCCTTTTCCTTCCAGACAGCCTACAGCAGGTTACAGAAAATGCATTCAGAGAGCCTCAGGTAACTGCCATGTCCTGATCCCAAGCAGGCTCCAGCAGGGGGAACACACTTGCCTACCATTGCCCAGCTAGAAACAGCCCAGGAGGGACACAGATTGGAGTCTGCAGGACTCCAGGGAGGATTGCCAACCCGTGCACTGCCCTGGGAGGAAATCCATGCCACCACTGGGGGCCCAGAGCCCCCTGCTCAGATGCCCACATACACCATCAATGTCCTGGGTAAGATTCCCTCTCATCCTTGGTCATGTCACACTGTTTATCATTTCCCAGACCCTCCTAACTTCCCAGCCCCTGCCCTACTCCCCCTATCTTGTTCCCTAATTATGTTTGACAGACACATTCCCAACTTTGAATTAGCTCCAACTATACACATGAGAGCAGACTGTCTGGCTGAAAGAGTGCGGCTGTGGTCACAGTAGCCTCATGAGCCTTCTGGCTAAAGACAGAAGGGCAGGTGTCCACGCTGGTCTGCGGTTCACACAGGCTTCCTAGGAAAGACCCATGCAGGGCCAGCAGTTACTTTGGGCTGCAGGAAAGTGGAAGAATGTGGTGGGAAGGAACATCTAATGAAACCTTCTCTAAAGGAGCCATGAAATGGTGAAAGAGAAAACAAAAATTGTGGCTGGGCTCATACTGGGCATTAATGAAAAAAGGACAAAAAATACACACATACACACAAATAAAATAGTTTTGCTCGGGGTGGGAAGGTGGCTCAGTGGTAGAGTCTTTGCCTTGCATGTAGGAGGTCCTGGGTTCGATTCCTCAGCACCACATAAGCAAAAATAAAAAAGCCGGAAGTGGTGCTATGGCTCAAGTGGTAGAATGCTAGCCTTGAGCACAAGTGCTGAGGGACAGCACCCAGGGCCAGAGTTCAAACCCCACAACTGGACCCCCCGAAAAAAACTGCTTTTGCTCTTTTTAGACATGCTGATTGTACAATGAGAAAGATGATCTCTCTCTCTCTCTTTCTCTCTCTCTCTCTCTCTCTCTCTCTCTCTCTCTCTCTCTCTCTCTCTCTCTCTCTCTCTCTCTCTCTCTCTCTCTCTCTCTCTCTCTCTCTCTCTCTCTCTCTCTCTCTCTTTCTCATACACACCTAAACACATGGACTCAGAACAGTGCCTCTTCTGCATTTGTTGGTTTCTCATCTGGGCATTGTACCAGCTCAAGCACGGGGGTTCCCTTGTCAGAACAAGGGGCAACCACCCAAGGAGAACAATGCTCTAATAATGCAGAACCACCCAGCCTCCCCCTTTGTCCAGGGACAGACCCTTCCCC
The DNA here is from genome assembly GCF_024711535.1 of Dipodomys merriami. Classification (NCBI taxonomy): domain Eukaryota; kingdom Metazoa; phylum Chordata; class Mammalia; order Rodentia; family Heteromyidae; genus Dipodomys; species Dipodomys merriami. Next base: position 1,023,080 of record NW_027204582.1, read on the forward strand.
TTGGGAACAGCCAGCCTTGACTCCCCATTCACCAAAACTCTAGGCTAGCACTCTGGGTGAAGGAGTCCCAAGACACGTGGTTCCTCAGAGTTTGGACAGAAAACAAAGCAGGGGGTCATGGTGCCACCAGAGAGGTGTCTGACCTGGGGTGGGGGTGTTGTTGGGGACTTTGATGGGGACCTAAAGGCTATATACATGGATGGACTCCCCGCTTCCAGCCTACATACTTCTGGGCGACTTGGCAGATTCTTGGGGACTACTAGGAGACCAGATGGACTGGGAGCACTACCAGAAGCTGGCAGAGCTGAGATATGTGATCTCCCAGTCAGAACTGTTGACAGCTGGGGTTGGGGGTACAGGCTGGTTGTATGTGTGTCAGAGGGGGTGTGTTTTTCTCCCAAATACCCACCTTCTACCTATCCCCAATGCCCTCACCTCTCTAGTGGGCTCTTCTGGGAATGTCCTCAGGTGAAAGGCTGACTGAGCACAGAAGACAAGGGCTCACACAGCAAGGGGGGCTATTTTCTGTATCCAACACCTCCCTCCCCAGCAAAAAGGAAAAGACCTAAGAAGGCAGGTGTGGGGTGCTGCTCCCCACCTCTGACTAAAGGCACCAGGTTCCCACCAGGGAGAGAAAGGATGCAGATGCAAGGCTGTGTGGCTCCCACTGCTCCAGGCTAGGGTCTCTGTGGTGCCCCCTCCTCCCCATCCCTGAAGCTCCCCTTTTCCTGGGACACTGGCCTCTAGGGACGAGGGTGGGATCCCCGAGTGGACACCCACCTCCACTCCCTCCCTGGGGTGCATTTGTGGCAAAGCCAGGACAGACTGTGGGGCATGGGGTAGGCCCAGGCAGGACTGGACTGGGAGGCAAGAGGCAAGGATCCGGGTTTGCGAGGGTGGGGAGGAAGGGAAGAGTGGGGGATGGGGTTTAAGGGGGGAGGTGGGAGGGATCGTGGAGTGCTTGATCGCAGGTCGGCCACTCACGTGTGTTGCTGGGAGAAGCTGTAGGCTGCGAATCCGGGTCCATGCCGCGAGTCTGAGGACCAAGGGCTGGAACCAAGTCAGGGCCACAAGCAGGCCAGGGGCACAACAGCTGTGCCAGGTGACTGCTAGAGACTCCGCGGGTCCCAGCCAGCAGCGCCATGTTTGAAATGCAGCTTGGGTGCATGGTGGAGCTGTGCACGGCCTCTGCTCCTCCTCAGCCACCACCGCAGCCTCAGCGGCCTCCTAACCTGTGGCCGCCGCTGCCTCTGCCGTGCTCCCCGCACCGGGACCTCAGACTCAGGGCCACCATGGCAGGGCGCCTCCGAGGGTCTGCATGTGGCGTTGTGCCTGAGGTGCAGGATCTGCATGCTCTGCGCTCCAGGCCAGGACCCACACTATGAGCAGAGCAGCTGCCAGCCACTGAAGCCGTTTCTACGGGTGCTAGTGCTCGTGCTAGTGATCATGCTCGCTCTTCTCCTAGCTCTCTCTCGGATCCACACTCCTCTCCTGGGCCATCCTGCCCCTTCTGCGCACACACCCCTGCCCCCTTGGGCTCCTGGCCATTGCTGCCACCAAAGTGCGCTCCTGATCCCCGCCCCCTCCTCCCCTGGGCCCCGCCCCCCACCCCTGGCCACAATTGCAGCCCTGACTGGGCCCTGAGGCTTCTAGACCATGGCAATTGCACCCTTACCTCAGCTCAGCATTACCCCAAACCCCCAGTACCGGCCGGGTTGGGGGACAGAATCTCCCCTCAGCCCCACCCCTGGAGGAGACTCTCCTCCATCCTCCCCCACTCCACACACCAAGCAGGTGCATGGTGACACTGGTGTGTGTATGTGTGTTTGTGTTTGTGTGTGTGTGTGTGTGTGTTGGGGATAACCACTTCTCAAGGACTCAGAACATAGCACCCTTTTTGATGACTCAGCACACAGCACTCTTCCAAAATCAGCACAAAACACCCTGTGTAAATGATTCAGCACACAGCTCCCTTTGAAGGACTCAGCATGTAGTATGCTGGGTAGAGTACTCAGCACACAGCACCCTTTAAGGAGGGAGTCCATAGTTCCCATTTTAAAGGACTCAGTGCATGGCATGCTTTGAAAAACTCAGCACATAGCAGTCTTTCCCAGGGACTCATCACACCCTGTGTTGAAGCATGCTGCATAAACACCAAGTGCACAGCATCCTTCAAAAAAACTCAGCACACAGAACAATTTTGAAGGACTCAGCACATACCACACTGTGGAAGTACTCAGCACACAGCACCATTTGAAGGACAGTAGAGAGCACCCTGTGTAAAGGACTCAGCACACAGCACTCAAAAAACACCTCATCCCTCTCTTCTCAAGGGCTCAGCACATAGCAGGACCCTTTGGGATGCATTAGCACACCACACCTTTAGAAGGACTCAGCATACAGTACATTGTGTAATGGACTCAGCATACAGCACCCTTTGAAAAAGCTAGGATGGCCCACTCTTCTCAGGGACTCAGCACATAGCACACTTTGGGATGACTCACCAAACAGCACCTTTTTGAGGACTCAGCACAAAACCCCCATGTGGGAAGGACCCAGCAAATAGCGCCCTGTGAAGGACTCAGCACATAGCTGTATGTCACAAGTTTAGCTGTCATTAGAATTAGGGTGCTTCAGTATCACCATTCTTCAGAAACACTGCACAAATCCTACCAGTTCACATTTAGACAGCCTGTGTTTTATGGGGGAAAGTCACCTGGGGGTCTTGAGTTTAAAGCTTGGGGGCCCTGTCCCTGAGCTCTTTGGTTCAATGCTAGAGCTCTACCACTTGGAGGCACAGATCCAATTTTGTTTTTTTGGGTTTGTTCTTTCACAGGTCTTATGGTGATAAGTAAGGCCAAGTTGGGGTATCTATGGGCAAAGGCTCTTAGCTCAGCCTGGAGCTGACCTCTCCTTTCCTTGTGTCCCTGGAAAGCCAGGCTTCCTGGAGCTCTCTTGGCCTAGGGTGGAACAGACCTGCTCTGGCATCAGCAATCAGGGTGAGCAAAAGTAAGCTTGGCCCTGGTCACTTCCCCAAATTGAACTCTAGAGGATAATGGCACCGGGCCGCATGTTCCATATCTGGCCACCAGGGAGCAGGAGTAGCACACCATAAGGATAGTTCTTGTGAGTTGTGTTTACTCTTGCTTCCCTGGGGCCCCCATTATGATTCAAAGACACCCTGGAGAGGAAAGTCCTTGAGACTCCTACCTACAATTAACCATCAAAATGCAAGTGGGGCTGTGGCTCAATTGGCACACCACTAGCCTTCAGCAAGAGAACCCAGGGATAGAGCCTAGGCCCTGAGTTCACACACACACACACACACACACACACACACACACACACACACACACACACACACACACCACATGCATGCAAAATCAGAGATTTCTACACTGCAGTCTTTGGGTATTCTCTACTTTTTCCCCAATAAACCTGGTGGCTGCTGGCCTAGGTGTTTGGTGCATACAACATCAACTGTCATCTTTAATTTTAGGGGAACAGAATGGCTCGAAGGTCAACCTTCCCCCATCCCTGCTCCTTGAATGGGTCATGGTCTATCCAGGCTCTTTGGGGCTCCTTTACAGACTCACCAAGATTCCTTCAAAAGGCATCACATACTGGGCACTGGTGGCTCATGCCTGTCATCCTAGCTACTCAGGAAGCTGAGATCTGGAGGATCACGGTGCCAAGCCAGTCTGGGCAGGACAGTGTATGAGACTCTCATCAATGAACAATCAGAAAACAAAAGTGGCATTGTGGCTCAAGTGGTGGAGTGCCAGCCTTGAGAAAAAGAGCTCAGAGACAGCGCTCACAGCCAACAACAACAAAGAGAGGCATTGCATGCTGTCTTTGGGATTGGCATGGAACAAATATAATTGGAATTAATTATAATTGGAATTAATCAAGTCCTCCAAGACAAAGAAGTACTTTAGTCCTTTAGTCCTGTGCTCTTCCATCTCGTCTCACCCCCTGGCCTTGTCCGTGCTTTGGGTCAGCATGGGTCTGGATGGATGGGAGGGCTCCAAGGAGGATCCCAGAGCAATCTCCCCACCTCCTTCTGCCCTGCTGCTTCTGCTCTTTGCCATAGGCCTTCTTCCTGGAATCCATCCATGAGATCATTACCACCAACATAGTGGTGAGTGGTGGGTCTGGCCTAACTAGGGGCAGTCAGAGGTGGAAGTAGGTCTGGGACTAGAAGCTTCCACCTTGGGTGTAAGCTGAGGCCAAAGATGACCTTGATTTCATCCTGAGCCTTGCAGTGGTGGGGAGACAGTGTAGACTTCACATTGAGTCAGGTAAGGTCTGAATCCTGAGGAACACTTGTGTGGGGAATGATGTGGGACTCAGGGGGCCATTGTTGTTGGTACTCTCTTGGGACTCCCCTCTTCCTCTCTCATCCCTCAATGGTAGAAGAGAAACTTCAACTAAGGATGTGGGAGGAGGGCTCAGGGGAATATTTTGGTGTGAACCAGATGTGTGTTTCATATTCATCCTAGCCCCTACTTCCTATTTATCTGAGGAATGGCCATATGGGTTTAGGAGTGGGGAGAATCATCCTAGCTGAGAATGTGGCTTAGTGGTAGAGTGTTCACCTAGCATGCCTGAAGCCCTGGGTTCTATTCCACACAGAAAAAGCGGAAGGGGAGGTGGGACCAGCCTTGAACAAAAAGAGCTCAGGGACAGTGGCCAGGCCCTGAGTTCAAGCCCCAAGGCTGGAAGAACAAATCTTTGTTTTTTGGGGTTTTTTTGGTTTGAAAACAATTTATTCTTTGTGATAAGCATAACATGGGTCTCTTTCCTGGCCACCAATAGGCCATTAGATGTCCCTTGAGTTTGGTCCAACTCCTGCAGCCTCTGCCCTACCTACCCCCAGTTTATCCTTCCTGTTGCCCAGCATATGGAGGCCTGAAAGCCACTTGGCCACGTACTTCTGGTGGCTGCCAAGGCTTTTGAGAGTCAGTATGTCACATAGAGAGTCATCATCCGCATCAGTCTATGGGAGAAAGTGAGGGAGCACTCCTCCCCTGACCCTGGGAGCTGTGGGCTGATCTAGATGTGGGGCATCTGGGGCAGGACATGGTCCTTGGGGGAGTCTACTATGGGGTCGGTAACCCTGAACTCTCCTCTGGCAGTTTCCATTCTGTCTTCAAGTTGCAATTCTTCAAAACCTTTCTGCTCCTCCTTCATTTCACCCACCACAGGCCCTGAGGCACCTGAAGCAGTGTTGGTAGTGGGGACTCAGCCTGTGCTGGCATCTGGAGACTGCTGTCTGTGCCTTCCCTTGGGAGGTGTGACAGCAGCTCCCGAAGCACTCTCCTCTTCTCCATCTTCTGCTAGAGCAGCCAGTGCATGCACTGGGCTTTCTCCCAACACAGCTCATTCAGGACCAACATCTGCTCTTTACACACCATGAGGGACACCTCGATAGTTCGGATGTGTGTTGACAGCTGGCTGCATCAATGGGGGAGCTCACCTGCTGGACTCTGGAAGTCCACCTCATCAGGCAGGTCATGGAAAAAGCAGATTTTCTTTTCAGATGCCCATGTTTCCCACTTCCCATCCCCATGCCTGCTGTGGTGGCAGCTCATGGGGCTGAGGCCCTGTCGCTCCAGCTCAGTCTGGCACTGAGCTGCTGGGTCGGCCAGGGGTTGCCTACAGCAGGCCCGCCATTCTTGTGGCAGGAGTTTCCTCCTGTGGTTCTCATCCTCCAAGAGTGCTCTCAGAGCCATGTCACTCTTGGTCTGGGGAACATCTCCATCCTCTGTGATGGTCATATCATGATGGTGGCGGGGGGCAGAGAATCTCCTCCTTACCTCATGCTTCTCCAGGGCTCATGCCTTCCCCTTCCACAGGGAAAGCCAGGAAGCTCAGCTAGGCCTGCAGGCACTCTTCCTGTGATCTGGTGGCTTCCAGGCACTTGAGAGTGTCCTGCCACTTCAGGGACACCACCTGGTCCCTCCAATTTGTTGAGCCCTTCACTTGCTTCAGCTGCTCCAGCAGCTGGGTCTGCTCTCTAAGTGCTGCTGCAGGGCCTCCTTCTCAGAGCACAGCCGCTCATTGGAGACAATGTGCCATTCACAGGAGGCTCTGAACTCCTGCACTGGCCCAGGGACTGCTCCTGCTGCTCCTGAGCTGCTTGGCTCTCTCTCTCTCTCAGCCACCACACTATCCATTTCTCTATCTTCTCCTCTGAGCAGTCCTACTGTTCCCGCAGATGTTTTTTCATCTGCTGTTCTGAGTCCAGGATGCTGGCGAGCTCCTCCTCACTGCTCACCCTGTGGAGAGCATCCCACAGCAGGGCCAGCTTTTCCTCCGGTTGTCCATCCCACACATGCTCATCGTGGGGCCTCAGGGATCTCCTGCTGATCCTAGGCTTTCTCCTCCAGTCTCTGCAGTTTCTCCTGCTGCTCCACGTTCTGAAGATGGAGACTGGTTTTCCTGGATCTGGATGTGAAGTTGTTCCTCCAGGTTTTTCAACACCATCTCCTTGCTGTAGGCCTGGGCTTGCAGATGCCACTTGGCCTGAGATGGTCCCGCGGGGGGCTGTGGCTTTACCAGCTTCCTTCTCAGTTCCCACAGCTCATTCCCTAGGTCCAACACATGCCTTGCTCCTCATTCTTCTCCTTTGTCAGTTGGTTCAGCCATTGGGTCAGCCGCCATGCCTCCTCCTTCCATGCGGACCTCTCAATGCTCAGGTCCTCCATGAAGGTGTCTCTCTCCAGATAAGCTGTGGTCACCAGCCTGCTCAGGTTGTCCAGTAGTCTCTTCAGTACCTCATGCCCCTCCATTGCTTGTTGGAACTTGTATATTCTCTTCTTCATGTTGCTCCTCTGTATCTACAGCACTTCCAGCTTCTCCTGAAACTCTGTGTTCACTTGCTCCAGGTTATCAAAGCTTCTGGTCTTTTCCTTGAGCTGAAGGTTCACATCATTCAGCTGTTCCAAGAACATTTTGGTCTCCTTCTTTGCAGCCGTGACCGCAGAAGCAGCTATCTCCAGCTCTGCCACGGGCCACTCTGTAGCTTGCAGGCAGCTGGTGAGAGCTTCGTGCTCCCTTTCTCTGTCATCAGTGGCCTGCTGCACTTGGGCCAGTGCACATTGTAAATCACTTTCTGCTGAAACCAACTGCTGTATGGGTGCCTTGTGGATCTCTACCTCCATTTTTGGTGCTGCATGTATCTGGTCTATCTTCTCCCTCTCTTACTCCCATTGATCTTGCGGGTCTGTCTTTCCCTGCTTCAGTGGTTGGATCTTGGCACAGAGTGCCTGGTTTCTTCTTTTCTGTGGTACAGGGTGGGCACCACATGCCAGTAGCACCTCTGTGGATCCTTGGTGGTATTGGGACCCTTGACACTCTGGACCCTGGTGGCTGTGACTGTGTCCAAAAGCAAGGGAGGCCCATGGTCGGCATCACCTTTGGCCGGACTCTCCATTCAATCTGCCTCCCGAGTGGTGTTTGTCTTGGGGATCCCTCCCTTTTTCATGTTCTTTGTTTTCCTGAATGTTTCAGGTCTGTCGGGAGGATACTGCTGGTGTTCTTGTGGCAGTTTCTTGCCCACAATTCTCTCATTGAGTCTTATTGTTTCAGACATCTGAGCACTGGGACCGGAAAGTTGGGCAAGCCACGTTCCCAGGATCTAGGAAATCCTCTCACTGACTAGAACGTCATTTCCTACTCTACCTCAAAGTCACCTGGAATCTCTTGCTCACTACTCAGCCACCTCTACCTTCCTCAACTGCTCTTAGTGGTATCAACCAACAGAGGGAATCCTGGTGATACAGGGAAGCATGGGATGTGGGCGTGGCCACTATTCTTGTATTCTGTTAGTCAAAAAGAACCATGAAAGAATGGGGGTGTGCCTGGAATCCTGTGATACAGACAGAATGGACAGAGTCAAGATGACAGCAGCCCCTTTACCAGGAAACTCTGTCCAATCCAGTTGGGGACAAAAGGGAGACCTGCTTTAGCCAGATGGTTGCACAGATTGTTGTGCATGTCTGTTTGTTGGCAGTCCTGGACCTTGAACTCAGGATCTGGGCACAGTTCATGAGCTGTTCTTGCTTAAGATTAGCCCTCTACCACTGGAGCCACACCACTCTACTTCTGGCCTTGTTGACATTGAGGTTGGACAGGGGTCTCAAGGACTTTCCTGCCTAGGGTGACTTTGACCATGATCCTCCTATCACAGCCTTGTAAGTATCAAAGAGGACTAGTGAGAGCCACTGGTGCCTAGCTAATCATTGTTCAGGATTATGGCTTCCCCAGTAGCCTGCAGGCCTTCAGCAATGCCAGGTGAAGTATCCTTTGGAACTGGATCACTCAGACCCAGATGGCAACGGTGCAAAGGAAGAAAATGTAAAAACACCATCCTGCCACATTTTTTCTATGCATTACCCCCTCTGCCCCTGCACAAGGCCTGAAGTTCTAGGATCCCAGGATAGGCTGTGTTTCCAGATGCTGCACCCCAGCCTATGGTGATGAATGCTAAGGCATGGTTGCCATGACCTGAGTTCAAGACTGTACTTGGCAAAAAAAGCAAAAAAAAAAAAAAAATAGCTCCCTGACTTGCAATTCACGCCGTTTCTCCTACCTTTGAATTTGAACTTAAGACCTGTGTAACTTTGAAGCACTGTGGACGAAGGGGAAGCTCACCATGCTTGAAGACAAGAAAGTAAGGCCTGGTCATTAGGCCTGAATTCAAGTCCCAGCCCTGGAAAAATTCTATTTATATACATTGTAAAGTTAGGATTTGTACTTACATATAGAGATGTTCAGACCATGTCCTGTTTGTTGTGTTTATTTATTGTATTATTGTTTTATTCATTTATTTTCCTTTTTTTTATTGTGAAAATACTGTACAGAGGGGTTACAATTACATGGGCAAGAAAATGAGTACATTTCTTATCAAGCATTGTAGCCTCCTCCTTTGTTTCCCCTACCCATCACTTCTCATTTCCCCCCTGCCCCCCAACCCTATCCTCCCAGCTTCTCCCCCAGCCCCTACCCGCCCCCCCCCGCACCAAAGTTGTAAAGTTCATTTTGGACATAATGACTTGTACATCTCATGATTGCAATGGGTCCACCTGTATCCCTATTTAAATGATTTGTTTTTTCCCTTCCCCTCCACAAATTATAATGACATCAAATACAGTGAAAGCAAGGGTTACACTGTGGAGGAGGGACATACAAAGCAACAAAGAAATAATCTTATAAATGTGTTAGAAACAATCACATGAAAGAAAAAAAACATTTGAGTACATATCTTAGGGTTCATTTCCCTAACATCACCTTATCTAACCTTTTCTGCTTGACTCAGACATATATTAGATACTGCAAATAACGCAAACCATGGGACCTATGTTTCTTTGGGCCAGGCTTACCTCTTAATATAATGTTTTCCAAGTCTTTCCTAAATAAATGGGGCAATGTCATCCTTTCTGATGGAGGCATAGAATTCCCTTGTGTATATGTACCACATTTTCTTGATCCATTCATCTACTGAGGGGCTTCTGGGTTGGTTCCATATCTTAGCTATAGTATCTAGTGCTGCAATAAACATAGTCATGTTGGTAGCTTTAGTATAGTCTTGTTTGTAAACATTTGGGTAAATGCCCAAAAGTGGGATTGCTGGGAAATAAGGGAGCTCTATGTGGAGTCTTTTGAGGAACCTCCATAATATTTTCCAAAGTGGTAGAACAAGTTTACACTCCCACCAACAATGCAGTAAGGTTCCCTTCTATCCACATCCCCTTCAGCATCTTTGTTATTTGAGTTCTTGATTATAGCTATTCTAACTGGGGTGAGGTGGTATCTCAATGTTGTTTTGATTTGCATTTCTTTTATGGACAGGGAGGTTGAGCATTTCTTCATGTGTCTATTGGCCATCCTTCTTTTCTCTTCAGAGAAGTTTCTCTTTAAGTCTTTTGCCCACTTATTTATTGGGCAATTGTTTCTTTGAGCATTTGTTGTTGGGGGATTTAATTTTTTTGGGTTCCAAGTATATTTTAGATATGAGATTTTTTATTGACTGTGATGACACACATTCCATTTATGATATTGATGACAACCCATCACATAGTATCTAGATTTGTAGATGTGTTCTCCATCATGTCTAACACCCAGGACTCTCAGAGAAAAGGAAAACAGTATCACACTCAGCTTCTTACTCCATGATCCAATTGTTGGCAGTGCTGGGATCTGAACTCAGGGCATGGCAGATCCAATTCATACCCTGAATATGTGTGTCAACACGGCAACCTCTAGCCAATGAAGCTGCCAGGTCATTTCCAGACCCTGAGATTGAGCAGCAGGGCTGGACAAAATAGCCATACATGGATAGACAGGTGGTAGAACACCAATAAATATATATTTGTACAGAGTGCCAGAGACATCTACCTAGGATTCAATGACATCAGCTACGTTCCTACTAACTCTTAGGTCTTTATTATGGCACCATTGAAGGAATAGTATTCTTTTCATGCTTAATAAACCATTCATTAAGATGAATCATTGTCCTAGGATCATTGTGTCTAATTCTGTACTAGACCAATACATGAAGAAACCTCTGATTCAATCATGAGTTTGCTAACATTTCATTATTATTCCCATGCATAGGAACAAGTTTCTTGGTATCTCCCTCACTGGTAGGTGTCAGGACCAGGATTCAAGCTCAGGGCCTACGTTGCCGCATGTGCCTATGGCTTCCCTGATAGCACGTTAGCCTTTGCCAATGCAAGGTGAAGTACCCTTTGCAGCCATGTAATTCAGACCCAGGATGGTCACCATGCAAAAGAAGAAAATATAAAAAAATCCATCCTGCGACAATTTTCTGTCATTTTTTCCTGTAATTTTTCTGCATTTTTTCCTGCAGAGCCGAGGATCCCAGGATCGGCTACGGGCCCATGGGAGCCTGCTATCCTGAGGTGATCGAAGCTGAGACAGAGTTGTCATGAACTGAGTTCAAATCCCATGCTTGGCAATAATAATAATAATAATAATAATAATAATAATAATAATAATAATAATAATAATAATAACAAATCCTGGCTCAGAATTCTTACCATTTTTCTGCCACCTCTGAGATTCCAACTCAGGTCTGGGTAACTTTGTTGCACTGTGGGCCAAGGTGAAGCTCACCATCCTTGAAGACTACAAGGTTAGGCCTAGTCCCAGGGCCTGAACTGAAGCCCCAGCACTGGCAAAAATCATATGCTCACCTAATTTACAGATAGGATCTCTCTGTACATAGAGATGTGGAATGCATCATGCATTCAGTGTTGTTATTCTTTTTATTGTGTCTCTTAGTAATGGATGCATTTTGTATTTCATTGCATCTCATGACAGCTATAACGGTGCTGACATGAATGGCAATTGATTCCCATGAATATAGAGTTGCTTACATAGCATACTGCATCCTAGCTGAGACCCAGGACTTATACGGGACAGAAAAACAGGTGCAATGATTGGCTTCTCACATCAGGATTGATCTTTTGGCAGTGCTGGGATCTGACAAGGCAGGCCCAATACGTGAATGGGTCCAGGAAAGCACACCCGCCTTTGAGCCACTAAGGAGCTAGGCCTTTCCCAGGACTTGAGATTGAGTCCCACAGGGTGGGGAGAGGGTGGGGCACAATAGTCATCCATTCATAATCTGAAGGTAGTATGTAAATAAGTACATATTTGTATAGAGTAGGATGGCAACCAGTGATGGAATCCAATCTACCTTGTGACTAATGATTCTTGGATCTTCCTCAGTGCCTCCATTTCATGACTGTGATGATTATGGTCATGTTTTATCAACTCTTCATTAAAAACAATCAATACCCCAGGAGTCTTGCCTATCATTTCCTACTCACATCAAGCAGGAACTACTCATTCAAAGATGACATCCATCGAATTCAATGTCTCTTCCTAGGTCCGGAAACTAGTATCTCAGGATCTCCTGCCATTTCCTCAATGTATGGGGGCAGACTGGGAATCAACCTTGGGGACTCCATTGCTGGGTCAGCCTCTGGCTCTTCTGATAGTCAACAGGCCATCAACCACACCAGGTCACCTTCACTCAGCAGGTCAGCATGCAAAGGAAAATAATTGTAAAAGTGCCAGGTGGAACTTCCCACCACTTTTATTCCCCCACACGGCTTTTTTTTTCCAGCAAGCCCTGGGATAATAGGGTGCTAGGATGGGCTGTGAGTCCAGAGGCTGCAGCCTAGGATGATCAGAGCTGAGGCAGAGTTGCCATGACTTGAGTTCAAGCCCCGCGTCTGGCAAAAAAAATAAATAAATAAAAAATTATGAATGAAGCACTCTAGCTAAGAACTCACAGTGTTATACTGCTAGAGCTATGATTTGAACTCAGGTGTTGGTAACCCCATTGCACTGTGGGAGAAGGGGAAGCTCACCATCCTTGAAGACTAGAATGTCAGGCCTGGTCCAGGGCTCGATTTGAAGCCCAAGCACTGAACAAAATAACAAGCCCACTTCATTAACACATAGGATCTCTATTTACCTACAGGTGTGGTATGCATCTTGCATTCAATGTAGTTATCTTTTTTTATTTTGAGTGTTAATCATGGATGTATTGTGTATTTTACTGAGTATGGTGACAGGTATATCTGTGCTGACATGGATGACAACTATTCCCATGGCTATAGAGTTGCCTATATAGCTTTCTCCATCCTTGCTGGAGCCCAGGACTTTCACAGGACAAGAAAACAGGTGGATCAATAGGCTTCTCACATCAGGGTGAAGCTTTTGGCAGTGCTGGAATTTGAACTCAGGGCCTAGCAGGCCCAACTGGTGAATGGGTCAATTTGAGCACACCAGCCTGTGAGCCACTACGGAGCTAGGATGTACCCAGGTCCTGAAACTGAGCCCTGGAAGCGGGGATCAATATAGTCAAGAATTCATAATTTAAATACAGGATCTATATTATCATACATGGATGGGTGACATCTTGCAGTGTACTCGTTCTCTTTATTTTGTGTATTATTCATGAATGCAATGTGTATTTTATTGATTATGATGACAGATATAACTGTGCTGACATGGATGGCAACCCATTCCCTTGGGTATACTACATAGGGTTGCCTATGTAGTAATCTCCATCCTCCCTGAGACCCAGGTCTTTCTTAAGACAGGAAAACAGATGGATCAATGGGCTTCTCACATCAGGTAATCATTTGGCAGTGCTGGGATTCAAACTCAGGGCCTAGCAGGCCCAATTGGTGAATGGGTAAAGGTGAGCACACCAGCCTGTGAGCCACTAAGGAGGTAGGCCAGTCCCAGGACCTGAGATACAGCCCTAGGAGGAGGGGATTGGGAGGGGGGGAAAATAGTCATGCATTTATAAGTGCAAGTTATTATGCAAATAAGTACATATTTTTATAGTGTAGGAGAGATGGCAACCTGTGATGGAATCTACCTTGGGACTACCAATTCTTGGATCTTCTCCGATGCCTCCATTTCATGACTGTGATGATTATGGTCATGCTTCATCAATTCTTCATTAAAAATAATCGATACCCCATGAGTCTTGCCTATCATTTCCTACTCGCATCAAGCAGGAACTACTCATTCAAGAATGAGATTGATTGCATTCCACGACTCTTCCTAGGTCCAGAAACGAGTGTCCCAGGATCTCTGGCCATTCCTTCATCGTAACAGGGCTGACTGGGATTCGTGTCCTCAGGACCTCCATTGTCTAGTTAGCCTGTGGCTCCCCCAAAAGCCAGCAGGCCTTCAGCCATGCCAGGTCACCTTCACTCTGCAGGCAGCCATGTTCTGACCGAGAATGGTCACCATGCAAAGGAAAATAAACATAAAAGTGCCAGGTGGAACTTCCCACTGCTTTTTTTCCCCTTACGGATTTTTTTTTCAAGAAGCCCCAGGGTCCTAGGGTGCGAGGATGGGCTGTGGGTCCAGAGGCTGCAGCCTAGGATGATCAGAGCTGAGGCAGAGTTGCCATGACTTGAGTTCAAGCCCTGGGTCTGGTAAAAAAAAAAAATGAGAAAACTGAACGAAGAACCCTAGCTCAGAATTTGTGCCATTTTACTGCTAGAGCTGGGATTTGAACTCAGGTTTGGGTAAGTCTGTTGCACTGTGGGGGAAGGTGAAGCTCACCATCCTTTAAGACTAAAAGGTCAAGCCTGGTTCTGGGCCTGATTTGAAGCCCCAGCACTGGACAAGCCCACCTCTTTTAAACATAGGATATCTATTTACATACAGGTGTGGTATGCACCTTGTTTTCAATGTAGTTAATTTTTTATTTTGGGTCTTATTCATCTATGCATTGTGTATTTTATTGAGTATAGGATGACATATATAACTGTGCTCACATGGATGACAACCTTTTCCCATGGGTATAGAGTTGCCTATGCTTTCTAGATCCTAGCTGTGACCCAGGACTTGCACAGGATAGGAAAACATCTGCAAGGTTTGGCATCTCACATCAGGATGAACCTTTTGGCAGTGTTGGAAGTTGAACTCAGGGCCTAGCAGAACCAACAGCCAAATGGGTCTACATGAGCACACCAGCTTGTGAGCCACTAAGGAGCTAGGCCATACCCAGGACCTGAGATCTAGCCCCGTGGTGGGGGTGGAGCACCATATTCATCCATTCATAAGCTGAAATTAATGTGCTAATAAAAGCCTGTTTGTATAGAGTAGGAGATGTGGTGAGCTGTGTTGGAATCCTATCTTCCATGTGACTACCGATTCTTGGATCTTTCCCAATGCCTCGATTTCCTGAATGTAATTACTATTGTCACACTTCAGCCAGTCTTAATTAAGATCTTGCCTATCATTTCCTATGTGAATCCTGCATGAACTTCTCAAGTCTTCCCTAGGCCTGAATTCAAGCACCAGTACTGAAAAACATAACATTTATAGACATTTTAAATATTTGAGTTTTATCTCTATATTCATTTTAAATCATGTTTGTTGGAGTGATTCATTATATTTTATTATTATTGATTGATTGTTAGCCTTTATTTTAGGGACTGTGAGTACACCTATAACATTTATTACATTTGTACCAATCTATTCCATAGCATGTAGCTTTGCAGACATAATATGTATATCATAAGTGACACCTAACACTTGCACAGAAAAGGAAAACAGGTGTCACACATGGAATCTTACACCTGGAAGAAGCTTTTGGCAATGATGGGACCTTGACTGAGGGACTAAGAGGCCCAATTCATGAAGGGGTGAGTGTCAGCACAGCAGAATCTAGCCCATGCAAGTGCCAAGTGGATCCCAAGACCTGGGATCGAGTTCCAGGTTTGGCCAAAATAGCAAAAATGTTCTATGCAGATGATGGTATACAAATAAATATAAATTTAGATATTTACATACTGCCAGAAATGTCTATTTAGTATTCAGTGACATATACTACGCTCCTACGGATTCTTAGGTCTTTAGTGAGGACTCCATTTAATCAATAGTATTCTTTTAGTGCATAATAAACTATGAATTAAAATCAATCCGTGTCTTGTGATTATTGGGTCTAATTTTCTTAGACTGATTGATGAACTACTCATGGAACCATGACATTGTTCACATTCCTCTGGTGCTCCTATGGACAGGCAATAGTTTCTTAGGCTCCCCAGCCCTTTGTAAGTGGCGTGACCGGGATTCAAACTCAGGACCTAGGTGTCCAGGTTGGCCTATGGCTTCGCTGATAACCTGCCAGCCTTCAGCAGTGCCAGGTGACCTACAGGTTGCAGCCGTATCATTTGGATCCGGGATGATCACCATGCAAGGAAGGAAAACCAAGAAACCACCAACCATCCACAGATCACGGTTTTTTTCGGTGCTGTTTTCATTTTGTTTTCCTGTCAGCCCCCGAGGCCTACCATCCCATGATCGGCTGTGGGTCCAGAGACTAAACCATCCCAGCCTAGTGTGATGGAAGCTGAGACAGTGTTGCCACAACCTCAGTTCAAGCCCCGCTATTGGCAATCAATCAATCAATCAAATTTAAAATATTAAAAATAGCCGTGAGCCAGTGGCTCACACCTCTAATCCTAGCTACTCAAGAGGCTGAGGATTGTGGTTCAAATCCAACCCAGGCTGTAAAGCCCATGAGACTGTTATCTCCAATAAAGCACTAGAAAACCAGAAGTGGTGCTGTGGCTCAAGTGGTAGTGGGCTCGCCTCGAGCTGAAGAGTGCAGGGACAGTGCCCAAGGCCAGAGCTCAAGCCCCACAAAATTTTTTTTTAAATACTAATGAAGCTCCCCAGCTTGGCACTCATGCCTTTTTTTTTTTTTTTTTCCTGAAAGGCCTGGAATTTGAACTCAGAGTCTGGGTAACTCTAATGCACTGTGTGGGCTGGGGAAACTCACCGTCTTTGAAGACAAGCAATTCAGGCTTGTTCCCTAGGTCTGAATTCAATACCTAGCCCTGTTAAAGTAATATTCATCCACATTTGAAATAACGATTAATATCTACATACTTATATTTACTGCATATTATTTTACTGTATATGTATTTTATTTTTTGCACTATTCATTCATTCATTATTTTTATTGACTATTATTACAATTATAACATGTATTAAATTGATTACATCTTATGAGAACTATACAGATTAGTATATGTATTATATATCTTACTTCAGACCCAGTACATTCACAGAAATTCTATAGTAGATGATTCCATGCTTAGAAAAACAGAAGGAGGGGCTGGGAAGGTGGCTCAGTGGTAAAGTGCTTGCCTTGAATGCATCAGGTCCTGGGTTAAATTCCTCAGCACCACATAAGCAGAAAAAGCCAGGAGTGGCACTGTGGCTCAAGTGGTAGAGTGTTCACCTTGAGCTGAAGAGCTCAGAGGCAGTACCCAGGCCCAGATTTCAAGCCCAGGACTGCCCAAAAAAGAAAAAAAAAAGAAAAACTGAAAGAATACACCAACCAAAGTCGAATTCATCCCTCGGCACCCCAGTAGCTCACATCTGTAATCCCAGCTACTCAAGAGGTAAGAGCTGGAAGATGAAGTTTCAAAGCCAGTCCAGGCAGAAAAGCCTGAGAGACGACATCTCCAATTAACTGGCAAAAAGCCAGGCTACAGGTATGGCTGAAGTGGAAGAAAATCGGCTCTGAACAATCAAGCCAAGAAAGAGCAAGCTGAATTCAAGTGCAGAGAGAGGGGGTTAGGGGAAGAAAGCAGAGAGAAATCCTCCAAAAACAGAGAACAAAACAACAGTACACACATCCCACCTAATTTATGGTACCAACAAACTGAAAATAAAAAATCAAGCTTGTGCAGGTGTATAACTTTCCATGAGCACATATGCTTTTATGTACACTTCAAAGCTATGTTTTAATAATATATATGTATATATATTAAAAGGTACATATATCTTTAAATAAACTAAGAAAGCAGCCAATGAATAAATACTTCTGAATTAGTTCCTTAACCATGGCATTATAAATTATTTATATTAAAAGTTTTTCCAAATTTCATTCCTCAGAATCAATCTTTAAGAAGTTTGTTCACGTGCCTGGCTTCGGTGGTTCACACCTATAATCCAAGCTACTCAGGAGGCTAAGATCTGAGGATGGCGGTTCTAAGCCAGCCTGGGCAGGAAAGTCCGTGAGACTCTTATTTCCAATAAACAGGAAATGGCACTGAGGCTTATCTCCAATAAACCGGAAACGGCACTGTGGCTCAAGCAGTAGAGCACTTGCTATGAGTTGAAGAGTTGAAGGTGGGCAGCCAAGCCTAGAGTTCAAGCCCCACCACCGACAAAAAAAAAAAAAGAAAGAAAGAAAGAAAGAAGTTTGTTCATACAGATCATAAAATTCTAACTTTTTAAGCTTTAGGAAACTTATCTTCCTTTTCTTCCAGGGTCTTATGCTCTTTGGGCAAGTACTCCACTACTGAGCTACATCCCAGTCCCAATGGTTTAGTTTTTCATTTTACAATTCACTTTATTCCCAAAATGCTTTTAAGTACCTCCTGTCCTCACAGAAGTGAGTTTTTATTCAGAAACCCAACCTTTTGTGGTATGAGGAATCCCCTAGTGTATTTTGTGGTAGGCACTGAGGAAAACTCACATGATACAATTGCAGAGAGTTTATAGTTATAGAAATAACCCTAAATAGAAATAACATTAACTGTCCCTCTAGGGAGGAATGATGTACTCATTTTCATTCTCACTCTTCATGGCAGATGGTCAAAATGGAAACACCAATGTGCTATGCTTAAATGTACACATTTAAACCCCTTTGTGAAAAACCCTCATGTTTTAAAATCAAAATGTATCAAATAAAGGCCAAGTGAACTTTAAAAAATATGAAAAATGCTAATGAAGCTCCCTAGTTGGAATGTGTGTTATTTTTTGTCTGCAAGGCCTGGGATATGAACTCGCGGTCTGGGTAACTCTGTTGTACTCTGGGGGAAGGGGAAGCTCTTTATGCTTGAAGATCAGAAAGTCAGGCCTCTTCCCTAGGCCTGAATTCAGGCCCCAACCCTGGAAAACATAGTCCTTACATGTATTTTAAAGATAGGATTGAACTTCCAGACAGGTGTTCAGTCTATATCATGTTTGGTGTGGTTATTCATGGTACTTTTTGTTTTATTCATTTATTTACTGTTTATTTTGTTGACTATGATGACACCTAACCATGTATTACATTGTTTACACCCTGTCACATAGCATTTAGATTTGCAGACTTGTTCTCCATCATGCCTGACACCCCGCACTCTCACAGAAAAGGAAAACAGGTGTCACACTTGGCTTCTTACTCCAGGAGGAAATTTTTGGCAGGCTCTGAGATCGAGCCCCAGGGGTGGCCAAAATAGCCATACATGGATAGGCAGGTGGTAGTACACCAATAAATACATATTCGTACAGAGTGCCAGAGCCGTGTATCTAGTATTCAATGACATCTGCTACATTCCTACCAAATCTTAGGTAGTTATTATGCCTCGATTGAAGGAATATTATTCTTTTCATGCCTAATTAACCATTCATTCAGTTCAATCAGCGTCCTAGGATTATTGCGTCTAATTTGAGTCTAGACCGCTACACGAACTATTCAGTCATAAGTTGGATGCCATTCCATCGGAATTTCTATACACAGGCAGGAGTCTCTTGGGATCTCCTGCCATTGGTAGGTGTCAGGACCAGGATTTGAACTCAGGGACTGTGTTGCAGGGTTGGCCTATGGATTTCCTGACAGTCCACCAGCCTTTTACAATGACAGGTCACCTGTGCCTGGCATCCATGTCATTCAGACCTAGGATGGTCACCGTGCAAGGAACCAAAGCCAAGAAACCGCCTACCATATTCGGCTTGCGGCTTGTTTTAGAGTCATTTTCATTTTGTTTTCCTGTCAGACCTCCGATCTTAGGATTCCAGGATCGGCTTTGGTTCTGGAAGCTGCACCCCAGGCTAGTGTGATGGAAGCTGAGACAGAGCTGTCACGATCTGAGTTCAAGCCACGTGCATGGCCAAAAACAAACAAAAAAATTAAATTAAAAAATTAAAACAATTAAAAAATTAAACAATTAAAAAATTTAAAAAACAATTATTTATCTCCCTGTTTTGCAATTTGTGTCATTTTTTTTACCAGGCCTGGGATTTGAACTCAAGGTCTGGGTAAATAGGCAGCACTGTCAGGCTAGGGGAAACACACCATACTTGAAGCTAAGAAAGTTAGTCCTGTTCATTAGGCCTGAATTCAGGCCTCAGTCCTGCAAAACATCTCCATATATACATTTTATTTACTTTTTAAAGACAGGATTTATACTTCCATATAGTCAGACAATATCATGTTTGGTATGGTTATTCATTTCATTTCTTGTTTTATTCGTTTATTTACCATGAATTTTATTGACTGTGATGACATCTATACCGTTTATCACATTGTTTACTTCCTATCATATAGCATGTAGATTTGTAGATGTGTTCACTATCATACCTGACACTCAGGACTCTCCCAGAAAAGGAAAACATGTGTCACACTCAGCTTCTTACTCCAAGATTAAATTTTTGGCAGTGCTGGGATCCAAACTCGGGGCCTAGCAGGCCCAATTCATGAATGGGTAAGTGTGAGCACGGCAGCCTCTAGCCAATGAAGCTGTGAGGTGGTTCCCAGGCACTGAGATGGAGCCCCCGGTTTGGCCAAAACAGTGATACATGGATTGGCAGATGGTGCTAAACATATTGGTAAAGAGTACCAGAACCATCTATCTGACTGAATGATGCCTACTACATTCCTACCAACTCTTAGGTATTTATTATACTGCCTTTGAAGTAATATTATTCTTTTCATGCTTAATAAACTATCAATTAAAATCAATCAGCATCCTAGGATTATTAGATCCACTTTTAGTCTCGACTGATTCTCGAACTACTCTTTCAATCATTATTCCTATGCATAGGAACGATTCTCTTGTGATATCCTGCCATTGGTAGGTGTCAGGACTTAGATTTTTAACCCAGGGTCTATGTTGACAGCTTGGCCTATGGCTTCCCTGATGGCCCACCAGCCTTCAGGAATAGCAGTTCAGCTCCACTTTGCAGACATGTCATTCAGACTCAGGATGGTCACCCTGCAAAGAAAAAAATAATGTAAAACCCCCAGTTCTTTGCAGCTTGCCACTTTTTGTGCTGTCCCACTTCTTTTATTCTTCCTGCAAGCCCTCTGGGCCTAGGATCCCGGCATTGACTATGGGTGAGAGGCTGCAGCCCAGTCTAAGGTAATCAAAGCTGAGGTATAGTTGCCACGACCTGAGTTCAAGCTCCATGGTTGGCAAAAAAAAAAAATAATAAGTAAAAAAATTAATTAATTATTTAACTAAATTAAAAAAAATCCCCCTCGTTTGGAATTTCTGCCAGTTTTCTTTCCTAGCCTGGGATTTGAACTCAGGATCTTGGTAAATTTGTAACAATGTGAGGGAAGGTGCAGAGTTTCTACTACTTGAGTTTAAATCCTGTGCCAAGCCAAAAACAAAAAAATTAAGTCACTGAACTCAGCTGGGGGGTGGGGGATAGATGTGGAGGTGGGAGGGAAGGGATGGCAAGGGGAAAACAAAGGAGGAGGCAACAATGCTCAATAGTAAATGTACTCATTACTTTGCTCATGTAACTATAACCCCTCTATACAACATTTTTACAAGAAAAAAATGTACAAAAAAGGAAACAATTTAGAGCTCCGAGAACCACTTTTCCCGTAAGAGAAGGATGTCTGGATAGATATACAAAATTATACACTGCTGTTTTTAAAATGTTCAGTATGGAACTGAATAAACATAACTGCTTCCATTAAAAATAATTAAGTCACTGTCTTGGAACTGGAGCTAGTATTTCTGCCACTGCTGGGATTTGATCTCACCATCTGGGTAAATTTTTTGCATCGTAGGTGAAGGGGAACCTCACTGTCCTTTAGGGAAAGAAATTCAGGGTAGAGTTCCCAGGGCCTGAATGAAGTCCCTATAATGGAAAATAATATTTATGTACATGTGTAATATATGTTATGTATTACATGTGTATGTTTATTACAAACTATGATTTTTATTATTGATTATGTATTTCTGTATTTCTATATTTTATTGATTTACTAATTGTTTATTGTGGTAATATTATTATACACATAATATTTATTACATTTTGCACATCTATTATAAAATTATACACAATAATTTAGGACATTGACTCATTTTTCATTAATACTATATTAACTGTTGAAACATGATACATAATTAAATGGAGGCATTTGTCACAGTCTTCACATGTTTAGAGTCTCTCCCAAACATGAGCTGTATCTTGTTTATCTTTAACACCTTCCTATAGGGATTTCTTTAGATGATTTATATTCAGAAGCCTTTCCTTGAGGATAGGCAAGTTGAGGGATGAAATTGTAAGGGTGGGATTGGGAATGTGGCTTAGTGGTAGAGAGCTTGCTCAGCATGCATGAATGCCTGGGTTTGAATCCTCAGTGCCACATACTAAGAAAAAGCCAGAAGCTGTGGAGTGCTCAAGTGGTAGAGCACTAGCCTTGAGAAAAAGAAGCACGGAGACAGTACACAGGCCCTAAGTTAAAACCCCAGCACTGGCAAAAACAATAGGCCATATGCCAGTGGCTCACACCTGAAACCCTATCTTCTCAGGAGGCTGAGATCCGAAGACCACAGTTCAAAGAAAGCCTAGTCAAGGAAAGCCTGTTAGACTCTTATCACCAATGAACCACCAAAAGACCCTGTGTGGCATTGTGGCTCAAGTGGTAGAGTGTTCACCTTGAGATGAAGGGATCAAGGACAGTGCCCAGGCTTGAGTTCGAGACACACAAGGGAAAAAAGTGTGGGTTAATCAAAGTACTTTTCCTATTTGCTAATTAGGAGAACATTCTCTGGAAAATGAATGATGATGTACACCAGAATTGGAGTCAGAGCTCAAGGTTCAAGTTCAGCAGGTCCATATGCCCAGCCTCTCAGACCCTAGCATTATAACCTTGTGTCATACAGGATTTTGATAGGTCCATTGTTGAAAGGCTTAATATGCTCCCCAAACCCTTTGTGATAAGCAGTTGACTTGTACTGTCAATATCATTACACTTCTGACCTAGCAGAGCACCAGTAGCTAAGGCCCATCACCCTAGCTCAGGAGGCTGAGGTCTGAGGATCACAGGGTGAAGCCAGCCAGGGCAGAAATGTCTATGACACTCTGACTTCCACTTCTGAAAGGACAGATGTTCAAGAGTTTCCCTTGGTGATGAGAAGTTTCTTGTACTTGAGTTGAACTCACGGCCTGGGCACTGTCTCTAGCATTCTACTACTTGAGCCACAGCACCAATTCTGGCTTTTTCTGTGCATTTGCTACAGAGGGATGGAACCCAGGGCTTCTTGCATGCTAGGCACTAATCCACATTCCCAGCCCTCTCATGTTTTTCTTAATGGTAGAATCTACATAAGTATGCGACCATTTTACATCCCCCAAGTTTAATTTTCTGAATACCGGTTATTTCAAAAACCTGATCTTCTCTTCCCCTGCCTGATTTGTGACTGTTCCTGCCTTGGCCACAAAATAAAATGTAAATTAAGGGTGCTGAGTTCTTAAGTGTGCATCATATAGGGACACAGGCCTGGAACTATGGAAGAGAAAAGCCATGGGCCTGAAAAGAAGAGGATGATGCAGAATGTGCAACAAGCCTATTTGGAAAATAAATCTGTACATAAAAGGAGAAGCATTGCATACAATCTGTTTGCACTCTGGTAGTTAATATACACACATAAGTAGGTAGGACACTGATACATTAACTAGGCCTTCTCTTTTTGATTTTTTTTGGTGGCTATCCCAGGGCTTAAACACAGGGCCCTATGTGTTCCTCAGATGTTTTGCTCAAGGCTGAGACTCTACCACTGCCACAGCTCCACTTCTAGCCATCTGGTTTAATTGGACATAATTGCCTGCCAGGCTTTCCTGCCTGGTCTGGCTTGTATGTCCTGCTCGGCTTTCTTTTTCAAATCTGGAACTCTACCCTCTGGGCCTCGGAATCACCTCTGGTTTTCTGGTGGTTTATTGGAAATAAGAGTCTTGCAGACTTTCCTGCTCCGGCTGGCTTTGAATAGACATCTCCTGAGGAGACTTCAAGTGGCTTTCCTCAGGGATTCGCCGAGGATCTGCTCTACACAAACCCTTAGTCTAGATCTCGAGAGGTACTAGAGCAAAAGGGAAACATGAAGATGCTTCTAGTGTGTTCTAGATGCTTCAGGTTGTAAACACAAAACACTCATAATTATTAGATAATTTCATAGGCCTATGGAGCAATGCAGACATTATGAGGATCGCTCCAGCTTTTGGTCCTCTCGTCCTGAGACAGTAAATTCACTGCAGCTCAAGGATAAGTGACTGAACTGGCATGTCCTGTAGACATTTGCTGCCAAAATCATGTGACACTCATTTCTCACTTTTGGTTTCAAACCTGTGACCAGAGGAGAAGAGGAGGAGAGAAAATTCTTCTCACAGAAAGCACCTATAAAGAACATTGGGTAGTTTACTTATAAATTCAAAGCATTGGAATGATGGTGTTAAGTAGTCAGATTGTCCAGATTAAAAAATGAAGAAGAAAAGAAAGGCAGGTGCCAGTGGCTGCTGACTATATTCCTAGCTCCTCAGGAGGCTGACATGTACAGAATCTGAGATGTAGAGAATCTGAGTTTGAATCCAGCCAGCATAGGAAAGTCCAAGACACTGTTATTTGTAAGAGATCACAGAAAACCCAGAAGTGGGGCTGTGGCTCAAGGTTAATGCACTACTCTTGAGCAAAAGTAACTCAGGGACAACTCCTATGCTCATAGTTCAAGCGCAGGACCTGCTTCCATGTCTTTGTACATGTGTGGATGTATTCCTATAGGTGAAGCTCCAGAGTAGCTATGATGAAAGGCACCAAGCTAGAAAATTTGTTTTCAATACAATGATTTCATAACACAGAGACTGCTTTCATGACAGTGCGTGTTCCTGGGCTCCCCTCACAGTTCCCAGTGCAGCCTGAGGGTTTCTCTGCCTCCCAGGCCTGCTGGAAGAAGTCTTTCTCATTGTCTGGACAGGCAGACAAAAGGCCTCAGTCCTGTACAGCTGTGTAACAAACAACTCCATCTGGGCCAATTAGTGAGGATGAGTGTGGATGGGCTCTGTATGTCAGGACAAAAGGGCCTCTTTGTACTCCAAGCTATCTCTCTCCCCACGGCTCTGTTTTGAAGCCTTCATTTGTGCCACCTCCTGTGGCAGCCCAAGTTCCCAGCACTTATCCTGCCTTTGTGAGACTATGTTCTGGTGTTCAGATACTGTACTCAATATAATTCAGGAGTCCTTCTGGCAGACAACTAGGGCACTTAACCTCAAGAAATGTTTCTTTGAGGGTGATGATGGGCTTATGATGCCTCTGCTAGGTTTCCGGAAGTTTTGGAAATCCAAGCACATGTCTGATCTCACCATCCTTCCTGTCATGTAAGACTGCTGAAGCACATTAGGTATTGAAA
This sequence comes from Dipodomys merriami, assembly GCF_024711535.1. NCBI lineage: Eukaryota > Metazoa > Chordata > Mammalia > Rodentia > Heteromyidae > Dipodomys > Dipodomys merriami. The sequence continues at coordinate 1,048,072 of NW_027204582.1, forward strand.
CCTTTGACCTCTCCTAGTTGAATCCTGGGTTGCAAGGTTTTGGGGTTGAACACAGGGCCTGGGTTCTTACCATGAGCACAGTGCTGGAGCCCAGTGCTTTACCATTTTGTGTCACAGCTTTACTTCTGGTCTCTCTGTGTGTGTGTGTGTGCATGCGCGTGCACACATACACAATTCCTGGAGCTTGAACTCAGGACCTGAGCACTCTACCTAATTTCTCTTGTAGAAGAATAGCCCTCTCCCACTTGAGCCACAGAGCCACTTCAGCCTTTTTTCTAGTGATGTGTTCCAGAGAAATCAAATCCATAGTTTCATAGATGCAAAGTATTCTACCCCTAAGGCACATTCCCAGCCCTCTTCTTCAGGTTTGTTATTTTGTGTCTTTTTTGTTGTTGCTCGTAGGAGTTGAAGTCTGGGCCTGGGTGCTGTCCCTCAAGTCTTGTGCTCTACCACTAGAGTCAAAGCACCATTTCAGGTTTTCTCATGGTTCGTTGGAGCTAAATGTCTCAAGGACTTTCCTGCCCAGGCTAGCTTTGAACCATAATCCTCAGATCTCATCCTCCTGAGGAGCTAGGATGACAAGCATGAGTGACAAGCATCCAGCTTCCACTTCATGTTTCTTACTGGTGAATTGGAGACAATAGTCTCATGGGACCTTTTGTGTCTGGGATAGTTTGGAAGCCAGAACCTCAGATCTCAGCTTCCTGAGAAGGAAGGCTGACAGGCCTCAGCTATAGACCCCTAGTCTGTGGCACTCTACTGCAAGTGGGTCCTTGGCTGCACATGTTGGATTGCTAGCCATGTGCCCAAGAGGTAAGGGTCAGTGCCTATGCCACGAGTTCAAGGTTCATGACAGAAAACACAAAACAAAACAATTGTCTGCAGTAGACAACTCACCCATTCTTCAGTAATGCATAATTTTGTCCCTGCCATGGGGACATATCTGCGTCTCAATATTCTTTTTTGCACAATCATCTTAGTTGTGTACCTCTTACAAGGACCATATGAAAGAATGCACTCTGTGAAGGGCAGAGCAGATGGCACTCTTTGAAGGACTCAACACACAACATCCTGTGAAGACTCAGCACCCAGCCCCCAATGCAAGACTCAGCACACTAAACCCTATGAAGGACTCAGTACACAGCACCCTGTGCCAGACTCAGCACAGAGCACCCTATGAAAGACTCAGCACATAGCTCTATTCCACAAGCTGTCATTAGAATTAGGTTGCTTTCATCAGTATCACCATTCTTTGAGGAACATTTCACAAATCACACAAATTCACATCTAATGGTTTAGTGGGATTTTTTTTGGGGGGGGCAGGCTACCCATAGGGCTTGAACTCAACACATGGGGATACTGTTCTAAGAACATTTGCTCAAGGCTAAGGCTCTAATACTTAGAGCCACATCTCCAATATTCTCACATACTTCCTACCATGGCTTGGTTTTAAAGCTCCCAAGCAGCCAGGATGATGGGGGTAAGCAAGCAGCATCTGCTTCTGTTGAGCTGGGTTGCAGCTGTTTACATCTGCCTAAGTCAGGTTAGGTGGCAACTGTCAGTGCCAGACTCCTAGCTTGTTCTGTGATGTGGTATTTGAAGTCCTGTCCTACTATAATTGCAGTTAGAACATTCTACCTTTTGTTGGTGGCAGTGCTGGGGCTTGAGTAAGGACTTAGACACTGTCCCTAAGCATTTGTGCTCAAGGCTAGCCCTCAATTGATTGAAACACAGCAGTACTTTCAGGTTTTCTGCTTTTGTTGCACTGAGGAATCGAACCCAGGGCTTCGTGCTTACTAGGGGAGCACTCAATCACTGAGCCCCAGGAGTAAAGGAGGTATAAATAGATACATTGTATATAAATAATATATACACAAAAGAGAGATGTCTATATTATTACATTATAGATAATATTATTACCAATTACTAGGTATTAAATTATATCTCCATTTAATGATGTGTCCCAGTAAACATTTAGTTAAGCATTAATTTGTTGCGACCACCTCGACCAGCAAGGAAGACTCGACCCGGGATTCTTCTCAATGCGGTTTATTCAGGACCTTGCTACAAGCTTCTCTCCTGCTTCTCTGCCCGCTTCTTCACCCCTCCCCCGCAACCACGCTCTGGTTATAAGCATCCTGGATGGCCAATCCCGAAGTGCCACTTGGCATATACCGATAGGGTCGCAAACACAGAAGCAAAGTAGGTTCCAAGTCATATATATATAAAGAGTTGTTTTTTACAGAGAGCACTCGTCACCGGGAAGAGGGAAGGCGGGAGCCAGCGCCATCTTTGGTCGCAGCCGCGCCATGCGGCCGCGCCATTTTTGCAGCCGCGTCTTACGGCCGCGCCTCCCGCAGCTCTCCACATTAATTAATACTCAATATCCTGTTATTGTTTACCATATATGTATGTACATCCATACATATAATTAAATATTTTATAGAATGAGACAGATGTCTATATATTTTTAAATTATGTATCATGTGCTACTACCAATTATTAGGTATTTATGTCTGCATGCAATTTTTATTCTGTTAATACTTAATAAAATATTAATTAAACTTAATCCACGTCCTATAATTACTGCATCTAATTTTATCCTAGAATGATTCATTACTAATTCAATCTGTTTATCATTTATTGTAGTGACAATTCTTCCACCTATGACTTTTTTTTTTACCTTTGTTTCATCCTATTTACATAGCATATTGATTTGCATCTGAATTATACATCCTACCTGACACTGAGTGTTAGGTTTTTAAAAAGAGGTAGCCGAGTTAGAACAGCACCAGCACGCACGTGGTATTCAGATAAGGGGTAGGTTTATTCAGTAGACCTGCTGGTACCAGGCAAGGGTGGCACTCCACGTGGCTGGGAAAGAGAGAGAGCAAGAGAGCAAGAAAAGAGCAGCAAGAGCTAGAAACGAACAGAGAGAGAAAAAAGGGAGCGTCTGGGCCTGGGCTAGGCCTTATGTAGGGTATGGGTGGGGAAAGGTGTGGCCACATCAAATTCAGATGTGACCTCAGTGGATGCAGATGTGACCTCTTCCAGGTGTCCCAGTTGCCTAGGTAACGCAGGTACTGGGTGGAGACTTTGCTGCGAGGAGGGTGGAGTCTGCTCACCATCCAGGAGCGGACCTTACACTGAGCACTTTCAAAGAAAAGAAAATCATGTGTTATCCTCGGCTTCCCACACCACGATTACATTTTGGCAGTGCTGCGATCTAAACTCAGGGCCTAGAAGACTTAATTCATTTATGGGTGGCTGCGAGCACAGCAGCATCTAGCCAATTCAGCTGCCAGGTTGTTCCCAGGCTCTGAGATCAAGCCCCATATATTGACTCCATATTGTGCTTAGTGTAGCTATTCATTTTTTTGTGTTATTCATTTATTTACCATTTATTTTATTGACTGTTCTTACACATGAACTATTTATTACATTTATTACATAGGATAGATTTGCTTAAGTATGAAACTTCACACCTGACATCCAGGACTTTCACAGCAAAGGAAAACCTGTGTCATCATGGGCTTCTTACTCCATGAGTAAATTTTTGTGAGTGCTGGCATCTGAACTCACAACCTACAAGGCCCAATTCATGAATGAGTGAGTGTTAGTACGCTAGCCTGGGGCATATTGAGCTGACAAGTAGTTCCCAGCACCTGAGATCGAGCCCCAGGGGTTGACAAAATAAGAACAGATTGACATGCAGATGGTAGTACACAAATAAATATAGATCTTTCTAGAGTGCCAGAGATGTCTATACATTATTCAGTTAAATAGGCTACATTCCTACCAATATTTGGGTATTTTTAATGCCTCCATGTCATTTATATTATTGTTTTCATCCTTAATGAATTATTAATTAAATCAACCACCGTCCCGAAACTACTGCATCCATGTAATTAATAGTATTCTTTTAATGTGTCAAAAATATTCATGAAAATCCATCGGCCTCCTAAAATCACTCTAATTTTATAGTAGTATCATTCAGGAACAACTTATTCAACCTTGACATTCATAACCTTCCATCAATATTCCTATGAATAGGAGCGAGACTATTAGGATATCCCACCATTTGCAGGGGTCGGGACCAGGCTTTGAACCCAGGGCCTATGTTGCCGTGTTGGCCTATGGCTTCCCTGGTAGCCCTCCAGCCTTCAGCAATGCCAGGTTTCCAACATTTTTCAGCCGTGTCATTCATACCCAGGAAGGTCACCTTGCAAAGAAAACAAATGTAAAACCAACAGCCATCTGGAATTTGCCGGTTTTTCTTCTTTGTTTCTGTGTGGTTTTATTTATTTATTATTCGTATCAGCAATTGGGCCCCAGGAACCTAGGTTTGGCTGTGGGTCTAGTGGCTACACCCCAGCCTGGAGTGATCGAAGCTGAGGCAGAGTTGCCATGGCTTGAGTTCAAGCTCTGTGCTTGACAAATTAAAAATAAATAAATAAATAAACACATTAAAATATTTGAAAAATTATGAGGCTGCGTGGCTTGGAATTCATGCCACCTTTTCTGCCAGTCCTGGGATTTGAACTCAGGGCCTAGGTACATCTACAGCACTGTGGGAGAAGGGGAAGCTCACCATGCTGGTAGACAAAAAAAATCAGGCTGTTTCCAGAGCCTGAATTCAAGTCCTCGCTCTTGCAAAAATAATATTCATATGCATTTTAAATACAGGATTCATATTTACATACACGTTTGCTGCATATTGCAGTTAGTGTGGTTATTCATTTTATTTTGTGTTTTGTTTATTTCTTATGTGTTTTATTGAGTATGACTACACGCATAACCTTTTTTACATCTTATTACATAGGACATAGATTTGCCAATGTACTATACATCATTCCTGAGACCCAGGACTTTCATTGATAAGGAAAACAAATGGGACATTTGGCTTCTTCCACCAGGATTACTTAAGTGTTTGGCAGTTATGTGATTTGAACTCAGGGCCTAGAAAGCCCACTTCATGAATGGGGAGTGGGTCAATGTTAGCACACCAGTCTTATGCAAATGAAGTTTTGGGGCAAATTTGGCCCTAGCTGTGGCCAATATGTCAACACATAGATTTTTTAAATGCAGTGTGTGTGTATTTACATATGTATATGCATCTATAAACATATACAGAGGGAGACAGACATTTATGTAGATTCTAGTGTATAATTCTATATAAAGATTGATGTTTATATCTTACTTTTATTTATTCTATTACTACTAACTATTTGGTCTAAAATTTTTCCTCCATTAATTAATCATGGTAGAAGACTTAACAAAGTATTAATTAAATTAATCAATGACCTATATTTAATGCATACAATCTTACATTAGAAAGACTAGTTAATTAGTAATTCAATTAGCACATTTGAAACATTCTATTAGTGTTCCTAGAGATAGGAACCACTTTCCTAGGACCTTCAGCCATGTGTATGTGGCAGTCCCAGGATTGAACTCAGGGCCCAGGTGTCTGGGTTAACCTCAGGCTTCACTGACAGCCCACCAGCCTCAGCCATGAAAAATCATGTACAATTTTCAAGCCAAGTCAGTGAGATCCAGGATGGTCACTGTGCAAAAGAAACAAAGGTAAAGCTGTTGTGTAAAACTTTCTGGTTTTTCCTCTTCCATTTTGGTTTGTTTGTTGGCCCGTGCTGGGAGTTGAAATTGGCTCATAGGATCCCTGGATCATCTGTGGGTGTAAAAGCTGCACCCCAGCCTAGGGTAATCAAGGCTGAGGCAGAGTGGTGACGACCTGAGTTCAAGCCCCGTGCCCGCCCTTCCCCAAATTTAAGGTCCTGGCTTGATGGGACATTTTATCTGCGATAACTGGGATTTGAAATCAAGGCCTGGGTAAATATAGTTTGCTGTGGGTAAACTGGAAGCTCATCCTCCTTGAATAAAAGAAAGCCAAGAGCATTTCCCAGGGCATGAATTCTAGCCCCAGGACTGGCAAAATAATATTTATATACATTTATAATGTACATCATATATATGTATTTGCATAGGTATTACATATTGTACCTAGGAAACAAATATTCTCACAGACAGCAGAACAGGTCAACATTGGGTTTTTACTCCACCTATTGTCTTTGACACTGCTGGGATTTGAACTCAGGGCCTAGAATGCCAATTCATCAAGGGACCAATGTAAGCACAGCAGCCTCAAACAAATTCACTGCCAGTGAGTTCCCAGGACTTAAGTTTAACGTCCAGGAGTTACCAATATATAATAGATGTGTAAATTGCTGCAAATATATATAGGTATAGAGAGTGAGAAAGAGAGAGTGATGTATATGTGTATTCCAGTGTATATTTAAACATATAAATATATTTATAGAATATGAGATGTCTATATATCATTAAATTACATGTAATATATTACTAATAATTATTAGGTATTAAATTATGCCTTCATTTAATGACGTATCATGGTTTAAGGAACAATAAAGTGCTTCCTTGAGCAAAAGGAGCTCAGGGACAATGTCTAAGCTCACAGTTCAAGCCTCAGGACCTGCAACAACAACAAAAAATAGAGCCAGTAACTCCATGTGTCTATGTATGTGTGAATGTATTTCTATCGGTGAACATCCAGAGTCGCTATAAAGAAAGGCACCTAGCTAGGAAATTTGCTTTGAATAGAATGATTTCATAGCACAGAGGGTGCTTTCAAGACAGTGCATGTTCCAGGGCTCCCCTCCCTGTTCCCAGTGTAGCCTGAGGGTTTCTCCACACCCCAGGCTGCTGGAGGAAATCTGCCTCATTGTTGGAACAGGCAGACAAAAGGTGTCACTCCTATACAGCTCTGTAACAAACAACTCTATTCAGGCAAACTAGTGATGATGAGTGTGGGCAGGCTCTGAAGACCAGGAGAAAAAGGCCTCTTTGTACCCCAAGATATCTCTCTCCCCAGTGCTCTGTTTTGACAGGAAGCCTTCATTTGTGCCACCTCCTGTGGCAGGCCAAGTTCCCTGCACTTATCCCATCTTTGTTAGACTATGTTCCAGTGTTGAAACAAAGTGCTACAATTAATTCAAGATTCCTTCTGGCAGACAACAACTAGGGAGCTGAACCTAATGCAATGATTCATTATTGGCAACGGTGCCTACATAGGTTTTCAGAAGCTTGCTACATCTAAGCACATGTACAAAATCACAATGTTCCCTGTTATGTAGGGCTGATGAAGCTCATCAGGTTTGGAAACCTTTGACCTCTCCTAGTTGGGCCTTGGTTGACTAGGTTTCCTGGTTGAACACAGGGCCTGAGTACTGACCATGAGCTCAGAACAGAAGCTCAATGTGTAGTGGGAAGACCCCTACTCAGGCAGGCAAACCCACCTAGTCGTCTGGAGTGACAGAGCCCACTGCAACAAAGTTGTTAACAAAGACGTAACTTTATTGAGAAGGTTCCTACACTGACCGCCCAGGGCCACAGCACAGGCTCAGGAGCTGATACTGCTACCCTGAGCAGCCCCCATTCTTTGGTTTTTAAAGGCAAAATTGATAAGGTTGAGCCTGGTCATGCACAGGTGACCAATGGGATCATACCACACAAAACGATTCCATGGTCATACCAGACCACACACAGGCGGCCAATAGGCAGAGTTTACTGTGTGAAAGGCAGGGTTTACCACCACAAGCACGTGTTGTCGGGCAGTTGGAGCCAGATTACAACCTATCTGTTTTAGAGGTCAATCTTTAACTCAACAATCAAGGTGGATTAGGTTGTTAAGGGGAGGGGGACTTAGAGGCATTCTTTCCATTCCAGGAACAGGGTTGGTTGGAGCCAAGTTCTAGTTAACCTTGTTTAAAGTTGTTTTTCTAAAATCCCTATAACAAAGGCAAAGCCTTGAAAGAAGCTGTACCAGATCAAGTCTCCTCTCAGGACCTACTTCCCAGTGCTTAACCTTTTGATGTCAGTTTCACTTCCGGTATCTGTGTGGGGGGGAGGGGAGATGGTAATTTGTGTGCATATACCAGTCCTGGAGCTTGAACTCAGGACCTGAGCACTGTACCTGAGTTTCTCCTGTACAAGGATAGCACTCTACCACTTGAGCCACAGAGCCACTACAGGCTTTTTTCTAGTGATGTGCCACTGAGGATTCCAAGCCAGGGTTTCATACATGCAAATTACTCTACCCCTAAAACCCATTCTCAGCACTGTATTTCAGGTTTCTTTCTTTCTTTTCTTGTAAGTTGGAGGAGTTGAAGTATGGGCCTGGGTGCTGTCAGTCAGCTCTTCAGCTCAAGTGGAGAGCTGTACCACTTGAGCTACAGAGCCCATTCAGGTTTTCTGGTGGTTCATTGGAGATAAGCATCTAAAGGATTCTCCTTCCCAGGCTGGCTTTTGACTGTGATCCTGAGCTCTCAGCCTACTGAGTAAGTAGCTAGGATAACAGGCATGAGTCACCGGCACCCAGCTTTCACTTCAAGTTTCTAAGTGGTAAATAGGAGATGATAGTGTCATTGGACCTTTTGTGTGTGGGATAGTTTTGAACACAGATCCTCAGCTTCCTGAGCAGGCAGGATGATAGACCTTAGCTAAAGACACCTAACCCGTGACACTTTGCTGTGAGGGGGTCCTTGGCTCTGCGTGGTAGAGTGCTAGCCATGAGCATAAGAGGAAAATCAGAGTCTAGGCTCCGAGTTCAAGGTTCATGATGGAGAAAACTAATCCAAAACAATTGTCTGCAGGAGACAACTCAATAGAGTTCAGTACATACATAAATTTGACCCTGTCTTGGGAAATATCTGTGCCTCAAGTTTCTCATCTGTACAATCATCTTACTTGTGGAGCTCTGACAAGGATCAGATGAAAGAATACACCCCGTGAAGGACTCAGCACACAGCACCCCGTGAAGGACCTAGCATCCCAGGAAGGACTCAGCACCCAGCACCCCAGGAAGAACTCTTCATATAGCTGTATCCCACAAGCTGTCATTAGAATTAGGATGCTTTCATCAGTATCACCATTCCTTCAGAAACATGTCACGAACCACATAAGTTCACATCTAATTGTTTGGATGGATGGTTAGTCGGGGGGTGGGGGGAGGAAGGGTCATCAGACTCAGGGGTTGCACTCATAGGTTGTGGGTACTGTCCTAAGATCTTTTCCTCAAGGCTAGAACTCTACCACTTTCAGGCACAGCTCAGAGTCTCAAAGACTTCCTGCCAGGGCTGAGTTTTCAACCCACCAGTGTCAGATCTCATCCCCTGAGCAGCTACGGGTGAGCCAGCAGCATCTAGTTCAATGGTGTTGGTTTGCAGCTGTTAACATCTGGTTGTCAGGATAGATGGCAGCCGTCATCTTCAGATTACCAGCTTGCTCTGTCATGAAGTATTTAAAGTCCTGGCCTTGTATAGATACAGTTAGAACATTCTAACTTTTCTTTGGTGCTGGAGTGACAGCACCACTTCCGGCTATTCTGTGCATGTGATAGTGTGGAAAAGAACCCAGAGCTTCATACATACTAGGCAAGCACTCTACCACTGAGCCCCAGGAGTGATAAGTGTAGAAATAGATATATAGATAGCTTATATATATACACATATATATGTATGTATAAAATAAGAAAGATATCTGTATATTACTAAATTACATATATTATATTACTACCAATTATCCATAATTAAATTATTCCTTCATTTCTCATTGATGAAAATATAATAAAGTATTAATTGAAAATTAGTCAAGGTACTATGATTATTGTTTCTAATTTTAAAATATAATCATATGCTAACTACTAATATAATTGTTACTTTTACAACATTCCATTCATATGGATGTATGTCAGAATGCGTTTCTTAGGATCTCCCACCATTTGTAGGTGGCGGTCCCGGGATTTGAACCCTGGGCCTAAGTTGCTGGTTTTGGCTATGGCTTGCCTGAAAGCCACCAAACTTCAGCAGTGTAAGGTCACATACTCTTTCCCGGCCCTTTCATTTAGACCCAGGATGGTCATAATGCAAAGGAAAAAACAAAGTAAAACTGCCTTCTGGAACTTCCCAGTTTTAGCCTTATTGTTTTTTCCCCCACCTCTCCTGTTTTTTTTTCTTTTTTGTTGGTTTTGGGGCCAGAAATCTGGGTCTGGACACTTCCTTAACTATTCAGCTCAAGACTAGGGTTCTACCACTTGAGTCATAGCACCACTTCCAGCTTTTTTTCTGCTTATGTGGTGCTGAGGAATCGAGCCCAGGGCCTTATGCATGTAAGGCAAGCACTCTACTACTGAGCCACCTTCCCTACCCTTCTCCTTTTTTTTTTCATCAGTCCCGAGATTTGAACTCGGGTCCTAGGATCTCAGAATGGTTTGTGGGTCCATGGGCTGCACCCCAGCCTAGGGTGATCGAACCTGAGGCAGAATTGCCACAAGCTGAGTTCAAGCCTAGGGCCTGGACAAAATAAATTAAGGCCGTGACTTGTAATTTGCTCCATTTTTCTGGCAGGCCTGGCATTTGAACTCAGGGTCTGGGAAACTCTGAGACACTGTGGGGGAGGGGAAGCTCACTGTTGTTGAAGACAAGAATTTCAGACCAGTTTCCAGGCCTGAATTTAAGCACCAGCACTAGAAAAATTAATATTCATATATGTGATTTTTTACATACATGGGCTTACTTCATATGACATTTATTACCCTTATTTATTCATTATTTATTTTCTATTTAGTATTATTACATATATAACATTTATTTAATTTATTGCATCTTATCACATGGATATATTGGCATATGGATTATACTTCATACTGAGACCCAGGATTTTTACAGAGAAGGAAAAAAATGTGTCAAAGTAGGCAGGATGACAGATATCAGCCACAGATGCCTAGACTGTAACACATTTGTTTGGATGTCCTTGGGTCCCCTTGGTAGGGTGCTAGCCATTAGCCCAACAGGGAAGGGACAGTGGCTAGACCCTGAGTTCAAGGTTCATGACGGAGAAAAATAAACCAAAACAATTTTCTGCAGGAGAAAACTCACTAGAGTTCAGTACATACATCATTTTGGCACTGACATGGGGACATATCTGAAACTCAAGGTTCTCATCTGCACAATAATCTGTGGAGCTTTTACAAGGACCAGATACAAGAATGCACTCAGTACACCATTCCTCATATAAGACTCATGACATAGCTGTATCCCACATGTTATCATTAGAATTAGGGTGCTTTCATCAGTGTCACCAAACTACACAAAGTTCACATCTAATGATTTAGAGGGTTGGGTTTTTTTGGGGGGAGGTGGGCAGTCAGCCACTGGGATTCCACTGAAAGTTTGGGGGTACTATCCTAAGATATTTTGCTCAAGGCTAGAGCTCTACTACTTTGAGCCACAGCTCAGAGGTTTTCAGGCTTCCTGTCAGGGCTGGATTTTAAAACCACCAGTGTCTGATCTCAGCCCCCCATTATCTTGGATGACAGGGCTGAGAGAGCCACAAGTATCTGGTTCTGTGTAGCTGGGTTGCAGCAGTTTACCTCTTGCTAAGTCATGTTAGATGGCAGCTCTCAGCACCAGACTCCTAGCTTGCTCTACGATGATGTATTTGCAGTCCTATCCTTATATCTTTGCAGTCAGTACATTCTATCATTTTGTTTTGGTGCCAGTTCTGCATCTTGAGTAAGTGTCTAGACACGGTCCCTAAATTTTCTGCTCAAAGCTAGTACTCGACTGCTTGAGCAACAGCATGATTTCTGGATTTTTCTGTGCAAGTGGTAGTGAGGAATGGAACCCAGGACTTTGCATATACTCAGTGATCACTCTAACACTGTGCCCCAGGAGTGACAAGTGTATAAACAGATAAATGTGTAGATTGGTAGATAGAGATAGATAGATAGATAGATAGATAGATAGATAGATAGATAGATAGATAGATAGATAGATAGATAGATAGATAGATAGATAGATAGATAGATAGATAGATAGATAGGTAGGTAGATGTGTATGTAGAAAACAAAAGAGATGTCTCTATATATTAAAACTGCATATATGATATTACTACCAATTATTGGCAATTAAATTATTCCTTCTTTTTTAAGTATCATGATTGTATACATAATAAAGTATTAATTGAAAATTAATCAATGTAGAATAATTGTTATGTATACTTTTATAATATAATCATACACTAACTACTAATTTAAATGTTACTTTTATAACATTCCATTTGTACGGATGTATAGCAGAATGCATTTCTTAGAACCTCCCATCATTCATTAGTGGCAGTTCCAAGATTTGACCTCCAGGCCTAAGTTGCTTGTTTCAGCTATGGCTTCCCTAATAGCCCGCCTAACATTAGCAATGCAATGTCATGTACACATTCTGGGGCTTGTCATTTAGGACCAGGTGGTCACAATACAAAAGGAAAACAAAGTAAAACTACCTTCTTGAACTTCTCAATTTTATCCTTCTCCTTTTTATTTTTTTATTTTTTTGCCAGCCCCGAAATTTGAAGTAGGGTAGTAGGATCCAATGATCAGCTGTGGCAGAGATGGGAAGACCTGAATTCAAGCCCTGTGCTAGGCCAAAAAAAAGTAATAATAACAATACGACCCTGGCTAGGAAATTGCACCATTTTTCTAGCAGGCCTGGGATTTGAAGTGAGGGTCTGGGTAACTCTGTGACACTGTGTGTGAAGGGGAAAGCTAACCACCCTTAAACACAAGAATTTCATGGGGCTGGGAAGGTGGCTCAGTGGTAGAGTGCTTGCCTTGCATTCATGAGGCCCTGGGTTCAATTCCTCAGCACCACATAAGCAGAAAAAGCTGGAAGTCGCACTGTAGGTCAAGTGGTAGAGTGCTCTCCTTGAACTGAAGAGCTGAGGGACAGTGTCCACTCCTAGAGTTTAGGCACCATGACTGGCAAAATAAAAATAAGAAAGAAAAAAGAAAAAAGAAATTCAGACCAGTTCCCAGGGCCTGAATTGAAGCCCCATCACAGGAAAAAATAATATTCATATATATAAGATCTATTTACATATATGGGTTCTACTGCATATGAAATTTATTACCCTTATTTATTTAGTATTATTACGCATATAACACTTCCTTTATTACATCATATCACATACGACATATTTGCATATGGAATTATACATCGTATTGAGACCAAGAACTTTCACAGAGAAGGAAAAAAAATGTGTCAAATTGGCTTCTTACTCCACAAATAAATTTTTGGCCATGCTGGGATTTCAACTCAGCCTAAAATGCCCTATCCATAAATGGGGTACAGTCTTAGCACACCATCCTCCGGCAAACTGAGCATCCAGGAAATTCTGAAGACCTGTGATCAAGCCACAGTAGTGTCTAATAGATACATGTGTAGATTGATATTATATATATATATACACATATATACCTCTCTATATATGTATATATATACACACACACATACAAAGAGGGAATGTGAGGATATTATTAAATTATATATGTTATTACCAATTATTAGTTACTAAATTATAACTGCATTTAATGAAGTATCATGTTTGAATACTTATAAAAGCATTAATTAAAAATTAGTCAATATCCTTAATCATACCATTGTGCTAGAATGGAAGATATAAATCCAATAATTTTTGTGTGGCATTCTAAAACAGAATCATGAATTAATTGCAAATTTAATTATTACTTTTATAACATTCCGTTAGTATTCACATGAACAGGGATGAGTTCATCAAGATCTCCCTCCATTTGTGGGTGATAGTCATAGCTTTCGAATTCCAGGCCTGGGTAGATTACTTTGAATGCAAACCATTGGAATGACACCATGAAGATTTCAGATTGTCACGATGGAAGAAAAGAACAAGAAGAAAAGAAAGCCAGGTGTCAGTGGTTCCTGCCTATAATCCTAACTCCTCTTGAGGCTGAGATGTAGAGAATGCCAATTTGAATTCATCATGGGCAGAAAAGTCCACAACATTCTTCTTTGTAAGAGATCACAGAGGAAAAAAAACCATGAGTGGGGCTGTGGCTCAAGGGCAGAGTGCTATCCTTGAACAAAAGGAGCTCAGGGACAGGGCCTAGGCTCATAGTACAACCCTGGACCTGCCTCACCCCCCGCAAAAAAAGGAGGCGATAACTCCATGTCTCTATGAATGGATGGATGATGTATGGATGATGGGCATTCAGCAGGTTACCCATGTCCATCCCCCCAACTTGGGCAAGTCCTTAGAGAGTCTTAAATCTGAGCCAGCAGCTTGAACAAAGCATCCTTCTCTGCCATTTAATAACTGAAGCCCCGTGGGCTTTGCCTGGGCTGTGCAACAGGTGCCTTATGTTCTGGCTGAGATGTCCCATCGGGACACCTAGCAGCCAGCCACTGTCTCCAGGGAGACCACAGTTCCTAGGCTGTAGGAGTTGTCAAAGGTTCTGGCTCCATATTTTCTATCCCTCTGTAGGATATGTGAGCCTATTCCTCTGGGCCTGATGGCTATCCCTCATTTACCATTCCTCGTTGCCGAGTAACAGGCTGGTCCCAAATCCTGGCAATGATATGAAATAGCCAGCGATTTCTGCTCCAACAGGGGTAAGCCAATAAATCCCACCCTCATAGTTCCTGTCAGAAGTGAGTCGTGGGCTGTGAATATGGCTTAGTGGTAGAGTGCTTACCTAGCACACACGAAGCCCTGGGTTCGATTCCTCAGTATCACAGAAATAGAAAAAGCCAAAAGTGGCACTGTGGCTTAAGTGATAAAGAGTGCTAGCCTTGACCAAAAGAAACTCAGGAACATGCCCAGACTCTGAATTCAAGCCCCAAGACTTGAAAAAACTGAGCCTGGTGAGACATATTCTTCTGGTACTCATAGGAGGGCCAAGGTTAGAGGTAAGATGTAGGGTAGAGGAGAGTTGTTGGTGGCTCACCCCTGTAATCTTAGCTATTCAGGAGGCTGAGATCTGAGGATCACAATTGCAAGCGGGAAAGTCTATCTGAGACACTTTTCTCCAATCAAACACCCAAAAAGTCAGAAGTAGAGCTGTGGTTCAAGGAATAGAGTGCTAGCCTTGAGCACAAATCCTCAGGGATAGCATCCAGGCCATGAATTCAAACCTCAGGACTGGCAAACACACACACACACACACACACACACACACACACACACACACACACACACCGAGCTAGAGCATTTGCCAGTCAGCCTGCATAAGTTCCATCTCTAGCAACTCAATATTAAAAAACAAAAAAGAGGGAGAAGGGAAGCAAAGACTTGCTCCTGGAAGTGATATAACCAGTGCCAAAATTCCACAGGAGTTCTAAGATGTGGAACAAGATAGGGAGCCTCAGGCAGAAGGTACAACATGCATAAAGTTTCCAGAGGTGTAGTGTAGAATAGGTGGTGTGGGTGGAAAGAAGGTTCTGTGGCTTCAGACAAGTCCAGCAAGACATTCAAGGCAGGCCCAAGGTTTGTACTTGAGTCACTCGGAGGGCAGATGCTGGAGGTCCCAAATTGGGGCCTAGAGGGAAGATTAGCTTGGCTTTTCACCATGGACACCAGCCATTTCCTGTGGCTGGAAGTCTATTTTTCACAGCTCCTGACCTACAGGCCTCCTTTGCATGGAGGAGTCAGGGCAAATGCAGGGAAGAACACTTGCTTAAGAAAAACTTCTAGCCCAATGCCAGTGGTGGCTCAACCCCTGCAAATCCTAGCTACTCAAAAACTGAGATCAGAAGTCGTGGGTCAAAGCCAGCTCAGGGGAGGAAAGTTAGTGAGACTCTTCTTGCTGATGAACTACCAAAAGCCAGAAAAGGAGCTGTGGCTCAAGTGGTAGAGTGCCAGCCTTGAGGCAAAAATTAAAGAGACTGGAGCCCAGAATCTAAGTTCAAGCCCCAGTACTTGCAAATAAAAAAAAAAGAAAAGTTTTCAGGAGTTCTTAGTCCACTGGGGTGAAAGTCCAAATAAGTGGGTACAGGTGGTTCATGCCTATCCTCCTAGCTCCTCAGGAGGCTGAGATCTGAGGATCATGGTTCAAAGACAGCCCCTGCAGGAAAATCCGGGCGACTCTAATCTCCAATGAACCACAGGAAAACTGGAAGTGTTACTGTGGCTCAATTGGTAAGCTGAAGAGCTGAAGGGACAGTGCCCAGGCCCAGAGTACAAGCTCCATGACCAACACCTGGCCTGCTTGAACCTCACTCTGTGGCTTTAGGCAGAGTAATTTCCAGTGGGCCCCTAAGTGTCTCCCAATATCTAGGTGTCCTACAAGTCTAGAAAGCATCCTCTTTGGGAGCCTTTTGCCTACAGACCGAGCCAAAGTAGCAGAGAAGGATCTAGCCTTAGGGCACGGATGTCATTGGCCAGGTCATCAGAATGGCATCTGTCATGGGTGCAGTGTGGATCTGAGCAGTGAATCAATATTTCAGGCCAGGTTTCTGGGCCAGGAAGGGCAAGAGCTGCAAGATGGCATGGAGGCAAATTTGTCAGTCACACCTTGGGTGGGTGTTGAGTTGGGCTCATGAAAGACTTGTAGGCTCAGGAATCCACAGCTGGCTGGCTGCTGCTTGTAGCAGTGGCTATCCCAGGAGTCCCAGGGCTCAGAGCATTGCTTTCCTCACCAATGTTCAGTTGCAGATGAAGGTCTGCAATCATGCACTGAGTATAAACGAGCATCCATCGTGTTCTTCCCTTGGTCCTGTACCCTAGGTATGGATGGATGTGCAAGTTCCATGGAACTTACTGCTATGGACCAGACCCCTCAGGCCAAGAAAGAGTTGGGGAGAAATAACTGACATGTCAAGAGTTTATTATGACTGTGCCTCTGGGCTGCCCTCAGTTTTAGCTCAACTCATCATTACCACCTTCCTGTGTGAGTGTGTGTGTGTGTGTGAGTGTGTGTGTGTGTGTATATGTGTGTGTGTGTGTGTGTGTGTATGTGTGCATGTGTGTGTGCATGGGCACATCTTGTTACTAGGGCTTGAACTTAGGATCCGGGTTCTGTCCCTCACTTTTTTCATTCAAGGCTAGCAAATCTACCACTTGATCCACACCTTTTCTTCTAGCTTTCAGATTATTGGGAAAGGAGAGTCTCACACACTTTAGAAAAATGAGCTGGTGATAAGACTGTACTCATTATCTTGCCTATGTAATTGTAACTCCTCTGTACAGTATTTTCACACACACACAAAAAATAGATCCTACAGATACTAAAAAAAAAAGAAAAGAAAAGAAAGAAAGAAAGAAAGAAAAATGAGCTGGGCTGCCTCTGAATGCCAATCCTTAGATCTCAGCCTCCTCAGGAGCTCAGAACAGGAGAGCATAAGCTATTAACATCTGGCCACACATTCCTTCTTGGCTAAGACAGTGTACCTCTCTCCCAGCCTAGCTCCCATCTACAGCTAACCTTCCTCCCTCTACCCCTACTTCTCCAGGCTTCAAAGGAAACTTACCCTCCCCTGAGGACATAGAAATAGGATGCTTGACAGGTTTGAGCTTTATGTTCTCCACACAGTCAAGGGCTGCTGGGAGCTGATGTGGAGATCAGAGATCTAGGCCAGGGCAAGTAGACAGCTGTTAGAACAGAAGACAGTATGAAGAGACATCCTTGCAGCTGGATGCCAGTGGCTCATGCCTATAATCCTAGCTACTCAAGGCTGACACATGAGGATCAATCAAATTCAAAGCTAGCCTGGGCATACTCTTATCTCCAATGAAACACCAAAAAGCTGGGAAGCAGAGCTACTGGAGTAAAAGTGGTAGAGCACCAACCTGTGCAAACAAGCTAAAGGATACCACCTAGGCTCTGAGTTCAAGCCCTGGTAAACACACACACACACACACACACACACACACACACACACACAGACACACAGACACACACACACACACACACACACACACACACACACTAACATCCTTAGCAGGTGCCAGTGGCTCATGCCAGCAATCCTAGCTACTCAAGAGGCTGAGCTCTTAAGATGGCAGCTTGAAGCCAGCCCAGGCAGGAAAGTTCGTGAGACTCTTACCTCTACTAAACTACTGGAAAAGATGAAATGTGAGCTGTGGTTCAAGTGGTAGAGTGTTAGATTTGAGCAAAGGAACCTCGGTGCCTAGGCCCTGAGTTCCAGCTCTAAGAGTTGTTTTTTACAAGACATCTTTTAACCCCCCCCCCCAGGCCGTAAATCCAGATTTTGATCATACTAGATCTCACTTCCACTCCTGCCACTTCCACAGTGGCACCACAAGTGGCCTGTTTCTGGCCAGCTCTGGATTAAGAAGTGATGTGCAAAATGAGGGCATACCCAGATCAAGGCTAATGCCCCAGAACATTGAGGTATTGGCCATACCAGTCTCCCCTCCGCCAATTCCCTGGCCCTGGAATCTAAAATCTGTGCCTCTGTATTCTGGGCATCCATAATTCTCTAAAAGGATTGGAGAGGCCCAGCTGGGGCTGGAAGATTGACTTGCCTGCGATAAAGTACGTGAACATTTCCTAGACACTAACAGATACTTCCAAGCCACCTTGGCCTCACCTCCAATGTAGCCCGGAATCCTCCTTGCTTGGGTGGCCGTCAGTCCACTATCAAGCTGGAGTTGGCCAGAGCCACTGGCAACCCCTTTACCCCACTCCACTGCCAGCCTACTGAGAGGGACATGCAGCCACAGGTCTAGCTGAGGAAAAGGGCAGGACATCCCATGTCTGAGTTCCCCACCCAGAGACAGGCAAGACTTTATTGCAGCTGGCCCGGCTGACACAGAATCCCCTGGAGACGGCCAAAGATTTGGACAGCTGGACTTGGGCTCCAAAGAAAAGCTTGAACTCAGGTCTCTGGCCATTTAGGACTCATTGTAGACCCTGATAGGAGGCTAAAGGCAAAGTCTGGGTGCAGGAGGGGCACCATCCAAGGCAAGAAAGACAGGCACCCAGGTAGGGGACAGAGAAAGATGAGGGAAATACACACACACACACACACACACACACACACACACACACACACACACACACACACACACACATACACACACAAAAATATGGTACTGGTGTCTCACACCTGTCATCCTAGTTACTCAGGAGCCAGTCAGCACAGAAAAGTCTGTGAGGCTCTTATCTCCAATGAACCACCAAATAGCCAGAAATGGAGCTGCAGCTCAAATGTTAGAGCAGAAGCTTGAGCACAGAAGCATAGGAACTTCACCTAGACCCTGAGTTCAAGGCCCAGGTCTTCTACATCCAAACACACAGACACAGACACACACAGACAAAAGACACACGAACACAAAGACACACACACTGGTAGCCCAAAGCCTTAGCAGTCCCTGAGCACCCTGAGTATTCCACCCCAGAGATGATGGCACTACCATCATCAGACCAACTGTAGACAAAACTCAGAGCCTCTCACATGTCTAGAATGGTTCACAACACACTGTTATGCAGAAAATTCAGCTACCTTTTGTTTGGTTGTAGGTTATGGGGTTTGAATTTTGGGCCTGCCAGCAGGGCCTCAGCTCTTCAGATGAACTTGTGAGCTCTACTACTGGAGACACAGCACCACACCCAATTTTCTGGTGTTTCATTGGTGATGAAGTCTCATAGACTTTCCTGCCCAAGCTGACTTTGAACCATGATCCTCAGATCTTAGCCTCCTGAGTAGCTAGGATGAGAGTTGTGAGCCACTGGCAGTGCCCGGGTACACCCAACTTCTTTTTTTTTTCTTCCGTGCTTTTCTTTCTTTCTTTTTTTATTGTGAAAATACTGTACAGAGGGGTTACAATTACATGGGCAAAATAAGGAGTACATTTCTTATCAAGCATTGTAGCCTCCTCTGCAGCCACCTTCTTATACCAAGGGAAAACCAAACTCATCAAGACACAAACAAAATGTAACCCTACACTTCAGACTTGGTCACCAGCATCCAAAACCATTCTTCCATGGATGGAGAGCATATAATTGACACTACCATCCCACCCCTGCTCCCATTCACCCACTCCCTGCCTGCCACAAGCAACGACCTCTGGAGTTCTTGGTAAGGCACCACCCACCCTGCTGTGGCTTCACACTGGGGTAAACCTGGTGAGTTATTAGAAATGTCTGTACTGTGAGGCCAGCATCTGGTCTCACAACCACAACTACTGTACTATTTCACCATCTCTTGCAAGCAAGAAAAGCGTGTCTTTCTTTCTTTCTTGTTTTTTGTTTTTGTTTTTGTTTGGATGAGGGTCTTGAACTCAGAGCTCGGGTACTGTCCCTGATGTCTAATTTTCCTCAAGGCCAGTGCTCTACCACTTGAGCCACAGTGCCACTTCCGGTTGGAGATTGGAGATGAGGATCTGGAGGGACTTTCCTGCCTGGGCTGGGAAATGAAATCCTCTGGATCTCAGCCTCCCAAGTGGTCAGGATGACAGGTGTGGCATGACAGGCGTGAGTCACCGGCTCATGGCTTATGGTGTCTAGTCCTTCAGAATTTCCACCTAGTCCTCCTCTAGACACTACCACCTAGACACCCCACTACCTCCTTCAGGGACAGCAAAGGGAGGCTAGAATCTGGGTGGGGCTATGGCAATTAAAGGGCTCCCTCAACCTCACTAACCCCCTCTAAGTTCCCATCTGCCTCTTCCAGATTGTCTGGTCTTCCAGGACAGATCAGACCCACAAGGAGTTCTGGGGCCTGCCCTATGTCCCCCTGCCCCACCCAACCGATACCTGAGGACTTCTGGGTCAGCTGCTCCATGTCCCAGTGGAAGACGTTGGGAGGTTGCTGATAACCGGGCCCAGGGGTGCCCAGGGCAGAAGGACTGTCCAGCTCCCCTCTGTCAGAGGAGACACAAAGCACGGATGTATCTACTAGGAGCTTCAGGGCCTAGCCATCCACTTGTCACAAAGGTCTCTGGGAGAACTATTTTATGATGACAGACGTGGGGCCAGACTTCATGGCCCGGGACTGTCCCTGACTTTCTGTGTCTGCAGGGGAGTGCTCTTTCACCTGAGCCACGGTGCAACTTCCAGCTTTTTCTGTGT
This sequence comes from Dipodomys merriami, assembly GCF_024711535.1. NCBI lineage: Eukaryota > Metazoa > Chordata > Mammalia > Rodentia > Heteromyidae > Dipodomys > Dipodomys merriami. The sequence continues at coordinate 1,069,007 of NW_027204582.1, forward strand.
ATGCAGGACCTCGGAATGGAACCCAAGCTTTTCTGTGTGCTAGGCCAGCCCTCAACCTCTAAAACTAAATCCCAGCCCTGGATAGCTGTTCTTCTGTGACCCCTCAGGCCTGTCTTGGGGCAGTCTCACACATCTATACCAAGTCTCTCACCAGCAGCCCTGGCTGGAAATGAACACGCTCTGCTATGTTGCCCATCATCTGTAGCACCTTTGTTCTCTGTGCTTCCTTCAGATCCTCCTAATTAAGCAAGACCCCCTTTTCAAGTGTTGTCTCCAAGAAGCCCTTTCTGATCACCTTGGAAAAGCTGGAGCCTCTCAGCTGTGCAGGCTGCCAGCCTTGTCAGGCTCTGCCTTCCAGCCAGTGTGGGTTGAGAATGCACGAAGGGGAAGCCCTGGATTCCACCACCAGATTTCTGAAGGCCCTGATACACCACCCAGGGACAGGTGTTGTATCACACTCTGTGAAAGGGGACTCAAGGCCTGAACAATCTGTGGGCAACAAGACACGGCCATTTGTTTGTGTGGGCTTGAACTGAGGATCTGGGAGCTGTCTCTCTGAGTTTTATTGCTCAAGGCTGGTGCTCTACCACTTGAGCCACAGCTCCACTTCTAGCTTTTTGGTGGTTCCATGGAGTGTAGAGTCTCATGGGCTTTCCAGGTTATGGCTGGCTTCAAACTGTGATCCTCAGTTTTCAGCCTCTGGAGTACCCAGGATGACAGGCATGAGACTGAATCCCAGGTGACAGACACCAAAGGCTTTTTGGTTTTTGTTTGCTCCTGTTTATCTCCTGTCAACTAACAAGCCCAAGTTAAAATAATCAGTTACAGGGGATCAAATTCCTCTCCTAGGTCAGTTAATCCAAAGAGATAAAGTGGCTTTGGAAAAGGCTAGTCTGAGTTGGCTTAGGGGTGTTTGTGTGTTTGTGTGTGTGTATGTGTGTGAGTGTTGGGCATACCTACCCTCATCTCTGTGGTACCTCATCCTCCCAGCAGGGAGTGCATCCAGGATTCTGACCCTAAGGGAGGTGGATGAGGGAGGGTACCTAAGGTCACATCCAGGGAGATGATCTGAATTCTGTCCTGCAACCTAAGCCTGGACAGATAAAGGAGAGAAGGAGAGGGTTGGGGGACCATCAAAGGGAGCTCCTTACCTTTGTCTACATGTACCAGTGAGAAAACTGAATACATCTTTCTTGGTAGTCAGATAAAAGATGTACATTATTCATTTATTTCATGATTGTGTTTGTCCTAGGGCTTGGATTCAGGGCCTGGGTGTTATCCCTGAGCTTTTTTGTTCAAAGCTGAGCTCTACCAGTTGAGCCACAGCACCACATCTGGCTTTTTTGTGTGTGGTTTTGAGGAGGGAGGTGATTTATGGGAGATAAGAATCTCATGGACTTTCCTTCCCGGGCTGCACTGATTCACGACCATCAGACCTCAGCCTCCCAAAGAGCCAGGATGATGGGTGGGAGCCATGAGCTCCTGACTGCCACCATCCATTTATAATCCCTTAGGCCCAGGGCCGGGCCACTCACACTACATCTCCTTGTTGGGAGTAGGAAGCAGACATGAGTGGGTTTGATACTTCAACAACCTACCTATCTTTGAGCATTGTTCTGGGTCAGTCTGATGGAGGCTTCGTCCTAGTCCACAGCAATGACTTGGCTCTGTCATAAGAACAAATGTCCCCTGGGATGTTTCAGGTCTGGGGTCTTTCCTGTGAACCCCGCCCCCCTAACCTAAATAACACTCCCCAGCAAAGGGTAGTATACAGGAGTGTTTTTATTGTCTTATATCCAGGGTCTTGTCAGATAGGTGGGGGTATAGGTCAGAAGCCCGGGATTGTGATGGGCAGGGGGACAAGGGGACAGCTTCTCTTCCACTTTCATTCAAGAGTGTAGCAGAGAGATGTGGGGCAAGACTCATGGGATGGACAATGAATAACCGTCATGGTCTAGCCAGAGCACAGAGGGGCTTACCTCAGGAAGCTGGTTCAACAGGCTGAGCAAAACAGCTCCTGACCCACAGCCCACCTCCAGAATGAGAGGGCCACCTTGGGTTCCAGGCACATGGGGATGCTGGGCCAACTCCTCCAGCACTCATTCAACCAATTCCTGAGAGTGAGAAAGAGAGAGGGAGAGAGGGACAGAGAGAGAGAGAAAGAGAGAGGACCAGAATTACACTTAAACCAGGTGCGGGTTGCTCAGACCTATAATCCTAACTACACAGGAGGCTGAGATGTGAAGATCGTGGTTCATAGCTGGCTCAGGAGGAATGTCTGTGAGACTTATACTCAAAGAACCAACAGAAAATGGGAGGTGATGCTGTTGCTCATGTGGTAGAGCCCTAACCTTGATTTGCAGAGCTCAGGGACAGCATCCAGGACCAGAATTCAAGCCCCACAAATGACAAGAAGTGGACTTCCCACCCCAAGAAGTGGACTGAATAACACCCACAGTTCTAGGTAGCATGGCATAGAAATCGGGCCGAGCTTCCTGACAGATGGGGGTCATGAGTAGGTCACCTGCCTTCTCCATCACTCATTTTCCCCAGCTGGAAAAATGAATAGAGTGAAGGATCCCTTCCTCATGGGACAGGGCAATGATGAAAGACAGCCAAGCTTAGTTTCATAATCCCACGCCTGTTTCATGATTAATAACAGACCCCATCTGAGCCCTTTCTGGTAACTTCCTGTTATATGCTCACAGAATTGTTGAGAACTATATCTGACAGCTGCTCCCTCTGTGCCTGGCCCTGCTCCAGAGATCCCTCTGTATTAGTCCCTTATATCCTCACAACTGTCCCATGAGGAGACTGAGGTCCGGTGGTCGACATCCAACCCAGAGCTTCACCTGTGGTCAAGAATCAGCTGCCATGAACTAAAAGTGTGGAACAACCATCTAAAACTATGACTGAGTGGGGCACTAAATGTGTACCAACCCCCGCTCACACACACATACACACAAATACACCACCACCGTCGTTTGCAGGCAATGATGTTTTACTTTCTTTCATTTTGTTGGTTGTGGGGCTTGAACTCAGGGCCTGGGTGCTATCCCTGAGCTCTTCAGCTCAAGTCCAACACTCTACTACTTGAGCCTCAGCACCATGTCCAGTTTTCTGGTGCTTTATTGGAGAGAAGAGTCTGAGGGTCTTTCCTGCCCAAGCTGGCTTTGAAACTTGATCCTAAGATCTCAGCTCCTGAGTACTTAGGATGAGATGACAGCCATGAGCCACTGGCACGCGGCCAAAGATGCTTTTCTTTTGTTGGGGGGGTCTGGTAGTGGGGCCTTAACTTTGGGCCTCGACACTGTCCCTCAGCTCTTCAGCTCAAGGCTGAGGTATAGCGCCACTTCTGGCTTTTTTTCTTATGTGGTGCTGGGGAATCGAACCCAGGGCCTCATGCATGGAAGGCAAGCGCTATACCACTGAGCCATCTTCCCAGCCCCCCAAAGATGCTTTTCTATGCCTGTCACCCTATCCCCTCAGGAGACAGATCTAAAGACTGCAGTTGGATGCCACCCTTGGCAGCAAAATCATTGAGAACTCTTATCTCCAATTAAACACCCCAAAACCTTGCAAGTGGAGCTGTGACTCAAATGGTAGAGTGCTAGCTTTGAGCATAAAACAACAGATGGGCCCAGGCCCTAGTTTTAAGCTTTTTCTAGCATAAACCCACCCAAGAAAGGGAAGCAGGTGAGCACACCGGAGCTCAAAGCTCACACATAATACTCAAAACTTACAGAATAGACCCATTCTGCTCTGATTCTCTGGATTCTATGTCCTAGATCATGGCAGTCTTAGATGGGACTGACCATGCACCAAGTCAGGACATTCAAGTACAATCTCATACTGAGGATCCTGTGACCTCATCAAGGACTGAAGATCTCTCACTGTCCTGCCTTGACACCGAGCAGTCAGGTGAGATCTAGTTATGCAACCAAAGGGTATGGGAATGAATGAATTTCTCAGCCAAGGGATGCAGACTGGAGGGCTCTAGGTCCCTCTCTTTCGGGAAGGAGAAAAGGGCTGATCCATCTCAGGAATGTTCCTGGGTTGTGAGTATCCTCAAAGAAACAACCCTGCTCAGGCCCAGTGCCTCTGGTTTTTCCACCAGACTGGACCTTCAGTCCGCCCTCTCTAAATCCCACATCTGCCATCTAGACTAAAGCCTTAGAAAGCAAGGAGACCCACCTCTACTTCTGAGAATGGTAGTCACGAGACCCTAGAGTCCCATAGAGGAAGTCTCAGAGCAACACTGGTCTGACTCCTGCCCTCATTCCCTGGCTTTCCTGTGCCAGTGCCCTGGTTACCTCTGTCTCTGGTTGAGGAATGAACACTGAGGGTGTCATCTTCAGATTGAGCCAGCAAAAGTCCCAGTCCCCAAGGATGTACTGCACAGGCATCCTGCAGTGGACAACAGCGAGGTCGTCAATGGTGAACCCAGAGTGCCAGGACTTTTAATAAGCATGTGGCTGGGTTGAAGGCTCTATCACTGATGGTCTAGGTTTTCAGGTGAGGTCATGGTTTCAATGGCCTGACACACTTGATCTGGGATCGTCCTCCCTCTTCATCTTCCTGCTTATCCCTTGCTACCCCACTCTGGACACTCCCTTACCCTATACCTCCCTAGCCCTTGGATACTTTCTTCTTATCTGACCAGAAAATAAACTTGGTGAGCCAGGGGAGATTGAAACTCTGTGACTCACCCTGAGCACTGGTGTGTACCCGAGGCTCTTTCCCTCTGCAGTCGGCGACCACACAGATCCTGGATGTCATGAAGTTGCTGAGGGGACAGTGGCTTGGTCCTTCATACTGGCTTTAGGCTCTGAAACTGTCCCACAGAGATTGTACATGGTTGGCTCTCTTGATCCAGGGACTCCAAACCAAGGCCTGCATGATCCCTTCTTCCTTCCTTTCCTCCTTTTCTCCCTCCATTCTTTCCTCCTCTCTTTCTCTTTCCTCTCTATGTGTCACTCCTGGCCCTTGAACTCAGATCCTGGGTGCTGTCTCTGAGCCTTTTTACTCAACGCCAACAGTCTATGGCTTGAGCCACTCATCCACTTATGGCATTTTCTTTTTGGTAGTTAGTTGGAGATAAGAGTCTTACAGGCTTTCCTGCATGGGCCTCAATCCTCCCCTCTCAGCCTCCTAAGTAGCTAGGATGACAATATGTAGCAATGATATCCAGCTCAAACCAAGATTTCTTCATGTGCTGTGGAACCAGCACTGGTACCTTTAGTTGTGTATAACCCCTACCCTCATCCCCGGACCTGGCACCCACTGTAACGGTTTGTTGGATAAATAAATGAGCATCTGTCTATGACAATATTACAGAAAAGTCCCACCCAATTCAGGTAAGCATCCTAGGTGAGGGCAAAGCCTGATGTAGCTCTCCAACAGTTCTCCTCCCTCTTCCCACCCTCCTGGTGCCACTGCACTTAAATGTTTTGGTTCCAAAGACATGAGCCATGATGTCCTCACTGAATTCCAGGGCCTCTGGGATGTCTATCTTCTCAAAGATCTCTGTCCAGCCTTTGACCAGCTATGTGGCATTCAATTCCCCACTCAGGTGTGAACAAGGTTGCTGTTAGGTGAGCACCAGGCTCAAGGGGCCTCCTATCCACTCCCTGGGGCCAGACAGGATGGTCCACCATATCCGGCTCCCAAGTTTCATGTTGCAGAGAAAGAATCCCTGAGGCATCCCGGGTCTCTGAATGTCCCAGAGTCCAGTACAGGTCCTGGGATTTGTCTCTGCTCACAGCTGGCAGGCTGTGGATGGCAAGGTCACAATCTCTGATCCCCAAGACATCCTTGACTGTGGTGGTCACCCTAGAGAGAGCTGGAGGAGAATCAGCAGCTTCTGGAGAAAGGCAGTCAAGGCACAACCTTCATAGCAAGAGACCATCTGGCTTGGGAACTCTGCCTGTGCCACTTTGAATGTCTAATTTAATGTCTAAAATGGTCCATCTAATTTGACCCAGAATTCCAGGCATTAGTAGAAATAGCCAGCATCAAGGAAAAAAAAAACCCTGGGAAATCTGGCATTTCACTTGTCCCAATCAAACTTAATGGGTTCCAAAATCAGTAGTCCCCTTTTCCTTCCAGACAGCCTACAGTAGGTTACAGAAAATGGCATTCAGAGAGCCCTAGCTAACTCCCATGTCCTGATCCCAAGCAGGCTCTAGCAGGGGGAACACACTTGCCTACCATTGCCCAGCTAGAAACAGCCCAGGAGGGACACAGATTGGAGTCTGCAGGACTCCAGGGAGGATTGCCAACCCGTGCACTGCCCTGGGAGGGAATCCCTGCCACCATTGGGGGTCTGGAGCCTCCTGTTCAGATGTCGACGGACACTGTCAATGCCCTGGGTAAGATTCCTCTCTCATCCTCGTTCATGGTGAACCATCTGCCATGTCACACCGTTCATCACTTCCCAGACCGACTTAGATTCACAGCCCCTGCCCTACTCCCCCTATCTCATTCCCTAAGTATGTTTGGCAGACACATTCCCAACTTTGAATTAGCTCCAACTATACACATGAGAGCAGACTGTCTGGAAGAGTGCGGCTGTGGTCACATTAGCCTCATCAGCCTTCTGGCTGAAGACAGAAGGGCAGGTGTCCACTCTGGTCTGCAGTTCACACAGGCCTCCTAGGAGAGACCCATATAGGCCCACCAGTTACTGTGGGCTGGAGGAAAGGGGAAGAAAGTGGTGGAAAGGAACATCTACTGAAACCTTCTCTAAAGGAGCCATGAAACGAAAGAGAAAACAAGAATTGTGGCTGAGCTCATACTGGGCATTAATGAAAAAAGGACAACAAATACACACATACACACAAATAAAATACTTTTGCTCGGGGTGGGAAGGTAGTTCAGTCGTAGAGCGTTTGCCTTGCATGCATGAGGCCCTGGGTTCGATTCCTCAGCACCACATAAGATAAAAGAAAAAAGCCGGAAGTGGTGCTGTGGCTCAAGTGGTAGAGTGTTAGCCTTGAGCTGAAGAGCTGAGTGAGCTGAAGAGCTAAGGGACAGCACACAGGCCAGAGTTCAGACCCCACAACCTGACCCCACCTCAAAATGCTTTTGTTCTTTTTAGACATGGTGACTGTACAATGAGAAAGATGATCTCTCTCTCTCTTTCTCTTTCTCTTTCTCTTTCTCTGCCTCTGTCTCTGTCTCTGTCTCTGTCTCTCTCTGTCTCTGTCTCTCTGTCTCTCTGTCTCTCTGTCTCTCTGTCTCTCTGTCTCTCTGTCTCTGTCTCTCTCTCTCTGTCTCTGTCTCTGTCTCTTTCTCTCTCTCTCTCTCTCTCTCTCTCTCTCTCTCTCTCTCTCTCTCTCTCTCTCTCTCTCTCTCTCTCTCTCTCTCTCTCTCTCATACATACCTAAACACACAGACTCAGAGCAGTGCCTCTCCTGAATTTGTTGGTTTCTCATCTGGGCAATGTACCAGCTCAAGCACGGGGGTTCTCTTGTCAGAACCAGGGGCAACCACCCAAGGGGAACAATGCTCTAATAATGCAGAACCTCCCTGCCTCCCCCTTTCTCCAGGGACAGACCCTTCCCCTTGGGAACAACTAGCCTTGACTCCCCATTCACCAAAACCCTAGGCCAGGACGCTGGGTGAAGGAGTCCCCAGACATGTGGCTCCTCAGAGCCTGGACAGAAAACAAAGCAGGGGGTCATGGTGCCTCCAGAGAGGTGTCTGACCTGGGGTGGAGGGGGGTTGTTGGAGACTTTGATGGGGTCCTAAATGCTATATACATGGATGGACTCCCTGCTTCCAGCCTACATACTTCTGGGCGACTTGGCAGATTCTTGGGGAGTACAAGGAGACCAGATGGACTGGGAGCACTAGCAGAAGCTGACAGACCTGGGAAATATGATCACCCAGTCAGAACTGTTGACAGCTGGGGTTGGGGGTACAGGCCAGTTGTATGTGTGTCAGAGGTGGTGTGGGGAGGTAGCAGGGGGTGGATCGCGGGGTGCTGGCCTGCAGGGCGTCCACTTACGTGTGCTGCTGGAAGAAGCTATAGGCTGCCATCAGGTGCTCGCCCAGAGTCTGAGGATCTGGGGCCGGGACCAAATAAGGGCCACAAGCAAGCCAGGGGTGCACCATCTCCTCCAAGTGACTGCAAGAAGCTCTGCGGATCAGAGCTGGCAGCACCATGTTTGAAAAGCAGCCTTACTGGGAGGAGGCGGTGCTCTGCTGGCACTTGGGGGGGCTGCATGCAGCCTCTGCTCCTTCTCCTCAGATGCCACAGCCTCAGCAGCCATAGATGCCTTGCCGCCACATGCTCTGCACTTCCGACCAGGACCCATGCTATGATCAGAGCAGCCGCCAGCCACTGAAGCCGTTTCCACTGTTGCCTGTGCTCATGCTCTCTCTTCTCTCAGCTCTCTCTTGGCCCCACACTCCTCTCCTGGGCAACCCCGCCCTGAGGCACATGCGCCCCTGCCCCCTTGACCCCTGGCCATTGTTGCCACCAAAGTGTGCCCCTGGACCCCGACCCCTGCTCCCCTGGACCCTGCCCCCCACCCCTGGCCACAATCGCAGCCCTGACTTGGTCCTAAGGCTTCCAGATCATGGCAATTGCAGCCTTACCTCAGCTCAGCACTACCCCTCACCCCCAGTACCGGCCCAGGAGATTGAATCTCCCCTCAGCCCCACCACTGGAGGAGACTCTCCTCCATCCCCCTCCACTCCACACACCAAGCAGGTGCATCGTGAAGCTCCTGTGTGTATGTGTGTTTGTGTGTGTGTGTGTGAGTGCTGGGGATATGGGTTAGGAACTGAACTGATACATTATACTCAGTACTAAATTGAAGGAAGAATCCAAAATTAGTTACCAATGTTTTAAAAATGCAAGCTAAAGGAAACAATTTATGAAAAAATCAGCATTTACATTAAATACAGAATCAGTATGACTGATATTCCTTTTATCCCAGTTGCAATACGGCTTGCATGATCACTTTTCTGGTTCTATGTTTAGTTAGGTCTTGATATTTAGCTGAAGTTCTGTTCTTTCATATATTCATTTGTCAGATCAAAGAGGAAATTAATTCCATGCTGGAGTCAGCATCCATAATAACGATATAGTTGTATCCTGCTACTTTGCCAAAGTTTCAAATCAGCTTGCGTAACTTGAGTCTTTTTTGGATCTAACTAAATAGGTATGCAATTTTGTCAGTACTAGAAAGATTTTGATCACCACTTATTAAAATAGTATTTTCTAGAAACTACTTCTATCTTTTCATGAAATTTTCAATGTCATTTATATCATGGGTTGATGTTTTCCTTTAGATAGCCTACATTCAGTCTTCTACAATTTGGAGTAGTTTAAAATTATGTACACTCAGGTACCCTGCTCAGATTCTATTATTTGCATATTTTGTTCTTGTTAAATCAGTAGGATTTAGGTCTCAATATGGATACCATTGGTCTTATTCGTTGCATTTCTGAATTTTTTAAGTATGTCATGATTTTTGTTATTTTATTCTTTTAATATGTGCAGCTCTCACTCCACATACAGTCACATTTGTTTTAAACAATTTGATCCATTCACTTGATTTGCTATATTACATTCATCTAGATGAATTTAATTACAAATTAACACAACCATATTTCTGAGACACAGTTATCTTTATGGATCTACTCAAGGGTAACATGTATTTCAGGTTTTTGTGCTTAAAAACAAACAGGCACAACAAGTTTTTGTTCCTGGGGGAGTTCTACTTTGTTGGTTGTTTTTCCACCTCTGGTGACTTCAACATATGTGTGCATTTTATTTCAGTTGTTTTGTGTCTATATTTTGTTTCATTTAACAGAAAATACATAAATAATCAGTGATTTAGAACTTTTCCAAATAGATTTCTAAGAGAGATAATTGAAGTTTTGTGATATCTGGACCGGGTAGGTCTTCTTAATGGAGGGGGTAGCAGAATAACAGACACATTCTTTGACATGATTTGAATTCTTCCTCCTCTTGCCTCACTATTTCCAATAGTATTACTTCAAAGCCTTTAGTGGAAAGAAAATAAATTTGTCTGTATGGACTCATAAATTTTGCTTTAATTAGGACACACAACACATTTACATTTGATTTTAACTCTAAAATCTTCTTTCCTTCTTTTAAAATCACAGATGTGAATTTATAATGCTAAAATACCATCTAATAATTTATATGAAATGATCCAAACTATTTTCACTTCACACTATATGTAATATAGAGTGTAATAATAGTGAGTAATGGAGTATGTAATAATTTACTTTGGGGAAAGCTAATTACAGTGGATTTTGTGAGATACTGAGTAATAGTAAAAATTATGTTTGATTCTATTAAAAAGTTCACGGTTACATCTAAAAATAACTCATAGTTATAAACCAATAATAAAAAGTAAGATTGTTTATTGGAAAAAGCCAGAAGTTTCAATAAGTTTGCTTTTTACAAATTGACTTGGATCTGGGCTTTGGTGGCTCATGCCTGTAATCCTAGCTACTCAGGAGTCTCAGATTGAGGATAGTGGTTCAAAGCCAGCCTGGGCAGAAAAGTCTGTGAGACTCTTATCTCCAATAACCCACTTGAAAAGTAGAAATGGCACTGTGGCTCAAGTGGTACAGTGGTATCAATGAGCTGAAGAGCTGAGAGACATCGCCCAGGCCCAGAATTCAAGCTGCACGACCACCAACAACAACAAAAAATTGACATGGATTTTTACTTTAAATTTCATGATTTTTTTTATTGTGAAAATACGTACAGAGGGGTTACAATTACATGAGCAAGGAAATGATTACATTTCTTATCAAGCATTGTTGCCCCTCCTTTGTTTCCCCTTACCATCTCTTCCCAACTCCCCACCCCCAAACCAACCCATGCGCCAAAGTTGTAAAGTTTGTTTTCCAACATAACGTGTTGAACATCTGATTGTTGCAATGGGTCCACCTGTATCCCTATTTAAAGAATTTGCTTTTCCCTTCTCCTCCACAAATTATACCAACATCAAACACAGTGAAAACAAGGGTTATACCATGGGGGAGGGACATACAAAGAAATCATCTTAGAAATATGCTAGAAACAATATCAAGAGAAAAAAAACCCATTTGAGTTCTTATCTTTCGCCTAATATCAACTTATCTGACCATTCCTGCTTGATTCAAAAATATACTAGTTATTGTAGATAAGGGAAACCATGGGACCTATATTTATTTGGGCCTTATATAATATATATTAATATATTATATTAATTATTATATTAATTGATTTGCATATATTGAATCAGCTTTGCATCCCTGAAATGAATCCTGTTTGATCGTGGTGTATGATTTTTTGGATGAATTCTTGAAGTCGATTGGCCAAAATTTTGTTGAGAAGTTTTGCATCAATGTTCATCAAAGAAATGAGTCTCTAGTTCTCTTTCTTTGATGAGTCCTTGCCTGGTTTTAGGATGAGGGTTAGGATGTCTTCATAGAATGAGTTCCATGTGCACTTTCTCTTTCAATTTCATTAAAGAGTTGGAGGGTATTGGTGTGAGCTCTGCTTTGAAGGCCTTGTAGAATTCCACTGTAATCCATTGGTCCTTAGATCGGAGTTCTCTTATTGCTGCTTCTATCTCAATGCATGATATGGGCCTGTTAATTCGATTTAACTCATCTTGGTTTAGTTTTGGCATGTCAATATTTGCTAGGAAAAGGTCCATTTCTACCAGGTTCTCAAACTTATTAGCATGAAGATTTGAGAAGTATTCCCTTATAATGTTCTGGATTTTTGGTTGTTTCTGTGGTGATGTTTCCATTCTCATCTCTGAGTTTGTTTATTTCTGTGTGTGCTCTTCTTTTTCTGATAAGATTTGCTAAACGTTTGTCAATTTTTGTTAATTTTTTTGAAGAACCAACTCTTTGTTTTGATGATTCTTTCTATTTTTTTTTTGGGATTCTAATTCGTTTAATTCTGATTTAATTTTAATTACTTCTTTCAATCTACTGGATTGGGGTTTATTTTGTTGCTCTTTTTCAATGAGGTTCAGATATCTCATTAATTGTTGGTTTCAGATCTCTCTAATTTGTTGATGTAGGAACTCAGAGGTATAAAATTGCCTCTGAGTACTGCATTTCCTGTGTCCCAGAGGTGCTGGTAATTTATGTGTTCATTTTTGTGGACTATCATGAGCATTTGCATTTCCTTTCTAATCTCTTCCATGACCCACTGGTGATTCAACTGTGTGTTGTTCAGCCTCCATGTGTTACAGGACTTTCTTTGGTGGCTTTCAGTGTTGAGTTCTAATTTAATTCCCTTGGATCGTGTTTCTTGGCCTTTATTGTGCTCTTGTTGGTTTTCTATGTGTAGGACATGTTTAAGTATCTTTTGTCAGTCTGGTTTGGTGGTTCTAAAAGCTTGTATCTGAATAGGCCTATCTTTTTGCATGTTTGGGAAATTCTCTGCTACGATTCTGTGAAATAAATTTCCTAAACCGTTAACTTCTGTCTCTAGGTGCTCCTCTACACCCATTACCCTCAGATTAGGCCTTCTGATGGTGCTTTCCAAATGTTGAATAGATCTATCATATTTCTTGGATTTGTCTTGGATAGTTATACATTCTTTCTCTATAATATCTAAGCTGTCTTCAATTCCTGAGATCCGATCTTCTACATGGTCTAACCAACTGTCCAGACTTTCTACTTAGTTTTTTATTTCTTTTCCTTCTAATTGTTTGGCTTTGCTGGCTTCAAATTCTTTGTTGCAGCTTTGTTTTAGGTCTTGTATGAACTTTACTTCCTTAATTTGGTGGTCAGTGTTTCTTCTCAAATCACTTAGTTGATTCGTTATGGTTTCCTTGGACTCCCATTACTTTTCTTGGGCTCCATTGAGCATTCCCTTTGTGGTCTCCCTTAATTCATTCAGCTGTCTGCTCATGGATTCCATGAATGCCTTTATTGATCTTGCTCTATTCTCATCCTTCTCTCGCAAATCCTGTATTACTCTTTGAACAGCTTCCTCACAATCATGCAATTCCTGTCTTTCTCTTTGACTGATCTCAGCCTTCTCATGCAATTTCTGTATTTCTCTTTGACTGTTTTTAACCTGCTTACGCAATTCCTGTATTAATCTTTGAGTAGCTTCCTCATGCTCACAAGATTCCTGTATTAATCTTTGGTTTGCCCCCTCTCGCTCTCTATCTCGCTCACACTGAGTCTTTTGCAAACTTTCAATCTATTCATTCACCATGTATACCAGTAAGGCTTGTAGAGCTTTTTGGGTAGTCTCTTCTGGATTATTCATTAATATTCTGTCACCTGATTATCATGAGTGGGAATTCACATACCCAGACTTGCCATTTTTTTGTGTTTTCTGGCTTGTTCTGCCCATTTGGTATGAAAGTAAACCAATTTTGTGCTAGACCACTATTTTAAGGCAAGCATCAACCGGAGTCCTGTAGTTGCACAGTCAAAATGGCTGCAGATACAATCTAGTACATCAGATACAATCTATTCATCATCAAACAACCATGGACTAATAGGGTAATAAAAGCAAAAAGGATTTGACACACCAGAAATTATTAGGTTTAGGGAGAATTGTGGAGAAAAATAGGATTAGAGGGATGTGGAGAGGTAAAAGAAGAGTGAATTTGGGCTGGGAAGGTGGCTCAGTGGTAGAGTGCTTGCCTTGCATGCCTGAGGCCCTGGGTTTGATTCCTCAGCACCACATAAGCAAAAAGAAAAAAGCTGGAAGTGGCGCTGTGGCTCAAGTGGTAGAGTGCTAGCCTTGAGCTGAAGAGCTGAGGGACAGCTCCCAGGCCCAGAGTTCAGGTCCCACGACTGGATCCCTCCCCAAAAAATTTTTTTAAAAAAAGAAATCTGGTGGAAAAAAAGAGTGAATTTAACCAAGTCCTAATCTCTGAGAGGGAAATGCATTGTACAGAATGATTGGAGAGAGATTTTTTAAAAATAAAAAAAAATGGATAAACAAAAATTTAAATCTAAGAAGTGAAACACTTAAAAATTATGTAACTTTAAAGAAATGATATGGAGAGAAGAAAAGGATAGGTTGAGAGGAGAGGAGGGATAGAAAGGAAACATGAAAAAATAAAAAATAAAAGAAAATTAAAATTAGTTAATTGAAAATTATACTGGTATAAAGAGATAATACTGCCATTAAAGAAATTAAGCCTAAGATTTTTTGAATCGAGTAATAAATTTCAGGATTAAGTATGTACACAATGGGGGATAAGGTCTAATAATTGACCACTGGTATGTATCTGGGGATGAGCAGAACAGCAATTATGTCAAACAAAAAGAAAGAGAGAGAGAAAGAAATGAAAACAATAAAAAGAGGACCAAAAGGTCAAAAGAGATTAAACCCACACACACACATCAAAAATAAAAATTATGAGAAAAAATTAACATCAAACACTTTTAAAAATTGAAAAAAAGGTTAAAAAGAAGAGTTCTTTTATTTGGGTTTTTTTTTGGGGGGGGGATGATAAGACCCTGTATCTCTCCTGTGTCTATAACCTGTCTCTTGGTGGAGTCTCTGGTGTGCTTGTGGTGTTTAGTTTTCATTTTGCTTGACTGGTTTCTTAAGTCAGTTTTTTTTGTGCAGGCAGAAAAATGCTCTGCTTTACCCAGGATTTTGTGATCCTCTTCCCAGGCTATTCAGTGGGAGGGAGATATGTTTTGAATATCACCAAAGAGGGAGATGGCAGTTTCCTCCAGTATGTAAATGCCGTGATGAGGTAGGAGTGGGGCCTTTCAGAAAATGGTAGCTTTTCCCTGAGGGGCAACTCCTGAAACACTCATGGAACCCATTCTCAGGGATTTTGGTTTTTTTTTCTTAGTTTCAATTGTTTGTCTAGGCTGTTGTAGGGAGGGGCAGCCTCTGGCTCTGTTTACCATGTGAAGGACATCACTCCACAGAGGCTCCACTGGCTTGGTGGGGTGACATTTCCCTGTGTGGAGCTGAGCCTGACAGGTCATGTCTACTTCCTGTGACCTACTAAATGACTCTTTTGTTTTCTTCCAAGGCCTGAATTGGAGCTAGCTGCTCAGCCCTGGGGAGGTCAGTAACATAGATGGAGATCTCTGGTAGTGGGGGAGGGGCGGCCTTCCCTCCTCTGATCCCTGAGAAGGAGTAAGGATGTCAGGATTCTACTCATGTAAGAGTGTTGGTTTCTGGGTCATCTCTGGTCTGTGATCTGCAGGATGAAGATATCTGCTCCTTGTCAGTTCTTGCTGGTGTTGAGTAGAATCTGCTCACCAGCCACATCTGGGGCCTTTGTCATGGACTCTCTCTGTAGGTATGGTGGCTATAGCCACTGGCGCTGTACCTACTGCCACCTCAGCTGTGGCTACTGGCAAGTGCTCAGATCTGTCATCTTGCCTGGATTTTCCATCTTTGGCCAAACTCTCTGTACTGTGATGGCACACTTGGTGTGACTGGAACATTTAAACTGCTTTCTATGTAAGAGCTTGTTTACCCTCCAGCTTCTCCTCCTCCATCTTCCCCCAAAACCTCATGATTTTTTGAGTGTTTTTTTAGTGAAAAATGTTTTTGGTGTTTATATTTTGGTTTGGCATAAAATGAGCCTACTATTGTCTTAATTTAATAAAAAAAAACTTTCTGATTCTATGACAGCATAAATTTTCTGAAAAAAAAATCACCACCCATAAAAGAGGAACAAAAAGAAAATAACATATGACAGGAAACATTAATCTTAATGGACTAATAGTCTGTCAGTTTGATTTAACTTTTAATCAAAAATTAAAGTAATACTTGATAATGTTTTATTAACATATTTAAATTTCTTCATTCTTGTCATTTAAGATTCACTTTATAAAGAAATTCAACAGGTGACAGTGTTTTTTCATGACTTTTCCAAAGAAATGATCATTTCATCATTATAGTGTATAGCACAATATACCCAGAAAGCATTTAAGGAAAAATTTTTTCCCATTCTTTGGTTTGCTTCAGTCTGTATTTAAAGCTGCATACCACATTTTACACACTCTGTTGTCTGTCTTCTCATTTGAAACATTTCAATAAGTTTTCTTTCCCTAGTTTGTCAGCCAGCAAATCTTTATAAAACAACATGCTTTCATTCATTGTGCTTTCCAAAATATATCTTACAAATGCCAAAACGAAGCACAATCGGAAACATCTGTGGATTTTTCCACCTAGAGTACAAAGTAATCACTTTCCAAACTCCTTAGAACCAGCTGTTCACTGGCATTAATTGTGCTGTCACTTCCATGCTTTAAAACAACAGCATTTGACAATGGCATACATTTTAATTGGTTTACCACATTTGGTTTGTTTTCAGCCAGGACTGTCTTCACGGAAGATGGTAATGGATGAGGTTTGTAATTATGTATTTTGAAAGGGCTCTAAGTTGTGGATATAGAATATCCATTTCAGTGACTAAATATTTAAATTAAATCCTATAATGGATACTCCTTCAATTTTCTGATTAAAGTGTTCTACAATCTAGATATTTTTTAAGGAAATATTGTAATTGTTTCCTTGGTGACAACGTAATTGGAAGACTTAAAATTTTCTTTTTTTTTATAGTGAAAACGCTGTACAGAGGGGTTACAATTACATGGGCAAGATAATGAGTACATTTCTTTTTATTCTTTTTCTTTCTTTTTTTTTGGGGGGGGTCTGGTCTTGGGGCCTGGGTGCTGTCCCTCAGCTCTTCAGCTCAAGGCTAGTGCTCTACCACTTGAGCCAAAGCACCACTTCTGGCTTTTTTCTTTTTGCTTATGTGGTGCTGACGAATCGAACCCAGGGCCTTGAGTATGCAAGGCAAGCGCTCTACCACTGAGCCACCTTCCTAGTCCATGAGTGCATTTCTTATCAAGCATTGTAGCCTCCTCCTTGGTTCCCCCTTCCCATCCCTTCCCTTCCCATCCTTCCACCCCCTCCCCCTCCACGCAATCCTCCTCCCCGCCCCCACCAAAGTTGTAAAGTTCGTTTTTCCATATAACGACTTGTACATCTCATTGTTCCAAAGGATCCAACTGTACCCCTATTTAAACGATTTGTTTTTTTTCCTTCCCTTCCACAAATTATACCAACCTCAAATACAGTGAAAGCAGGGTTATACCATGGGGGAGGGACATACAAAGCAACAAAGAAATAATCTTATAAATGTGTAGAAACAATCACCTGAAAGAAAAAAAATTTGAATACATATATTAGGGTTCACTTCCCTAAAATCAACTTATCTGACCTTTTCTGCTTGACTCAGACAAATACTAGTTATTGCAAATAAGGGAAACCATGAGACCTAAGTTTCTTTGGTACCGGCTTACTTCACTTAATATGAATTTTTTTCTATGGAAGACTTAAAATTTTCATATACTATTGCCGTCTTAAATGAAGTGAATGTACCTGGGTTTGCATACAGAACTTTTGGGACAGCATTAATGTTTGAATCTTTGATGGGATTTGATTGGGAATTGTGGCAGGCTTTCATGGTATGAGAAGAAAAAGGATCTGATTGGAATTTATAGCAATATCTAGTTGCTTCCACCCCTGGACAAATCATTATCATTGGTGAAGATGTTGCCATTTGAATTTACAATGCCCCAGAAAGACCTATGTGTTAAAGAAAAATGACTTTCCATTTCCTCCCAGACTGTGGAGAATACCTGAATAGTTCTTCTGGAGATTAAGTTCTTCAGAATAAAACCTATGAGAACATGCACTCTCATCTTCTTTCTTCTTTTCTCTTTTAATCATTCTAGGTCAAAAACATTTCTTTTTGTCATACTCCTCACCTTGACATTGTCTTGTCACAGGCCACCAAAACAATAAAACCGACTGAACATACACTGAAACCTTCAAACTTATAAATCTGAGTAAGCCTTTCTGTTTAATAAATGGACAATATCATTTACTATGGTAGGTTATAAAGCTAACACAGAAATCTAGTCTTTCTAACAATGTAGAGTATATAAAAAATGCTTCATTATAAAATATCTAACTCCAAGTTATATTTTGTGTTTTTGTTTCTGTAGATCTTAGGGCTTAAACTCATGGCCTGACTGGTCGTTTTGTGTTCAAGGCCAGTGCTCTACATAAAATCTGAACTGGAACTCCTTTTCTCCTGGTGGTTAATTGGAAATAAGAATCTAATGAACTTTCCTATTCTGGCTGGCCTATTCATGTTGCATACTTTATGTAATTCCAATTCTCAGCATTATATACATGTTCCAACTACAATATAAAAAACTTAAAATATACTAAGGATATTTGTAAAGTATAAAATGAGGGAAGAATTTTCATCCTTTAGAAATCTATGCAAAATCTATGCTAAACTATTGATATTTTACTGGACCTTTCCTGCAACCAGTTTGATATAGTTTAATACTTGTCACACAAACTTTCTCTGTATTCTACTGCATATATACTTTTTCACGTATGTTTGTATATGTATACATATATATATCTATCTATATATGTTCCAATGTGCATCATCGGACTTGAAACTGCTTTGTTTTGCTGTTCAGCAATGAACCTTGTCGGCTCATTCTGTGACAATATCTGTTCTCATTTTCATCATTCCTTTATTTACCAAATCATCAGCCTTCTAAAATCAGCTTCATTTCTTGGGTAAGGTTACCAATCAGTCCAACTAATATCCACCCAGAGGCTTTTAATAAAGCAAGTTTTAAGGAAGAATATAACATGAAGTGACAACTACAGAAATTCCACAGAGACCTGACATCTTTCACATTTCTGTCTTCCTTCTCTTCTCATACTTCAGAAAGTATTGACTAACACTATAAATATACTGCAATTATAAGTTAAGGATCAGTGTTTTCTTTCCAACCTGAAGCCTTCTTTTCCATGATTCTTAACATAAACTTTTTGGAAGATTTTTTTGGATTGTGATGGGATTCCACCCAAAACAAAGCCATGTATATCAAGAAAGTCAACGTTTTCAACTCAGAGTACTAAACAAAAGAGGGAGAAAATTAAGGTTAGCTATATATGTTAAGCACAAATATAGGCAATATCAAGATATCTTGAAATTGTATACTTTTACTGGATAAAGTGGCTCAAACCTGTAATATTATCTACTTAGAAAACAGAGATTAGAGAATTTCAGTTCCAGGCAAGCCCAGACCAAAAAAAAAAAAAAAAGAAGTTTCAGAAACTCTAACCATTTGATGGGTGCTATGTGTTTCGCTTGTGTTAGGAGGACCACAGTCCAAGCAGACCCAGGCATAGTGATACTTACCTCAAAAGAAGCAATCAAGTTACAATCTGCAGGTATGGCAGTTGTAGAGATACCAAAGTTGTAAAGTTCCTTTCATTGTTGCAATGGGTCTACTTGTATCCCTATTTAAACATTTTCCCCTTCCCCTCCACAAATTATGCCAACATCAAAAATGTGTGCTTATGTAAGAAATGCATGATTCTAAAATTTCATGACAATTCTTTTGAACTTACATTTTTGTGGAATTGACTAAGAAAATAAATTACACCTTCTATATAAAAAATGTTCTGTGCTTAATCTGGCAGCCTATACACTAACATCGGAATGATACAGAGAAGATTAGCATGGCCCCTGCTCAAGGATGACTCGAAAATGAGTGAAGCAATCCATATTTTTACAACAACAAATGCTGGAGGGGATGGGGCCACCAGGGAACCCTACTGCATTCTTGGTGGGAGTGTAAAAGTCTTCAACCACTTTGGAAAGCAGTATGGAGTTTCCTCAAATGACTCCACATAAAGCTCCCCTATGACCCAGCAATCCCACTTTTGTTCATTTACCCAAAGGATCACAAATAAGACCATACTAAAACTACCAGCACAACTATGTTTATTGCAGCATTATTTACCATAGCTAAGATATGGAACCAACCCAGATGCCCCTCAGTAGATGAATGGATCAAGAAAACCTGGTAAATATATACAATTGCATGCTCTGCCTCCATCAGAAAGAATGACATTGCCCAATTTGTTAGGAAATGGAAAGATTTGGAAAAAAATTTTTAAGTGAAGTAAGCCAACTCCAAAGAAATATAGGTCCCATGGTTTCTCTTATTTTCAATAGCTAATATATGTCCGGGATTATCAGAAAATGTCTTAAGCTATGTGCATTTGACCAGATAAGATGATGTTAAGCTAAACGAACACCAAGATAGGTACACAAGTGATTCTATCTTGCTATTATTTCTAACATACTTATACTGTACGATGTGATTTTTTTTTGTTCCTTTATATGTTCCTCAACCACGCTATAACCCCTTTTTTCACTGTATTTGAAGATGGTGCGCCTACATCTTGTATATACGTTTCTCTAATTTGGGGAGAAGAAGAAAACAACAAAATGCTTAAATAGGGATATGGGTTGACCCATTGTAAAAATGAGATGCACAAGACGTATGATGAAAAATGAATTTTACAATTTAGGTAGGGGAAGGAGAGAGGAGGAGTGGAGTGTACTTGTGGAGGTGGGAGAGAAGGGATGGTGGGGGAAAAATAAAGGAGGAGGTAGCAATGCTTGTTAGGAAATGTACTCATTACCTTGCTCATGTAAATGTAACCCCTCTGTGCAGTATTTTTAAAATAAAAAAAATGTATAAAAATGTTCTGAGATTGAAGAGTTTATTTCCCTTATTTTATCCATATAATCTTGTTAACAAATAAATTAATGCAAAACACTGACACGAGGGTATTTTGAATAAATGTGTGTGTGTGTGTGTGCACACGGGTACACAAGTGTGTTGGAGTGCTCAGAATTTGAACTCAGGGCTTTAAGGTCTTGCTAGGCCTTTCCTCTCTAGATTGGTGAGCTACTATATGAACGACATCTCCACTCCTGGCTCTTTGCTAGTTCATTAATTTTTTTTGAAAAATAATCTCAAAAATAATTTTGCCCTGATTGGCTTCCAACTGTTATCCACAGATCTCAGCCTCCTGAGTAGATATCTCAAGTAAACAAGATTACGGGTGTGACCAACCAGCACAAGGTTTTCAGAATAATTTTAAATGTAGAAGAAAATTTACTTCGTGGGGGCCTGTTTTTATCATCTCCTACTTTTAAAGCACTTTGCTTTAAAAGCAAAGGTGAATTTATTAAATTAAATGTGAATTTATTTCTCTTTTGGATTCTTAAAAGACAGAAAGTGATGATATTTAAAAGTTTTGGTACTTTTTAAAAAGAAAAATGGAACTGTAGTACAGAAGAAATTTGGCTGTCTTTGAAACTCAATGTATAAGCTCAATTCTGTGCATGATAACGCAATGTCACCAACACAGTCTGTGTTGAAGACAAATTGTGACAGAAAACAATCATCATCGGCAATAATTGCTATGCTATTATTTCTTGAGCAATATTAATATTGAATTTAGAGTGTAAGAGAATGGTGAGATTTTACCTACCTTTTCTGAATTGCTGAAAGACTTTTGGAAACTTTGACTCATTTTTTTCCTCACTGTGTGTATTTGGGCCATGCATTTAGTGCCTTTAATTACAATTTTTCCCAACACTTAAATGGTAATAATATTAGTATTATAGCAAATGTTATCTTAAGAATTAAGAGCAATAAAACTTGTGAAAAACTTAACATAAACTTCTATGAATGAGCTTTTTTAAATACTAAATAAAATGTATTACAGAAACCATTACATGAAGTGAGCAACCAGAAGTAATGTTATCTATTGACCATGCTCTGCTTCCAAGGAAGCCAAGAGGATAACTCTCATGCTGTAAATCAAACTGGTTATCTTATGTCTTGATAGTGTAAAAATATCAGGGACATTTATAAAGAAGGAATGTTGTAGACAGATGTGAAGTCCGTATGAAAATGTACAAAACTGATAAAACGTAAGAGTATCTGAGCAGTATATTTTGTTTTATATAAGGTACATCACAAAGATAGGGAAAACCTAGAAGAATGAATTCTCTTTTTGAAATTCTATCATAGATCCTTAGCAGGATGAACTCTTTCCTCATTCTTGTAGAGGCATCATCAGATGAGAGGAACTCTTTTTTTGTTTGTTTCCTTCCATTTATTCTTCGGTTTGAAATCTGAACTACATGAGACTGAAAGAAACCAAAATTAGACATGCAGGATTTGGAAAGAGCAATCAACATAAAATAAATAAAGTATATAAAGCTTTGTAAAAGGTCTAACCAAATTAAGTAGTATAGTCTCAAGCATAAACAGAAATTGATTTAAGCAATATCATTTTATTGAAAAGTAAAAAATGTTAGGAGTTGCTTAATTTTTCTTTTCTACTATATTGAATTAAGTATTCACTTTGTATAGAGATATTAAAGATGAGATTAACAAGAAACTTGATTTAATATGGACGAAAGTTCTGAATAGACCTGCTTTCCAAAAAGCCCTGAAAATCACCAGTGGGTTTACAAATTTGTGTTTAATACCACTTCTATGCTGGCTTAATGCTTTCTGAACAGAAGTCATTAGAGAAATGCAACTCAAAATTACTATGATACTACTCCATAACTATTATAACTCTTATCAACAAAATCAAAGGAGTCAGGTGTGGTGGTAAAAGCTTGTAATTCCAAGCATTTAGGGGGTTGGAGTAAGAGGATTTGATTCTAAGGCCAGTCTGGGGTACTGCACATAGGAAAAACCTGCCCTTGAAAATACTCAGAAGGTAATAATGTTGTGAAGAGTGTGGAGGAAAGGAAATTTTGTACTCTCTTGGTCAAAATACAGGTTAATATTCTCATTGTAGAAAGTAGTATGCAGTTTTCTTTCTTTCTTTCCTTCTTTCTTTCTTTCTTTCTTTCTTTCTTTCTTTCTTTCTTTCTTTCTTTCTTTCTTTCTTTCTTTCTTTCTTTCTTTCTTTCTTTTTGGGGGGTGGTCCGGTTGTGGGGCCTGAACTCTGGGCCTGGGCGCTGTCCCTCAGTTCTTCAGCTCAAGGCTAGCACACTACCACTTGAGCCACAGCACCACTTCTGGCTTTTTTCTATTTGCTTATGTGGTGCTGAGGAATCAAACCCAGAGCCTCATGCATGCAAGGCAAGCGCTCTACCACTGAGCCACCTTCCCAGCCCCAAGTATGCAATTTTCTAAAGAAATGCAAAGATGAAATATCATTTGAACCACTAATCATGTGATTCTCTCTCTGGGTAGCTTGAGTTTTGTGTTTTACAGATACACTTCAGGATTTCTTTTTCATGAATCAAACATGGGAAAGAACTAAATGCAACCTCCCTTAATTCAAAAAAGAATAGAAGCTATATTTATTTGTATTACTGTGCATGAAGAAATCCTGGAGATTTCTGGCTAATTCAGAGGTCCCCATGCAAAAATATAGGACAAGAGGAAAGTAAAACTGTTTTGAAAGTATAATAGGTTATCATTGATGAAAAGGTGTAGTGGTCATTTTTCCTTTTTTTTGTGTGTGTGCCAGTTGATCAGTGCAGAAGCAAGGCTGAACCCTGGAGCCCTTTCAATATCACCACGTGAACTTCCATTTATGTAGTCCCTGTGGGTGTGGGGCCTCTTCAGGTCACCCGTTGAGAAGTGGGGCCCCCTCCCTTGTGGTGGATGTGCAGTGAAGGGATGTGTGTGTGCATGGTCCCTACCATTGCCAGATGAGCCCTGCCCACCCTGCCCACCTCCCTTCCCATTCTCACTTGTTCCATTTCACCCAGGATCTGGCAGCCATGGGGCTGGAGTTGAGTCCACTGCTGCCCTCTCCTCTGCCAGGTGTGCTGGTACTGGTCTTCGGTGGCCCTGGGTGCAAGTTCCATCCCAGTGAGACTCTGTTGTGGGGTCACTGCCTGCCCCCATGGGTGTGGGGTGGAGAACACCATGCTTGTACACTGCACAGTCCACAGGAGAAGGAATGCTTGGTGGAAAATTCACCCCCTTGGGGCCAGGAAGCCCAGCCTTGGTTCAGACTTTAGGGCAGAATGGGGATTAGAGTCGTGTGCTGGCCCTTCTGCCAGCGGGCTTGTGACAGCTGTGGCAGCTGAGCACCCTGGAGCCCCTTCAGCATCCCCACGGACCTCCATTTTCTGGTCCCTGTGATCTCGGGTAAGGTGACATCCCTGCATATGCCCATCAGTGCCAGAGGAGCATGGACTTGCAGTGCACCAGCTGCAGCACTGGGGGATCAAAGCCCCTTTGGCTTTGCTGTATAGCCTCCTCCATTGTCCTTCTGGTCCACATGGGCCCAGCTCTGGGTGCCATTCCGGGGATGCTCCCTTTGGCAGCAATGGGCTCATCCTCTACCCTCATTGGTATCCAAAACAGGAATGGGTCTGGCCTTGGCAATGCAGGCCACACACATGGGAGGCAGGACTTGGGGTCTGCCCTGCCTTACCTCCTGGCTTTGGCACCTGAGGCTGGGTTGCTTGGTCTGGTCACTGATGGAGCTTTGTTGGATGCAGCCCACCACAACAAATACTGCAACTGCTGCAACAGCAGTGCGGTTTTCCAGACCCCCTCAGGGTCACCACAGGGACCTCTGATGGGTCTACATGAGCTGGGTGTGAGTGTCATCCCAGGACTCCCATTAGGAAGTGCCACTCTCCTTTGTAGTACTGGAAGTAAGAGATGCCACATATAATTTCTGCTTTCTAACGTTTTCCTTCACTAAGATAAACAGAACAGGAAGATATAAATAAGTTTTATAAAAAGGAAACATATAACCTATATCACTTCTACCTGTTAAACCATTGTAATATTTTTTATCCAGTAGGAATTCTTTCTGTACTTACTTATTTTACTTTTGAATGTAACGAATGTAATATTTTTGTGTGTATTTTACTATCCTAGTATAATTTCATTTGCACTACTTACATACAATTTTTTTCAAATTCTGTGATTTTAGAATGTGTTTTTTGGAGAAGAGTTTAGTTGTACTTTCATTTCAGTTTGCCATTATGGGCTTATAAACACATAAAATAAAATACATTCTTGCTAGTATCAAGTTCAATGATTTTGTAGACTAGAGACTCAAGGATATAGCATTATATATCATACAGTAATATGTATCAATTTGTTTATAACTGCTCCATAAAATAATTAGTAATTCAGGCAGCAGCCACTTCATCTGGCCCCTCTGATGAAGTAGGATCCTAGTGGCAGCCTAGCCAACACGGGTGCTTCTGGGCACCTCACCTGAGACTGTGGGAGAATATCAGGGTGTACCTGCTGTTGGACTAGGGAAGCTGCTGCGTGAATGACACAGTGCCACTGACCCACATCTAATACCCACAAGCCCCATGGGCCTGGGCCCTAAGGATCAGCGCCTGAGAGCACACACACACGGTGAGAGGGGGGACCCACCTAGGAAGGACTGCAGACAAAACAGAAGCCGCTCTGGGGATCAGCTTGTACAGTATCCTCCATGGAGTAGGGGACGATTGTTCTCAGCTGTGGGGAGAAGACAAGAAATACAGGCCCAGGTGGGGTGATGCCAACTTTTGTACTCAGGCTGGCAGGGAAACTTTCCTCCAGACACTCTCCTGCAGGCTCAGGATGCCCCTCCATGCTCCTTGTCCATGGAGTATCAGCCAGAGACAATCATGTCTGGTACTCTTGGCTGCTGTTTTGGGGTTTGTTAATTTACACAGAGAGCCCCGGCCTCAGACAGCAGAGTTATATTCTGGGTTTTGTAAAATTTTCTGCATCTGAGCATTTCCCAGTGTTTTGGTTTTTGTATTGTTTCTTATAAATGCTTTGTGAAATTTGTGTTTTAGGTGTTGAGGTACAGGAGGAAGAGCCAGATTATAAACATAGTTTCCTACAAGCCTTTCATCTAAAAAAGAAAATAGATTCTTTCTAAAAATGCCTATCAGGAAATGAATTTGAGAGAGGGGAAAAGGCAGTTTTCTCATGAGATCAAAATGTGCTAGTTTTATATGCATGTTTTTTTGCGTTCAAAATACAACTAAGTAATTCACTATCTAGGAACAATTGTCCAGACCTAAGAGTTAGGTGTCTTGGGAGCTAGAGGCAGGGTTTTTGTGAGGTTTATCCAAAGGGAGGGAAGAAAGTTAAAATCCATAGATTACTTTGTAGAATGAAAGTGGTAATACAAAATGAGAATCACAAAAATCCTCTCTTTTATTCTTCCATATGAATTTTTGGATTGCTTCTTCTATTTCATTGAAAGTGAGATTGGGATATTGATATGTATCACATCGAATTTGGAAATAGCCTTTTTCAGTATTGCCATTTTCATGATGTTAATCTTCCCAATCTAGGAGCGTGGGAGGTTTCCCACTTCCTTAGTTCTGCTTTCATTTTCTTTTTCAGGTTTTTAAAGTTTCCATCATAGAGGTCCTTCACCTCTTAAGTTAACTCCTTGCTATTGTATTTTTTTGCGAATATTAAAAAGGTATTGCTTTCCTATTTTCAGCCTCACTCTTATCATAATTGGAATACAGGAAAGCCATTGATTTCCGAGGGTTAATTTTATATTCTGCTAGTTTGCCAAAGTTTCTGATCAGCTCAAGTAACTTGGGAGTGGAGTCCATGAGGTTCTTTAAATACAAGATCATGTCATCTGCAAAGAGGGATAGTTTTACTTCATCTTTCCCTATTTGGATCCCCTTTAAGTTTGTATCTTGTCTTATTGCCCCAGCTAGCATTCTAATATTAACTTGAAGAGGAGTGGACAGCACAGACATCCTTATTTCATTCCTGAATTTATTTTATTTATTTATTTCATGCCCCAGTCGTGGGGCATGAACTCTGGGCCACTGTCTCGCCGCTCTTCAGCTCAAGGCTAGCGCTCTACCACTTGAGCCACAGCACCACTTCTGGCTTTTATTCTTATTGCTTATGTGGTGCTGAGACATGGAACCCAGAGCCTCATGCATGCAAGGCAAGTGCTCTACCACTGAGCCACATTCCCAGCCCCTCATTCCTGAATTTATAAGAAATGATTTTAACTTTTTGCCATTAACTATAATGCTGGCTGTAGGTTTGTCAATCCTTAGCAGAAAGAACAGTGCTGAAGCAATATCAGTTCCAGATGTCAAACTCTCATAAGAACAGCTTGATAATGGCACAACAACAAACCTGAGGACCAATGGAAAAGGACTGAAGACTCAGAAATGAATCCACTGACCAATAGCCACCTAATCTTTGAAAAGGGAGCTAAAAAATAGAGTGGAAAAAAGATAGCCTTTTCTGTAAATGGTGTTGGCAAAATTGGTTAAACAACTGTTAAACTAAACTAGATCCGTATATATTGCCCTGCACCAGAATCAACTCCAAATGGACAGAAGACCTCAAAATAAAAGCAGACACCGTGAAAACATTACATGAAGGAATAGGAGAAACTCTAGGGCTCTTTAGCACACACCGAAATTTTCTTAATAGAGAACAAGAAATAAAACAAATCAAAGAAAGGTTGGGCAAATGGGATTGCTTGAAACCGCAGAGCTTCTGCAAGGCAAAGGTCAAAGCTAACAAGAACTGTAGACAGCCCACGTACTGGGAGAAGATCTTCATGAGTCATAAAATGGACAAGGTCTTATATCTAAAATATACTTAGGACTCAAAAAATTAAATTCCCCAACAACAAATCATCAAAGAAACAACTGCCGGATAACTCAATGGGCTAAAGACTTAAAGAGAGATTTCTCTGAAGAGGAAATGAAAATGCCCATTAGACACATGAAGAAATGCTCAACTTTTCTAGCCATAAAAGAAATGCAAATCAGACAGCATTGAGATCGCACATCATTCCAGTTAGAATGTCTATAACCAAGAAATTTAATTACCAGTTGTTTAAGGATACAGGTGGACCTGTTGCAACAATGAGAAGTACAAGTTGTCATGTCCAAAACGAGCTTTACAACGTCGGTGCGGGGGGGGGGGGAAGGAGAAGGATTGGTATTGGGGGGGAGGGGGGAGGCTGGGAAGGGATGTGAAGGGTAAACAAAGGAGGAGGCTGCAATGCTTGGTAAGAAATGTATGCATTATCCTGTCCATGTAATTGTAACCACTCTGTACAGTATGTTCACAAATAAAATTAAATTAAATTAAAAAAAAAGAAATGTAATTATTACAGATGCTGGCGGGAACCCTACTGCATTGTTAGTGGGAGTGTAAACTTGTTCAACGACTTTGGAAAGCAGTATGGAAATTCTTCAAAAGACTCCACTTAGAGCTCCCTATGACCCAGCAATCCCACCTTTGGGCATTTACCCAAATGATCACAAACAAGGTCATTTTACCAGCACAACCATGTTTGTTGCAGCATTACTCACTATAGTTATGATATGGAACCAAACCCGATTCCCCTCAGTAGATGAATGGATCTAGAAAATGTGACACACACACACACACACACACACACACACACACACACACACACACACACACACAATGGAATTCTATGCCTCCATTAGAAGGAATGACAATGCCCCATTTGTTAGGAAATGGAAAGGCTTGTTAAAAATTATATTAAGTGAAGTAAGCCAGGCCCAGAGAAACATAGGTCCCATGCTTTCCCTTATTTGCAAGGACTAGTACATGTCTAGGACAAACAGAAAAGATCAAAAGTTATGTTATTATGACCACATAAGATGATGTTAAGTGAAATATACCCCAAGTCAGTCTTGGTTTTGTTTTTAATATACTTATAATGCAGTATGTGATTCTTTTGTAGGTTCATCCCCCCAGGGTATAATCCCTGTTTTCACTGTATTTGATTCCAATGTTCTGCATCTTGTATATTCACTTTTGTGATTTGGGGAGTGGAAAGGATATAACAAAATGCTTAAATGGGGCTGCAGGTTGACCCATTGTGATGAAGAGATGTACAGGACACTATGTAGAAAATGAATTTACAATGTCAGGCAGGGATTGAGGAGGGAGGAGTTGGAGAGGTGGGGAGGGAAGGGATGGTAGGGGAAAAACCAAGGAGGAGGTAACAATGCTAGATAGGAAATGTACTCATTACTCTACTCATGTAACTGAACCCCCTCTGTACAGTATTTTTACAATAAAATATATTTAAAAATCTCTGCCTGTTGTAGATTTCCAGTGATGCCCTCGGCATTGAATTTTTTGCCTTTCCTGGCTGTGGTTAGGTCCACCTGCCCAGTGGATCAGTAGTCTTCAAGGCATCTTGTTCCTGAAATGGGACTTGGATTATCCAGTGGTGGTTGGAACCGGGCCAAGGACAGTGCAAAGTCCAATTCCAGGGCTTGGCTTCTTCATTCCCCATGCAACTAGGATTGCAAGCAGGATTTCTCTGAATTTGACTCCAGAAAACAATCACTGAACTAAAAGGCAAGGCCCCCAAACACCTATCCTCCTCCCCCCATTCCCTGTTTTGTCCCTCCTTGGGAAAGTACAAATTAATTTCGCAGGTTTTGGCAAAGACACAAATTGCCCACCACCTCCCCTGGTAAACTAGGTTTCAAGTCACTAAGTCATGTAAACGGATAATGCGGCACTCATTATTCTGGACAACCTCTTTGGGTTGTTTGATGCTTTAATTTTTGTTGTTGTTGTTGTTGGTAGGGGGCCTGAACTTTGGGTCTGGGCACTGTCCCTGAGCTCTTCAGCTCAAGGCTATATCACTTGAGCCACAGCACCACTTCCAGTTTTTTCTGCTTATGTGGTGCAGAGGAATTGAAACCAGGACCTCATTCGTGCAAGACAAGCACTCTACTACTGAGTCTCCTTCCCATCCCTAATGCTTTAATTTTTTTAAATTTCTTTTTGTCAGTCTTGGGGCTTGAACTCAGAGACTGGGTTTTAACATATCCCTGAGTTCTTCAGCTCAAGAGAAGCCCTCTTCCACTTGAGACACAGTGCCACTTCCTGTTTGGAGATAAGTGTCTCACAGACTTTCCTGCCAGGGTTTGCTTTGAACCATGAATTTTAAAATTATCTTTCTTCCAGGTGTTTATTGGAACATTACAGTTTTTCTGGAATTTAAAGTTTTCTGTAAACATTTGTCTTCAAGTAATTCAACAGCATTAAATATTACATTTACAAGCTATCCTGTAGCACATCCATTTTGAAATTATTATGTTAAGATGAAATTCTTATTTTTTGTAGAAAAAAACCATTAAACTCCAAATGAGAACATGCTAATTTCAGCTTCGTTGAGTCTCCTTCCTCTTTTTTTTCTCTCCAGTATCTTTTCTTGTTTTGGAACAAGTGTCATGGACTGTCCAACCATTCAAAAGGAAGTTTATTCCATTAATTTAATAGAAAAAAAATCCAATCTTCCTGCATCTCAGGGCAACTTTAGGTATAATGTTAATCTGATAATTCACATCATTTAATTTTCAGTCATTTTGATAATTTTTTTTGTTAAACCATTCATTAAACAGCTACCAAAAAGCAAGAATAAAAATAATGTTCTGCTTTCTAAGAAGGTTTAAAAAGCTAAGTAATTCAACAAAACACATTTTATTCTTCCAAGATTCCATGGTGAAAAATTTCTCTTTCATCATAGCCCTTACCACTGACCCCTTCCTATCAAACTTGCACCTTTCTTCAGTTTTTTTATTCCAGCTTTCATTTTGGTACTAGCATCAGTAATCTCCTTGTAGTATTTGACAATGAAATTCCATTTGTTGTTAGAGAGCTCAATTCATATTGCCAAAGGCAGCCTCATGAGCATAACATTGAACATAAAATATTGAATATCATTAATGTGATCATATGCAACTATTTCATAAATTAATATAAGTACCACACAAAGGTGCATCTTCATATAATTTTTAAAATGCAAAGTAGTTACATATCTATGTCAAAAAATAATTCAGATCACTAGTAGAAGGGACTAAGCTAAACCTATTGCATCATCCCCAATATCTTTGTAAAACTTTTTCTCATTAACTTTCACCTTAGGGCTTTCTTTTCCTAGCAACAAGTTGTCAGTTGATATCCTTGGATATTAGTCACCTCTGAGTAACCTCATTTCTTTCCACCGCCAGTAAGTCCCTTGTGTTAAATACCTGAGGAATAATGTCCCAATGTGCCTGCAAGAGGAGTACCCAAGTCGACTGTCTGTGCCCACTCTTCCCTTGTTTTGTTTGGGAATGTGGTATCAGAGACAAGGGTGTCAGGGGTCAAGTGGCTGGAACCATGGTGTTATGAATTATGGGTAGCAGAAAAGAGTAGCAGAGACTAGGATACCAGGGAAAGGGTAATTGTGACTGTAATAACTGAGTTGAAGTGGCAGGAAATTGGGTAGCAGCAACAGCTTTGCAAGGGTTGGGGTAGCTAATACAGGCATCCAGAAGAGTTTAGCAGGGACAAGAAAGCATAGACAAAGTGAAAGAGTAAAAGTTGTGAGGGATTGTGGGGCACAATCAGGGTAAAAAGGTCATGAGTGTGCAAACTGGGTAGTTAGTACTATGGTAGAAGCAATTGGCATGGTGGACTGATGCAGTGCAGAGCTCTGGGTTTGCCTCTCCACTTTTAGGTCTTAGATCTTTAGGGAAACTACCTCTAACAGCTCAGCTCATTATCAGCTTTTTTTTTTTTTTTTTTTTTTTTTTGTCGGTCATGGGCTTGAACTCTGGGTCTGAGTGCTGTCCCTCACCTCTTCAGCTCAATGCGAGTGCTTTACCACTAGAGCTACAGTGCCACTTCCGGTTTTCTGGTGGTTTATTGAAGATAAGAGTTTCACAGACTTTCCTGCCCAGGCTGGCTTTGAACCTCGATCCTCAGATCTCAGCCTCCTGAGTAGCTAGGATTACAGGTGTGAGGCATCGGCGCCCAGTGAGAAGTGAATGTTTCTACTGTATCATTGCTAAATATTTTTGGATAGATACCTAATCTTATTTTCACTGGGTTTTGTGGCATTGTGTTTTTGCTTTAATGAGGGACCTCCATATAGATTTTCAGAGCAATTACAATAGTTTGAAGATATCCTATAATATGTGGATATTAGATCAAAATTTAAATATATCAATGAACATATACAGGACTATTATATATAGTTTATAATTTGAAGAAATTTTAAGAAGGCAACAGTTGGGGGAAAAGAAAATTTTAGAAGCTTAATAACAAACATACAGACATGGAAAAATACAAAAACAGGTGCAATAATTAGTGCTAATAGTAACAAAACATTTTCCTCAAGTTTTAAAAATGAAACTATTAAAATAATACCTAACATAAAATAAATATGCCTTGGAAGAAAATGTACCATAGACATAGTTTTCCCCATAATTTGTTTTATTTTTATAACAAATGGATTAAAAGAAAATGTAATTACTTGTCTGAAGATGATAACACTTTCAAGTGTCATTGATAGAATCCAGCAAAGGAAAGTAACAGAAAAGTAGAGAGTAAGAACAACCTGGCTATGGATGAAGATACTCAGAACTTTGTGAATGTGCTCCATTTTCCTCATCAAAATAGAGCTAGGACAGTACCTTTGAACAGAACACTTGTAATGTAGTCAGAGCAGCGGAGTTACTAATTAGGTAGTAATTTATTACTTTTATTCCCTAATCTTATGATGTGATTCCCAAATGATGTGAGTGATCCTAGATTTTCTGAGCCCTTTTTTCACCCAAAGTTTCTAATTCCTCCCCCTTCTGATGATTCTTCTGCTACTCTCACTTCTCCATGTTTCTGAATCAACTCCTATGACCATTTTGTTCATTAGAAAGAGCTGGAGAAATGTGAGGATGGCCTGGAGTCTGAGGTAACATCCACTCCAGCTTGAAGGATCTGGTGAAGGACCTACACCTGAGCCTCAGAATCAGATATTAATTGAACTCTTTGGAAATGGAGTAACTCACCCCCCCCCCAAGCAGAATCTGTAATCCCTTGGCTTTCTCTGAAGAGATTTGGTACTAGGGCACAATTCAGAGAATGAGCTTTCCCACCACCCACCACAGCCTTGTCAGGAGGAACAGGTTCAAAACTAAAAGTGGCCTCAGCTCCCACAGAGCCAGTCAGAAGCCAAGAGATCACACTTTTCTCCTCATTAGGGATCTTCTGGTAGGAATAGAGTCTGGGCAAAGTCTAAGATGGAGATAAGTGAGACTGGACCTATGGAGGACACAAAAGAATGACCCTCTCTTTGACTACAAGTGAGTTTTGTACTGAGACATGACAACTTCCTTCATATATGAAAATTCACTAGGTGTTATCTCACCACCACTTTGCAGGAGGTCAGTTTCCCCAAAGGAGAAGTTGTTAAATGTTGTGACTGCCAGTTTGCTCTCTGGGCTTTTGTCTCTCCCACCCCTTCCCATGCCAGGAATGCATTGCTTCTTTCAAGCACTCAACTACTTGTCCTGACTCCTAGGCAGGAATACTGTAGGCTATTATTTGGCTAACCTCTTGCATTTGAGGTAGAATAAGCCTAGGCTCTGCTTATGCCAATAGATAGATGCAAGAAGCTGAGTATAAGCTCATATTTGTACAGAAAAACAATCATATTGAAAAAATTAAATGAAATTAATAGTTGAGTGATTTAGGGTTTATACCCACTAAATTTAGTTAATTATTAGTAACACATCTAGAACAATGGATTAAGAAGAGAACAGTGAAGTAAGTTCAAAATAAGATGGAAAAGACACACCATAGCCATAACAGGAGATGAAAATGTGAAGGAACTATTGGCATAGTTCCAGTTACTATCTTAGGAGTGACCTTGAATAGGAGGCTTTTAGAATAATATCTAAAAGAGAGGTACTTGCTGGGCCCTGGTGGCCCACATCTGTAATCCAAGCTACTCAGCATGGTGGGATCTGAGTATTATGATTCAAAGCAAGCCCAGGAAGAAAAACCCAGAAGTAGTAATGTGGCTCAAGTGGTAGATCACTAGCCTGGAGCTCAGGGAAACTGCCTAGTCCCTGAATTCAAGCTTCAGCATCAGCAAAACAACAACAACAAAACAATAATGATAAAATAAATAAAAGAAGGACTTAAAGATATGCTATGGAATTATGATCCTGTGTAAGTGTTTAGGGAACATAAAAGGAGACAAAATTTGGAGCAAAATGATACCTACTAATCAAGGATGCAAAGCAAATGCCAAATTCCTCTTCTCAAAAACTACCAAATTTGGGCTGGGAAGGTGGCTCCGTGATTAGAGTCCTTGCCTTACATGCATGAAGCCCTCGGTTTGATTCCTCAGCCAGAAGTGGTGCTATGGCCCCAAAGAAACATAGGTCCCATGGTTTCCCTTATTTGCAATATCTAGTATATGTATGAGTCAAGCAGAAAAGGTCAGATAAGGCGATGTTAGGAAAATGAACCCTAAGATATGTATTTAAATGTTCTTTTTCTTTCATGCATTTGTTTCTAACACATTTGTAAGATTATTTCTTTGTTGCTTTGTATGTCGCTCCCTCACAGTATAACCCCTGCTTTCACTGTATTTGATGTCAGTATAATTTGTGGAGGGGAAGGGGGAAAACAAGTCATTTAAATAAGAATACAGGTGGACCGTTGCAACAATGAGAAGTACAAGTTGTCATGTCAAAAACAAATTTTACAACTTTGGTGGGGGGGAGGATTGGGTGGGAAGGCAGGGGGGGTGGCTGGGAAGGGATGGGAAAGGTAAACAAAGGAGAAGTCTACAATGATTGATAAGAAATATACTCATTATCTTGCCCATGTAATTGTAACCCCTCTGTACAGTATTTTCACAATAAAAAATATTAAAAAAAATAAAAAAGGAAGTGGTGCTATGGCTTGAGTGGTAGAGCACTAGCCTTGAGGTGAAGAGGTTAGGGACAGCACCCAGGCCCAGTGTTCAGGCCCCATGACCACCCCCCTGAAAAAAAAAAACAAATTTCCAAACTTATCTTTTCTCATAATTGAGGAGAGGCTTCTTTTACAGGAATTCTCCTTATCTAGCTCAAGGTCCTCAGAACTTCAGTAGACTTTTCCTATTGAGATATAATGCACCTAAATCTACTGAACTTAATCATGGCTAGGAAAGTATGGACATAGATAGGTTTATTGTATTTTTCCTTATAAATATATACTACTGTCAGGTATTATATATAGCATATATTATAATATGCAATATATTATACATTATGTATAATATATTAAATATATTATAACATATATTATATATTAACAGTCTTCCTAATTTTAGTGTTAGGAACAAGCAACATATTGAAAGATAAATGCTTGAATCACTGAGTAATTTCTCTACCATTTGACAGTTCCAGGTTTCATTCTTATTACCCAAAGAGCAACATAAGAAAGTGATGCCCATGGAGGTGGTTCTCTGGATTTTGGAAACTGTGATCTGCACACACACCCCACACACACACACATGATATAGTTTTACTAGTGAATGTGTAAAACTATAGCAACAGATAAACAAGTGATCATCTATGTGCACAAACACTCAATCACTTACAAGTATAAGAATTTCTTTTCTATGGTCCCTATTCACCTACACAGACAGTACATGAGTTGCCCTTGAATTGTCCTGGAAGTTCTTTATCTGGCTACGGTAGTTTCACATCTTTTGTTTTCTAATTAGCCAGATGTTATGTGTTCAACAACAATACTTGTTACAGGCAAAAGTATCCACCTTGAAACACAGAGGAACTTGGATTTCAGAAATGCCATAAATAAGTGGGAGGTACAACAGTACTTTTCAAAATAGAATAGATTACATATGTATTAGGAAGTTTGTAAGAAAAATAACTTCAATGTAGGATTAAACACTTGAAGAAAACTTCAGTTTAGATTACATATAGCCAGGTGCTGGTAGCTCATGCCTGTAATCTTGGCTAATCTGGAGGCTGATATCTGAGGATCACACTTCAAAGCCAGCTTGGGCAGAAAAGTTCCCTTGAGACACTTATCACCAACTAATCACACAAGACTAAAATTGATACTGTGGCTCGATGTTGTAGAGAGATAACCTTGAGCCAAAGACCTCAGGAACAGTGCCCAGGGCCCTAGTTCAAACTCTGCAATAAAAAATAAATTACATATGATTTATTACCAACTCTGTACAAGGAAAATAGGATATGACACATGACAACATATGACTTCAAGGTACAAAGTTCCAGGGCATTTCCCCACTCTTGAGAACTAGAAGTAATCCATATTGAAAAAAATAAAATGATGAATGATTTATACCAAATTTCAAAACATACTATATGTTATACAAAGAAAATGCAATAAACATGCATTTCACAGTCTAGTAACATGATATGGTATAAGGAGTCTGATTAACTGATTCATCAAAATCAATACAATGCAGTTAAAACATCCAGTATCTCAGGTGTCAACTTAGCAGAATACTTTCAATGTATGATGGCTATTTTGTATATTATCCAGCCCTATCTATCCCACAACAGCAGAAGGCTCTTCATGAGAAAGTCCAGAGACCTGTCTATTGTGAGTGCTCAATGTATACCTGTTCCCATTTTCTGTTATTTGGGCATGTGATAGACTGAATATCTGGTAACTTGCCAAAGGCACAATTTGGGACTGGCTTCCAGTGATTATATTTTAGTTCTCAGAAAAAAAGGGAAATTGAAGACAGGGAAAATCTACCAGATCCCTGAAAGAATTCTATCATTGTGCTAAAACTGTTTCTACTGACACTTGAACAAACTGCAGTGTTTGTCACTCCAACCACATGTCCAAAAATAGCTTTCCAAATATTGATCTGTTTTCACTTTGGTATATCAAGACACACTATTGTGGCCCCATTTTATTTACACTATCAGCTATGGTTGGCCCAAGGCATAGTTGACCTTACCAATTTCTTAAATTTTAGGTCATCACACAATCACTTCATAGCCCTTAAACATTAAAAATACCTATCTCTATAAGTCTGCATTATATCCTTATTAGTTTTTCTTCATTTGTCATGTTTTACATATTTGTGTATCTCAGGGCTTAGTTCTGTAATCTTCTTTCTCATGATTGTTACCATTGAGTACATGTAATTATTTCTGTTTTTTTTTTCTCCAGCTCTGTTCTTTCTTTAATTCAAGTCCTTTATAGCATCCTGTCTACTGACAACTCCTAGCTGCTGATTTTAAGAAACTCAAAAGATCCCATAGTGAGCTTTGATCTTTATCTACAAACCTATTCCTCATTACTATTCGATTAAGTGATAACTCTTCTAGTTGTCTTGTCAAAAGACCTTGGGGTCACTTCAGACTTACATACTTCTTCACACCTCATATGTAATCTATGACCAGGTTTTGACAAATTAACTCACAGGATATTTTAGGAACCATGTATATGTATATATAGTATATGAGTGCTAATACTGTGACTTAAATTAGGGGCATAGGTTCTTTTACTTTTTTTTTGTGCTCAGGCTGCCAGTCTTCCATTTGAGCCACAGCTCCACTTTTAGCTTTTTGATTCTTAGTTGAAGATAAGTGGTTCATTTCTCTGGTCTAGCTTAAAACTATGATCCTCTGTTTCCAGACTTTTAAATAGCTAGATTTAAAGGCATGCACCACTAAAACCACCCCTATTATATTTGAATTAACAATAAACTTAAAGAACAAATATTTATAGTATTTTCAAATCAGTATGTTTTCATTTACACTAAAACAAAACCAAAGAACCTCTGAATGTACCAGTGCTCAAGTGCCAGCCACAGTTTCTTTGCTGGGTTGATATGATCTACAGGCAAAGCAGGAGAAAATGCTCTTCACTGAAGTTGCTGAAGGGCTGATAAGGATGAAGACAAGCAACATTACCCAGAAAGTATCACAAAGTGTTTGCTGTAGATAAGTGTAGCCAATCTTAGAGGATGTTCATAGCGATGAGGAGAATATTTGAAGGTGAATATGTGATAACACAGGTGTGCTTTCTTGATGGTATATGTTTAAAGCATAGTTTACATACTGTTGAAAATGAGATAGTTAAGATAGGGATGTTGTCATTCCTTCTATCCTTCACAGTATAATATTAAAACCAGTTTTATACATATATTATTTATGGTAATTTTAGAATACTCCTAATTATGCATATATTATAAATGTATTATTTGTATATTATGTACTATAGTATATTACGTGTATTATGCACACATAATTTAATTTTTCTACTTGTCTGTCCAGGAATTAAACTAGCAATATCTTTGAAAATTGATAGTAAAGTAGGGTCCTTACAATTTCAATTGCAATTTATAGTTTTCTCCAATAAGTAGTTATTTATTCTGAATTGGTTTAGAAATGGACTATCATAATATAATTGAACATTCAAAAATAATTATGTATGGACCTACCAAGGATGGAATTAAAAAATTTAACATGACTAATATCTGCAATCCCAGCTACTTAGGGGCTGAGATCTGAAGGTAGCTATATTAAGCTAGTCTGAGTGAAATGGATCAGGGACAGCACCCAGACCATAGTTCAAGTCTCAGTATTGGCACAAAAATAACTTATGTGACTAAAACTTACAAATATATTTGTTTAAATAAAGTTGTCATTTCTTGTATCCTTCACAGTATAATACTAAAACCAGTTTTATACATATATTATTTATAGTAGTTATAGAATATAAGTAATGATACATACATTATAACTATAACATTCATATGTTATGTAATAGCATACATTACATATATTATGCACACCTAATTCAAACTGATATCACTAATATCCATTAAATTGATATATGTTTTAGAATAGGGAACAGATTTTCTTTGGTACAACAAGGATGTAAATAGCCACAAAAATTACTTCTTTTGGATTATATATCCACAACAAACTATTCCCTGTATATTCAAGGTACTTAATGCTAAAAGCCTGTGTTCATCAACACAAGTGTCTTTGACATGGATTTGTTCTCCTTAAGCAATTACTCCAGGAATAATAAACAGTGGAAGCTGAATGATGTTCATTCAGGTATTTCTTTAGAAATTAAACCAATCTTTATTTGGTATAAAGATCACGTACAATGTCATTACCCACACCCTTTTCATTTAAAAATATTTATATCCTGTAGCAATGTCATTGCCATTATTACTATAATTAGGAATATAATGTGGGTTCATCTGCTCCATAGCTCTTGAAATGTAATGAATATGGCACAGAATATCCTCAGATATGCCTGGTGGAAACCTGGATTTGAATTATGGGTCTACAACTCATCAGTCTTAGGTACTTAGGAAATTTGTTTAGCCTTATGCCTACTTCTGTTTTTAATAAAATACTTAATTCATTTCCTAACTTGAAAAATACTCATGAGCACTAAAATTACCCTAATTCAGGTGCAGTGCTTGGAATGGTGTCTGCACATTGTGTAGACACCAGCTTCCGTTGTGTAGAAATCAGCTTCCATCAACATGGTCACAGCATTCTTCCTGAAGGCCTTAAGAAATACATACATAATTGATATAAATATCTGTGAAAAATTGTCTTTCCTAAAAATAAAGTCTTTTCTTCATATGAAACAATGAAAGCAATGTTGAGGTTGTCCTGTGGCTTTTACTCTGAGGGAGTTTTGCCTAAATTTCATTCTTACTCGATTAGTGGTAGCAGTAGCATTCTTTAGTGCTACCTTCATGTTTCTAGTTCTGTGTTCCATTTGGAATACCATTGTAACTTTTATTTTAACTTTTATTGTAACTTAATACCATTGTAACTGTTTATAATCTTTGTTATCAGAATAAATAAACTACAACTGGTGAAGTTTTCAATAAAGAGTCAATGCATTACATTTTTTGGGGGGGTGTCCAGTCGTGGGGCATGAACTCGGGGCCTGGGCACTGTCCCTCAACTCTTCAGCTCAAGGCTAGTAAGCTACCACTTGAGCAATAACACCACTTCTGGCTTTTTTTTTTCTGTTTTTGTGATGCTGAAGAATCGAATCCAGGGTCTCATGCATGGTAATAACGGCAATGACATTGATACAGAATATAAATATTTTTAAATGAAAAGGGTGTGGTTAATGACACTGTAAGTGATCTTTATACCAAATAAAGATTGGTTTAATTTCTAAAGAAATACCTGAATGAACATCATTCAGCTTCCACTGTTTATTATTCCTGGAGTAATTGCTTAAGGAGAACAAATCCATGTCAAAGCGCTCTATCATTGGGCCACCTTCCCAGCTCTGCATTACATTTTATGTGCTTAATACTTTCCTGAAATTATTCCTTTTGGATTATATATCCCAACAAAACTATTTTTTATTATGCCTTATATGATTTATATAGATTTCTTATGTGATTCTTATATGTTTTCTTAGAGATCCATAAACAAAACAGCTCAGAACAGGAAAAGAGTAGGTAAGAAGTCATAAAAAAATACTATTATAGTGGTCATAATGGCTAAGTGTAAAGAATATGTAACAAAACTATTAGAAGATTCATTTACTCTTTTTGCTATTCTCTCCCCTTCTCTGTAGACAGGTTCTCACTATGAAGTGCCAAGTAGTCTGGACCTTTCAAGCCTTGTCTCAGTGACAGAAGTGATGGGATTAGGGACATGTGCTCCCATGGCTGGCTTTTAGGAAGTTCACAATAAAGTAATACCAATACACATAAAGAAACTTTTGTGAGTGATGTGTATTCACTTCTTCAATTGCCAAAATTAAATTCATATGTCAAAACATCAAATTACTTATATTATAATATATGCAGTTCAACTGGTATCACTAACACCTCCATAAATCAAATGCAAACTAAAAGCTCTACTTCAAAAACCAACATCTAAGGCAGTGTTGGAAATACAAGAAGATGCACAACAAATCTAAAGGAATGAGATCTTTAACACTGGCAATGAGCAGTGATGGCTGAATTTTTAGCTAGGCTTGAAAAGTTTGGATGTCAACTAACTATGTGATTAGAGTTGCAGAGTTGACCTTGGTGTCAAGATTGAAGGTAAAATTCAAAGGCAGCTAAGATTGCTGCAGTATTGTGGCTCGATACAGTGTGACCCTGTCTGGTAATGGTAAAGCACAGAGTAGAAGCTAAGTCAGTGAAATGTATAGGAAGGATTCTCCACTGAGAATAATTGCAGGGGGTGATCATCACTCTTGAGTTGAAAATGTACAGCCCATCATTCTACTTTAAGCTCTAGCGTTTTTTCTGATCTGAAGATAATTATAACATGCCAATGTGCCATAAGTGCTGAGCAGTGTAGGTGTATATTACTCTAATATACATAAAAATCCTTACAGGTATGGAATGGCCTGACCCTGACACTTCATTCTGTTTTGTTGAGTTTCATGAAGAAATGTTCATAATTAGGCAATTCACAAGTCTGAATCAGGCAACTGAGATAAGACATTAGGGTCATCACTCCAGTGACATGGTCTGTGACCTATGAAATAAATAACATTATTTCACAATGTATATGTGTTTATGAAAAATTATGCAAATATACAAAAAGGACAATTATCCATCTCTTATATTATCAGAAGTTAAGATACTCCTGAATTTTACTTTTTTGCTAGAGGAACACAGTATGACTGCTGATGTTTGGTATCTTTCCAGGTGCTCCTATACGTTTGTCAATCTTCTTTAAGGAAGTGTTTTTCCATAGTTTGTTTTGAGGTGTTCAGAATATCAGTAATGTCGCTAACCACAAACATGGGACAGCAAAGATGATGGGATACCTGGCCAAAGAACTGAGAAATCACAGAAAGTAATAGGAAAGAAGACACCAGAGGACCCAAAGCCTCATTGCCAGCTTCTGGATCCCTAAATCCTGCTTGACATGCTTTATATTCCTTCTTCTATGGGGGCTAGAAGGGGGGTGGTCAGTGGCTACACAAACTAAGGCATCAATCTTGCTGGTGATTACAACTATTGACATGAGATATTGTTTGTACACATAGTGTTAATTGAATCCCTTATTGTTAGGGAGCAGAAGGGAGCAATGGTCATTACAACCATAACAGACATCTATCTTGTCTCTAAAGTCTTAATCTTTTAGTGTCCAAAAGTTCTAAATTAAATACTCTTGAGGTAATAACTCATACCCCTGTCTTCTCTTGACTTTTTGACCTTTGCAGAGTACAAATCTCAGCCTTTTGACTGCTGTTTGAGATGGCTTCCCAATCTATCCTTTTCCAGGTCTAACAGCTTGAGTCTAGAATTCCTCACAAGTACTGTGAAAGATGAATTATTTTGAAAAGAATATTTTTTTCTAGGATAGGTTAAATTTTTATATTTTATTTTATTTCAAAAATATGATAGAGTGGTTACAGTTACATGAGTAATGTGCATTCCTTGTTGAATAGTGTTGCCCACTCCATTGTTGTTCTCATATCCCTTCCCACCCTCCACAACTCCCCCTCACCCCAAAGTTGTAAAGTTCATTTCCAATATATTTTCGTGTGAATATCATTGTTGCAATGGGTCACTCTTTGTACTTCTTTCATCACTATATTTTTTCCCTTTCCTTCTCGAAATCAGATAAATGCATATACAAGATGGAAGGTACCAGAATCAAAACAGAGATTTCCAGGGATAAACCAATGGAAAAAGACAAATGAAATAAAAATAAGATCTAGATACACTACTTTACCTACATCAATGTTATCTGAAAAAAAAAAGACTTGTTGTTTCTATGACTTAGAGTTCATTTCAATTAGCATCATTTTGTAAGGTCAAATGTACATAGCTCTGGAACCAGCAATCCCATTCCTGGGCACTTGTGGAAATGATCTCAAGCTAAACCACACTAAATCTACAACTATGTTTTTTGCAGCATTATTACTATAGCTAAGATATGGAACCAATCAAGATGCCCCTCAATAGATGACAGGATCAAGAAAATGTGGTATATATGCACAATGGAATTTTATGCTTCTATCAGAAAGAATGACACAACCCCTTTCTTAAGAAAATGGAAAGACTTGGAAAACAATCATATTATGTGAAGGAAGCCAGACTCAAAGAAACATAGGTTCCATGGTTTCCCTCATTTTTATTAATTAATATATGCTTAGGATAGTCCTGACAGACATGTCCACTTTTAAACTCTTAATATTCCCTTTTTTCTCTCCCTCTTCCTCTCTCATTCCATTTGTTCTAAGTCCTGTGATGATTTTGTTGATTTTCTCCCTTGTTACATTCATCATTGCATCTTACGAACTACTATTATGCACAACTGTACTTCTGTCCATTCTCCTTGTGCTTCGGCTCGTACCCCTCTCACAATTGAGGGCCAGAGATTGGGGATATTTTCTTCACTCTTTAACTCAGACATCTATCTTTACTTTCTAGCAATACATTCATTGAATTCTTTCTGTAAATTCTAATGCCTTGAAAATGATTACTGCATTTTCATGGCTTTGTTATTTGGCATTAGGGAACAACATAGGTCAGTAACTGTAAATTAGGTAAAAGAAGATTATAATCATGCCTCCGTAGATGTTGTTCATTGGATAATGTTTACTTCAAGGTCTGCCTGCCTGCTTCCTTTTCACTGTTTATTTTTCAATGTAGCCTTTTCTTCTGCAAAGTATTTATTGGCCTAGTGAAGATCAATTCCTACTCTAATTAGTCATTAATTTTACTCCAACATCATTTCACAGCTCCTTGTGAGTTTCTTCGGGGTCTGTAAAGTAGTGCTTCACATTCTAAGAAGTTTTAACATCGATGCATCCAATGATAAAGACACATTGCTTAAGTC
Organism: Dipodomys merriami; assembly: GCF_024711535.1. NCBI lineage: Eukaryota > Metazoa > Chordata > Mammalia > Rodentia > Heteromyidae > Dipodomys > Dipodomys merriami. The sequence continues at coordinate 1,112,551 of NW_027204582.1, forward strand.
ACCATTTTGATGACTGAAAAGAAACCATGCTGTATCCTCACTATATGGCAATTTTCTGGTTTTAAATTCTTTTAGATTAGAATTGATGGTGGAGAATGAACATTCTGGCTACAAGTTTATATTTTCCTAATTATTTTTAGTATCCTTTCCAATATTGTATAAAGTTAAAACATTACTACTTACTTTTAGGATTTCTAAAATGGTCAGAGTATAAATTCTATTCATTCACAATTTTAACACAATAGTGTCCATTATGACCAAGTGAGAAATTTTAAACTTTTTATTTGTGGTCCTTAATGATGGTGATAGGAAATCAAGTCCAATGCTTCATGTGTCTTAGTCTCCTGTGTGCCTCTGAGCCTGATGTGACCTGTGGTTTTATTTTCACTCAATTGGAATAAAGAAAAATATCACTAGGAAGGAATTATTACTTGGTTACTTTCTCCAGTATCTCTCGCAAATATAAAAGTAATATAATTCTACACTGACAGAAAATGGTGTTCTTATATTGTATTTATTAATAGTAACTTTTTATGTTTTGTAGCCCCACTCTTCACTAAGGTTTGCCCCTTTCCTATCCCTGCTTCCCATAAAACTTGACTGGATCCACTAGAAACACAAATCCACTCAACCTCTTCCTTGAAAAGCCCAACCTTAAATAACCTACCCCCTGGTAGCCCTGCTATAAACTTTCAAAGGCCTGACTGCAACCAGACTCCTTCCTGAAAGCCCTCCTCTGCCATAGGGAAATCCCTCTTTCACTCCACCCCTTCCTGGAATCCCTGCTCTGCACCATCAGAAACCAGGCCACATTCAAGAACTCCACATGCACTGGGCTCCACCCTCCAATACCCACCTCATCCACCAGATACCCTGCCCCTAACTACTCTAGTCCTGCATAGTCCCATTGCTCCCATATCCTAGTACCTGCAAGCTCCTCCCTTTCCTTTCAACCCCACTCCCAATCATCCTTCTCCCTTGAGCCCCTCCTGGTTTCATCAGAAACTCCTCCCATAACTAGCCTACTTCTAAGTGGCCTAACTTCCCAAACACAGCCCTGAACCTACCTCTTCCCACAAAGCCCATCATGCTACACCAAAAACCCTCCACCTGCCTATAATTGCCCTTGAAACCCCACCTTGCTTGGCCAGAAGATTTTCACACAGCACATCTCCTGCCTGGAAAGCCAGCCCTGCTTCACCACAAGCCTTTGCACCTCCCACATCTACTCTCTCAATGTCCTGCCTTGCTCCCACCCCCTATTGGCTCCTTCCTCAGATCCACACACTACACCACCAGATACCATGCCCACTCCACTCCTTCTCAAAGCTCCTCATCCAACTAGCTCCATGGTTCCAAGCTCTGCCCTGCTCCAGAAAAACCCTACTAGAAACCCCCCACCACACTATCCAATCTCTCGACACCCACATTGCTCCACTGGAAACCACTGCACCAGTTGGCCTCCCTCTGGAAGTCTCAGCAGGATGAACTGTAAATCCTTGTCCCTCCATAGTCCCTTTTAGAAGGTTTCTTTGCCCTACTGGAAACCTGTCCAAAGTCCATGTCCTGCCTTGCAACACTGAAATCCCCACCCAACCTGATTTTTCTTTTTGAAGTGGTGACTGGCTACCCCAGAAAACCCATCCGAACTAGTCTAGTGCACTGCTCTCACAAAGCTCTGGTCCTGAAAAAATCATACATACATTGTGACTACATCCTGCTCTGCAAGAAACCCCACCTCCACCCTAACACACTTCCCTAAGGCCTGCCATTCTCCACCAGAAACCCCGCCCCTTACTTGCCCACGTCTTCCTGGTGCCACCGGGCCCTCTCAAAGCCAGATTTGAAAAGCCTCTCTCTCATAGCTCCTCATTCCTACATCAGAATCCCCACCTTCTGTCAGCCTCTTGCCTCCATTCCCTTCCCTGCCTTATGGGAAACCTCACCCTACATATCCCACAAGGGCTCACAGTGCTCTACCAGCACCCCTCCTCTAAGTAATCTCCTCCTTTGTAGCCTTGTTCTTCCTTCTCAAAGCTCTGCCCCAAACAGCCTCCCCCCCAGTGACCTCAACTTCTTCCACTGAAAACCCATCCACCTGCCAGCCTCCATGCTCAATCCCGCCTACTCCACAAGAGTCCAGGCCCCTAACAAGTCTAGTCCTTCCTGTCCCCTCCCTGTTGTCTCAAAGCCCCGCCCTGCTCCACAACAGACACTGTGCCAATACCAACTCCTCCCTTGAATCAGACAGGGCTCCACCAGAATCCCCACACCACCTCATCCATGAAGGTCCCATCTAGTAAATTTTATTACAAATGCAATTTTATACTGGCCATAGAATTCATACTAATCAATATGATAAGAAAGCACTACGGCAAAAAGGTAACAAACATTAAATAGCTATTAGATACCTTAATCTAGTTTGAGGTTCTGTTACCAGGCAGATATACATTGTGTGAAAATATCTGAAGGGGATTCCTCTTATTGGAAAGCATTCTTTGAAGTATCAGTGATCATGAGTGATCATTTTATTTCTAGAAAATTCATGCACATTTGTGCCATTAACTTCAAAAAATATTAGTTATTTTAAATCCTCTGGTTTCATTGAGGAAAGAGTATTAGTGTGTAAAAAGATGACTTTCAACTCATCTCTCTAATGAATAATTTTAGAGTTGCCTATCTTACTATGTACCAGAGTTTTTAGTAACAGAAATTCTCTACCAGAATCCACTTTGAATTTCCTCCTTCCACTAAAGTGCCCTTTAGAAAACACTGAAGTGAGATTACACAGGTAAAATGCCAGAAATAAAATCGTGTTTGAGATCATAACAAAATTATGATGAAGACCCCATCCAATGTGTTTTTAATTTTCTAACAAAAGGAACTTAATCCTATTTAACTGCATACTTTCTGAAGACTAGAAGACAAAAATATAAGAAATGCCCTATTGTTTACCATGGTTCTGAAAAAAAAAAACAAAAATAAGGAAAGAAAACATAATGAGACAGAAAGGAATGAGGAAATTGTACATGTGATATAGAGAGTAAAAAGTACACTGAATCAGGTAAAACTAATTTTGGTCATGATGTCTGGTTGTTCAATATATTTCATTGTAAATATTGCTCTTTATTAAGCTGTTACTTAATAGAGGTCTCAGCAGGGATCTTCTCAGGTAATTGTGTAGATGGTCAATTTCATCATTGCAAGATCATCAGGATGAAAAACTCCACACACCTTAAGACACACCTGCAACAGCACTAGACATACACTTCTATTGGTCCAACAGTGTAAGACAGACCTGTGTTTTACCAAAGCTTTGTATGTGGTATGCTATGTTTTATTCAGGCTGAAGAGCCAAAGTAAGGCCAATCTGAGATTAACCCCACCATCTTGGGCTAGTTTGCCCTCAGAGTAACCCCAAGAGAGAGAGAGAAAAAAAACACAGGTTGTCACCAACCCTGCCCACACTTAAGAAAGCAGAGCAGTTGCCCAAATGTTTCAGGAACAGAAAATCCCAATAGTTCAGAGAAAGGGCAGTGATGTTAGAGTGGACTCAAACCAATCATGTAACTGCTTGTGTGGAAATTCCCTAAACTTGTATGTTCAATACTATAAAAGCTGTGCTGATTTTGTGCTTGAGGACTCTTTGTGTCACTGGTTACCCAGTGCGCAGAGGACCAAGCTTGAGCTTGCAAATAAACGACTCTTTTGCTGTTCGCATTGGTTGTGGTCTCTGGTGGTCTTTCGGGGGTCCCAAGTCCATAAAACATTTCTGGGGCTTGTCTGGAATCTGCCTCATAAGACCCTCCAGACGCCCCAAAAAACCCAGCTGTCAAGTTTAGGCATTGCTGTTCTGTATATTTGGTTGCCTGCAAGTTCTGTATCTGTAATTCTAGTTTCCCACCAGGTCTGTATTCTGGTTGGCAAGGAGTCTTGGCAGACATGCTATGAGACTGCCAAAGGAGTCTATGAGGAGATGTCCCCAGACCCCTTTGGATAGATTGCTGTTTAGTACAGACATTTTTTGGGAAATTTTCCATCTGTAGTCTGGCACTTCATGCAGACATTTTTTGGGAGTTTTCTGTCTGTATTGGGAAGTTTTCCACTTTTTGGGTAACTCTTTCTGTAGTCTGGCACTTTCTGGTTGGCAATTTCCAATGCTACAGCATGCCTTTTTAAGTTGTGTCTGTGTGCTGAATGTTCTGTCTGTCATTTGGTGTTTATCTTACCTTTAAGCCTTGACCCAGGGGGTACTGAGTATGGGGGAGAATCTGCCACTCTGAGGTGATGGCTGCTAAGGACTTATTTCCCTTGCCCCAACATGACTGGGACTTCTCTTCCACATTGTAAGGCCCTTGGTCAACAAATGTTGGTGAGATGTCACCCCATTCACTGAGACCTGATAGTTCTCTGTTCTCTCTGAGATAGGGAAGTTCTGGGTGAGAGTGGCAGGCTCATTCAGCAGACTCAATTCAGCTTGCTGAGTGAGAACAGCACAGAGTTCTGGAAGGGATAAACGCAGCCTTTGGTTGTTGTGTTGTCTAGTTCTGTTTTAAAATTGGTACTAGGTTTTTTTTTTGTTGTTCTTTGGATGGGTGGGGGGATCCAGTTGTGGGGCCTGACCTCTGGGCTTGAGTGCTGTCCCTCAACTCTTCAGTTCAGGCTAGCACTCTACCACTTGAGCCACAGCTCCACTTCCAGCTTTTTTCTTTTTGCTTATGTGGTGCTGAGGAATTGAACCCAGGGTCTCATGCATGCAAGGCATGTGCTCTACCACTGAGCCACCTTCCCAGCCCCTTGGTACTACTTTTAAATGTGGGTTTTTTGTTTTGTGTTTTTGAAATTTATTTGAACATCTGTGGGGATATAAAATTCCAGTCTCCATCTAGGCTCAGTCACAGAGAAGGCTGTGGGCCTGGTTTTGACTTTTCAGCTAGTCCCAACAATGTAAAGTGCTCTTGTCTAAAATTGGATAAAAATCAAGCCAGTTTATTTCAGGTGACACCCCCCTCCCCAGCCTTCCATCAACAAATGGGATTCAAAAGACCAGTTGGTGAAATGCTTTCCTAAACAAGCAAGCCCTGGGAAAATGAAGCTCAACAAAATTACTTAGTTTAAAAGAAATACTCTCTTAAATTTTTGTTTGAAAACTTTAGAAAATGTACATAAAACTGATTTTTATTTTTGCACATTTAAATAATTGGGGTTTGGGCTGGGAAAGTGGCTCAGTAGTAGAGCACTTGACTTACAAGCCTGAGGCCCTGGGTTGGATTCCTCAGCACCACATAAGCAAAAAGAAAAAAGCCGGAAGTGGCGCTGTGGCTCAAGTGGTAGAGGGCTAGCCTTGAGCTGAAGAGCTGAGGGACAGTGCCCAAGCCCAAAGTTCAGGCCCCACGAATGGACCCCCCCAAAAAAATCTGTGTTTTCTCTTTTGGGCATTTACCCAAATGTTTACAAACAAGAACACACTAAAGCTACCAGCACAACTATGTTTATTGCAGCATTATTTACTATAGCAAAGATATGGAACCAACCCAGAAGCCCCTCAGTAGATGAATGGATCAAGAAAATGTGGTATATATACACAATGGAATTCTATGCCTCCATCAGAAAGAATGACATTTCCCCATTTGTTAGGAAATGGAAAGGCTTGGAAAAAATTATATTAAGTGAAGTAAGCCAGGCCCAAAGAAACATACGTCCCATGGTTTCCCTTATTTGCAATATCTAGTATAGGTATGAGTCAAGCAGAAAAAGTCAGATAATGTGATGTTAGGAAAACGAACCCTTAAATATGTATTTTAATGTTTTCGTTTCTTTCATGCATGTGTTTCTAACGCATTTATAAGATTATTTTTTGTTGCTTTGTATGTCCCTCCCCCACAGTGTAACCCCCGCTTTCACTTTATTTGATGTCAGTATAACATGTGGAAGAGATGGGGACAAACAAGTCGTTTAAGGATTCAGGAGGACCTGTTGCAACAAGGAGAATTACAAAATGTCATGTCAAAGCAAGCTTTACAATGTCGGTGTGTGGGGGGGAAGGGGGGTATGATTGGGTGGGGGGGAGGGGGGAGGCTGGGAAGGGAGGTGAAGGGTAAACAAAGGAGGAGGCTGCAATGCGTGGTAAGAAATGTATGCATTATCCTGCCAATGTAATTGTAACCCCTCTGTACAGTATGCTCTCAAATAAAATAAAATAAAATTTAAAAAAAAAAACTGTGTTTTCTATGTGTTTGTCAAAACGTTCATGATAGAAATTGTCAGCATGCTGTAACAATTGATTGAGTTTAATTTTAAAATTCAAAAGGTTATGAGGTTGGGACATTACCTGAAAAATTTTATAGAATTTTCATATTGTTTTAAATGTTTTTTTAAGGATTGTTTAACTTGAAAAGTTGAAAATCTGTTATTTTAGAATGCATAAGGCTGTTTACACTGTAATCAAGATATCTGGCTTAACATAAAGGAGAAACTTAGAAGGCAACAGAATACCTATCCTTAGGAGTGAAGGGTGAACAGGCAGAAGTGCAGTTCCACTGGTCATGCGTGGTGGAACAGGACTTGGGAAGAGTCTACGCATGGTGAAATAAAGCAAGCTCGCACAAACACAGTTCATCTAACCCTAAAGAGTCAGAATGGGTGCATGACCATTCCACAGGAAGGACCAAGTGGCCAATCTTTATTCTGTCCGTTTTCCCTGAAGATAGACATTGGAAACATGATGGTAAAAATGAGTGATGTGATGATCTGATTAGCATAGCTCAAACTGCTCCTTGGATGTGTTAAAATTAAAATTGAGAAGGCCTTAAAAAGAGGGTTAAAAAGTTTATTTGTATGTGATTTGTTCTCAATGATATTCTGCCATTGGATATGTTTTTTTTAAGGCATAAAGGTGTTAAGTCTAGCTCTTTGGTACAATGATAGTGATTGTAAATTTTGCATTAAGAAAATATTGTTATTTGAGTTTAAAAGTTTTAATGTATATCTGTTTTAAAACAAGCATCCAAGAAGAAATGAGTGACACCTAGCCTCAAGAGTTCAAGGGATTTTTCAAAATGCAACTAAAAACTAAAGTATAGAATATTAAAACATATTAATAGGAGGCTTACAAATTAGGAACGGATTTCTGTATATAAAGTTTAAAAGTAAAATTGTTCTAAACATTTGCCTCAAAGTGCAAAAATGAAAAATTAGGATTACCAAAATAATTGCTTAATTCCTATTTCAGTTTACTCTCATAGGTTGTTTTTTTTAACAGTTCCCAGCAGGCCCCCCCCCCCAAAAGAGTGAGGATTCTTGTAAGTTTGTCAGAAGTAACTTTGGCTCTTTTGTTTGTTTGTTTTTTGTTTTTTTTGGGGGGGGGGTCCAGTCGTGAGGCATGAACTCGGGGCCTGGGTGCTGTACCTCAGCTCTTCAGCTAAAGGCTAGCACTCTACCACTTGAGCCACAGTGCCACTTCCGGCGTTTTTTCTTTTTGCTTATGTGGTGCTGTGGAATCAAACCCAGGGTTTCATGCATGCAAGGCAAGCGATCTACCACTGAACCACCTTCCCAGCCCAACTTTGGCTCTTAATTAGATTCAGGTAAGAACATGCTTATAAGTTACTTCTATGTTGACCACCTTGTTGCTTTAAATTGGAGGAAAGTGGCCTTTTATGAGACTCATTGATCTGCAAATTGGTTCGAAGCCAGCCTGGGCAGAAAAAGGTCCATGTGAGACTGTCACCACTACCCAGCTAGCAGAAGGCTGAAAGAGCAAGCAGAGTTGCTTTAGGATTCAAAGTGGCAGAGTGCTAGCCTTGAGCTGTAGAGCTGAGGGACAGCCCTCAGGCCCCAAGTTCAAGTCCAGCAACCAGCTAAGAGAAATGCCAATGAGGCCTTTTTCTCAGTGTAGAGAAGACACTCCTGGGATGAAAGCAATGGAGGAGCATCCAGAGACCATAAGACACTGCTTGGATGGCAGAAATAATGTCAGATCCTAGAGTCATTTGTGCGTGGACTTCAACAATTGGTCAGAGACAGGTGGTCATGGGAAAATAGTTTGTAAGCATGCTTAATATCTTTGACTATCTACCTTGTAAGGGACAGGAACTTAGTTATCTATGATAGTACTAAAAAGCTAAGGTTGTAAAATGTGGAGGATACTTTAGATCCCAACCCCTGTATGTGCCAAAAGCTCTAATTGGCAGTAACTTTTGAGCTGACACCAGCTACATGAAATTCATCAGCTCAGGAAAAATGTTTGTAAACCTGAGAGTGTGTTTCTATTGATATCTGTCTGAAGGCCTGCATAGGTAATTCAGGCATTGTTAGGATTACTAGAGATCACATTCCTTAGTCATCCAGAAAGATCCTTTTGCAAACCAGAAGGCTAAATAAGCTACACTGCTCTAGCCAGACAAAGGTCTGTGCATTTGTCAAAAGTTATACTGTTGTTCTTAATGACTTCTAACCCTTGTATCCTCTTTGTAAAAAAGGCTAAGGTTATAGGTTCGTGGCTTGGTAGGATCAACACCCCTAAGTCAGCTTGAAGAAGTGACAGAAGATGAACATTTGTCCATCATCCCCCTTTAAGAACAAGACACCAGAGTCACTTTTTTTTAAAATGTCGCAAAATAGACAGAAGGAAAGGCATGGGAAATAATAGTACAGGCCTGAGCCCTCTATATCTGCCTAGAAAATCCTACCCTTATTAAAAGAAGTATTTGTTTAAAAAGTTGTCATCTTGATAACTTGTCCTGGGCTATTGTCTTAAAAACCAGTGGGGTCACACCCTGCCAACCCTATGCAATGTATCCTTAACCAGTCTGTGTAGGAATGTGCAGCCCAGCACGTGGTGTGACAGTCCCTTGGAGCCACTGAGAGACCCTGCTGCTGCTGCTGTACACCCTAATGGGTAAAGTTCAAGGACAGCCTGACAGTCACCAGGAGGAAATCTACATCATCATCCAGTCCACCTCCACTGTGGTAAAAGTAGACTAAATTCCTGCCTGATTCCATCACTTGAGACGCCTTCCAGGTTGAAAGCTGCTAAAACTAAGATCTTTTGGAACATTCTTTTGGTGATATCCAGTATCCTTCTCTACTCCCACAGTGGATATTGGGGGCAAGGATATCACTGGTTTGTCTTAGGCACTTCAGGGTCACAGCCTAGGTTGGCTCTGGTATGGTAATAACCTGCTTCCTCCTGGGTGAGTTTTAAAGATAAAGGAGAGATTTTTTTTTTAAATCAATGGAGGTAGTAAGAGGAATGGGACCGAGCCCTAATCTTAGCCTTAAAATCTAGCAAGCTTTTCATCCCACTGGTACCTTGAGGCTTTCTGAGATAATTTGGTTTCCACAAGTCAAAGGGAAAATGAGTAGTTTTAAACTCTAGCCAAAAAGAAGCTCAAGGAATTGTAAAGAAGAGGAGGGTAGTAAAGAAAGCCTAAGGAAGGAATTGGGGAAAAATTGATATCCTCTGGATAAGAAATGATTTTAAAAGTAAGGATTGTCTTAAAATGTTTGTAAAGAAGACAATCCTCAGAAAGTTTAAGTATATAGCAAATGGTATGAATATGTCTTAAAATTGGAGCTTACAAGTACAGCTGGTATAAAATTGTTAGCTGTGATATACGGAGTCAGGCTTGCTGGAAGAAAATGTAAGGGCCTTTGGTACTGTTAATTTTGTTACTCACAGTCAGACCATGTAGACTGGTGTCCTTTGTAAAAGAGAGGATCAGCACAGTCCATCTATTAGTTCTGAGATATCAATACCAAACTGTAAATATAGAGGACTGTGCCAATTAGGGGACCATGATTGGTCCCCGATGCTCTAGAAGAGGAGGGAATGAAGAGCCACAGTAACTCCAATTTGAGATTAACCTCACCATCTTGTACAAGGCTGCCCTCAGAGTAACCCTGAGAGAGAGAGAGAGAGAGAGAGAGAGACAGACAGACAGACAGACAGACAGAGACAGAGAGACAGAGAGACAGAGAAACAGAGAGACAGAGAGAGACAGAGAGAGAGAGACAGAGACAGAGAGACAGAGAGAGAGAGACAGAGAGAGAGAGAGAACACAGGTTGCCATCAAGCCTTCCCACCCTTAAGAAAGCAGAACAGTTGCCCAAGTGTTCCAGGAACAGAATATACCAATAGTTGAGAAAAAGGGCAGTGCGGTTAGGGTGGACCCAAACCAATTTTATTACTGCTTGTGTGGAAATTCCCTAAACTTGTTCGTTCAATCCTATAAAAGCTATGCTGATTTTGTGCTTGGGGACTCTTACCATCACTGAGTTACCGAGTGCACCGAGGACTAAGCATGAGCTTGCAAATAAACAACTCTTTTGCTGTTCATATTGGTCATGTTCTCTGGTGGTTTTTCAGGGGTCCCATGTCCGTACAACACGGCTTGATACAAAATGTCTCTGCCCAGAGAATTAAATGATTGCATTTATAGCTAAAAATATTTAGTGTCATTATTAACATCTAACACATACTGAGGTTTTTATTTAAACCTCTCTTTCTCCTTGTCTTTCTTTCTTTCTTTTCTTTCTTTCTTTTTTTTTCATTCATTCATTCTTTCTTTCTTTCTTTCTTTCCTTCCTTCTTTCTTTCTTTCCAATCCTTCCTTCCCTCCTTCCTTCCACCCTGCCTGTCTTCCTTCCTTCTTCCTTCCTTCCTTCCTTCTTTTCTTCCTTTCTTCCTTCCTTCCTTCCTTCCATCCTTCCTTCCTTTCTGCCTTCCTTCCTTCCTTCCCTTCTGTCCTCCTCCTTCTCTACTTTCTTTTCTTTCTTCCCTTTTCTTTCCTCTTTTAGGAAATGAGTATGAATTTAGATTTTTTTTTTTTTTTTGCTGAAGAAGTATTCTACCATTAGAACAATCCTTTTTCAATTTAGTTACTTTGCTCATAGGTTATCAATTTTTCTGAGGGCTTAACAGAGGCTAAGTTCCTCACCTCTGTCTGCCAAGTACTGGGATCACAAATGCATTCCATCATGCCAGGCTTTAAGATGATATAAGAATATTATTACTTTCCTTGAGCACTTTTTCTAAACTGTGATCCTCTCAAATTCTACCCTTTTAGTTAGTGATGTGAGCTCCAATAGCTTGTCCCCAGTATAGATTGTCTAAATGAATGACTGAAGGCAATTTCAGTTTAATCTCTTTTATTATTTTGCCAGTCCAGGGCCTATTATAATTTTATTTCTAGACAATTTTTGTGTATATGTATACATAAGCTTTAAAATGTTGCTTCCTCCCCCCCCGTTTATCCTTTTTTATTTTTCTTGGTCATGGGGCTTGAACCTTGGGCCTGGGCGCTGTCCCTAATCCTTTAGATCAAGGCTAGCACTTTACCACTTGAGCCACAGTGCCACTTCTGGCTTTCTGGTGGTTAATTGGAGGTAACAGTGTCATGGATTTCATGCCAGGGCTAGCGTTGTACTACCATCCTCAGATCTCAGCTCCTGAGTAGCTAGGATTACAGGCATCAGCCACTGGCTCCCAGCTAAAATGTTACTTATTTTAAGTTCTGTGATATAGTTGAGGGAGTAGCATGAGTCTGTAGAAAGGTAACTTTCAAATAATCTCTAAATAATTTCAGAGTTTCATTTTCATAATATTTATTGTAGTGATTAATAACAGAAGCTCCCAAAGTAACAGAATGATCCTTCATTTCCCCCTTCCCATAGGCATTATTGGAAGAAAATGAGTGAGATCTAAGTCTAAGACAATATGTACTTGAAATTATAAAAAAATTATTTTGATGACACATAAAGAGCCAGATTACACAACCTGCTTTTCATTTTTTAAAGAAAGGAATGTCATACAGGTATATTTATTGGCAGGTTTTTTCATCTGAAAAACAAAGAAAAAAATCATAAAAAAGCTCAAGGGAATCAGCAGCCACATAAGTGTGATTGGGGAGTTTAAGACATGAATTTATTCAGGTAAAATAATTATTTGGGAAAGGTATCTGTTCACTGAATTTATTCATCATTAAGTTTATTTTATTTATGTATCACTTAATATATAAACACATATATGTGTGTATATATGTCTGTGTGTGTGTGTATATATATGTATATATGTATATATATATATATATATATATATATATATATATATATATATATATATCAGCAGTATCTGTCCAGTGAACTGTATGTTTAGGTAATTTCATGTCAAGTTCATCAAAAGGATGGACTTCCATAAACCTTAACAACCCTTCAACACCACTGCACATGCAAACTTAAGGGTTCACCATTGTAAGCCATACCTGTGTTTTACCAAAGCTTTGTATATAGTGTCTTATTTTTTCATGTAGGCTTGACACAAAATGTGTTTGCCCCTAGAAATAAATGATGGCATTATAACTACAATAATTTAGTGTAAATCTTTACATTGAACACATGTTCAACATGAGTTGTTCTTTCTTTCTTTTTCTTATTTTAATTTTAGGAAGTTGATTTGTCTTTTGATGTTGTGTTTGCCAGACAGGTACTCAACCACTGGAGTCACTCCACCAATCCTTTCTTGTTTAAGTTACTTTACTCATAGAGTAGCAATTTTTGCACCCAGCCTAAAAAGCAGGGATCATGATTGCATTCCAAAATCCCTACCTAGTAGGTTGATATGGGTGATACTTTCCTTCCTAGATTGATTCAGAACTGTGATCCTCTCAAATTCTACAACTTTAGTTAATAGTGTGTGATCCAGTTCTGCCTACCTCTAGAAGATATGACAAAAATAAATGATTACAGGAAATTTGAGTTAATCATTGGCTAATATAAATGATTTGATATTAAAATGTAGGGTAAGTTTAAAAGTATAATCACAGTAGTCATACTTTGCTAAGTAAATTTTGTTTCACATTAAGAACACATCTTAACCAGAATTAAGGACTTATTTTGTTGTCTGTCAACTTGTATGTCATTTGGAAAACCTCATGTCTTCCATGTGTGATAAAGGACTTTGAATGATTTGATGTGCTAGCTCACAACTATAATCATGGTTAGCAATCAGAAATAAATAGATCACAATTTGAACATAGCCTAACCAAAAATTTAGGAAGTCGCAATCTCAACAAACTAGTGGATCATGTTGAATCATGCAATTAATCTCAGCATCACAAGAGGCTAATTTCTGCCCAGTACCTGTGTCACTTAGGTAACTGGCTCACTTGGAGGCAGTCACCTCTTCTGATGCAGAAACTGGGCTGAGATTCAGCCAAGAGGAGGGAGGAGACTGCCCCATCTTCCCAGGGTGGAGCTCACAGAATGCAGTGAAAACGTGCTTGCTTTCCTCCTCCAAATAGCTTGAGATGCCATGCTGCTGAGTGTTCATTATTTGATTCCAATGATCTGTGGTAGAGGTGTAAGGAAACATTAAATTAAATTTCATATTCGCCCATTGAGCTACTCTTCCCAGCTTGTGAGTTCAACTCAGCAAGTGTTCATTATTTGAGAGTTGAGAATACTGAGGCAGGGGACAGAGAGAGGTTTAGTGAAAGAAAGGAGAGATTGGTAGAGAAAGGGAGAGATGGGGAGAGAAAAGAAAGGAAGTAAGGAACGAAGGAACGAAGGAAGGAGCAAAGAAGGAAGGAAGGAAGGAAGGAAGAAATGATTGAGAATGAGTGGTTTGGAGTCAGGAATCACATGGCAGAGGTACTACCTGTATTTGGTATTAGGTCTGCCCCAGGCAATGCAGACCCTATGCAGACACCTCCCCACTTCTTGGCTAAGTTTCCACCCTTTATGTGTTACATAGTTATCTGGGACTCTTGGAAGCAGCCACCTCCCCCCATGCAGAATCACAACCTGATCAGCCGCTGGTCACACTTTCCATCTGACCAGAAGAGAGTCCCAGGCCCTGAGGTCACATCCAGATCCAGTTTGGCCAGACTTTTCGTCAACCTGGTCATACCTCATCTCATCCTTGGCCTAGATAAGACTTGGCCCTAGGTTGGGTTGCCAAACCACCCCCCCCTTTCTATTACATGCCTCTCCACCATGTATGGCATGGGCTGGAAAAGTGGCTCAGAGGTAGAACACTTGCCTTGTATGCATGAGGCCCTGGGTTCGATTCCTCAGCACCACATAAGCAAAAAGAAAAAACGCCGGAAGTGGCACTGTGGCTCAAGTGGTAGAGCTAGCCTTGGGCTGAAGAGCTGAGGGACAGTGCGTAGGCCCAGAGTTCAGGCCCCACAACTGGACTCAAAAATAAATAAATAAAAATAAACTAATTTACCTGACTGAATACCATGTGCTGTTCTCTTCATTGGCTACCTAATGAAACTTACCTAATTAATATACCTTACACTTCAGAGTTTCTAGTTATGAATGCAAGAATATTTTTCTGACACATGTGAGTTCAGTATCTACAAAACATATGTACTAACTCATCATTTAACAGTATAAATCTGCCTGGAATCTTTTTTTTCAATTTTTTTAATTGTTAAACTAATGTACAGAAAAGTTGCCATTACATGAACAAAATAATGAGTACATTTCTTATGAAGCATTGTTGTCTCCTCCTTTGTTTCCTCTTCCCATCTCTTCCCATCTCCCACCTCCCACGCCAAAGTTTTAAAGTTTGTTTTTTGACATGTGTTGCAATGAGTCCACCTGTATCCTTATTTAAAGAATTCGTTTTTTCCCTTTCTCTCCACAAAGTGTACCAACATCTGAATCTTTAATAGCAGCCTAATTAACCTTAAAGTTCACTTTGTTTGCTTTGCTTTGTTTGCTTTTTTGCTTAAAGTAATCAAAGATTTGCTGGGACAATCTGAAAAGATCTCTGCCTTCATATTTTTTAGTCACCCTGGGCTACAACCTATGTGCTACCAGCTCAGATGATGGGACTTTAAAATTCTGGAAAGCAGATGCACATCATAAGGCCCTATGGCTTTGGGATTTCTCATTCTTTTTTTAAATGTAATTGTTACTCAGGTGTGTACAGTGAGTTTACCATTTCACAATAATGTAATGTGTACATTTGTCTTGTAGACAATCCCATCCTTTTCTGAGCTTTCTCCCAGTTTCTGTTTTTTTTGTTGTTGTTTTTGATTTTTTTTTTTGTTTTTGTGCCTGACTTTCAGCTTGAACTCAAGATTGGGTGCTGCCCTTGAGTTTTGTAATAAGGCAATCTACCTCTGGAGCCCCAACTCCCTTTATGGATTTTTGGTTGTTAACTGGAGAGAAGGGTCTTACAGATTTTCTCACTGGAGCTGGCTTTGAACTGTGATCATCAGCCTCCTGAGTAGCTCAGATTATAAGCCTGAGTCATCAGTGTCCAGCTACTGAAGTGTTGGTTGCATGCTTCCCTGGTTGTGTTACAGTTTTCCTTCACTCTTGGCACTGATACTATATATTCCCTGGCTCAAATCTGAATTGGTAGAACATGCTTGTATTTTAAGGAATGCAGGAATAGGAAACTATATGCCATAGGGACATATTAGCTAATCAAATCATTTGGAACATGGCATAAAGACAAGTAAGTTTATTGCCAGTTGACTGTGTCATGTCTTTACTATTAATTATGCTTAGCCTGTGGATGATGTTATACATATCCAAATGGCCCCAGGCAGAAAGAAGGTTTCTCATCCTGTTCTAAAAACAAAACAAAACAAAACAAAAAACAACCAAAAAATACTACATATGAGTGCAGCAGTTTCCTCTAATTAGAGACCAGTATGGCCTAGTTTATGAAAAAAATGTCCTTTTTTCAAGTGCTGCTACTAATTCTAACAACAAATATAATGAAATCTGTAGTAGTCTGTAGAATTGTATACCACAGCTTTCATTTTAGTTCACAAGAAATTCATACATTAGGTGCTGGCAAAATTGGTTAACTACTTGTAGAAAACTAAAGCTAGATCCTTATATATCACCCTGTACCAGAATCAAGTCCAAATAGATCAAAGACCTTGGAGTCAAAGCAGACACTCTGAAACATTACAGGATGGAATAGGAGAAACTCTAGGTCTCCTTGGCATAGGCCGAAATTTTCTTAATAGAGCCCCAGAAGCACAACAAATCAAAGAAAGGTTGGACAAATGGGATTGTGTGAAATTGCAGAGCTTCTGCATGGCATAGGATATAGCTAGTAAGATCAATAGAAATCCCATGATTTGGGAGAATATCTTCACTAGCCATACAACAAACAAGGGTCTCATATATAAAATATACCTGGAACCCAAAAAATTAAATCCCCAAAAACAAATATTGAAAGAAACAACTGCCCAATAAATAAGTGGGCTAAAGACTTAAAGAGAAACTTCTCTGAAGAGGAACAAGCGTGGCCAACAGACACATGAAGAAATGCTCAACCTCCCTAGCCATAAAAGAAATGAAAATCAAAACAACATTGAGATACCACCTCATCTCAGTTAGAATGGCTATGATCAAGAACTCTAATAACAACAGATGCTGGAGGGGATGTGGACAGAAGGGAACCTTACTCCATTGATGGGGAGTGTAAACTTTTTCAACCTCTTTGTGAAGTGGCATGGAGGTTCCTCAAAAGACTCCTCATAGAGCTACCCTATGACCCAGCAATCCCACTTTTGGGCATTCACACAAATGTTCACAAACAAGACCACACTAAAGCTACCAGCACGACTATATTTATAGCAGCATTATTTACCATAGCTAAGATATGGAGCCAACCCAGATGCCCCTCAGTAGATGAATGGATCAAGAAAATGTGGTATGTATACACAATAGAATTCTGTTCCTTCATCAGAAAGAATGACATTGCCCCATTTGTTAGGAAATGGAAAGACTTGGAAAAAATTATATTAAGTAATGTAAGCCAGGCACAAAGAAATATAGGTCCCATGGTTTCCCTTATTTGCAATAACTAGTATATGTCTGAGTCAAGCAGAAAAGGTCAGATAATTTGATGTTAGGGACATGAACCCTAAGATATGTATTAAAATGTTTTTTTTCTTTCACGCGATTGTTTCTAACACATTTACAAGATTATTTCTTTGTTACTTTATATGTCCTTCCCCCATGGCATAACCCCTGCTTTCATTGTATTTGATGTCGGTATAATTTGTGGAGGGGGAGGGAAAAAACAAATCGTTCAAATAGGGATACAGGTGGACCCATTGCAACAATGAGATGTACAAGTCATTATGTCGAAAATGAACTATACAAATTTGGTGGGAGGGGAGGATTGGGTGAGGGAGCAGAGGGAGGATGGGAAGGGATGGAAGGGGAAACAAAGGAGGAGGCTAAAATGCTTGATAACAAATGTACTCATTATCTTGCCCATGTAATTGTAACCCCTTTATACAGTATTTTCACAATAAAAAAATGAAATTCAGACATTACAATGCTTATTGTTTTTTTTTTTTTTTGTCAGTTGTGGGGCTTCAACTCAGGGCCTAGACAATGTCTCTGAGATTCTGAGCTCAAGTTAGTTAGCACTCTACCAATAGAGCCACAAAGCCACTTCTTCTTTTTGAGTAATTAACTGGAGACTAGAGTCTTATGGGGACTTTTCTTCCTGGTCTGGCTTTGAACTGCAATCCTCACATCTCAGCATTGTGAGTAGATGGGGTTACAGGCATGAGACACTGGCACCTGACTTCAAATAGTCATTTTTAAAATGATGAACTGCTTGTTGCCTCTGGCTCACATATATAATCCTAGCTATCGGTAGGATTATAGGTATGAGAAGCAAACACTAGGTGAGTGTTGTTCATGATGGTTTGTATTAGCATGTTCTAATATTGTTTGTTTCTTATACTACAATGCTCTTATTTTTATTTTCACCTACGTGGGGGTGATAGGTGCTACCAGTGTTGAACCTTCTTTGGTTGAGATGGAACCATGTGGAAGTTCTTGCCTAGTATGGCATGAAATTGAAGTCCTCCTGCTCTCAGCTCCCCATGGACCAGGGATGATAGATGTATTCCATCACGCATAGCTAGGAGTTGGGGAGCATTGAAGGTAAAACTACACTGGTCTGGAACTGATGTCCCTAATAGCTAGCTTTACAGGCAAAACCTTGTTGTATTCCGTTTCATTTTGAAGAAGTGTAGGTACATACTTAGAGAGTACAATGATAACACACTACATGTTTAATATATAAAATAGTCAATATAATTAGCATGTTTATCTCCTAAAACATTGAAGCTAATGTATTTTTGCAACCTGACTCTACTAGTTATTTTGGAACATACCATAAACATGAATACACTGATAATGTGCAGTAGAAGATTGGAAGTTGAGAGAGACAGAGAAAAGTTAGACTATATGTAGTAAATATATATTTACCTATTGCTGTTCTGAAGAACATTATCATATATTCACTATGACAATACCACCATATATTCACCATGACAATAATTTTCCTGCAGTGTAGAATTTTCCATTTCATAATCTGCCATCATTTATCTTTTTTGCATTCTCCTTATAAGTATGAATGTTTTCCAGTTTATTATAATGTTTTGAAATTATTATATGATGGATTAAAAAATTTGTAGAGAGGAGTTTCGGGAAGATGGCGGAGGAGAAGCTGGAATCTGAACAAGTTCTCGCATAGAAAGGAGTTTTAGAGTTCCAGTGAACAGTCCTAAGCCAGAGAATCACACCAAGTGTGTCATCACAGGACAGAGAGTTAGACAAGAGAGGGGAAGCCAAGGAAACGCCGCAGCTGCCGCTCCGGCGGCGGCGGCGGCGGCGACCACCGCCGCGGAGACATACCTGAGACACAGAGAGTCGGGGACGAAGGAGCCAGACGCAGCGGATGAGCGGATTCTACTCAACACCAACAAGAACCGACAAGGAGCGAACATCTTCATCCTGCTTTTGCAGACCAGAGACGACCCAGGATCCAAGACTCGGCGAGAGTACAAGCCCGACATCCTCACTCCTCAGGGAGCAGAGGAGGGAAGGCCACCCCTCCCCCCCCAGCACCGGTGATCTCCATCTTGGATACCGACAAAGTTCGGAGGAGCTGCTAGCTCCAGCTCAGGCCTTGGAATAAAATGAGTCATTTAGCAGGTCACAAGAACTTAACGGCGAAGTGACCTGCCAGACTCAGCTCCATCCAGGGAAAAGTCACCCAGCTCAGGCACCAGCCATCGGAGTGCCTTGCTTCACTGGGTAACCAGAGCCAGAGGCTGCCCCTCCCTCTAGCAGCCTCGACAATCAATTGAAAAACAGAAACCCTGAGAATGGCTCCAGGCTGGGCACTGTGAGCTTTATCACAAAATAGCCCCAGGGAAAAGCTACTGTTTATTGAAAGGCCTCAACTCTACCCAGAACCTAGCCTCATCACCACATCCCCCTCTTTTGTGACTCCCAAAGCAGACCACCCTCCCAGAAAACTAACCTGGGAGGAGGATCTCAAAATCTTGGGTAAAGCAGAGCATTTTTCTGCCTCTTCCAACCAACCGACTTAAGAAACCAATCAAGCCACAGGACCTCAAGCTGACCAGAGACTCCAACAAGAGACTGGTAGCAGACAAAAGGGAGATACACGATTCTTCCCACTCCTCCCCCCCCCAAAAAAAAATCAAAAGACTTTTTTTTCTTTTTTTTTTTCTTTTTTTCTTCTTCTTCTTCTTTACTTTTTTTTGCTTGTTTTTTGTTTTTTGTTACCATATATATATATTTTTTCCCTTCTAAAACTTTTATTAATCTTTAATTTTTGCCTCTTCTGAAAAAATAATTGTTTTCCAGTAACCTTTTTTTTTCTCATCTTATAATTTTTATTTTAGGAATACGTGAATGAGAGTTTTCCTTTCTTTTCTTGTCTTCTTTCTCTTTTTCTTTCTTTCTTAATTATCTTTTTGTTTTTTTTATCTAGCTCTACTGAACTTCTGATCTTTTCTTCTCCCGTTCCCATCCTTAAAGCTTTTCACATCTCCTCTATGTCCCTCCCCTTCTCTGAACATATTCACATTCCTCTCTAAATAGACGGTCTTTTAACCTCTATAATAACATTAATTTTTACGTTTCTATTCTTTTTCTGGTCTCTCTTTATTCCCCTTTCCGTCTCTTCTTTTTCTCTCTCTCTCTACTTGTATCCTACCCAACTCACTTCCTGCACTGTGATTAGGACATAGTTAACTCTCCCTGTGCTTCCCCACACCAATCTATTCCTATTTTTTACCCACATCTCTCCCTAATCCTAATAATTTCTGGTCTTCCAAATTCTTTTGTGCGGTTCGAAGTCCTTTAACATATAGTCGTTTGATGTTGAATAGATGTATCTGTTGAACTAGATTGTATCTGTAGACTATTGACTGTACAAATGCAAACTTTGGTTGATGGTTCCCTTAAGATAGTGTTCTAGCACAAAACTGGTGCAATCTTTATCTCAAATGGGCCGAGTAAGCCGGAAAAACACAAGAAAGATGGCAAATTCGGGTATCTCAATTCCCAACCTTGATAATCAGGGATTAGAACAGATAAAGAATAATCCAGAGGAGAGTTCCCAAATAGCTCTACAAACACTAATAGCAAACATGATAAATGAGAAGTTTGACAATGTACAAAGGACTCTGCATGAGCGTGATAGGGAGAGAGAGGAGGCATCCCAGAAGTTTATACAGGAATATCATAAGCGTGAGGAAGCTTCTCAAAAACTGATACAGGATTTGCGTGAACAACTTGAGAATACTCAAAGAGAAAGGGAGGAATGGCGTGAGCAGGCAGAGAACACTCAAAGAGAACTGCAGGAATCCCACAGAAGGGAGGAAACTAATCAAAGAGTAATTCATGAATTAAGAGACCAGGTAGAGAATACACAAAGATCACTAAAGACATTCATGGAATCCATTAACAAAGAGCTGAAGGAAGTCAGGGAGACCACAAAGGGAATGCTGAATGGAACCCAACAGAAGGAATGGGAGTCCAAAGAAACCATAACCAATCAACTAAGTGATTTGAAAACAAACACTGAACACCAAATTAAGGAAGTAAAGAAAATCATACAAAACCTAAAACAGAGCTTCAACAAAGAACTTGAAGCCATCAAAGCTGACCAATTAGAAGGAAAAGAGATAAAAAACAAAGTAGAGAGTCTTGACAGCAGGTTAGACCATGCAGAAGATCGAATCTCAGGGATTGAAGACAGCCTAGATATTATAGAGAAAGAACATACAACCATCCAAGACAAGTCCAAGAAATATGATAGGTCTATCCAACACCGGGAAGACACCATCAGAAGGCCCAATCTAAGGATAATGGGTGTAGAGGAGCACCTAGAAACAGAAGTTAATGGTCTAGGAAATTTGTTTAACAGGATCCTATCAGAGAACTTCCCAAACATACAAAAAGATAGGCCTATTCAGATACAAGAAGCTTTTAGAACCCCAAATAGACCAGACCAGAATAGGACATCCCACCGTCACATTATAATCCACACAGGATCAACCCAGACCAAGGAAAAGATCCTTAAATCTGTCAAGGAGAAAAGGTTAATCACCTATAAAGGGAAACCAATTAGAATCACCTCAGATTTCTCAGCAGAGACAATCAAAGCAAGAAGAGCCTGGAATGACGTATGCCATGCCCTAAAAACAAACAACTATCAACCAAGAATACTGTACCCAGCTAAACTCTCCTTCATAACTGAAGGCCAAATAAAAACCTTCCATAGCAAAGAAAAATGGAAACAATACATCTCCACCAAACCAGTCCTGCAAAAGATTCTTAAAGATGTCCTACACATAGAAAACCAACAAGACCGCAACAAAGGCCAAGAAACTGCACCCAAACTGAAAATCCAAGAACCTTAGGAAGAACCCAGTTTTCACAGCCCCCAAGAAGGTGGATAACATGGCAGGAACCCCCAAATACCTCTCAGTCCTATCTCTTAATGTTAATGGACTGAACTCTCCAATTAAGCGACATAGACTGTCTAGTTGGATTAAAAAACAAGACCCCTCTATCTGCTGCCTGCAGGAGTCACATCTTGCCAGTAAAAACAAACATATTTTCAAAGTTAAAGGCTGGAACAAAATCTACCAAGCAAACGGCCCTCATAAACAGGCGGGAGTTGCAATCCTAATATCAGATAAAATAGACTTCAAACTAAAATTCGTGAGAAGAGATAAAGAAGGTCGCTACATACTAATTAAAGGATCTCTCCTTCAGGAGGATATTACAATTCTGAATATCTATTCGCCAAACAACGGAGCACCCAAATTTATCAAAGAAACACTACTTTCCCTCAAATCCCATATAGATCCAAAGACATTAATTGTTGGGGATTTTAACACACCACTCTCCCCACTAGATAGATCAACTCCGCAAAAACTCAACAGAGAAACCGCAGATCTAAACAGCTGCATAGATCAACTAGACTTAACAGACATTTACCGAACATTTCCCCCAGCAGCAACAGAATACACGTTCTTCTCAGCAGCACATGGAACGTTTTCTAAAATAGACCACATTTTAGGCCACAAAGCAAACTTGTCTAAATTCAGAAACATTGAAGTTATACCTTGCATTCTCTCTGACCACAAGGGAATAAAATTAGATCTCAACACCAAAAGCCACCAAAGAAAGTCCGGTATCACATGGAGGCTGAACAACACACTGCTGAATCATGAGTGGGTCATGGAAGAGATTAGAAAGGATATTCAAATGTTCATGCTATTCAACAAAAATGAACACACAAATTACCAGCTCCTCTGGGACACAGCAAAGGCAGTACTCAGAGGCAAGTTTATAGCTCTGAGCTCCTACATCAACAAATTGGAGAGATCGGAAACTAACAATTTAATGACACATCTAAACCTCCTTGAAAAAGAGCAGCAAGATAAACCCCAATCCAGTAGACGGAAAGAAATAATCAAAATTAAATCAGAATTAAATGAATTAGAATCCAACAAAACTATAGAAAGAATCAACAAAACAAAGAGTTGGTTCTTCGAAAAACTTAACAAAATTGACAGACCCTTAGCAAACCTTATCAGAAAAAGGAGAGAACACACCCAAATTAATAAACTCAGAGATGAGAATGGAAACATCACCACGGAAACAACCAAGATTCAGAATATTATAAGGGGATACTTCTCAAAACTTTATGCTAATAAGTTTGAGAACTTGACAGAAATGGACCATTTCCTAGCAAATATTGACATGCCAAAACTAAACCAAGATGAGTTAAACCAGCTTAACAGGCCCATATCAAGCATTGAAATAGAAACAGCAATAAGAGACCTCCCAGCTAAGAAAAGTCCAGGACCAGATGGTTTTACAGCGGAATTTTATAAGTCCTTCAAAGCAGAGCTCACACCAATACTCCTACAACTCTTCAATGAAATTGAAAGAGAAAGCTCACTACCGAACACATTCTATGAAGCCATCATAACCCTCATCCCAAAACCAGGCAGGGACTCATCAAAGAAAGAGAACTATAGACCCATTTCTTTGATGAACATTGATGCAAAACTTCTCAACAAAATTTTGGCCAATCGACTTCAACAATTCATCCAAAAAATCATACACCATGATCAAACAGGATTCATTTCAGGGATGCAAAGCTGGTTCAATATACGCAAATCAATTAATATTATTTATCACATCAACAGGAGCAAGAATAAGAACCACATGGTTATCTCAATAGATGCAGAAAAAGCATTTGACAAGATCCAACACCCCTTTATGATGAAGGTTCTGGAAAAATTAGGAATCCATGGAACATTCCTCAATACAATGAAGGCTGTATATGACAAACCTACAGCCAGCATTATACTCAATGGTGAAAAACTAAAGCCATTTCCTCTTAACTCAGGAACAAGACAAGGATGCCCACTCTCTCCACTTCTCTTCAATCTAGTATTAGAATGCCTAGCTACAGCAATAAGACAAGATGCAGACATAAAGGGGATCCAAATAGGGAAAGAAGAAATAAAACTCTCCCTCTTTGCAGATGACATGATCTTGTATTTAAAGAATCTCATAGACTCCACTCCCAAATTACTCAAGCTGATTCAAAACTTTGGCAAAGTAGCAGGTTATAAAATTAACCCCCAAAAATCAATGGCTTTTCTGTATGCCAACAATGAGAAAAGTGTGGCTGAAATTAGGAAAGCAACTCCATTTGTAATAGCCCCACAAAAAATAAAATACCTAGGAATTAACTTAACCAAAGAAGTGAAGGACCTCTATGATGAAAACTTTAAAATCTTGAAAAAGGAAATCAACACAGAACTTAAAAAATGGCAAAACCTCCCATGCTCCTGGATTGGCAAGATTAACATCACGAAAATGGCAATACTTCCCAAGGCTATCTACAAATTCAATGCAATACCTATCAAAATTCCACCCTCATTCTTCAAGGAAATAGAGGAGGCAATCCAAAAATTCATATGGAACAATAAAAGACCCCGAATAGCAAAAACGCTCCTCAACGGAAAGAACACTGCTGGAGGAATATCAATACCAAATTTCAAAGTCTACTATAAAGCCATAGTAATCAAAACAGCTTGGTATTGGCATAAGAACAGACCTCAGGACCAATGGAATAGAATTGAAAACCCAGAAATGAACCTACAGACCTATAGCCATATAATCTTCGATAAGGAAGCTAAAACAATAGAATGGAAGAAAGACAGCCTCTTCAGTAAATGGTGCTGGCAAAATTGGTTAACTACATGTAGAAAACTAAAGCTAGATCCTTATATATCACCCTGCACCAGAATCAACTCCAAATGGATCAAAGACCTTGAACTCAAAGCAGAAACTCTGAAAACATTACAGGATGGAATAGGAGAAACCCTAAGTCTCCTTGGCTCAGGTCGAAATTTTCTGAATAGAGACCCGGAAGCACAACAAATCAAAGAAAGGTTGGACAAATGGGATTGCATAAGATTGCAGAGCTTCTGCAGGGCAAATGACATAGCTGGCAAGATCAATAGAAAGCCCACCGATTGGGAGAAGATCTTTACTAGCCATACAACGGACAAGGGTCTCATATCTAAAATATACTTGGAACTCAAAAAATTAAACCACCCAACAACAAATCCTCAAAGAAACAACTGCCCAATAAATAAGTGGGCGAAAGACTTAAAGAGAAGCTTCTCTGAAGAAGAAAGAAGGATGGCCAATAGACACATGAAGAAATGTTCAACATCCCTAGCCATAAAAGAAATGCAAATCAAAACAACATTGAGATATCACCTCACCCCACTTAGAACAGCAAAAATCAAGAACTCTAACAACAACAGATGCTGGAGGGGATGTGGACAGAAAGGAACCTTACTTCATTGTTGGTGGGAATGTAAACTTGTTCAACCACTTTGGAAAGCAGTATGGAGGTTCCTCAGAAGACTTCACATAGATCTCCCCTATGATCCAGCAATCCCACTTTTGGGCATTTACCCAAATGTTTACAAACAAGACCACACTAAAGCTACCAGCACAACTATGTTTATTGCAGCATTATTTACCATAGCTAAGATATGGAACCAACCCAGATGCCCCTCAGTAGATGAATGGATCAAGAAAATGTGGTATATATACACAATGGAATTCTATGCCTCCATCAGAAAGAATGACATTTCCCCATTTGTTAGGAAATGGAAAGGTTTGGAAAAAATTATATTAAGTGAAGTAAGCCAGGCCCAAAGAAGCATAGGTCCCATGGTTTCCCTTATTTGCAATATCTAGTATAGGTATGAGTCAAGCGGAAAAGGTCAGATAATGTGATGTTAGGAAAATGAACCCTTAAAAATGTATTTTAATGTTTTCGTTTCTTTCATGCATGTGTTTCTAACGCATTTATAAGATTATTTCTTTGTTGCTTTGTATGTCCCTCCCCCACAGTGTAACCCCCGCTTTCACTATATTTGATGTCAGTATAACATGTGGAGGAGATGGGGACAAACAAGTCGTTTAAGGATTCAGGTGGACCTGTTGCAACAATGAGAAGTACAAAATGTCATGTCAAAACCAGCTTTACAATGTCGGTGTGGGGGGGGGAGGGGGGTATAATTGGGTGGGGAGAGGGGGGTAAAATTGGGTGGGGGGAGGGGGGAGGCGGGGAAGGGAAGTGAAGGGTAAACAAAGGAGGAGGCTGCAATGCTTGGTAAGAAATGTATGCATTATCCTGCCCATGCAATTGTAGCCCCCCCTGTACAGTATGTTCTCAAATAAAATAAAATACAATTAAAAAAAAATTTGTAGAGTCTACTGAAATTATCTCATTTTGTTTGGTTTTCTAATGCTAAATCATTAAGAACAAGGCTTCCTGAAAGTTATGCTAGCAGACTATATCACTAAATTGTATTCTAATTATATCTTATTATTGTATTTTGATATAGGGTTTTACTATTGCTGTTTTATGATATAGAATGTTGTGAAGCTGGACTAAAACTTGCAACCCCACTGCCTCCAGTTTTATCACCAGGTTCTGGAGGCTCATAGTTAGAACTCTAGCTAATCAGGAGGTTGAGACCTGAGATTTAGTTCAGACAGCCTGAGCAGGAAATTTTATGAGTCTCTCCTCTCCAGTTCACTACAGAAAACTTGCAGTGGAATTGTGGCACAATTGGTAGAGCACTACACTCAAAGCGAATATCATATAGCCCCTGAGTTCAAGTCCTAAAACACACATATGCACAGACACACATTCACACACACACTCCCACACACATCTACACACACAGATTCACAGGCAATGTTGAATCTTAAATTCGTATCTGGAGATTAGACAACAGCCCACTTATTTGTGAAGGTTTTTTCTGATTATTTTGAATGAGGAGGATAGTTCATGGGACACAAATGACAAGACTTTAGTGAGGAATACTTTATAAATGACTAGCTTATAAAAAGAACAGGAGCACAGCTTTAATCTTTAAATATTACATTCCTTCAACTACAGTATTTTAAAATAATAATCATTGAATTATGAAAAGAAAATGCAGCACCTCTTCCCTTCTTCTCCTCCCCTCTATCCTAAAATATGAGCAAAGTATCAAGAATAGTCTTTTATCTTACAAGAATGAACACCCATAAAAATGTCTGAATATATGTGTAAGGTTTGTTTTTCAATACTTGTACGATTTCCCCACCTCTAAGTACTTGCCTTTTTTCCACATGACAGCACAGAGGGGCTTCAAGAGCAAACAGAAAATTAGGAAACAAAAACCTAACAATGTCCTAGGAAGTAGATGTCAAAAATACATGCAAGAAACATATGGCAGGCTGAGAGGGCCTGAGGAGCAAAATGATTTGTGTAGGATGAGAAAAATAGTGACAAATAAGGCCTGGATCTGACCTAGAAAGGGTTCCTTGAGGCTGACATCATGCTGGTTCGTAGGCCTAGCTGAGGATGTTGGGATTTGATAATGTCCACATGTGTATAGAATGATGTGGGAGGGGAGATTTCAGCCTCCAGTTTGTCTTTGGCATGGTCTTATGTGAGCAAGCAGCTTAGATCTTTGGGCTCTGAGAGATGATACTACCTCCCTCACAATAGAATAGAATATGGAACACTCTGAGCACCACGTAACTGTTAACTACAGTCAGCTCAGACCAGCTCAGGTGTCCTGTAGCTCAGGAACAAGAAAGATGTTCCTGTGTTGTTTTCAAAGTTCAAGAGGCTCAGGTCTCAGGCATGAGTGGTGTGAGTGCCTTACTCCATGCTGCAGACATTAGATCAGTGCCAAACCATGAATCCAATGTCTCAGGCCTTTTTATAAGAAGAAACCAATGGAATCACAAGGCAAATCAGTCCAGGTATAACTATGACAGGAAATCTATTTAATCTCATCCTAGCCCATAGTACACCTTTCTTCTTGTGTGCTATTATACGTGTATACTGAGAAAATATTTACTGTGTACTTTTCAATCCATTCTGTTACTCGTTTTGAAGTGTACTCCAGTTTTTATGTTTCAAAGATCCATTCTTTTTACCACCTCAGTGTGACAATGAGTCAGCCCAAACTCTGAATGTGCCTTATAACATATGGATCCTGGACTCAGGCTTGTTGGAAATGCTGGCAATGGACCTGTTCCCTGCCTATCAGAAAGGTGATCTCTTCTATGTTGGAAATTTCCTCCACCACTATAGAGAGTCGGGGACAATGGAGCAGTTGCTGGATATTCTGTTTAAAAAATGAGTGTTCCTCTTTCAAACCCAGGGCTGATGATTACCTCCCCCAGCCCCGGCAGATTATTGGAATCCTTGATACTTCTCTGAGACTGTTTCACTGAGGTCTTATCACAGGAACTTGGCTTGAGACAAAGAAGTGCACTCCCAGCTAATTCCTTAGGGCTGGACTGACAGAACATTCATTTGCCTCAGAAGCTAGTGGAGCCTTAGCAGTTGCTTGCTGAGAGACTAGGTTTAAAGGAATGAGTCAGTACCACCCAACGTCCCCCTCACCTAGGAAATCACTATCTTGGAGGCCTTTGAGGGAATATAGACAGAAGTAAGGATGCAACTTGAACTTGAATTTGGGGCCCGAGTGCTGTCTCGTTTGTCGCACTCTGCCATTTGAGCCCCACATCCAGGTCTGGCCTTAGGCCGGTTAATTGAAGATAAGTGTCCTTAGAATTTTACAAACTAGACTGGTTTCAAACTGTGATCCTTAGATCTCACCCTCCTGATTAGCAGGATTAGAGGCATGAGCCATTGTGCACTTATTTGGACAGATCCATATAAGCATCCTCACAGAATTTGCATGAAATTGTATAGACATATCTCCACTTTTTGTCTGTCATGTTTACATTGCCATTTGGGACTTAGCCAGTCCCATGTGTGTTCTGTTATTTCAGAAAAGGAGAAGCATAGAGTTAGCCTCCTCCTCTCCTCCCATCAGTATAGATCCTTCTACTGTAACTGGGAGGAAGATGAACAAGATGAAGAAGTAAGTGGATGTTGGCACAAAGAGAAATTCTGTCCTTGAAATCTGGGTATCTTTTAGATTTCTGATATAAGTCAACTTTCTTCTTTGCACACCAGTTGTGATTTTCACCAGGGGGTTGAGGCTTGGCACTTCAGTGGATAGCAGATTACACAGTTGTGGATGTGGTTGTGCTTTTGGACTCTCATGGGCGACAAGGAGGACTGTGTATAACAAGTCAGATTCAGTGGGGAAACCACTTTTTCCTCCTATCACATGGGGAATTTTTGAGGATTGTATTTGAGAATTTCCTAGAACTGGGTTGTGAGGAACATCCTGCTTGCAGAAGTCTCTTCCCACTTCCCAACATGCACATCCCGCCAGAAAAATGCTTTAGTATAAGGCTCAGGATCGGGAGGGCGGGCTCTCATTTTCCTTGTCACCAATATGCCCACAGCATGGTTTGTTCCATCTTCCTTATGAGGATGGTCTTCTACCCTGATGATTTCTATGGCCACAAGAACCATGACACCCTGAAAGAACTTACACAGTATGTCAAGCTCAACATGCCCTCTTCAGACTTGCTCTTCTGCTTATATATTCTTCTGGAGCTTACAAATTTAGATAGAGGAACGCATGACCCATGAGACCAAGAAAAAGAGGAAGTCGTCCTTGTTTAGATGCCTTAGAGCTGGTGAGTATGGATGGAACCTGAGTCTCCAGGGATGTGAGTGATTGACCAAGAGCCCTTAGTACACCCCAGCTTGGCAAAATATCCTTTTATGGATATTCTTTGCCAGTTAATATCTGTTCTCCTTTTGAAAGAACTTGGAAGCAGCCACTCATTAGAAACATCCTAACTTCTCATCAGTGTTCAGTCCATACTCAAGTTCTACAGCTTCTCCCATTAAATCCTCATGAAATTTATTCACATCTTAACTTCTATAGTTCTAAGACTCCTGTAACTATTTCCACGCTCAGGTTTGCATCACCGTAGAGCAGCTCCTGCAGAACTCCAGATAAAGAACCCATCAATGATGTCATCTATGTTGCCTGATAGAGATCGGAAGGCATCACTGATCTCCAGAAAGCATGTGAACATAGAGGGTTTTCTTTTTTTGAATTTGTAGAAAGGCTCAAGCAGGCTTTGAGTCCTCGACATCCCACTGGTTCTGAACCCTAGATGTGATGCAGGTGCACCTGCACATATCACCAAGGAAGAAGATGATCCAGAATGACTTTCATTGATATTCACAGTCTACCTGGATCGGCTCCAAACCAGTCAAAAAGACACATCTAGGTGTGCAGGATAAATGTGTGCTAATGAAAAATGACCCCAGTCTATGTTCAGGAAAACCATTAAGTGACGTCCAAAATCTAGATTCAGTTGAGGAAAGGGTATATTTCCTCACAGAATACCCAGACCAATTTGTCCTCCTTCAGGGGATCCAATTTTCCATTGAGAAATTAGTATCTGTCCCTCTTGGACTCACAAAGAAAATCCTGTCTTTAATGAGGAAGTAAATTCCTTTGAGGATTCTGAGGCAGAATTTCTGCCTAAAGGCAACTTAGAGGCCAATCTAGACTCAGAAATTCCCTTCCCCCTTCCTGGGAAAATCTTTATTTTTCTTTTTGTTTTGATTGTTGTAAAATGTTCATTCTACTTATTTTTCTAACTTTCTTAAAATGTCAATGTTTTTGATATATTCTAGATTCATGAATCCTAAATATGTTTCTTTTTAAGCCTACAATGAAGCATTGTGCATATGTGTTCTGTTGGGGGGGAAACACGGAGTGACAGGGGGCTGTACAAGAGAGCCTACTGCATATAAAGGGAACTGTTAAATGCACAGGGAGCAACAAAGAATTGCCTAGATGATGGCTCTCATATCAACTACATCTTGTTCCGGGATATTATCCTAGCTACTTAGAAGTCTAACATGAAAGGATCTCAAATCAAAGCCTGACCAGGAAGAAAACCTTCCTCTCTGCAATCAGCAGACAGGAAGCATTAGCTCTGTACCTGAAGCCCAGCTAGACGGCCTCAGACAACAGACATCCAGACACACAAGACTACCCCCATCTGAAATATTATCAAATACAGTCACATAATATCTCCTATTTGGGAGATAATGTTTAAAAGATGTATCAAAAACAGTTCAAAAAGGTAGTTAATAAAGGCCAAGTGAGAGTGGAAATATGTACTCACACACTGAAACGAAAGTTACTGCCAGAATGATGTTAATGGAGCTAGAGGCCCATTTGGTAACTTATCTACTCAACCATCTTTCCTCACATCTTGTCAGTCAGCCTGAAGAGTGAGATTTTTTAATGAAAGGAATGTGTGTGAGCATGTAGCTTGTAACATTAATAATGAAAAGCTAGGCATTGGAAGCTCAGGCCTGTAAAACTAGCTACTCAGAACCTTAAGATATGAGGAACTCAGGTCAAAGCCAACTGAACAAAAACGATTCTTACCTCCAATTAAACAGTAAATGCAAGGCAAGCACTTTACCACTGAGCCACCTTCCCAGATAAGTTGATGTTAGGGAAATGAACCCTAAGATATGTATTCAAAAGTTTTTTTTTTCTTTCATGCGATTGTTTCTAACACATTTATAAGATTATTTCTTTGTTGCTTTGTATGTCCCTTCCCCACAGTATAACCCCAGCTTTCACTGTATTTGATGACGGTATAATTTGTGGAGGGGAAGAGGGAAAAATCGTTTAAATAGGGATACAGGTGGACCCATTGAAACAATGAAATGTACAAGTCGTTATGTTGAAAATGAACTTTACAACTTTGGTTGGGGGGAGGACTGGTTGGGGGGCGGGGGGAGGATGGTAAGGGATGGGAAGGGGAAACAAAGGAAGAGGCTACAATTCTTGATAAGAAATGTACTCATTATCTTGCCCATGCAATTGTAACCCCTCTGTACAGTATTTCACAATAAAAAAAGCCAAAAAAGAAAGTGAAAACATAAACAATCACAGGAAGTTTGAAAAAAATAAACAGTAAATGCAGAAACCTGGGCTGTGCTTCAAATGGTAGAATGCTAGCATCATATACAAAAGATAAGTGACGGTACCTAGGTCCTGAATTCAAGCCCCAGCACTGGCTCTCATACACAAAATAATCATGGCAACACCACAGTACATGCAAATGTTAGCAAGGGATGTAGATGAATAAGACATGACATCATTTACCTCACCTTTAGTCTCAGGCATTCTGTACAGTGTAGTTCAGTCTTTGAAAAGCCCCGGTGAAATCTTTCCTCAAAATCAGATACATCCTCATTTCCCTCTGCACATTGATATTATGTACACACACACACAAACACACACACACACACACACACACACACACACACACACACACACACGGGCTATATTTTTCTAACTAAGTTTGAAATACATAACCTTACACACATGCTTCAGTATTATGTGCCCTTGTTTAGGTTTCATAGGGAGCACAATATATCCAGCATCTGGCTCATTCTTGTAATCTTAGCTGCTCACGAGGGTGGGATCTGAGGATCACAGTTTGACGCCAACCTAAGCTAATAAATCCCCAAGATTATTATCTTCAATTTAGTAGAAAAAGCCAGAAGTGGATATGTGGTTTGAGTGGCACAGTGACATCATTGTGGTAAACAATCTAAACTGGAGTTCCAGACCCTCAGTTCAAGCCTGAGTACAGGCCCACTAGCACTCCAAAAGCCACCCCCAAACACCAAACCAAAAATATGTCAGAATATTTTGTAACTTTTGAAGCAAAATCCAATGAGGCAACATAGTTGCTAGTTTGTTGAAGATTTGGTGGGGAAACCCCAAATTCAACATGTGTTAAAATGACATAACAAACAAGCAACCAAATAAAATTTCCCACTAAAGAAACTTCCTTAGTATACACTGGGACCCCTGGCAAAGATATTTTTTCTATGCTTTTTGAAAATCAGTGTTTTTTTCAGTAAGGTAATTAGTATAAATCTTTGCTGTAAGTTATAGGAGTCATTGAAAACTCCAAGTGAAGTGAATGTACAACAAAAAGCACACAATATTTCAAGTTTCTATGCTTCTGTTGAGACACTAGAAACCTGTAATAGCGTGGCCTCTTGGAAAGAGAAGGGGGATGCTCACCATCACTGGTCATAAAAGAAATGTAAATTAAAACCAAAACCATATTTAGATTCCACTCACCCCAATTAGAATGGCCATTATCAAGAGAACAAATAATAACAGATGCTGGGGTGGATATGGCTAAATAGGAACACTACTACACTGATGGTAGGAATGTAAGCTGGTTCAACCACTCTAGAAAGCAGAATGAAGGTTTCTCAAAAGACTAAACATAGAACTTCCCTAAGATCTAACCACCCCACTCCTCAGAATTTATCCAAATGATCTCAAACTGGGGTATAATAAGCTACCAGCACAACTATGTTCATTACAGCATTGTTACACATAGCTAAGATATAGAGACAACCCATTTACCCCTCAATAGATGAATGGATCAAGAAAATGTGGTATATTTACTCAATGGAATTTTATGCTTCTATCAGAAAGAATGACATCGTCCCTTTTGTAAGAAAATGAAAAGACTTGGAAAAAATCATACTATACTAATCAAGCCAGGCCCAAACAAACAGGAGCTCTATGATTTCCCTCATTTGCAATGATTAGCATTAGCCTGTTACTCCTGAAAGTGGATCATAATAGCTGAGGAGTTATGAATATATATATGACCAGAGAAAATGATGCTAACTGAAATGAACACCAAGACATAGAAACAGCAGGTCTTCTTTCGTTTAGTTGTCAAGCTTGATGTAGCCAATGTACTGCAGATAGTTCTTTCTTCTTACTTTATGTCATTTTTCTTTTCCTATTGTTTTTATTGCAATTCCAGTCTTTGATTCTGGTACCCTGTATCCTGTATATGCCTTTATCTGATTGGGGGAAGGGAAGGGAAATAACAAAATGCTGAAAGAAGTACAAATGGTGATCCATTGCAACAATGATACTCACAGGACACTATGGCAGAAATTAACGTTACAATGTAATGGGGGTGGGAAGGAGAGGAGCGAAGGGACAGGGAGAAAAACACTAAGTGGGTAATAATGTTCAATGAGAAATGTAACTTACTCATGTAAATGTAACCCCTCTGTACAGCATCTTTATAATAAAATAGATTTTTAAAAATATAAAAAGTAATTTTTTCCATAAACTCTCAAGCTAATACCAATGGAACTTCTGAGTTTGTGTCAAAGAGTTTTTTAGGACTTTCAAGAGCTAGTGCTGAGTACATACAACCACAATTAAGTGATAATGAGAAAAGTAGTGCTTTTTATTGTATTATATGAAAAAAGGAAAATTTCTTTTCATTTCTGTTAACATAGAATTCGTGTTTGTGATCTTCACTGTTCCCAGGTTAGACTAATCTCTTGTTCTTAGTTTTCTTTGGTATGTATAGCTTGGACATGTAATCTGAGATATTCTTTGTTTAATTTGGAGGCACTCCTCCCTGGGCAAGAAGTTAGTCTGGAGGCCCCCTGAAACTTGCTCTGGTTTCTCTCGCACAGCTCACTGAGGAACTTAGGAGTTTGTGAGAGTGACTGCTAATTAAGTGCCTCTTACTAATAAGAATTATTGGTAGGATATGAAAACATATTTGGATAATAAATATACTAGAAAAAATTTTAGTTTGCTATTTTTTATCACTACATTTCTTTTTGTCTAAGTATAAAAGCCAGATTTACCCTAAGGACCTAGAATAAGCAAAATGGCTTATAGAGCTCAGATCATTTTTTTCCACAGAAGATGACAGCAGCAGAAGAAATACAGGTCCACAACTGGCACAAGGAAGAGAGAGTTTGATTTCTCCTTAATTCTTAGGTTCGAATGTTCAAGGAAGAACTCTCGGGACTTATGACACCTTAAGGACCTAACATTTCCTGTGTAGTTCCATCATAGGAAGCAGTAGGTGCCAAGCCTGACTGGTGACCTTGACTGTGTCCTAAGAACGCCCAGCAGGGCTCTGTCATGGTCACTGGAGAGGCAGGATTGCACTCTAAGAGGACCTACAGGAAGGTGGTAACAAGGCCTGTGTCAGGGTTTTGCCAGATCTAGATGATTTATAACAGGCACTATTGTCTTCTAGCTAAGAATGTGGATATATCATCGGGGTCCTGCAAACAAATATATCACAAGTGTTAGCTTGCACCATTTCCTTATGAAAACCAGCAAAAGGTCATTAATGCCCTCTGGACATATTCTCATCAATATTTAGTAGGTAAAAAGCTATAAAATCAAGTTCATTATGAGGAAAAAACCCAGATGAAAACCAAATTGTAGGAACATTTACAAACAATGTTTTTCTGTACATATCAAATGTGACAAAGTTTTAAAAGTTAATGAAGCTGGGAAAGTTAAATGGATTTCTTTTTAATTATAGTTACAACTGTCTTTTACATTTCAACTACTTAACAAAAAGAAAGTAGACCAAGCATCACCAGTGGCTCACACCTATAACTCTAGCTATTTATAAAGCTGAGATCTGAGGAAAGTGGATTATAGCTAGAACAGGTGGGAAAAATCTGTGAAATTTTGATCTCCAATTAACCATTCAAAATCAAGAAGTGAAAGTTTGGTTCAAGTGATAGACTGTTACCCTTGAGTTAAAAAGCTAAAAATCAGCTCTCTGAGTTCAAGCCCCAGTATGTGCGCGTGCACACACACACACACACACATACACACACACACACACACACACACACACACACACACACACACACACATTTTATCTCAAAAAGAACCAGTGACTAGGAAACAGAAACAAGATAATTTTCTTTATTTTATTTCATTTTTGTCATGTTTCATCTTTATCTCTCTTTGCGAGGTTAAAGGGGCATTCAAAAGGAGAGACAAATGATGAACATGTGTATCAGTGATATTCAATTGGTACTATGCTGAAAATGACCTATGCAACTTGTTTGTGGGGAAGGATGGGAAAACTGGAAGAGATGAAGAGAAAGGTAAACATTGTCCAAAAAGAAATGCACTCAGGGAAGTAGAACTGTGGCTCAATATGAGTGCCATTCTTCAGCAAAAGAGCTCAGAGACAGTATTCAGGCCCTGGGTTCAAGCCTTATTACTTACTGAAACAAAAACAAAGACAAAAGAAATGTAGTCATTGCCACAATATATAACTATTCCTTCTAGATCTCGAAGAAGAAGAAGAAGAAGAAGAAGAAGAAGAAGAAGAAGAAGAAGAAGAAGAAGAAGAAGAAGAAGAAGAAGAAGAAGAAGAAGAAGAAGAAAGAAGAAGAAGAAAGAAGAAGAAGAAGAAGAAGAAGAAGAAGAAGAAGAAGAAGAAGAAGAAGAAGAAGAAGAAGAAGAAGAAGAAGAAAGAAGAAGAAGAAAGAAGAAGAAGAAGAAGAAGAAGAAGAAGAAGAAGAAGAAGAAGAAGAAGAAGAAGAAGAAGAAGAAGAAGAAGAAGAAGAAGAAGAAGAAGAAGAAGAAGAAAGAAGAAGGAGGAGGAGGAGGAGGAGGAGGAGGAGGAGGAGGAGCAGGAGCAGGAGCAGGAGCAGGAGGAGGAGGAGGAGGAATTTAATAAAACCAAACCAGTGAGAGAGAAAAATTGAGAGAGCAAGGGAAGGGGTGACATTTTAAAAAAGAAATATATCCAGACCTGACTTATGACTATAACCTCTGTATAACTCACCTTTGTAATAATAATACAAAAAATAAAACAGAAATAGAGTGCTGGAGGCATAACTCAAATGGAAGATCTGACTAATATGTATGTGATATCAAGTTCAAACCCCACTATCAATTTCCCCTTCAAAAATGGCTCTTCTCATCACTTGTGCTTCCCTAGCTTATGAAAGGCGGTGCAAACAGTTAAAGAGAGAGAAAGGTAATCTGTCAGGCACAGAACTGTACTTGCAATGAGCAGTACTTGCTAGAACACATGCTGACTAGAACAGATGATGACTCCGTGTTTTCTGAAATAGACAGATCTAGTTGAGCTTGAATACAGGCTCCACTGTATACTAGATGGGAACTCAAACTTAACCTAACTCTCTGGAGCTCAAATTCTTCATAGGTAAAGTCAGCATAACAATATGTATCTCACGGGATTATGGAGTGGGTTTTATCTTAGGTGTGTATGCAACACTCAAGCACTGCTGGAAGGAGTATAAACTGGCATGTTTACTATATTACTTAACAGTAATACAACAACTACTACAGACTCACGCCTGTAATCTTACTTAGAAAAGAGGTTGAGAAAGAGGATCAAGGTTCTAAGCCTGAACAGAAAACTGGATCAGACTCATCTCCAATGACTTCTAAAAAAGCTTGAGGTGGAGGTTGGTCCAAGTGGTAGAGTGCTAGACTTGAGCATAAACCTCAGGAACAGTGCCCAGGTCCTGAGTTCAAGCCCTAGGTCCAGCACAACCACACACACACACACACACACACACACACACATACAAACACACACTACATTTTGTAAGTTCCTCTCACCCCACTTAGCAAAACTTTCCTTCTTCCAAGCTCAACAGTTGTTGTTTTGGTTTAAAAGGGACTTACTGTGTAGCTCAGGCTTCTCTTAAGTTTACAATCCTCCTGGAAACTAGGATTACAGTCATGTCTACCATAATTAGCTTCACTCAGTAATTCTATTTATAACATTTTCTGCAAGAAATTCATTCATGCTCATGAAGATATGTGGCTTAAAGCTGTTCACATTAATATTCTACTGTACAAAATGTAAATAATATAGCTGGACATGATACTATGCTACCATATGGTAATGCAATCATTACTCAGGAACCTGACACAGGAGAATTAGGAGTTGAAGAAATCCTGGTCTACACTGCAGAACATTGTCTCCAAAGGAAAGAAATTCTATAAGTATTAATCTACTATGAAACATACAATATGTTAAATTTATAAAATGGAACAAATAGATCATTGTTAATGGAAATAAAATCTTGTCAGAAATTTTAAATACATACATATGCATATATATTTAAATTTGGAGAAATAAAATTTCAAGTGGTATTATCTGCATCTTTCAGTCTGTCACTATCTATTTACTGACACATTGATTTCTGTTTAGTCTTCACAAAACACTGTTCTCTCACATAAGTAACAAAAAAAAGTGAAAAAGAAAAAGTACAAAAATGCATTATCAGACCTTTTCCGCTTGACTCATACATATACTAGATATTGTCAGGAAAATGAACCCTTAAATATGTATTTTAATGTTTTTTTCTTTCATGCATGTGTTTCTAACGCATTTATAAGATTATCTCTTTGTTGCTTTGTATGTCCCTCCCCCACAGTATAACCCCTGCTTTCACTATATTTGATGTCAGTATAACTTGTGGAGGAGATGGGGAAAAACCAGTTGTTTAAGGATACAGGCGGACCTGTTGCAACAATGAGAAGTACAAGTTGTCATGTCCAAAACGAGCTTTACAACGTCTGTGCGGGGGTGGGGGGGAAGGGGGGGAAAGGAGAAGGATTGGGATTGGGGGGAGGGGGGAGGCCGGGAAGGGATGTGAAGGGAAAACCAAAGGAGGAGGCTGCAATGCTTGGTAGGAAATGTACTCATTATCCTGCCCATGTAATTGTAACCCCTCTGTACAGTATGTTCACAAATAAAATTAAATTAAATTAAAAAAAAGAAAAAAAATGCATTATCATAAATACAAATGTAGATTAATCCCTACCATAATAATTTGGAAAGCATGCATTAGGTTAATGACATTGAATATTGCTCAAGAAGGGTTGTCTAGGAGAATGTACAGTGTGTGTATGTGTGTGTGTGTGTGTGTCTGTGTGTCTGTGTGTGTGTGTCCGTGTGTGTGTGTGTGCGCGCGCGCTCCATGAGTGAGTCTGAAGTAGACCAATTATACTTGGTTAGTCTTTTTGCTCAAAGCTGACACTCTAGCACTTGAGCCACATCTCCGCTTCTGAATTTTGGTTTCTGAATTGGAGAAATATCTCAGATTTTTCTGCCTGGGCTGCTTTAAACCAAGATACTCAGTTTTTGACCTCTAAAGTAGATAGATTTTAAAACATGAACCACTAGTGGACAGCAACTATGTTAACATTTTTGCATGTTTGAATAAATTTTAAAGTAAGACATACATGTTACGTTTGAGAATGGTGGGAAATAGTAATTAATGTTTAACAGAATTTAAAGCATACAAAGCTGAGAATGGCAAGTCTCTGAGAATAGGATGGAATATATCAAACTTACCTATGACAGTTTTCAGTCTGTGCACAGAAATGACTGCATTGTTGGAGGCCAAGGCCATAAGACAGCTGAGCTCTAGCTGGCTGCTATGCTCATGAGGCCAGTTAGTGCTACTCACAAGATTGTGATGTCGTTGGATGGCAGGGATCAGCTTCAAGTTCAGAGGCTGGAATGTTTCTATTCATCTAGAAGGCGAAATATACCAGGACCGAATGACTGGGAATGTGGTTAGTGGTAGAGTGCTGGCCTCGCATGCATGACACACTTGATTTGATTCCTCAGTATGATGTAAGCAGAAAAACTGGAAGTGGTGCTGTGGCTCAATTGGTAATGTGCTAACCTTGAGCAAAATAAACTCAGGGAGAGTGCCCAGGCCCTCATTTCAAGCCCCAGCACTGGAAAAAAAAAATTTTTAAGTGCAAAATGCTGTTTGTTGAAATAAATATTCTGAATAATTCTTTTTACTCACTAGAAAATTGTGCTGTTGAGAATTCATAATGAACTTTGTTAGGAAAAAGTAAATTAATGAAATATTATCTGGCATTGGACAGGACATAGTGAGATCTAAAAATGATTGCTGACTATGGTTACTTGATACAACTAACGTTACAGATACACTTGCCAGATTGTAATCGTTTAAGAATAGAATCATGGGATTTTTCTTTTTCAAAATAAATTTACTGCCAGGCCCCAGTGGCTCACACCTGTAATCCTAGCTACTAAGGAGGCTGAGAACTGAAGGTCTCTATTCAAAGCCAGCCTGGGCAATAAAGTCTGTGAGACCCTTATCTCCAACTAAAGGTTCAGAAAATGTAAAGTGGCACTGTTGCTCAAGTAGTAGAGTGCTAGCCTTGAGCTGAAATGCTGAGGGA